>NC_090396.1:57845446-58462684 GCF_036365525.1 Heterodontus francisci | reverse complement strand
CCACCTCTCGGCGCTTACCCATTGTCTCTTGAGACAAGGTGGCCAAAGAGGAATGGCAAGTGCAGTGAGGCACCTCATGTGCTGTATTGAAAGAAACTGATCTGTATTGTACTTTATGTAATGTCAAATTTGAACTGTTATGTAATGTATTTTTACAAATTTTATGAATAAAGTTTTTTTAAAAAAAGTATAACTTTGCAGTGGTAACAATGCTGTGCAGTGGCAGTATTTGCTACAGTCAGACACTAGAAGGGTTTAAAATTGATAAGCAGGATGTATTAGATAGGCTGTCTGTACTTAAAGTGGATAAAGCACCAGACCAGATGAGATGCATCCAAGGATATTGAGGGAAATGAGGGTGGCAATCACAGAGGACATAATTTCCCAGTCTTCCGTCAACTCAGGGGTGGTGCCAGAGGACTGGAGAATTGCAAATGTTACACCCTTGTTCAAAAAAGGGTGTAAAGATCAGACCAGCAACTATCGGCCAGTCAGTTTAACTTCAGTGGTGGGTAAACGTCTAGAAAGAATAATTTGGGACAAAATTAATTGCAATGCAGGGTTAGTATTTCTGTGCAGTGGTTGGAAGGCTGTGCAGCGGTAGTATTGCTGTCAACTTCTAGTATTAATTTGCAGTGCCAGTATTACGATGCAGCAGTAGTGATGCTGTACAGAGCTAGTATTGCTGTAAAGTGGTAGTATTACGGTGCAGTGCTCGTATTATTGTGCTGTATTAGTGCTACTGTGCAGTGGTCTATTACTGTGCAATGCCCTCGAGGTGGCTGTGGTGGGGAAGAGGCCCACTTCCTTCTGGAATGTGTCTTTGCAAAGCAGGTGTGGAAAGAGATGTAGTGGTTTTTGTCGAGGTTCATCCCAAGCAGCTCTGTAACACAGGAGTCTGTGCTCTACGGGTTGTTCCCAGGGACGCACACCGAGATAAACATCAACTGCTGCTGGAGGACTATCAATTCGGTGAAAGACGCCCTTTGGTCTGCCCGAAACTTGCTGGTCTTCCAGCACAAAGAGTCGTCCACGACCGAATGTTGCAGACTGGCACATTCCAAGGTCCAGGACTACATGCTGAGGGACGCACTAAAGCTTGGGCAGCCGCAGCAAAGGCTCAATGGGGAAAGACCACTGTGTAAGGTCCCCCCACCAAGCCGAATGGAGGGGCTGGATCCACGAAAAACCCCTCGAACTGTATCAGGAACATTTTTGTTTGCTGTAAAATGTATATGGCATGAAAAATGAAATGGAAGGGTTGTGAGGCAACTCACTCCTGTATTGAAGGAAACTGAGCTCCTTTGCACTGTTTGTATTTTTTTGACTTGGTGCTGTTTGGAACTGTTTTGTCCTGTATGTTTTACAGATTTTTATGAATAAAGTATATTTTGAAAATAAAAAAAAAGCAATGCTCTGCAGTGGTAGTATTACCATGCTGTAGTAATATTTCTGTGCAGTGGTAACAATGGTGTGTTGTGGGACAGAAATCTGTAAATGCTGGATGTACATAGCGGGTCTGTAAGGATCTTAAAGTTCCCTGGAACAAGGAGGAATTTCATCCTATCACTGTGTCACTCAGAAATATGGGCAACACAGCCCTTTGTATGCCGAGCATATGGTGCCATGGGGAATCTCCCTCATCAGCCTTGCATATTGGAAAATCACAAGCGTACTGCCCACTGCCAACATATGCCCAGAAATTCAACTCTAGATCCATCTCCGAATCCATCATCATGTGAAGTGATGCTTCTTGTATGTAATGAATGTAAATAATTGTGAGTCTTGCTTTGCCTCAGATAAACTTTCTTTAGACCTAGCTTGAACCAATTCCAGTTTACACATTTCAGAACTAGAATAGGTGAATTGCCTACGTTAATATTGGATCTTTTAGGCATGGAATTTCTTCTGTATGCTTTGAGAATGTTAAACAGCTATTAGGGGTATGTAATAACAAATTAGTAAATGACAAAAATTATAATGAAGCATAAGTATGAATAATTTTAAAGAGTTGCCTGAGAGTGCAGCCTATTTATCTGAGAAATTGGACTGCTGTGATTTATTACTAACTGGGTAGAATATTGAAAGCCAGAACTGTACATGAGCATTATTTCATTTAGCAAAATGCGATGTAGGCCCTGAATTTCTGACTCCCCACAGTTTTATTTTTGTTTAATGGGATTATTTGTTGTTTCTAAGTAAATACTTTCCAAGAAAAAGATTCCTTTGTTCCAGCAAATTCTTTCTTCCAGTCATTATATGGCCCAGGTTTTCTATTAGCAGGCATGTTGGTGGTAGTAAAAGGATCAAATTACCACAGTTAAAATACTGCTATATTGTGGTAAATCCATTTATGGCGAGATTTGGCAGACAGTCAATTAATAATGTATATGAGCCAGGAATCAGACCTTAGCCTTTTGGAAACAGAGGAAGAGCAGGGCCACTCTTTTTTTGGATTGCTCTAATGAAAAGCCAGCCCAGGCATAATAGGTCAACATATAGCCTTTCAGATGGTGGACAGGCAATATGGCTGAAAACGCAAGAAAAACCCAAGAGGAGAGATGAAACTGCTGGTACGTGAAATCTAACATGATTCTCTGATTCCAAAGAAAAAGAAAAGAAAAATGTTCATTTCAATAACTCCTATACATTTCTCCCATAAATGCCTCAAAGCACTTCACAATGAAGTGAGATTCAATGACAAATGTGGGACTCATTTGCTCAGATCATGAAAGAAACATCCCAAAATTGGCCTATTTTTCAAAATGTGACTTTTTTTTTCCATATGATGCATCTCTAACCATTTGATTTACTGTTTGAGAACTGTATAGTGAAACTTTGCTTAAAAGCTTTGCTATGTTGTTAGACACCTCCGTTGTCTAAATTCCCATCTGCTTAAGGAGCCCTAGTTGTTACAAACATCATTAAAGATTCTCTGAAATAAAAACAAAAAATGCTGGAAATACTCAGCAGGTCTGGCAGCATCTGTGGAGAGAGAAGCAGAGTAAACGTTTCCGGTCAGTGACCTTTCATTTTTATATTACTAAAGATTCTCTTTTCATTTTCTATAAGATTCATTGCAGTTTCCCTTTTCTCCCAGTGTAGCTCCCTCAAACTCACTAGATGAAGCCTGCAGGATGCCAATGGCTGTGCTGGTACTTGGCAAGATGGCAGCGAATTTTAAGGCACTGTCGTCTGGGTTTTCATTATCAGTCTGAAACTAATGACTGAATCCTAGTTAGCCTAGAACAAGATATAACTATAAAGGCAAGCACTAGCAGATCAGTAGGAGTGTAATGCAATGCCAGGTGCACTCCTGCTCCTTTTGGCCCCAAAAGGAAAGTACAAAAAAAAGGTAAGAATACTTATCTGTTTGGGCCTCTTTTGGCCCCAGCTCCTTTCCCATGAGATTGATCTGATGGGAAAGCCACAACCTCCCTGCCCAAGCCACTGGTTGAATAAATGAAGGCAGCAATTCATGTTGGGGACAACAGTAATTCCAGAGTACCATAGCAGGCCTCCCAGATAGCCATTATTACTCCATACAAGAGTTTGCACAGTGGGCGTTGATCAGCTTTAAACTGGAGGCCATGCAGCTGGTCTGATTAGCTCCTCACTCAGCAGTAACATGCCTGTATTTCTAATAGGGAATTGTGGAAAACAATCAGTACCCATAACTAGATGATTTGTCCCTTTTTCTAACGACGGATGCGGAAGCTGACTGTAACTCATTTCCCACGCCTTCCTGATTTGTCAACTTATCCACTGAGACACCAGAGGAGAAGGGGTGAATTGTTCTGGTTACCTAATCTGAATAGAAATTGCTTTAGTCACAGAAGTGAAATAAAAGCAATTAAAATATTTTTCTGCTTTTCTCTCCACAAATACTGCTGAGTGTATGCCAGCATTTTCTGTCTTTATTTCAGATTTTCAGCATCAGCAGTATTTTTCACTTTTGCAAAAGATTTTTCCACTGACACCCATGTAATACATAATGAGTATTGAGTTTTAAAACAGGCATTTAAGTAGACAATTAACAGATTAGGAATTGGAGAAGTAATTACTAGGATTGCATTGTGGATGTGACTACAGAAAGAAATGAAAATTGATCTTTCAGATGCATACTTAATATAAAGAGGAAATGAATGAAGGGAAGTGTAGAGATATGCGTGTATATAGAAGTGAATTCTAAATGCTGACTATGAGTGATAATGCTACAATAGAAAATGGAATGTAGCTTGAGTTTTTCATGACTTTAGATTGGCACAGTCAAGATGACTGAATACATTACTATAAGGAAATGCCAGATGATTGTGGTCTTTTTTTAAATTATATGATGTTTTGTAAAACAAGTCATTAATAGATGTTAGCACAATTGTTCCCAGTCCTCTGCTGTTCTTTTACCTAGTAATGTGCCAAGGGCCAAAATGGTATCAATGTTAGGTACTGCTTTAGATTTATTTTGTGTGTGAGACCTAAAACAAACAACAAAAAGCTATAATATAGTAAGAGAAACTACATAACAAGGTATTGGTCCAGAATTTATTGGAGCAGGATATTTCACAACATGCCCAGCTAATTAGATTTCTTTCTCCACCCTTCAGCTCGAAAATGTTTTACCCTGCAAATTGCTGGAAGTGTGAGCTGATAATGTGGCATCTGGAACCTTTGTGAATGATGGGACCAACAGTGTATCTCCTTAACTAATGACATTTAAAGGCTGAGAAAGAAACAGAGGAAAGACGGAGAAAGAAATAAGATGAATTAGAGTCAAACCAGGTGCAGAAAAATAAATAAAGAGAAGAAAAGAAAGATTAGACAAAAAGAGAGAGAGAAGAGCCAGAAAGGCACGGTAAGGATAAAATTAATAAAAAAGAATCTCGAAAAACAACTTTCTACTTGCATGAATAAGACTTCACAGTTTAAACTGTTCCCTTTCTGGGTCGTAGAGATTGATTGGCATTGCTGGAACATGAACCTTGTCTTATAAAAGGTTAAGTACTAGCTTACCTTTCTGCAGGGAGTTTAGTTAGTAATAATTAATGCACAAATGCAGTAATTTCTTAAAACTCATGGGGAGGTTGGTGTCAAGCTGCTAATAATGAAGCGGTACAAACCATCCAACAACCTGTGGCAATTCGTAACTTATGGGATATCTCTTTCTTGCCACAAGTTAGAATCATAGAATCATAGAAAGTTTACGTCACAGAAAGCGAATGGTGAGTGCCATTAAACTCACCGTTTTTGTGTCAGCAAATTCTAGCCCAACATTTGCCTCACCTAGAATCTTGCATTACCTGCTGCCATGATTTAAAGTTTGTTATTCCACAACAGTGTGGATTCTGTACAAGATGAAAGAGATTGGAATATCGTTCACATCACAACCTGTATTTATTTGCTTATGTATCATTTGTGCAGCTGCCTTACATCAGAGTTTCTTCAAACATTCTGCTTTGGTATGATATTAAATCATATAATACAGAACTGAGTTCAAATACTTCATTTTCTTTCAGGAACATGAATTATTTTACATAAAACAGGCTCTCTGTGTAACTATTTAAAATTTAGCAAAATGAGTTCTAGGAAGTCATTCCCTTTAGATTTTGTGGTTAATCCATTGTCATGCAGACCCCCACCTGCCAAGAATGAGGCATATTAATTTTGTCATATGAACATTGATTTTAAACTGTTGTTGGAGCTAGGAAATGACTTGTTAAGCAGATCAGCCATGGCTGGCAAAAACATTTTCATACTAACAGACAGTGCTTGGAGGGATAAAAGGACTATTCTCTGCTCTAATTTAACCCATAATGGACTTTGAGCACGAGGTATTGTGTGTAAGAAGAGACATTCCAGGATTGGCCAAGACAAGAGAATTGACAAACACTCATGGTCAGACCAGCTAGTCACATGACTAACCTGCTTGGCAACCTGGGTTTTTCTGAATTGTACAAAGAGTTTGAACAGAGAAAGACTTTTTGCTTCTGGACTGAGAAGACTTCTCCTGTCTGCTTTCATTTCTTTCGCACAAGCCTCTGTACCCACTGAGGACACATGAACCGCAAGAGAGAAAAGTCTTCTACATCCATCAAGGTTTAAGAAGAATGCTGGGCCCCAACGAAAAGCAAGACCTACCTACAATCAAGAACCTTGCAGCGAGCTTGGAGACCAGTAACCAAAACCATCTTCAGGTATTGCCTCAAAGTTTTCCACTTTATTTCTTCTGCTCTTTTCTGTCTCTATCTGCATGTGTGTATCGCATATGCATGCTAGCATGGGTGCATTGTGTATCCATAGGCGTTAACTGAATTAGAGTTCAAGTTTAATAAAGTTCAACCTTTTTTCTTTAAATCTAAGAAAACCTGTTTGGCTAGTTTCTTTGCCTTATAATTGGAAGTTCGTGAACAAGGGTTCACTAAGGGGAATCTAATAAAATGGTGTATTTCAAACAAAACCCTGTTACGGTAAGACTGAAGGCTGAGAGGAAACCCTAGACCCCTTCCACACCTGGTCGAAACACCATATTCTCTTTAATCACATAAATCTGTGACCACATTGGATTTAAACTATAAAATGTGAAGTACAGACCACCATATGTAGCTCCTCAGGTATTTAGGTCAGAATAAAAGGAGCTCTAATTAGTCTCATTTCTATTTAAAGAGACTGTTTCATTTTGCAGAAAGGTGTTAGAAGAACTAAGCAAATGTATATGTGGGGATGACATAATTTGTAATGTGATTATATTTGAAGCTTGGCAGCTACTTTGAGAAATAACTAATATTTTACTAATGCAAAGACAATTTCACAAAAGTACTTTGGTTAATCTGAATTTCAGCAGTGCATCCACTTGTAAAATAGTTAACATGATGTTGTTTGGGTCTAGATAGTTTTCAGATGTTCCAAGAACTGTACTGGGCCATGAATCTTTCCCCAAAAGAATGATGGAGTCATTTAGCCATCTGCAGCCAACAATAGCTATGTAACCAGGTGTTGAGTATAAAGGAAGCTAAAAGAACCCCATTGGGGACTATATCAATTCAGTGGAAGGCCAAAAAATAGCAGATGGACTTCAATGTGCAACACAATGGAAAAGGAAACATAAAATGCGTACATAAATGAAGGAATGTCTATCAGCAAAGATGAAAATGGTTCTGATCATGGATCATAGCTGAAATGTTTGCCTCACTTTCTCTTTCAGATCCTGTGCATTTCTCGTATTTTCTGTTTCTATTTCAGCTTTTCAGTTTTCTTTTTTTGTATGTGTTATGACCTTAGTAGAGATGGTTAACTTTAAAACGAGAGATATGAACTCGCCAGATCAATTAAAGAATTACACGACAGGTTTTCACGTTTTAAGACTTTTACTGTAGCAACTAAACTAAAAATCAACATTAACTAAACTGTATTTATTAGGAAGCTAATACGCTAAATTACAGAGAAAGGCATTTCCCATTAACTTATGAACGCACTTGAAAACCCCACCCCATATTTATATGTTACACTGCGTTCTCAGCAAAAAAGGTATCCTTGTGGTTAAAAGTCCCAAACTCCTCCCAGTTACAATGGGTTGGATCAGTGCCTAGAGAGAGATTTCTAATGATGTAAAATAAAGTTTTTGCAGGTCAAAAGATTGAGTCCATGGGTAGTTGAGTTACTACAGAGGAAAATGCTGTTGAAAGTATGTTGGGCCACTATGTTGAATTTACAATTCTGGAAAGATACCTCAAAGAAGGAGGTCATTTAGCCATTGAGCCTGTGCTGGCTCTTTCTGCTACATACAATCTTAACACTTTGAGTAGATGTTGCACTTGCTAATGATCTCATTTGTGAAAGTTTGCCATTTGGCTCTTGCTGCTTGCAAAGTTGTTTCAGCAGCAATATCCGCCAGCTAACTGTTAGTGTCTTCCTCTACTCTGCAGGTGGTGTTCCTTCTCCACCTGCCTCTCTGGATGAATTGGACAACCCTCAAAAGAATATCAGGAATATGGGTGCATATTCACCATTGCCCCAGCAGTGAGCAGATAACCCTATTGATGTGCAAGAAAATTCAATTTTTATTACTTTGAAGTAACATTTTTGTTGCACCAACCATAGATAGCTCACCACCTCCCATGACAGTATGAAATGAATGTTAAGATATGGTTGCAGTATGATCAGAGGGTTGTTTGTTTTGTTTGTCACAATGTTTGAAGGTTAAACCAACCTGAGACCATGAGCTGAATTTTCACTATGGAGGTGGGAAACAGGAGCTGGGTTTGGAAACCCACCTCTGGTGGGAAACTGATTAAAGTTAAGATTTTTGCATGGGTAAGCCCGTAATTGTTATAGAGATGGGTTTGCTGCCTATTTAGAGCCAGTGGGGGCTGGAACAGAGGTGGGTCAGATGAAGTAAGAGATTGATGTAGACTCCCCACAGCAGCCATCTCTGAGGCTGCTGGCTGTTCTAAGGGAGAAAACTGTTGATTTTGCCAAACCCTTCTACAGCACCAGAGGGAAGCGAGATATCACGGGGGAGCCGAAAGCCTGGCACCTGGGGCAGGGCAACCTTTTGCTTCATTGATGCTGACCTGGATCTATGGCTGGAGGCAGTGAGGGAGAGGATGGAGGTCCTCTTTCCAGAGGGTGGCAAGAGGAGGCCACCTTGCCGTGCACTGGGGCACAACTCTATTCAGCAACATCACTTTCCGCCACCTCTTCTTCCTCCTCTCTCACCTCTTGCTCTTACCTGGTGAACTGTCTCCTCCCTGGGACTCAGTGTCCTCAAGGTCCACACCTCTCTGGAGGACCATGCTATAGAGAGTGCAGCAGACCACAGCATTGACCAAGACCCTTGCAGGAGGGTATTATAGGCACCGGAATCGCATCTTCAGAAACCAGATGGCCTGCTCAATGGTTGTCCTACTGAGCAGGTGGCAATGGTTGTATTGCCTCTGTGCCTCTGTCTGGGGCTCCCGCAGAGGGGTCAGTAGCGATGTCTTCAAGGAATATCCCTTGTCCCCTAGGATCCATCCACGAACTCTGGGGTTTGATGTGAAGATCTGAGGCGGCCTAGATTGCCTGGAGCATGAAGGAGTCATGGCAGCTGCCACGAAGGTGAGCACACATATAGAAGAAGCTCTTGTTGTGGTTGCAGACAAGTTGGACATTGAGGAAGTGGAAGCCCTTCCTATTGATGGATCTGAATGAGCAGTCGCTGGGTGCCTTGATGGCCACATGGATACAATCGATGATGCTCTGGACCTGGGGGAATCTTAATGCCCTCGGTCCCTGGGAGGCCTCATCTGTCATGAAATTAATGTACCATTCAGGCCTGGCAAAAAGGGCACCAGTGATCAGTGAGATGTAGTGGTGTGCAGGCATTTGCGAGATGCCACTGAGGTCCACAGCTGATCCTTGGAAGGAACCAGAAGCGAAGAATTTCAAGGCCACAGTGACCTTGACGGCCACTGGCAGGGCATGGCGACCAGTGCTGCGAGGTGCGAGGACTTTGGTGACAAGGACACAGATGTCTGTGACCATCTGCCTGGAGAGTCGCAGTCTCCTGCAGCACTGGGTCTAAATCATCTCCAGGTAGCTCCGTCATTGGTGATAGATCCTATGTTGAGGGTATGGCCTCCATTGCCTTCCTGCTCCTCTTTCCTTCAACATGCCTTGTTGCTGCTCGTGGTTCTGCCGTTCCTGTGGAGGGTGCTGCCCCTCATTGCCACTGGGCCCAAAATCTGAGATCATCCTCCCATTGCTATCTGCAGCTATCGTTTTGGACAAGTGGCTGTCAAATTGTCCTTGGCAGCCTTGCATCCTACTCTTCTTCCCCTCGATGCCAGGGGGTTGCCTGGGTGCTGAATGCCCACTCTCCCCGCTACCTGCACACCAAGTGCTGAATCCCCTTTTGCCCCGCTGACCCTCTTATGGGGATGGGGTGATGCCCCGGGCCATCCTTGACTGGCTCACCACTCTGTACCCGCCTCCCTTCAGCTGATCAGAAACAGTTCCTGAAAGGTGTGTTCCCCTTTAAAAATTCCACCCTGCTCCCTAACAAGCTCATAATGAGCTTTTTAACTAATTTAATCCACCTCAATTGGGACAAAGCAAGGTCCCTGTCCTGCTCTACCCCCGCCCTGGTGAACATTGCTGGCGCCGGGAACAGAGCCCGATAACTGACACACCCCCGGCGCCAGTATGTTCAGTCCCTCCCCAACCTTTGTTCCTGACTTCGAGGGGTGGGCCCGAAAATTCATCTCCAGGTGACCTACACTGTGGATTATCTAAGTATTTATGAATTTACTTCAAGTGACCTATTTCTATAAGATTGAGTTGCCACCAAACTCAAGTGTCAGATATTCAAATTCTCAGCCTCTTTCAGCATCTTCCACACCCATGGCCTCTACCACCTAGAAGGATAAGGGCAGCAGGTGCATGGGAGCCTGCAAGTTCCTCTCCAAGTTACACACCATCCGGACTTGGAACTATATCGCTGTTCCTTCATCGTCACTGGGTCGAAATCTTGGAACTCCCTCCCTAACAGCACTGTGGGTATACCTACACTACACAGACTGCAGCGGATCAAGAAGGTGTCTCGCCACCAGCTTCTCAAGGGTATTTAGGGATGAGCAACAAATGCTTGTCTTGCCACATTCCTTGAAAGAATAAAAAAAGTACAGGAATAAATCATCATGCTTATGAGTTATTAATAATAATTAGGGCACATGATTTGTTATAGTGCCATTTTCACTGCCTTCCAGAATTTTTATCTGTTGCTGTACCTTTGAGGGAGACCCCCCCCACTTACACTTGTAAACAACATCTCTGTTGAACTACCAGCAAAGTTCCAGTGGGAGAAGGAAGAATCCTGAGGAAATTTGCCCTTCATGGGCTGGATTTTGTGCTGAAGGCGGAGCTCCCGGTGCCAGGCCAAAAAGGTGGGAGGAGCCCCACCTATGCCTTTTAGTGACACCCGGAGCAATCCTCCGGTGTTTTTAAATGTACGTTTCAGGAACCAGGATCCCTGTCCCTGTAAAGGGGATCCCACCACCAAGAGCTGCCGGCCAATCAGAGGGCTGGCAGCTCAGCAGCTTTGGCAGCACCATCAGCGCTGGAACCCCAGACAAGAGGTAGGTGAGGTGGGGTTGCCAGGACCTGGCTGAAGACCCCGGTGAGTAAGGGGTTGGGGGTGGGAGGGGTTGTTAGTGATGGTTGCGCAGTCTGGGGAAAGGGAACCGGAGGGGTTAAAATTGTTTCCGGTGGGTGTCCTCCATGGGCCACAAACTGCCCACAAAGGAGGGACATCCCCAAGCCTGCAGGGAGGGCACCTCATGTTGCAAGATGGAGGCACTCTCGGCTGCTGGAAAGTTCCCAGCAGTGGCAGGAAGAGGAGCTTAATTGGCCATTAATAGGCCACTTAAGGGCCTCAATTGGCCTCTGGGTGGGAAGGCTGTTGTTAGCCTACCCTGCTCCTGGGAAGATCACTTGTTGATGGGTCCTCCCCACCGCCTCCTGTCGTGATACTCCGTGCACCCCCATCCCCGACTCCACCTTGGGGCCAAACAAAAATCCAGGCCCATGTGTCTGAGAATCGGCAGGAAGAGTCAAATAGAGAGTGCATTTTAAAACCACTAACAGTCAGCTGCACGTGAACTATTTTCCTTTATGTACTACCTGCTTGGCTCTTTATAATCTTTTTTCCAATGGAATTTAATACTAATACTTTGATCTCTGACATGAAGAAACTGAAGTAGGATTTTGGCAGATAAACCAGCAATATGCCTTCAGCATTTCTTGGTAAACCTTTTATCTCTTTCTGATCTGTCTACATTAAAAAACAATCAAAGCAAAGACTTTACTTTCCAAAAGAATTGATTTGGTTCAATCATCTACTCTTCAGTACTCGATGTTTATGAGTTAATAATAATAATTATGCCAGATGATTTCTAGAACCATTTTAACCATCTTTCAGAATTCATATCCACGTTTAGGAAATATAATCAATTGATTACATTACACATGGAAATTTTCAGGATTTGTTATGGATGTCATTCTGTCCTATCAAGATTATTCCAAATATGCTCAAATTGATTCCTTTTCATAACAACAGTAGCTGCATTTTAAAAATAATTCACTGATTGTAAAGTGTTTTGGAACATCCGAGGACATAAAAGGACTTAAAAGCAAGTTCTTCCTTTCTTCTGAATAATTTTTAAAAATCCAAATTCACCTTTCTTCAGTACTTTCCATGTCCATAGCACTCGCTACACTGCTACCTTTATTTGTCTTTGTTTCATATGATGATATTGTGCAACATGAGGTACAGGCACAGTCAACATTTTCACAGTTACACGTGTGGAAGCCCAGTATTGATCTTTTACCATACTAGAGAATCGAGTTTCCTCAATCACCTGGTGAATATATTTTCTTTGCAACATTCAGAATTAACAACATTCCTTTTGTAAATCCAGTAATTTTTGCAATGTGCAATAAAAGAGAGAACTTCCAGAATTCCATCTTTTAATTGTTTTTCCTCACCACTCTATGCCAATTGGTTCACTGGTACAAATGGATTGTTTGGCCCAACTGTCCCAACTTATACTCAAAAATGAGGCTGGTTTAGGGAGGTCTAAATGCAATCCTTGTTAATTAACCTTCGTCAGGGAAAAATACATTAATATTGACTTTATAAGAAATATAACATAATTCTATAATGTTTCCCACATCTCGCTTAAATGCCTTTTAGTGTTTGACTTGAATTCTTTGGCCTCCTTGTCTGGAGAGACAATGGGTAAGTGCCTGGAGGTGGTCAGTGGTATCAGTGTTAAAAAACATTATATAACCTCGGACCTTTTGTTAATACTGCCACGAAAATTATTTTAAACCAGTGCTTAGCATAAAATCATACATTGCAATAGGTTAAAAAAATCATGCTTCATTTTTTGAAATTCTAATTGTTTGGTATTTTAGGACAAACATTTAACAGTGTTTGGCAATAATTCATTAAAAATATTATACTAAGGGTGAAACATTGAAACCCATCCTGAAATATGACCACAAATATCAGTAACATCTGTTTACTTGGTCCAACATATAATTATTGGCCGAGAGTTCTTCTTATTGTTTAATATTACATCTAACTTGCCTGAATGTCAGTAATTTACACAAACTAGTCAATAATTATACAGAGATATTAATATCTGGCGTCAATAGCATCAGTGAATTTGTAGAACTATCAGTGAATACACTTGTTAGTTAATTCTGTATAATACTGTTCCAATTAAAAAATCAAATCTGGAAAATGCACACACATATACGTATATTATAACACAAAATAGTATACATTTCAGACTTAGCGACATACTTTCACAGTCTAGGTGCCGGCTGGAATTTAGACAACCAAAATGCTTAACAGTTTTCTTATATCTCTTGATTTATTTTAATTAGGAGCACTGAGTTTTCACTTGAACAGTCTCCAGTTTTTTTGCCAGTACATTATGTAACTGCTTAATCTAACATCAAGCCTGCATTACCACATGCATCAACTTCCCTTTGATATCTTACACCAGTGTTTGAAAATATTCAATCAAAATAACTCTTTGTGTGGTACAAATCAGACTAAATCATTTACTGGAAAAATGAAACTGATTGGAAGTAATGCAAGTCAGTGTGACCTCACAACTCACAAGATCCTGTGAAGCTATGAGGCTAAAAGTTGGCCTGCATCCGTTTACGGGTGTGGGGGTCGCGATTCGTGATCTGCCATGCCTGCTGCCATTGAGGCAGGCCAAGGAAATCTTGTGCTGCCTCCTCATTTCCATGATTGTGGTGTTCAGCTGAGTGCAGCCTGTGCTGTTGGCTGGCTGAATGCTCCACAGAAGGCCTAACAGTGCGTAAGGCTAACATGTGTTCTAGCTAGCCTCCAGCTCTTAAAGGGGATCTGATGCTGACTGCCCGCACTGCAATTAGCTGCAAGAAGAAACAAAAAAAAAGAGCACCAGGGAAGAGAGAGGGCTTCCAGGTTCACAGATGTACCACTAGAGGCCTTAGTGATGGAGGTCGACAGAAGGAGAGAGGACATGTTTCCGTAGGGGGCCAGGAGGCCCTCAAGGAATGCCCTCTGAAGGGAATGAGAGCAAGTGGCCAGGGAGTTCAATGCCTGGAGTCGGACGCTGAAGACATGGCAACAGTATGGAAAAAGTTCAATGACCTCACACAGGTGGTTAAGGTCAGAGAATGAAAATTCACGTGACATCCCCTATCCACAACACCATCCTCCCATGCTATTTAATGTACCACATGCTCAGCAGTCCTTAGCAGTCAAGGCTCAGGCCCAACATTCAGATGCTCCAGCTCACCCTCACACACTTTCCAATGCAACCACCTCTCGCAGCCTCCACATACCTCTAGCTATTCAGCTATGACAGGCACATTAACCAAACACAGTGCTACACAATCATTGACATTCTTCTCTCCCTCTTGCAGGACAAGGTCACACACAATAGAAGGGAGCAGTGTGGAACCAGTGGGGGGCATGCATGCCTGCATCACCTAAGCCCTGCAGAAGAGATGGTGCTCTGCATTAGGGTCCTGCTGTGACAGAGCTCGTTACGGCCAATGTTGCCATGAAAATTGAGGATGACAGCATATTCCTGCCTTCTGGCTGTCTCAAATCCCACCGCGCCTTCATCCTGCTATCTGGCATGAAGTGCCAGATGGTGTGAGCCTGGACCTGTTTTGCCTCATCCCTGTCCATCACCCCAACCCTCCCCTTGGGATTTTCTGATTTCAGCCACCCAAGATCTGCTGTCTGCCCAGCTACAGCAGCCTCAGGAGGAAGGGTGAGAGCAACACCCTGATGAAGAAGCACCGTCACTTGATCTGTTGCTTGCAGCTGCCAGCTCAGACTTTAGAGGCATGTATGGAGTTAGGATCTGCAGTCAGGCTAGGTGGGGGGAAAGGATAGCTCATGTGCCAGCTCATGGAAGGTAAAGTCATAGATAACCTCTGCTACAGGAGACTCAGATGAGGACTTTGATGGGGCAGCCTACAGGAGAACGCTAACGAACATGCATACTGAGATACTTGGTGCATTAGCAGGCCCGCCAGACAGCCTGTTGTCACTGTCAAGGAGCATGGAGGAGTCCGGCTCCAACATGGCACAGAGATTCATGCAGAGCTTGGGGTCCATCCTTTCCAGCATGGAAGCGGTAGCCAACTCCGTGGCAGCATTTGCGGACCCCACCACGATGGAGCATCTAGGGGCTGCTGTCTCAGTTTCCATTGCAGTACAGGTGGAAGCCACCCAACGTCTCAGTGCTGCAGTGAAAGTTCAGACTGACGTCATGAGGTCATGCTTGTTGTGATTCAGGCTCCGACTGCTGCCATCATGGCTGCAGATTTCAATGCATGAAAGGGTCATGCAGGTGCTCACAGCAGTGCAACAAATGTCTTCCAGCAGATTGGTAGGATTGCTGAAGTCCTGTCCAGAGGAATGGAGCGACTCTGTAGAGCATGAAGCTGCTAACCTCAGGCAGGATGACAGCATTTGTCCTCTCACTCCTGCCACTCTGCCTGTGCCTTTGCTGTTGCCTGTCAATCCACCATCTCAGACTGCTGCCCATGCTGATGCGGTACAGTCCAATGCCAGGTCCTCATGGCACAGAGCTGCTCGAGGGTGTCCTGCAGGTCCATCAGCAGTCTCCTTCCGTGAATGTCAGCAGCCCTCCATCAGCCATGCTGTAGCCACTGGGTAGCACTGTGTAAGAGCACTAGGACTGGCAAAGGTACCTGCAAGACAGGCACTAAGGGAATGCACAAGGGTGAATAGTTCATTGTTGTTAGATAAAATGTTATGGAAAGGTTTGTTTGTGCCTTTTATTGCAGTACCTTGACCAAGAGGATGCTGGGGGATGGGTCTCAAATGGATGGGAAGGTGGGAAACCATAGTGGTGAAGGGATGATTTTTTAAGAGAAGCAGAATCTGATTAGGCGCTCCCAGACAGCCCATCAGGGGTGAAGGGATCCCAGGTGCCTCCTCCTCCTATTACTCCTCCTCCTGAGGTGACCTCCCGATGCCTGGTGGCAATGGCTGCATCCTCATGGTTATGATATTGTGGAGGATATAACAGAACACCGTGATCTTTGATACATAAATGCAGAAATCCAGAAGCTGCTGTCCATGATTTCTTGCGCTGTTAAAATGCCCACAGATGGCAATTTTTAGAAAACACTGAACTGACAAGGACTTCCCATATTATGCTGTAATATTGCTGCGAATCCCCCCCCAACCCTCGCCGAAAAATTAGACCTTGTTAATGAGGTGAAACTGGGTTTTTAAAGGTGTAATAATTCATAACTACTGTTGAAGAGCCTCTCTGGCCCTGGAAAAACAATTTTATATCTGTGTGTTGTCAAATTTTTCCAATATGATAAAAAATCCATTGTTTTCTAATATAATAAACATTTTTAAGTTGCTTTATAATATTTCATCTTCTAGTGTGTAAGTCCCAATATTCATTTCACTCTCTGTAAAAGTAAAGAATAATCAGTGCATTTTACTGCAGAATAACGTATATTAGCTGTTGCTGAGTAGATTATATATATAGACCTTAAACATCATCACAGGATGTGATGTCATGTGTCTGAACCTTGTATTGCTCAGTGTTAATGTAGATGTCTAAGAGATAAGACCCCTGTAAATAAACTCCTGTTACTTTGATCCAAAGTCTACTATTCTCATTTAATAGTAACGGCACACTGACCACTATAGTACATTTACTTCCTGGTTTGCTGGCTGTGAGAATTCTTCAATGTGATTGGCTGCTTAGCTTGCTTGATCCCATAGTGTAGCTGGGTGCCTGGAGATCCCCTTGACTTGACGCCATTATATTAACATTGGGAAAGGTGAAATCCATGCCACAGTGATCACTAGCTCTTTGTGGGCAACTTTCTTCAAGTTCAACAGCGAGCACTGTTGCTTCTCTGCTGACTTCAAAATCCAGGTCCTTATTGAATCGCTTCCATCACCCTTCCAGACAGTGCATTCTCGATCATAACAAGTTGCTGCATGAATTCTTTTTACCTCATGTCTCTTGTTCTTTTGCCCTTACCTTAATTCTTACTTCTAGTTACTAGCCCTTCACAGATTTCAAAAGGCTGGTCTCACATTAAATGAGAAGTGTGCATTCTCACACTCGACAATGAGGTTCTTTGGCCATATAATTGGTGAATCTGGTATCAAGATAGATCCACACAAGACAAAGTCAATAAAGGATTTCCCAGAGCCAAAGAATGTAACAGATTTACAGTGATTTCATGAGTAAGGTTAAACAGGTAGGTACATTCCGACCAAATCTAACGACTATTAATGAGCCTTTACGACAACTGCTAAGCAGCAGCAATGTCTAGTGCTGGGGAGACTACCAGAAAAATTATTTTGAGAAAATCAAGGAAATGTTAAATTCATCAGAAATATTAGCACACTATGATCCCGAGCTCATGACCATTATTGCAGCAGACACACGGCAACAGGATTAAGTGCAGTCTTATTTCAGATTCAAAAAGATGGATGACGCAGGCCTGTGTATTTTACCTCTCATTCATTCACAGAGACAGAACAAAGATATGCAATAACTGAGAGGGAGGCATTGGCAGCAACATGGGCATCAAGAAATTTTCGGGCTACATACTGGGCCTGAAGATTAAGATCGAAACTGACCATAAGCCACTAGTGATGTTGCTTAATTCAAAGGAGCTAGCAAAATTACCCCCAAGGGTACAGAGATTTCAATTACAACTAATGCGATATAACACAACAACTGAATATGTCCCAGGTAAACAGCAGGTAACAGCTAACATGTTATCAGGAGCATCAATTACTATACCTGAAGTGGGAGATGTATGTCTCATTCCTGGACGAAGTGGAAGTCTCTGCTTTAGCTATAACCAAAGATTTGCTGGCAATTGCTCAAATATTATACCAAATTAGAAACCTACAGAAAGAGGACGAAGTCTGTGAAAAAGGAGGACAGTTTTGCCAATAAGGTTGGCCAGAATATATGCCTAATAACTCGGTTTTTAGAAAATATCAGAGCAAAGAAGCCATCTTACTTTTGTGGACAACTTACTAGTCTATGAAGAAAGACTAGTTATTCCAAGGGCTTTAAGGTTGACATCCATTAAGATTCATCAGACTGATTCCTGAGATGGTGGGATTGTCCTATGAGGAGAGATTGAGGAGACTGGGCCTGTGTTCTCTGGAGTTTAGAAGAATGTGAGGCGATCTCATAGAAACTTACAAAATTCGTAAAGGGATAAACAGGGTAGATGCAGAAAGGATGTTTCTACTGTCTGTGGGGTCTAGAACCAGGAGACACAATCTCAGAATAAAGGGAAAGCCATTTAGGATTGAGATGAGGAGGGACTTCCTCACTCAGAGGGTGGTGAATCTTTGGCATTCTCCATCCCATAGGGTGGTGAAAGCTCAGTCACTGAGTAAGTTCAAAACAGAGATCGATAGATTTCAAGTTGCTAATTTACATCAAGGGATGTGGGGATAGTGCGGGAATATGGCGTTGAGATGGACGATCAGCCATGATCTAGAATGATGAAGCAGGCCCGAAGGGCTGAATGGCCTACTCCTGCTCCTATGTTCCTATGTACTCTGGAGAGTACTGTAGGGCTCCCTCCAAGTGGTCCATGCAATGAAACCTTTGCTTGAGGACGGTGATGGTATGCTCCTGGTGGCAGCATTGCAAGCTTTTTTTTCCGTGAATGGTCGTGTGACGGAGGGGGTTGTCAGCCATGTGTAGAGGGGGTATCCCTTTTCTCTGAATAGCCACCCTCTGGTTCTTCTTGGTGATTCAGACGGTGGGAACGGCAGACTGCCTCAGGATGAAAGCATCGTGGTTGCTGCCAGGATGCCGTGCATTCACTGACATGATGGTTTGTGCATGATCACACACCAACTGTATATTGATGGAATGATAGCCCTTGCAGTTCCCGTACCTCTCCTAGTTGACATGGGGGCCTGCAGAGCCATGTACCTGTAGTTAATGGCTCCCTACACCTTTGGGAATCCTGGAAAATTCACAAGCCCACTGATCCTGCTTCTCTCTGCTTAGAGACAACATGATGAGCTTGCTTGTCTTCAGATACAGGGCCTTGGCCACCTCTCAGATCAGTGATTGATGGTGAACTGGGAGATATTCGCTATGTTGCCCGGTCCTGCCTGGAACAATCCTGAGGCATAGAAATCGAGGGCCACTGTGACTTGATGGCCACTGGCAGTACCATCCTTCCCCTGTTGCTAGGCTGCCAGTCCCATTGAAGAAGGTGGCATATTTTGGGCCCACCTCCTTGTTGAATCTGAGACACCTCAAGCATTGTGCCCCTGGGTGAGGTGAAGGTAGGAGAAGTTCTTTCTTAAAACCTGTGGTGGGTAGGGCTTTCTATGGAGAGCTCTCTTCCTCCTCCATCTGTGCAAAGATTCCCCTCTCTGCAGCTTCAACTCCATTTCACAGACTAGAGGTCCTTCAACTACAGCCCAAATACCTCTTGCAGAGTTGGCAAGGACAGTTGACCAAAATCTCTGCTCTCCCTGTAGGGATACATTAACTGACCACAACACCTCCAAAAACAATCCACAGTACTTCCACAAACTTTGCTACAGCAGAAGTAAGTTGACCTGCAAGTTGGATGGCTGACCCTTTAAATAGGCATCAGTGAGAGGTCCCTCATGCAGCTGAACGTATGTTCAAGAGTGAGTGATCAGCACAGGCATTCACTGGAACTGCATGGCCCAATTTACCAGAACGTACATCAAATCAGCTGGAATGGATTGATGTCACGATCCGACCACTCCTGACACTTCTGATGCACGCAAAACGCACCCGGGCTAGCACCCTTCCCAGCATGCAGCTCACGCAGGCCATGCTAAAAACGCATCATGTGCCATTTTCTTATTTCAGGTCTTCTGTAGTGCTGACACCAGTGGTGCTATGAAGCTCAATTTCACAGCCTATGTCACTTGCTGTCACTTCCCTTATTTTATCATAAATGTTTAGTTTGGGGCCTCTAGATGTTGTGTGCTTATGCACTAGTAATTGCAATTAGGCTGACTAAACATGTTCTGGTCTTACTTCATCCTCCCACCTCAGCAAGAAAACATGCACTTTAAGCTCTCCAACTTGAATTTGAAGGTTTCATCTTCATGTTCTTTTTTTCACTTTTCACCCTTTAGTAACCGACCATCATGCAGTATGCTGTTGATGGGGGACCACTGTACTGTGGTACACTAGCACTGTTTGTTTACTAACTGGACATTGTTCAGTTTCTCCTTTCTCAAGGTGGCATAATCATTCTCATAATGTGCTCTATCTTAGAGCCAAGTAGGTACCAGGTGTGGCTCAGTTGGTAGTATGCTTTCCCCTGTATCAGAAGGTTGAGGTTTCAAGTCCCACTCCAGACCATGAGCACATTATCCAGCCTGGCATTCCAGTACAGTATTCAGGAAGCACTGCACTGGTGGAAGGTGTATTGGATGAGCAGTTAAGCCAATGCTTCAACTGCTCGTTTACATAGACGTAAAAGTTCTCATGGCACTATTCAGAAGAAGAGCAGAGAAGTTATTTCCTAGCCAATATTTATCCCTCAACCAACATGACTGAAATAGATTGTCTGGTCATGAATCTCATTTCTGTTTCTGGGATCATGCTGTGTACAAATCAGCTGCTGTGTTTTTTACATTACAACAATGGCAGACTCCAATAAGAGAGAGTCTAACCACCGTTGATTGACATTCACTACCAACACCAAATCCTCCAATCATGGGAGTCACCGATGACCAGAAATGTAACTGGACCAGCCACAGAAATACAAGAGCAGGTCAGAGACTGGGAATTCTGCAGTGAGTAACTCCCCCCCCTGACTCCCCAATGCCTGTCCACAAGGCACAAGTCAGGAGTGTGATGGAACACTCTCCACTTGCCTTGATGGATGCAGCTCCAACAACACTCAAGATGCTCGACACCATCCAGGACAAAGCAGCCCACTTTATTGGCAGCCCATCTACCACCTTCAACATTCACTCTCTCCACCACTGGCGCACAGTGGCAGCAGTGTTCACCATCTACATGATGCACTGCAGCAACTCACCAAGGCTCCTTCGACAGCACCTTCCAAACTCGCAACCTCTACCACCTGGAAGACGGGGGGCAGCAAACCCATGGGAACACCACAACCTGCATAGTTCCCCTCCAAATCACAACTATCCTAACTTGGAAATACATAGTTTTTCCTTCATCGTCGTTGGGCCAAACTCCTGACACTCCCTGCCTAACAGCATGGTGCCTGTACCTTTATCACAAAGACTGCAGAGGTTCAAGACAGCAGCTCATCACCACATTTTCAAGGGCAATCAGGGGCGGGCAATAAATGCTGGCCCTGCCAGCAAAACGGGCATCCCATGAATGAATAAAGAAAAGGACTGGAAAGCACTTTGGGATGTCCTGAGGTTGTGAAAGGTCAATGCTAGTCTTTTTTTAAGAATGAAATGCCTGACTTGAACAGCCCATGTTGACAGTGTGGTACTATTTTAGTGATGGAGCAATTTTGAAGCAACAATGCTTTAAGAATAGCATGTGACAGCTGGTGTTGATGCTATTGCTCATTTTCTGCTGCAAAATAGTTTTTCAGAAATGACACAAGTGCTGTTTTATTGAATTGCATAGGTTTTTGCAAGAGTGCACAACGTAAGGAAAGCTAAACTCAAATATCAAATCCAATCCAAAGTCATGAAACATAAAGAACGAGAATCAGAATATTTTAAACAGGAAGAAGAGTCAGCATTTTTCAACAAGACCCAAACTGGACCTGCAATTTACTGGCCACTAAATTCTTAATGTTGAGGCTGCCAGACATTGACACTGCAACACGAGCTCCATTTTGCATGGTTACATTTACTTCTGTTCACTTTGCACTTCTGTCACAACCCAACAGTTGCATGATCCAATTTTACACATTTATGGGCCAATTTTCTGGGGGCCAGTGGGAATGAGCATAATGCATTTGAAAAACAAAAAATAAGTTCTCCCCTAATGTAAGGATTGTGTGCCTGCTGGCTTTGATGTGGGCAGGCGCTTAGGTGTTCCGCTGCAGGCAGTAGTGATGGCTTAGGAAGTAAAGTGGTGCTGCTGGCCATTAAAGGCTGATGCATGCTTAAAGGGCAGGAGAGCCTCAGGGCCATGGAAAAGGATGGGAGGAAACAGTGAACTCTGAGATGGGATGGACATTTTTCAAGCCCATAAACTGCCAGATTAATTGTAGAGTGCTGCTGTGGACTTAGTTGTGCCAGCACATCATTTTACAATTGGTCGTGCTGAAAGACGAAGCAGTTGGAAAAACACTGATAAGAGCATGGGTTGCCTAACCTGCTTCGATGACAAGGTCATTGAGCAATGCCTTGGGGAGGTGGAACAAAGGAGAAATGCACTCTTTTCCAGCCATGTGATAAAGGTCCTGAGGGCTGTAGCACGCAGGGCATGGCAAGAGGTGGCTGCAGCCATCAATAGCAGAAGAACTGCACCAAAGACATGGATCCAATGCAAGAAAATGTCCCATGATCTCTCCAGGAAGGAGGATAAGTGCAGATCTTTACATAGATGTAACATGCTTTATTTGCCTGTGCCTACTCCTGAACGTCTCCTGTCATTCATAGTTTGTTCCTTGGTGATGTAACAATCTGTAAGATGGTATAGACTGTTGTCCACCTAAGAAACACTCCTTGGCCATAAGTCTCAGAGACTGCACATAAATCAGTGCAAGGGTTTAATGCATGAAACAGCAACAACTTAGCACCACCCTCACAGTCACTGCTACTCATTCTTAATGCAAAGAGAAAAAGATGGGCAAATAATTGGTTACCCTGAGGCTGCTTCTATCCAGGAAAGTGTAATATTTCTCTGCAGAAGGATGCATTTACCAAAAGGCAGGTCACAGATATTGGAGGAGGACCTCCTGTAACACAGGCAATCTTCCCATTGAAGAATGGCTAATGGGGTGCCAACAAAGTAATTGACAGAGGTCGCAGGAGATGGAGATGGGTGGGCATGCCTCCACTTCGTTCCCTCTTTCCCATTCCTGGTTATTATTTCTGAAAATCTCAATGCTCAGGAATTACCCCTGCAGATGACAGTCATGATGCAAGCCCATGAGTGCACATGAACATAAATATTAATGTGCCTTTCTGTTCATTCATCTTTATGTCTTCACAGGAACATCAAGAAATCAGAGGTCACACCCTCCAAAGCACCTGCAGGAAACAAATGTCTGGCATTCTGTCCTAATTCCGAGACCTAGCAACAATGGCCCAGCTATATCCACTGGGAGGGATGTAGATAAAGAGCATGAGGGGAGCATTGAGATTGAATTACTAAGCATTGGAGAGCAGGAACAGGAAGAGGTGGACCATCCTTGGAGGATGGGAGTACCTCTTCCAGCAGCTGCACCAGCAGTGGAGCCAGATCATTGTGACCCTGTCTTCAAAAGAAGATTGCTTTCAGAACATGATAGACTGTTGTAGTCATTGGGTGATGTAACGAGCAACATATAGCACCATGGTGACATGTATGGAGGAATACAAATTCCACAAGAGAGGAGATGATGCATGGTATTGAAAGTATGCAAACATCTGGAAAGTCAAATTAGGCTGGATAGCTCTTTGTCAGCAGGTACAGACACAATGGGCTGAATGGCCTCCTCCTGTGCAGTTAATGTTCTATATGTCTATACATCCCTGAATAAAGTTCCAGAACCATTTCTGCTCACAGCTAAGGTCTTAGGTTTTCTGTGGGAGCCTCCACAGGCAGACTTGCAGAAGGGGAGCCCAGACAAGGAAAGAAATAATTGCCTGTCATGCACCCTGCCAATCCTGTGATGGAGCTGACCACATCAGACCTACAAGCAGAGAGGTTAGGAGGAGGGGAAGGTTACAATAGACCTTGAATATTGGTGCTCATTCTCCTGACGGCTCTACATTCACAGCTCCAAATCTCCCCTCTGACAAGGGTCTGAAAGCTTGCCAGGGCCAGGCTGTCGCCAGCATAGTTACAACTTGAAGCTGATCTGTCTGTTCGCGAGCTCACAGAAATGAGGTGTCACCTCACCTCCCAGACACTCACAATGAGACACAGCGACCATCCTTCTGTCCTTATCGTGCCTAGGGAGTGACTTAGACCGAACACCAGACCATGCACAAGACAACAGCCAGTGTTAGAATGGGGAAGCACTGTGGTGGGAAATGTTAGATTAACAGTGACATACTGTTATTTTGTAAAATAAATGTATTATATAGAAATGATGCATTGTGCAGAGTTCATTGAAAGATTTGGGAGGTAGGGCAACATTTCCAGATTATCAGAATTCGGGTTTTTGTTTAGCAATTCAGCTGGTCCAGGCCTAACATGATCTTTAACTTTTCACAGTGTCTCCTTTTTATGGGGACAGCTTGCCTGCAACCTATGATTGGCACTTTGCCTGCAAATCAGGGAGATGGTGGCGTAATGGTAATGTCACTGAAGTAGTAATCCAGAGGATGCTGAGTGGTTCCAGCATTTCTTGTTTTTATTTTATTAATCCAGAGGCCCAGGCTAATGTCTTGAGTCAGGATTTCAAATCCCATGGTAGCTGGTGGAATTTAAATTCAATTAATTAATAAAAATCTGGAATTGAATGCCAGTCTCAGTAATGGTGCCATGAAACTATCATCGATTGTCGTAAAAACCTATCTGGTTCATTAATGGCCTTTAGGGAAGGAAATCTGCCGTCCTTACCTGGTCTGGTCTACAGAACCACAGCAATGTGGTTGACTCTTAACTGCCCTCAGAAATGGCAATTAGGGATGGGCAACAAATGCTAGCTTTGCTAACGGTGCCCAAGTCCCGTGAAAGAATAAAAAAAAGCTGCCTGTGATAAGATATACGTGATGTAAATTTGGATTGGCATCATGGAGATTACCTGAGGAGCAGCGTTATGGGATTTGTCAACAATCAAGCCAGGATTACAGGTCCACGCCCATATTTCCAATTGATTTAGCTTATTCTGTGACTGCTCCTGGGTGCTCGGGAGAGAAAAATTATCTATGTGAATATTTAGACTGTGGAACTTGTTACCAGAAAGAGTGGTTGAACCAAATAGCAAAGATGTATTGATGTGGAAGTTAGATAAGTACATGAGATATAGAGAAATAGAGGGATATGTTGATGGGGTGAGATGAAGTAAGGTGGGAGGAGGCTCATTTGCAGCATTAACACTGGCATAGACTAGTTGGTCTCAATGGCCAGATTCTGTACTGTAAAGGCTATGTAATTCTATGTTTGAGAACAGACAGAAATCTGATACCTTCGGCTTAAATAATTGTACTTAATTTTTTCTGTAAAAATTGCAGGGAAGTGCAAGTGATTTAAATTTAGATAGGGGAGTACATTTTTCTGTGATTGATTGTCAGGTTATAAATGTTCTGGTAGAAGTACGCAAAATGTCATTTATGTTGACTGTTTAAAAGTCTCAAAAGTCTTTATCTTTTTACTGCAGACATGTAGAGGTGTTTGGTGAGAGTGGGAGGGATGGTATAGGCGGCAGTGGCCTTAGAAAGGCTGGCAGCAGTTTTGGAAAGGAGTGGCAGTGTTGAAAAGAGACTGTTGGTAGCATTTACTTTGGAGCGAGAAATAGTGCCAAGGGGAGGGAAGCAGCAGATAGGAGACAAGTCTAGATTTGAGCGAGCACAACTATACACTCCGGTCTGATTAGGATCAGCTTATTGTTGTTTGTTCATCTTATCTTAGTGAATATAGGGTGTGCACTCAAAAAGTAAGCAATTAAGAAATAATTAGCTGAGAAAAGCTCTTTCCAGTCAATGTCCTGTGTGGAAAGACAGAATAATAATAATAGTTGAAAGCAAGAGTAAAGACAAGAATAAAATTAATTGTTCGCTAATTTGTTTTATTGTTGAATGAATTTGTATGTGAGGTGTGGACTCCTGGAACTATTTGTACAGTAGCTTTCAGCACTGAAGGCTCAAATCTCTGAACATCGCATTACCAGCCTTGCACATAGTGCTAACTTTCTGGTAACTCAATCAGCCCTTCAGTTCCTCACAAAGAAATATGTCACGGCAAACCTGACACATTTTACCACTACTGATGGCCCCTAAGGGTAATGTAATGGTTATGGTAATAGACTAACAGCTCCACGTGATATCTAGAAACAGCCGAAGACTGTGGGCCCTGACAATATCCCAGCAGCAGGACTGAAGACTTGTGCTCCAGAACTGGCTGCACCCCTAAGCCAAGCTGCTCCAGTACAGCTACAACACTGGCATTTACCCGACAATGTGGAAAATTGCCCGGGTATGCCCTGTTGACAAAAAGTAGGACAAATCCAATCCAGCCAATTACTGCCCTATCAGTCTACTCTCAATCATCAGCAAAGTGATGGAAGGTGTCGTTGACAGTACTAGCAAGCAGCACCTACACAGCAATAACCTGCTCACCATTGCTCAGTTTGGGTTACGCCAGGGCCACTCTGCTCCAGATCTCATTACAGCCTTGGTCCAAACATCGAGAAAAGAGCTGAATTCAAGAGGTGAAGCGAGAGTGACTGCCCTTGACATCGAGGCGGCATTTGACTGAGTGTCGCATCAAGGAGCCCTAGCAAAACTGAAGTCAATGGGAATTGGGGGAAAACTCCCCACTGGTTGGAGTCATACAGAGCACAAAGGAAGATGGTTGTGGTTGTTCCAGGCCAAACATCTAAGCCCCAGGACATCACTGCAGGAGTTCCTCAGGGTAGTGTCCTAGGCCCAACTATCTTCAACTGCTTCATCAATGACCTTCCCTCCATCATAAGGTCAGAGGTGAAGATGTTCTCTGTTGACTGTACCATATTCAGTACCATTCCCAACTCCTCAGATAATGAAGCAGCCCATGTTCATATGCAGCAAGGCCTGGACAACATTCAGACTTGGGCTGATAAATGGCAGGTAATGTTCGTGCCATACAAGTGCCAGGCAATGATCATCTCCAGCAAGAGTGAATCTAACCATCTCCCCATGACATTCAACAGCATTACCATCTCTGAATCCCCCAACATCAACATCCTGGGGGTTACCATTGACCAGAAACTGAACTGGGCTAGCTATATGCAGAAGAGCAGATCAGAGGCTGGAAATTCTGTGGCGAGTAACTCACCTCCTGACTCCCCAATGCCTGTCCACCATCTACAAAGCACAAGTCAGCAGTGTAATGGAATACTTTCCACTTGCTTGGATGGGTGCAGCTCTAACAACACTCAAGAAGCTCGACACCATCCTGGACAAAGCAGCCTGCTTAATCGGCATCCCATCCACCAGCTGAAACAGTCACTACCTCGACCACCAGAGTATAGTAGCAGCAGTGTGTACCATCTACAAGATGCATTGCAGAAACTTGCCAAGGCTCCTTCAACAGCACCTTCCAAACCTATGACCTCTACCATCTAGAAGAACATGGGCAGCAGACACATGGGAACACCAACACCTGCAGGTTCCCCTCCAAGTCACACATCATCCTGGCTTGGAACTATATTGCTGTTCCTTCACTGTCGCTGGGTCAAAATCCTGAAAGTCCCTTCCTAACAACACTGTGGGTGTAACTACACCGCATGGACTGCAGCAGTTCAAGAATTCGGTTCACCATCACCTTCTCAAGGGCAATTAGGGATGGGCAACAAATGCTGGCTTAGCCAGCGATGCTCAAATCCCATGAAAGAATTATAAAAGCTACAGAGGTGGCCTTAATATTCGACGGCTATTATCCATTAAAGAATTTGATTTTTTAAACAGATAGAAAGTGGTTATACCACAAACCATGAATAAAGAGGTTCAAAACTCAATAAAGATTTCACTGTTTATGCAAAGAATTTGGAATATTCCAACACATTTTGTGACTCATTGCGCTGGCAAATATATATACAAGAAGCTTCTGAAAGCAGTGTGACTGAATTTGTTTCTGTCCTGTTATCAATTAGTAAAATTTTCTAACACACATACCCACAGTAAAAGCCTAAATTAACTGGTTTTGTGCATTGACGGGATAGTAATTTTGCTTCCACAGCATCATGCAATCCTGTAAGATGACTCTGTGTTAACAGCATGCATTGTTCAATAATACGGAAGTTAATTCAAACTGTAGACATTCTGGAATTGTTTTTCTTTATGCTTGAGTTTTTATAGGCAGTGTAATTGTCTTAATTTCTGTCCTATGATCCAGCAGTATAAGTTTATTATATCCTATCCTGGCAAGGGAAACATACATTTTAGAATTTATGGTGCTTAAGTTTTGGTATGGCAATAATGATATGAATATCAGGGCTAATTTATTCTCCTGGCTCAATCTTGTGTATCGGGCCTTTTGGGCTTTGCATAGTTTGTTTCTCTTTGACACTGACTCTCCTATCAAGGAGTTAAAGAAAAGGATCGTTGGTCTTTCTGGCAAGCAATGGACGAGTGCTGTTGGAACGTTGCTTCTCCATTATTTCAATTCTTCTTTGTCCCAAGCTTTATTATCTTAAAATTATGTTGGCATGACATGGTTTTATTTCATATCCATCATTATTTGGCAAAATAATTACACCCATTTCTTGAGCGAGTAAGTAAGTTCTTGGATGTTAATCCTAAATTCTCTGTGCAGTGCAGATTCAGGTTACTTCCTCCACTACAAACAACAAGTACTTGCATTTTGTAGCACCTTTTGTAGCTCTTCACAAAAGCATTATCGAACAAACTTTGACACCAAGGCACATAAAGAGATATTAGGACAGTTGACCGAAAGCTTGGTCATGGGCTAAGACTCATTTATAATTTTTCAAATCTAAAACTTGGCAAATGTTGTAAAGTACAACGATTATCTGAACTGACTGGTGATGCATTATAGCATGATAGAACATCAAATGGCTCGAGAAAATTCAAAAGATTAGAGATTTTGTATGCTTTGAAGGACATTACGACCTAGGTAAATCTGTTTTTTAATCTTAATAGTCCGGCATCAATCTGGGTAGTGGATTTTCATTTACCTGAAATTGCATGACCTAGTTAAACTCCTGAAAGAGTCCCATTCAGAAATTTCAGGTCTAGTTTTCAAGCTCTATAATATCTATTCTGGAGCAAGGACTACTGCTTATATATTTTAATGATATTTTAACTTTCCAGGATACCAAAGAAGATAGACATCTAAACAAGGAGTATCAAAACAAATATGATCATTGATTATAACATTCCAATTGTTTAAAAAGATCAGTGGAAGCATCCAGTCCTATCTTCCTGGAATGAAATAGAGGGGAACATTCAACTTAGGAGCTATTACTTGGAAAGAGACAGCCATAGCAACCAACATTCATAGCAGGAATTCGAAATCCTCCCAGGTACTGACAGAACCACTGCACAATTCCAACCTCTTTAACCCATATTATAGTGCCTTGTTTCTGAGCCAGTCCAAATGTGATAAAATTATCCTGTTATGTCCTACAGGTGCCATGTAGTTGACAATATATGTTTTCTACTCAATCACTTAATATTGCTCATTCTTGCAACTACTAAAGGTTGTCCTGCATCTTACCAGTAGACTAACCACTTACTGAACCGTATTTCAAAATATTTCAAATATATGTATTGCGAAATATGAATTCATGCCCTCCATAAACACTTAAAGAATGTTTATGATGAACAGTTCTGATCAAGGGTCATGGACCTGAAAGATTGGGGGTAATTTTAACTCACAAAAATGGGTGTATTTGCTTTGGGTGGGAAGTTGAAATTAAAAAAATTTCAAACATGGCCCCAACCCGCCTCTAATCTACCCATGACCTGTTTTAATGGAGGCGGGACAAGTGGCGGACGGCCAATATGCTCTCAGGAGGCCGATCAATCAGTAAAACTTTTTAAGGAGGTTGTGTGTCTCCAATTTAACAGTATTTCTATTTTTAAGCCATATTGGCAGGGTTTCCCTGCCTTGGGAAACATGGCAGGTAAAAGGAGGCACAAAGGACCGGATCCATAAGCTAAATGTCTTTACAGCATTGCTGGTGGGCCAGCAGGAGCAGGAGCCTTACTGCCAGGCCTAACAAGCTAATCAGTAAAACCCCTGCTTCTGTGATCTGTCTGAAACTCCACCTCCATGATCTCTGTGCCTGATCTACCCCCTATGCTGAACAACCCTAGTGTCTCCCCTCCACCATCTCCCCCAAGATCTCGCCCCTCCCCCCATCTCTCCACTCCATCCATCAATCTCTACCCACGTTCTCTCCCCTCCCTGATCTCTCCCCTCTCTGATCTCACCCTCCACATCTGTCTGCTCCATCCATTGATCTCTTCCCCATGATCTTGTCCCTCCCCCCATCTCTCTGCTCGCCCACAATCTCTCTGCTCCTTCTGATCTCTCCCATCCCTGATCTCTCCCCTCCCCCAATTTCTCCCCTCCCCCAATTTCTCCCCTCCTCCAATTTCTCCCCTCCCTGATCTCTCCCCCCACATCTGTCTGCTCCACCCATTGATCTCTCTCCCACAATTTCTCCCTTCCCCTAATTGTAGTATAAGTCTTTGAAAGGTTTAATGTTTGGGACACGGTTTGTTTTACTAACCTATTTATAAAAAAAAATTAACAAATCTCCCACTATGATGAAGTAAGAGATCACATGAGAGACACTTGAGGGAGAAGCAGCATGGCATCAGTGGAGTTAGATGTACTTGTATAAAGCTGTATATGGTTCTCTAATTATGCAATAAACTAGTTATTGTTAAACCTTACCTAAGACTCAGTAATTTCTCCTAGCTAGACTAGCCAAACATACAACACTGATCTCTCCCCTCCTGATCTCGCTCCTTCCCCACAATTCCTTCCCTCCCCCGATCTCTCTGCTCCCTTTGATCTCTCTGCTCCTTCCCATTTCTCCCCTTCCCACAATCTCTCTGCTCCCCCAAATCTCTTCCCCTGATCTCTCCCCTCTCCTCAATAGATCCCTTCCCCAATCTCTCTGCTCCCCAAACTTTCCCCTCCTCTCTGACCAATTCTGAGCAAAGGTCATCGAGCTAAAATGTTAACTCTGCTTCTTTCTCCACAGATGCTGCCTGACCTTCTGAGCATTTCCAGCCTCTTCTGTTTTTATGTCAAACTGAAGAGGGGAGTCAGGGCAGAGCAGTGGAGTTGCCGTTGCATGTCTGATTGACATGATTGGTGTGGATAGATTACTTTTAGATATGTCATTATGTTTTACACAGGAATGCAATTACATTCTTAGCATTTCAGTCTTGTGCTTCAGTGGTACTGGGGAAAGGGTTAATCATTAATTTGTACTTTAAAATGAATGAAAGCAGATGTTACCTATTTAAAATATGGACAGACCATGGGCAAAGGAAAATTACTGTGGCAAACAATCTAACTACCTTCTACAGGCAATAAAACTCAAGCTATCCATTTTCTGCTAATCTTTTTCAGTTTTGAATGCATATTGTTAACACCAAATCATAGGAAAATAACAATAACAATTATTAGTTAAAGAGGAAATTGCCTATTGTTGTAACCTCAATAGCCTGCTGAAGGTAATATGCTTCATTTTGTTCCTATTTCCTAATAACCCATGTGTGACAGAAAGTGATTTCCTCAGCCAGATGCCCTGCTTTAAACTCCAGTTTCTTGATAAAAACCAGCCACTTCCTTTTAAATATATATCATATTTGCCGTGACTTGTCGTACATCTACCCCGATGTACAGTTTAAAAGGTTCAGCCAGTTTGAAGTTGGGCCATTTGGGTCCAAATTTGGTTTAGTCAGCCAAAGGAATGATTCGACCATCTGTTGCTGTTAACCTTAAACTGTGGAAGAATTGCAACCTTTAACTGTAGGAGATTGTTAATATTAACGTGTGGATGAGAGCTCACAGAAATTATAGTGGCTACTAATTCTTTTCAATTTTATTCTTTACTTAATGATCTAATCATCCCAATTACCACTTTCTTGCTATATGCACTAATGAAATAATTATTAATAACCCAATTATTAACATCTCATAACAAAAATTAATAAACAATTTTTAATAATGTATAAAAACTATAGCAAATTGGCATTCTATATATGTTTAATAATACAATAATATGATAGTTAAATTACTTTATTCTTCCTTAAGTGCCTGTTTTGGGTAAGCAGTGACAATATTGTGAAAAGTCCAGCCTTCCTTCAAAAATCACCACTGAAAACAGATTAACTGGTCATTCTCTCATTACTGTTTGTGGGATCATTCAGTATAAAATGGCTGTCATACTCGCTTACATAACATGTCACTGCATTTCAAAGGCATTCATTACACAAAAAAAATTGAGATGTTTCTGAGAGATGCAATAATGCATTATATGTTAATGAAGATCTCTTTTTACTCTAATAATGTGTTTATTTAGCTCTATGTATCAGAGGTAGTTGTGCAGTGACAGTTTTAATACACTTGTCCCTGGTCTAATAGCCTCTGCTCAACTCAATACCTCTCAACAAGATAATCTCTGGTCCCCTCTTGGAATCCAGGCTTTGATACTATGAGTCGCAATATTAGATTGCTTATTAGCATATATCTTTGCAGATGTGTCCCCACCACCTTAGTCATTTTATTTAAAAAAAGAAAGACTGCAGAGGGCTTATTGAACATCTTTGTCTTGGAATTGCTGCTTTTTCAACATTCCAAGAATGTGTCACGCAAAAGACATCTGGAACCTGTCTAGCCATTTCTCATAGATTACTTTCACAGCTCAGACCTCGTAGCCATTTTTATTTAGGGAAGTTAGAGCTGTATATTTTCTCTTTTTCTGGCCACACGCACTTCATTGGATAGTGATCAGAGCGGAAATCCTGGCCAATTTGTTTCTTCCCAACCCAAGTGTTCTGAAATCAATTCAACTGCCCCTACCACCATCTGGATGATCAACTAACAACACAGACTGTAGATCAATCGTTCCTGAACTGTTGCTGTACTGTTGAGCACTTTCCTGTTATGGCCATTTTATTTCTGTAACAAATAAGCAATCAGGAATGATTTCTTCTTTTGTATTCTGCATTGCATTTTTCTGAAAAGACTGTTGGAGAAGCTGATTGAAAACAACATCCAAGATGTAACTGGAACAATGTTCTGGTCCATTAAACAAGTACTTTTTCAGTATTGAGAAATGCATTAGAACTACTGTACAGGCAGAAGAATTCACATGCATGCTGTCAGTTCCAATTATCGAAGCATTTCAATCCCTTCAGTCATGCTTCAAATAATAAAAGTTCCTGTGTTCAATTTTTTAAATAAGCCTTCAAGATAAAATGTGGTAGATAATTGTCTTCACCACCTGTCTGCTAATCTGGTGAAGCAGAAGAACACCCATTATAGAATGCACCCAACCTCCATTGCATTAATTTCAAGAGAATGAAAATTGGCGGGTTCTAGAAAGCGTGGAAGATCCACACCTTCCAGATTACCATTGAGGCAGTGAAGATGAAAATTAAGCCCACTGTATTTTAACATAAAAGAAAAAAGAAAAAATTGTATTTATACAGCACCTTTCACAATCCCAGGACATCCCAAAGCATTTTACAGCCAATGCAATACTTTGGAAGTGCAGTCACAGTTGCAATGTAGGAAACATGGCCATTAATGTTTGCACAGCAAGCACCCAATGTTCTATTGGGGAGCAATGTGATAATGACCAGATAATATGCTTTTGGGATGTTGATTGAAGGCTAAATATTGGCCAGGACACCAAGGATAACTCCCCTGTTCTTCTTTGAAATAGTGCCATGCGATCTTTTATGTCCACCTCAGACAGCAGAGATGGCCTTGGTTTAACATCTCATCTGAAAGACAGAACCTCTGACAGTGCAGCACCCCCTCAGTACTGCATGGGAGTGTCAGTGTAGATTTCTGTGCTCAAGTCTCTGGAGTGAGACTTGAATCCACAATCTTCTGACTCAGAGGTGAGAGTGCTACTCTAGACTTAATTGCATCTACAGCACAGAAACAGGCCATTCAGCCCATCTTGTCTATGCCTGTGTTTATGCTCCGCACGAGTCTCCTCCCATCCCTCTTCATCTAACTCTATTAACACATCCTTCTATTCCTTTCTCTGTCATGTGCTATCTAGCTTCACCTTTAGTGATAGTCTTTAAAAAGACTAACTTTTCTTCACGGGGAAAAAGAAAATACACAAATATTTCCCATGGATGTCTACACTTCTATGCATCATTAACTAGTTGATTTTCTCGAGGGAATTTTTTTTACAAGTTAATTGCATTAAAAATTCCCTCCATCCGTTGAGATGTGAATGGATAGAAGCTTTCAGACTCATATTCGAGGCAATTTGACTATCTAAAATGTAAGGCAAATGTCAAAAGCAACCTAAACCCATTAAATGCTGGCAGTCTGCTATTCACACCTAGCTACATAAATGGTAAAATAAATGAATAACATGATTGCCAGCATAATGGGAAAGGATTTCTTTAACCTGTTGTGCCAAACTCCTGCTCTGCAGTTGGATTAGTGCTTTCCCTATTATCCAGGATCCCACTTGCTTTCCCATTGCATATTGGGACAGTGGTAGAGGCCACAAGGACCTGGTTGCATTCCTTAAACTCATCTGACACCCAATCAGAAGATTCTGAAGTGGACACTAGTTTCTGGGCTATATTATTTAGTTAAGAAGTGGTTAATTATTGTCTGAGTTAAATATTGCATTGTTGTTTACTGGTTGTATTCCTTTGCTTCATTGTAATTCTCAGGGTAATTGATGTCCTGATGCAGCACTTTGCAGGTCACAATTTCTCAATGTCAGAAAAATACATGTTTAACGGACCAGAACATTGACCATATCTAAGAAGTAACTGGGACTCCAACAGTCTCTTCACCAAAATTCAATACATAATACATAATGAAGGATTTGCATTTCATGACCTCAGAACACCCCAAAGTGCTTCATAGTCAATGAAGTGGTATTTTGTGCCAATTTGCACACAACAAGATCCCACAAACAGCAATGTGATAGCGACCAGATCATCTGCTTGTTAGTAATATCGGTTAAACAATAAATATTGATCAGGACATGAGGGAAAACTCCCCTGCTGTTTTTCAAAATAGTGTCATGAGATCCTTTGTGTTCACTGTGTGCTGAAATGGTTCATAATTCCACATTTGTTGTTGAAAACAAGTGAACATAACAGGAAAGGTTAAATTGATCCCACCCTCAAAATCTGTACATCACAAACTTTGGTATGGGAGGGGAGCAATATTTGCCGAGCCTGGAGATCTCCGCTCCTGAATTCGCCATTGCTCCCGATATGCAAAGCTTTGTGGCAGAAGAATGATTCAGAAAATATACCTGAATATTCCTTGTAAATAAATCTGACCAGCAGCTTTAACCTGAGCCATGTGGTCTCACAATGGGTGTTTTCTGCCTTTTGGATTAGACAAGAGAACACAGTGGGCAGCCGACAATGCCTCCAGTGCATAGTGCCACAGGAAAGAGTAACTGTTAGCCCTATGATTCACTGACCCATTCACTTCACACATAACATAGCAACTTCAGCAGATACAGTTGTATTTGGATTAAAGAAAGGAGAAGTGTACAACTGACACACGTGGCTTACATATTCTCCAGCAAATAGGGTAAAAACTATAATAGCTACTAATAGAAGAGAATAAGATGTAAAATAGATGGTGTTTGAAATAAAGGCCACTGAGAAGAACTGTCCATAATAAAAGAAAGAGCTTGCATTCATGACTTCAGGATGTTTCAAAGTACTTCACAGTCAATGAAGAACTTTTTAAACTGTAGTCACTGTTGTAACGTAGTGAAACATCTACTGAACAATGCTATTTTTATATTACGCTTGACATGGTAAAGACCAAGGGAAATGTAAAATTATTTATAAGTCTTAAATATAAATGTAACATTTTAGTTTTGCCATTTATACAGTTGATCAAGACAGAAAATCCCATTTGAAACATTGTGCTGAGTTACCTGAAAGCTGTGGTGGCAGCTAGGGTGCAATAACTGGCCTCTATGTCCCTGAATTGGGAAGGTAAATATCAGCTCAGATTTCTGCTCCTCATTGTTGATGTCTGGACAGAGTGAGACATAGGGCTGGATTTTACGTCGGGTGGACGGGAGCTGGCCACAGACGAAAAAGTCGGTGGCGCACCCGCTGCCGCCCAGCCCAGGGATCCGACCTGCATTTTACGGGTCCCCTGGCTTTAATTGTTCCGAGGCGAGACTTCCATCCGCTTGAGGCCAATCATCGGGCCGGCAGCTCTTAGTCCCAGCAGCACCACCAGGAGCGGTGGCCATTGTTGGGACTGCAGCCCAGCCGCAGACATGGAGCCAGGAGTCCGGGTAAGTTAGGGTTGCCTCGCTGGGCTAATCGGTCGCACCCTGGTGAGGCAAGGATGGTCGTTTGAGGGGGAGGGGGGGCATCTCAGGTCCTGGGGGTGGTTGGGGAAATGGGGGCAGGCCTCAATTGGGCACCCTTTGCTTGTTTGTCCTGCCCCAGTGCACTGAGAGGCTGCCAGGTTTCACTGGGCAGCCTTTCACGTCTCCCGGACGCCCGCTTGCCATGGGTAAAATCCCCGTGGAGGTGGGCTAAGGCCCTTAAGTGGCCGTTAAGTGGCCACTTAAGGGCCTTGATTGGCCTGGGGCGGGCAGAGGCGGGAGGGGTTCGGGAAGGCCTCCCGGAGCCTCCCGCTCAATTTTACGCCATGCCCCCACTACCATCCGGCTCGCTGGGGTGACGTAAAATTCCAGCCATAGCCGTGATACCTTATCCATAGTTAATAGCCTGTTACCACAAATTCACACAAAAACAAAATGGAGACTTGAATGTGGTTGTGGAGAGGAACAGCAACTGATCAACTATATCTTGCCAGCACTTATAGGAGAGAAGGGAGCGGGGTAGGGGGGAGGTGGTGGGGCAGGATGAAGGAAAAGCGGTAAGAATTATCAAAAGAAATGTTATAATTAACTTGCTTCTGATCCTCTGAATCTTCCCCCTCCGACAAATGCATTTCCTCTTCTCTCTCACTTTTACTATTTTTTCAACCTAATCTACAAACCTATTTATTTACAAAATTAGCTCTTAAACTTACTTGCCTTGTTTGTGTTTCCTCCTGTATCACACCAACTAATGAGAGGTGAGAAGAGTTGGGGACAGTTTGGGTTTTAATTGTCAAAAACAAAATGATTCCAATGGCTATTTTTGTAGCCCAGTGAAAGTCGGAAGGCTAAGGAACGATCCATTGAAATATAGCAAAACAGAAAGAGATTCCAGCAAGTAGCTCCTTGAACAAGTAAACTCATCTGCAACATGTGAAAGGTTAATAAACAACAACAACTTATATTTATATAGCCCCTTCAATGTAATGAAACATTCCAAGGCGCTTCACAGGAACGTTATAAGCCAAAATTTGATACCGGGCCATATAAAGAGATATTAGGGCAGACGACCAAATCTTGTTCAAGGAGGTAAGTTTTAAGGAGTATCTTAAAAGAAAAGAGAGGTAGAGAAATTTAGGGAGGGAATTCTAGAGCTTAGGAACTAGGCATGGCCGCCAATGGTGGAGCAATTAACATTGGGGATGCTCAAGGGACTAGAATTAGAGGAGCGCAGATATCTTGGAGGGTTGTAGGGCTGGAGGAGATGGGGAGGGATGATGCCATTGATGGATTTAAAAACAAGGATGAGAATTTTAAAATTGAGCCATTGCTTAACCGGGAGCCAATGTAGGTCAACGAGCACAGGGGTGATGAGTGAATGGGGTACGGTGCGCGTTTGGACACGGACAGTAGAATTTTGGATAACTTCAAGTTTACAGACAGTAGAACATGGGAGGACAGCCAGGAGTGTGTTGGAATAGCCAAGACTAGAGGTAACTAAGGCATGGATAAGGGTTTCAGCAGCAGCTGAGCTGAGGTGGGGCAGAGTCGGGTGATGTGACAAAGCAAATAGGTGGCCTTATTGACAGCGCGGATGGGTGGTCAGAAGCTCATCTTGGGGTCAACACCAATTAGAAAATAGAGATGATTTAAAGCTCTTAATGTATTATCGGGATGTGCTTATCAAGGCTACACTTACCATAATTTTTAGTCGACATATTTATACTTTGAGTCCAATCTATAAAATGTTTGAAGTATAGAATAGAGCTATAAATTGCTCTCTATTAAAAACTTCATTGCATTAACGACTAGAATTACAAGCCTAACCTATTAACAGAGAAGAGATGTATGATAACATCATTGGTGACTGCAACTTGTTTTAATGAATGGTCTGCAACTGAAACACTACAGCCTATCTTTCCTTTAATGCTGACAGTCCTGCTGTGTATTTCTATCATTTTCTATTTTCATTACAAATATTTCAGCCTTGCATGGAAGGTAATGGACTAGCCCAAATCCTCAACTGGTTAATGGCTGGTCAAAGAAACAGCCAGAATTTATAAAGATGTTGTGTTTTAGGGTCCAACTAAATATAAAATTGTTCTTGTGGAAATATATTAGTGCAAACTATGTTTGAGCAAGCATTCTCAACAATCAAGATTCTAAGGCGTACGACTGGCTGTTCAGGAATTGAACATCCTACAAAGAATTCTTATCCATTGCTCCTTAATTTTAAAGACTTTTAGACTTTGAGCTTTATAAAGTTTTGTACTGCAACAATGAACTCACTATGTTCACTGTGTGTGTTATATACTGTTAATCTTTTACCTGGAAACTTCTTCAATCACCAATCTGGATATGAATAACAAGGTTATTGCGTAAGAGCTTTGCTGCTGTAAAAGGTGCCTCTATGTCTTCATGGTCAGTGCAATTTACATCAGATCTTGCTAATTCAATTCGCTATGTGTGACATTCACATTGACCTGGGCTTCTTGGAAAATTCAACGGATCTCAATGAAGTGAAATATCATGCATACAGGACTTCCCAGTTATCTCTATTATCACATGGATACATGAGACTCCAGAACTTTGTGAATTTAAAAAGTTTGTTGAAGTCCATCCTCATCTGATAAAATTAAAAGACAATTTCTTATTGAGCACAAAATGATTGTTTGGATGCATTGAGAGTGAAGCTGGTCTTTGGTGCAAGCACAAAATAGATGATTGCATATTGCAAAGCTATGTCACCTGCAGCCACAGACTCACCCATGGACAGCACTGTCTGTTGCTGTCATGATCACTGTGGCCTTATTTACAATGCAAAAGTCTCCTTTCAGGCTGCAGCAGATGGTATCTCCCAATTTGCAGTCCACTGTTGTATCAGAGAGGACATTGAAGCTCTCTAGGAACCTCCACTTGCTTTCCCCATGGACAGAGCAAGGCAGGATGAGGCAGCACTAGGCTTTGCTTGCATGGTAGGCTACCCCCAGGGTTCAAGGTGCCGTAGACTGCACACAAATTGCCTTGCATGCTCACGATCGCCATCTTAATAGCATTCTGAAAAGAAAGGGACCCCACTCCTTCAATGTCCAGCTTGTTTGCGACCACAGGTGTGTGCCGGGCTTTCTGGCAGTATTCACAATGTATTCATCATACACCAGTCCTATATTCCAACCAGGTCAACAGGATACAGGCTGGTTACTGGTGACATGGATCATGACATTTGTCAGGGACCCGGGCACCGCTAGAGTTGGTCTACAACAAGAACCATGCTGCCATCAGAAACTGCATTATATAGACATTTGGATTGCTCTAGCAATCTTCCACTGCCTGGCCCAGTTGGAAAGAGTTTTGCAGTACATTTCTGATATTGAGATGTTTGGTGGTCTGCTGCATGGTTCATAATTTTATCATCATGAGGGAGCAGCTGGCAGAAAGAAGTGCAGCAGGAGGAGAAGCATCAGGTTCAAGAGGAGGAGGTCAGTCGCATGTAGAGGCAGAAAACCACCATCAGCATCGACCATTATTGACCCCAGCTGCAGAACTCTCAGAGAGTGGCTCGTCCAGAAGTACTCCACATGAACCAGCCCTTTCATTCCCAATACAGCAACAGTCCCAAAAACATTATTACTACCATCCGATTGCCTATCTTCAGTCCAGTCTTTTTTTTTTTTAGAACATTACAGCGCAGTACAGGCCCTTCGGCCCTCGATGTTGCGCCGACCTGTGAAACCATCTGACCTACACTATTCCATTTTCATCCATATGTCTATCCAATGACCACTTAAATGCCCTTAAAGTTGGCGAGTCTACTACTGCTGCAGGCAGGGCGTTCCACGCCCTTACTACTCTCTGAGTAAAGAAACTACCTCTCACATCTGTCCTATATCTATCACCCCTCAACTTGAAGCTATGTCCCCTCGTGTTTGCCATCACCATCCGAGGAAAAAGACGCTCACTATCCACCCTATCTAACCCTCTGATTATCTTATATGTCTCTATTAAGTCACCTCTCCTCCTTCTCTCCAACGAAAACAATCTCAAGTCCCTCAGCCTTTCCTCGTAAGACCTTCCCTCCATACCAGGCAACATCCTAGTAAATCTCCTCTGCACCCTTTCCATAGCTTCCACATCCTTCCTATAATGCGGTCTTATAGGTTTTGACTTCACCTCACTACAAATATGAACATCAGCACCAAATCCAGGACAAAAAACAAATGTATTCAACAACTCAATTCCATCTGTGTCTAATAGTTAATAGAAATAATTGTGAATCACCCTTGTGTAAGTTCTTTGTGCCTGCCTTCAGTGTTTCTTTACCTATCCTAATGCTCCTACAAGGCATATTCCACAATGGCTACTGCTTGGGTGGTAGATGGCTGCTAAAATTCCATTGAGAACACTTCAGATGGATTGGAGCTGGGCTCGGGCCTAGAGGATACGCTGATACACTGCAGCATCTCAGCATGGGTGTACAGCCTTGACACAAGTTGGAGCCAAATTTCCTTCATGTTCTGTGACATTGTGCACAAGCTTGCTGGAAGGATGTTTAGTGCACCCAGTGTTTCCTGGTGTGTGCCCAACAGTCTTCTTTGGTGGCCTAGGCTCTCAAACTCAGCATCTGAATCCTCTGCGGCAGAGTTAAATATGATGTCACCCTCTGGCGAACTGGCACCTGCAGTTTCCTGTCCCCTGTTGTTTCCTGTCCCCCTGCTCTAACACCAGCACATGCAGTGATTCACCACGGGAAGACCTCTCCTCTAATCTAACCTCTAAAGTACGTGTCTCACTTTCTGAGCTGGTGTTTGCTAGGGTCAGATCAAGTGACAGTGCATCTTCAGGAAGGCTGGGCTCCTGTTCCTGAAATGACAGACGGGCACCCACATTTTAAGCACTTGAAATGAAAAAGATGGGCAAGGGTTAGCTTTAGTGTGAATGAAAGCAGAGAGAGAAGTGCCTGGTGAAAGAAGCTGCAGTTTATTATTCTATATGTGTAAGTGAGATAGGAGAGAAGAGGATAAGGTGATAAAGAAACCCTGTGTGATGTTCCTTCAACATTACATGAGAAATCTAGCAAAGAGAAAGATCCTGAAGAGTGACTAATTAGACATTTTCTAGTCCAGTCAACAGGTAATGTCTACTATATAACTAATGTTTGAGGAGCAAACAAAAGTGAATATTGAAAACTGCCAAGAAATACAATAATTATTCAACTTCAAAGTTAGACAGTGCTGCCAGGCTTACATTTTGGCATCCCTCACCACCTTCCAATAAACTATCACTGACATGCCCTAAAATTAAACCAACATTCCCTTTTCTGAAATCAACTCAATGCCTAAAGGTTGGTTCATTCAATTAAATTGATTTGAAGTTAAGAGTGAATGCTTAGAAATGTTTGGCAAGCTGAATCCAGCTATTTGAAGTGAACATCCAGAATGATGAAACACATCTGACAAGAAACCAGGATTTGCGTGTCACATTTTGCAGACCAGCTAGTAATGTTGGAGATAGAACCCAAGAATACTCAATCATGTTCAAGGATAGAAAGAGTCATGGCTCACAGCTATGCAAAGGTAGTGAAGCTGCTAATTTAAGTGCATGTGTGACTGAAGCATATCAACAACCACAAGGACACAAGCATTTTACTCTGGATCAGGCAAGAACCAACTTCTCTTGGATTCATGGTCCCTTCCTTAAAGATGCTTTGTAAAGTTATAGGCCCTGGTAGGCGAGAGGCAGAACCCCAGCTTAATATCAGAAACAAAGTCTTTTTATTAATTGCAATTATTTTATAGGGAGCCAAAAAGTACAGAAATGTGTTGACAGGCAATCCTTGGACCCCAGCTCATAAACCTATGCTGGATTGTAATCAGATGCATGTGGAAAAAGCTGTGCATTCTCAGCTTTCAGATGCACAGTTGCTTTATACTACTTTTCTTCAAAGATTTCTATGGTCTATTTTCTACCTACTGCATTAAAAAGAAAGACTTGCATTTATATAGTGCCTTTCATGTCCCAAAGTGCTAAGCAGCCAATGAAGTACTATTGGAGTGTAGTCATTGAGAGTGAGAAACATGGCAGCCAATTTGCACACAGCAATGTCCCACAAACAACAATGTGATAATGACTAGATAATCTGTTTTAGTGAGGTTGGTTGAGGGATAAGTATTGGTCAGGACACAGGGGAAAATTTCCCTGCCTTTCTTTGAAACAGTGTGAAGGGCTCTTTTACATATACCAAAGAGGACAGATGGGGCCTTGGTTTAACCTTGGATCCGAAAAGTGGTACCTCCGATTGTGCAGCATTCCCTCAGTTCTGCACTGCAGTGTTAGCCGTACGGGCACATGAGAGTATAACTGCCCTTCTGACTTATATGCTACAGGCATTAGTATTTCAGTCATTCAGTTTATCAGAGGCCAGAAACATTGCTGTCTATACCAGTACAGTGCTTTGTGTTCATGTCTGAGGACGTGATACTACTGGGAGAGGTCAGGTCCTTGTGATAGTCCCAGTAAACTCCTTTACTTACTGGCTTATTACAGCAGTCAGAGCTGCAGTTAGTGGTAAAGTGCCAAGAAAATGCACTCTCGCTTCATCACCTGCCTCTCTGTTATAAAGATCACTGATAGGTATCATTTTATATACCTGCATAATTATAGTATTCCCTGAACCCTTAACAGATTACAACAAACAAGGTCATTGCATCAATTATTGAATAACATAATTCACAAGAAAATAGTTTTACTTTTTTATTAACCCTGACTTTATAGAGGGTTAGCGAACCTACCTTGACTCCTGCTTAAGCAACGCCTTGATTTTAAAATTCTCCAGGAGGAAAGAGAGATAGAGAGTTGGAGAGGTTTAGGGAGGGAATTGCGGAGCGTGGGGCCCAGGCAGCCGGAGACATGGCTACCAATGATGGAGTGATTATATTGGGGACGCGCAAGAGGCCCGAATTACAGGAGTGCAGCTATCTTGGATTGTTGTAGAGCTGGAGTAGGTTACAGAGATAGGAAAGGGCCAGGCCATGGAGGGATTTGAAAACAAAAAAAGAAATACTTGCATTAATATAGTGCTTTTCACAACCATCTGACATCTCAAAGTGCTTTACAGCCAATGACAAGGATGAGAATTTTAAAATCAAAACATTGCTTATCCAGGACTCAATGTCAGTTCGGGAGCAGTTCAGTGAGCACAGGAGTGTTGAATGAATGGGACTTGGTACAAGTTAGGATACAGCTGCAGAGTTTTGGATGAGCTTAAGATTATGGAGGATGCAAGATGGAAGACCAGCCAAGAGATCAATGGAATAGTCAAGTCTAGAGGTAACAAAAGCATTTATGAGGGTTTCAGCAGCAGATGAGCTGAGGCAGTTGGGTGATGTTATGGAGGTGGAAAAAGATGGCCTTAGTGATGGGGTGAATATGTAGCCAGAAGCTCAGCTTGGGAACAAAATTAACACCAAGGTTGCAAATAGTCTCGTCTTCAAATCTCTCTCAAATCTGTATTCACGATACCCTCTGAACTTCCCCTCTTTGATTCTGAACAATTTGTCCTCATCGAAGGCCTCAATTTCATCCTTTTACGCCCCCACCTCAATGAATTTTGAGCTCGGCATGATGCTGAGACCTTCTTCCGTCACCTCCACATCTGCGTTCACTCCTTTGGCCAGGAGTCATCCCCTCATGCAGCGGACCCTTTTATCCATCTCCAGTACTCTCTGACACTTCCCCTCCCTTCCTCGACTTCTCTGTCTCTATCTGTGGAGATAGGCTGCCTACTAATATTCATTATAAGCCCACCAACTCCCACAGATACCTCGACTACACTTCTTCACACCATGCCTCTTGTAAGGACTCCATTCCATTCTCCTAGTTTCTCTGTCTCTGACGCATCTGCTCTGATGATGCAACCTTCCACAACAGTGATTCTGATATGTCTTCCTTTTTCCTCAACCAAGGATTCCACCCCCCCAACTGTGGTTGACAGGGCTGTCAAACGTGTCCATCCCATTTCCTGCACCTCTACCCTCACCCCTTCCCCGCCTTCCCAGATCCGCAACAGGGTTCCCCTTGTCCTCACTTTCCACCCCACCAGTCTCCACATCCAAAGGATCATCATCCGCCACGTCAAGTGTAATGCCACGACCAAATGCATCTTCCCCTCCCTTCCCCTATCAGTATTCCGAAGGGAACCTTCCCTCCGTGACACCCTGGTCCAATCCTCCATTATCCCACCACCTCGTCCCCTTTCCACGGCACCTTTCCCTGCAATTGCAGGAGGTGTAATACCTGCCCATTTACCTCCTCTCTCCTCACTATCCAAGGCCCCAAACACTCCTTTCATGTGAAGCAGCGATTTACTTGTACTTCTTTCAATTTAGTATAATGCATTCGCTGCTCACAATATGGTCTCCTCTACACTGGGGAGACCAAACGTAGATTGGGTGACCACTTTGCAGAACACCTCCGCTCAGTCTGAAAGCATAACCCCGAGCTTCCAGTTGCTGGCCAGTTCAACACACCCCCACTGCTCTCATGTCCACATCTCTGTCCTGGGATTGCTGCAGTGTTCCAGTGAACACCAACGCAAGCTCGAGGAACAGCATCTCATTTACCGATTAAGCACACTACAGCCTGCTGTACTGAACATTGAATTCAATAATTTCAGAGCATGACGGGCCCCCCTTTTTATTTTTATTTTTAGTTATTTTTTTCTTTTTTCTTTTAGTTTGTTTAGTTTGTTTCTACTGTGCCTACCCACTGTTTTTTTCATGTTTGTGCTTGGGGCCAGGGCTGTTCATTTTTCTGTCAATTAACACCCTTTCATTCTAACGCTTTGTCTTTCAGCACACCATTAATATACCGTTTGCCTTTGCTCCATGACCTTCTGGTCAGTTATTCTCTGTGACCTTGTCCTATCAACACCTTCTCTTTTGTTATCTCTGCCCCACCCCCACTTTACTTGCTTAAAACCTTTTACATTTCTAACATTTGCCAGTTCTGATGAAGGGTCACTGACCTGAAACGTTAACTCTGCTTCTCTCTCCACAGATGTTACCAGACCTGCTGAGTATTTCCAGCATTTCTTGTTTTTATTCCAGTACTCTCCCTCCACCTGGACCCCTCCTCTGGCCTCTAACCATCCCTTGTTCTTTTCATTGAGAACTCCCGGTGTGACATTGCCTGCCTCAATTTCTCTGCTCCCCTCACTCACTGTTACCTATCTCCCTCTGAACTCACATACTCTGTCCTCTCAGGTCTAACCCTAACATTGTACTCAAACCCGCTGACAAGGGTGGTGCTGTTGTTGTCTGGCCTCTACCTAGCAGAGACTGAATGTCAACTCTCCGACACATCCTCCTACCTCTCCCTAGACCATGACCCCACTACCAAACACCAAGCCATTGTATCCAGGACTGTCACTGACCTCATCTCCTCTGGAGATCTTCCCTCCGCGGCCTCCAACCTCATAGTTCCCTAACCCTGTACAGTCTGCTTCTACCTCCGTCCCAAAATCACAAACAAGACTTCTCTGGTAGACCCATTGTTTCAGCCTGTTCCTTCCCCACTGAACTGATTTCTTCCTATCTCCACTATACTTTTACTTCGCTTCTCCAGACTCTTCCCACCTACATCCGTGACTCTTGCGATGCCCTCCGCTACTTCAACAGTTTCCAGTTTTCTGGCCCTCACTGTCTCCTATTCACCATGGATGTCCAATCTGTCTGCACCTCCATCCCTCACCAGGATGGTCTGAGGGTTCTCTGCTTCTTTCCTGAACAGAGGTCCAACCAGTCCAAATCCACCACCACCCTCCTCTGTCTGGCTGAACTTGTTCTCACATTGAACAACTTCTCCTTCAACTCCACCCACTTCCTCCAAATAAAAGGTGTTGCTATGGGTACCACATGAGTCCTAGCTCTGCTGCCTTTTTGTGGGATATGTCGAATATTCCTTGCTTCAGTCCTACTCAGGCCCCCTCCCCTCCCCTCTTCTTCCAGTGCATTGACGACTGTATTGGTGGCCCTTCTTGCTCTGGCCCTGAACTGGAAAATGTCATTAACTTTGTTCTCTCACCTTCACATAGACCATCTCTGACTCTTCCCTTCCCTTCCTCAACTTCTCTGTCTCCATTTCTGGGGATAGACCATCAAGCAATATTCACTATAGCCCACGGACTCCCACAGCTACCTGGACTACACTTCCTTATACCCAATTTACTGCAAGGACCCGATTCCATTCTTTCAGTTTCTCCATATCTGTCGCAGCTATTCAGACGATGCAATCTAGCGCTTCTGATCTGTTTTCTTTTAGTTTAGTTTAGTTTAGTTTAGAGATACAGCACTGAAACAGGCCCTTCGGCCCACCGAGTCTGTGCCGACCATCAACCACCCATTTATACTAATCCTACACTAATCCCATATTCCTACCACATCCCCACCTGTCCCTATATTTCCCTACCACCTACCTATACTAGGGGCAATTTATAATGGCCAATTAACCTATCAACTTGCAAGTCTTTGGCATGTGGGAGGAAACCGGAGCACCCGGAGGAAACCCACGCAGACACAGGGAGAACTTGCAAACTCCACACAGACAGTACCCAGAATTGAACCCGGGTCGCTGGAGCTGTGAGGCTGCGGTGCTAACCACTGCGCCACTGTGCCGCCCCCGAGGATTCCCCCCACCATGATTGACTGGGCCCTCGATGTGTCCAATCTATTTTATGCATTTCTGCTCTCACCCCTTCCCCTCCCTTCCAAAACCATGATATGGTTTCCATTGTCCTCACCCTCCACACCACCAGCCTCTGTATTCAACGGATTATCTTTCCCAATTTCCACTACCTCCAGCATGATGCCACCACCAAACACATTTTCATCTCCCTTTCCCTTTCAGTATTTTGAAGGGACTGTTCTCTCCGCAACACCCTGGTCCATTCCTCAGCCACCCCAACACCTCTCCCCTTTCCTGCAGCACCTTTCCATGCAAGCGCAGGAGATGCAACACCGGATCTTTTACCTCCTCCCTTCTCGCCATGCAGGGCCCCAAACACTCCTTCCAAGTGAAACAGTGATTTACTTGTAGTTCTTTTAATTTAATATACTGCCTTCGCTGCGCACAATGTGGTCTCCTGTACATTGGGGAGACTAAACACAGACTGGGTGACCACTTTGCGGAACACCTCCGCTTAGTCCACAAGCACGACCCCAAGTTTCCTTTCACTTGTCATTCCAATTCTCCACCTTGCTCCCACTCTGACCTTTCTGTCCTTGGTCTGCTACAGTGTTCCAATGAAGCTCAATGTAAGCTCGAGGAACAGCACCTCATCTTTTGACTGGGCACTTTACCGCCTTCCAGACTCAACACTGAGTTCAATAATTTTGGATCATAATCTCTGCCCCCATTTTTTTCTTTTGTTGTTCCATGTTAGTTGGAACATTTCCTATACCTACGCCCCACCCACCACCCACATCTGTTTCTTTCTTAATCCCTTCACTGTGTGTTTGGATGGCTGCTCTCCTGCCATTTTCACCTCATCCAGACATATCCTTTGTTTCTTTACTTGTCCCATGACCACACCCCTTGGCTTTGTACCATGAAATCTTTTGTCATTTAATCTCTCCTCCCCTCCACCCTATCACAGACCTTCCCTTTTGTTCTTCTTCCCCACCTCCTGCATTTTACTTGCTCAAAACCTATTACATTTCTAACTTTTGCTGGTTCTAATGAAAGGTCACAGACCTGAAACGTTAACTCTGTTTTTCTCTGCACAGATGCTGAGTATTTCCAGCATTTTCTGTTTTTGTTGCAAATAGTCTGGTTCAACCTCAGACCATTGCCAGGGAAAGGGACGGAGTCGGTGGCTATGGAACGCAGTTTGTGGTGCGGACTGAGCCAATGGGCAACCATGCCAAAGGCTCCAGACAAGTGGAGAAGGAGGAGGAGGGCCAATGGCTTCAGTCTTCATAATATTTAGTTGGAGGGAATTTCTGCTCATCCAGTACTGGATGTCGGCCATGCAGTCTGAAAATTTAGAGACAATGGAGGGGTTGAGAGAGGTGGTGACAATATGTTGTCAACACATATGTGGAAACTTATGCTGTGTTTTCAGATGATGCTGCTGAGGGGCAACTTGTACCAGAGAAATAGTTGGGAGCCAAGGATAGATCCTTGGGGGATTCCAGAGGTAACCCGCGAGAGCTGGAAGAGAAACCATTATAGGTGATTAGCTACGACTGAATAGATAAGAATGGACTAGGTGGATGGTGATGGAGAGGCATTGGAGGAGGATGGTATGGGCAACCATGCCAAAGGCTCCAGACAAGTGGAGAAGGAGGAGGAGGGGCAATTTGCCTTGGCCACAGCTGTGGCTCAGTGAGAGCACTCTTGCTGCTGTATCAGATGATTGTGGGTTCAGGTCCCATACCTGGACCTGAGCACAATCATCTATACTAACACTGCAGTGCAGTACTGAAGGATTATTACTGTCGGAGGTGTTGCCTTTCAGATGAGATGTGAAGCTGAGGTCTGCTCTGCCCTATCCATTGGATGTAAAAGATGCTACAGCATTATTTTGAAGAAGAGCAGGGGAGTTATCTCTGGTGCCCTGGCCAATATTTATCCCTCAATCAACATCACCAGTAAACAAATTATTTGGTCACTAGCACACTGCTGTTTGCAGGAGCTTGCTGTGTGCAAATTAGCTGCTGTGTTTCTTACACTACAATAGTGACTACACTTCAAAAGTAATTCATTAGCTGTTATTTGCTTTGGGGCATCTTGAGATCATGAAAAGTGCTATAAAAATGCAAGTCTTTCTTTCTTTCTCGGAGTTTTGGCACTGAGGCGGGGCAGAAACCTAATCGGAGGGATTCAAACATAGAGTTTCAGGAATATTATAAATGATGGGAAAAGAAGATCCAGAAAAGGTGATTGTGATCATTAGGTCACGTTTCAAGAATGAAAATGATCTGCCTTCAGAGGTACATGTAGCAAGAAGCCAAGGGAGACTGAGGAAGATAATGTCAAGTTTGACTTGTCACAGAAAGGGATACAGATGACTGAAACAGGTTCAGAACCAAAAACAATGGTGTGAATTCATTCAGTCCCATTGTCACTGATGAGCTGATGGAGATAAATTTAGCAGTAGTATGGGGAAAGAACTGGCTGCAGTGTGATTTTCTTTACGTTAGGCAAATACAATTGAGCAAAGTCAATTGAATTGATATCCAAATTGGTTATTGTGTGTAGCGATATTGTAAGTGCATTTAAAAAGAACCTTTTCAAATTGCACCAATATAGAGTGCCCACAGCAGTTCTAACCCTGCACAAATGCTGAAAACAACCTTCGAATTGTTATCGAATGCTCCAAGTTAAAGAGACAGATTTGCAGTATTTCACTTGCAGGCTGATGGTGTGCCAACTATTCCTTCTGTTACAACCAGTTGAGAAATGTGTCCAGGGGTCCCTCTCAACCTTCACCTGGTCTTACCGTAGCAGGGTTTAATTTTAAACACACCGTGTTTTTTTAGCTCCCCCTAAGTGAATCCTTGTTCACCGTTTTCCAATTATAAGGCAAAAAAACCAGCTCAAACAGGCTTTCTCAGGTATCAAGAAGAACAGTCGAAAGTTATTAAACTTAAACTTTAATTCAGTTAACACCTATGGATGCATGACTTACCCACGCCCACCTCTGTGTCCCTGAGAATCACCATGGGCTTGCTTGGCCCATTCGAGGAGTATGGGGTTACTTTCCCTTCGGACACAAAACCTTGATCGCCTTCAGGAATCCTATTAAATTTTCCTGCACTTGCAGTGTAAACTTCCTGGGTTTCACTTTTACTGCAGTTAAAGCTACAGGTTGTTCTGTTGCGCTCTCCTCCAGGATTTCTTCTTCACTGAGCGAATCTGCCCTCATTAACCCTACAGGTTTTCCCTTTAGTTTCCAGCAGTCAGCTTTCAGCTGATCTGCCTTATTACAATAGAAGCACACAGGTTTCTGGGTCTCACTCTTGCTCATAGCACCTTCCTTTTTGGCTAGAGGAGGGCCCCCTGTGACTCCTGCTTTTCTTTCTCTCCCAGGACTAATTGGACTCCTATCACCTTCTCACCCTTTGTCCTTTTTGGAATTGTGGGGGTGACTAGGAAAGGTTCTCCCCTGAGAAACTGACTTATAAATTAAAACAAACTCATTGGCCAGAACGGCCGCTTGCCGGGTTCTCTGGACCCGCTGCTCCTCTACATGGGTCTTTATGGAGAATGGGAGAGAATGTTTAAATCCCTCTGAAAGAATTACTTCTCTGAGATTCTCATAACTAAGCTGTACTTTAAGAGCCCTCAGCTACTGGTCAAAAGCCAGCTGCTTACTTCGTTCAAACTCCAGATAAGTTTGATTAGCTTTCTTCTTGAGGGTTCTAGACTTTTGGCAATAGACCTCAGGTACAAATTCATATGCTTTACGGATAGCATTTTTGGGTCAGTTCATAATTTGATGAACTCTCAGCTGGCAAAACGGAATAGACCTCATGGGCTTTTCCAGTTAGCTTGCTTGGCAGTAAAAGAGGCCAGGTCTCAGCTGGCCATTTAAGCCGCCTTGCCGGTTTCTCAAAGGGCACAAAAATCTTCTACATCCTCCTCATTGAATCATGGAATTATTTGAGCCATTTTTAACAATTTTGTACCCAGCCCTGAATTATGCTCCTCCGTAATGGCCATGCTTTCACTGGGGTTACTCTGTCACCCCCTATTTAACTCAAACCACTTCAGCTCCCTTTCTTCGCATTCTTTCTGGAATATTCTTTCTCTCTCTCTCCTCTCACTCTTGTTTCTTCTCCTGTCCTTTTCTCTCTCTCTCTCTCTCCTCTCTTTCTTTCTCTTCACATTCCTTCTGGAAGGCTCTCTCTTTCTCTCTCTCTCTTTTCTCAAATTCAAGTTTCCTCTGTCCCAATTCCTCTGTATCTTTGCTAGCAGTACCCTCTCTGGGTCTGCTTCTAACCCTGTTTCTGCTTCTTCAGATTCAAGGGAAAAATGGTTGGCCACTAGCCTTATGAGTTCAGACCTCCTGGCCTTGCCACGTACAGTGATCCCACACGGCTCAGCCATTTTCCTGAACTCCTCCATAGACAGTGCTTTTAACTTATCCCAAGTTACTTCACCCTGGCTTGGAGAGTTACCAGCTTCAGTTGCAGACATGTTAGTATTCAAGCACACACAACCACAAGAAAATGTGTATTGAAATCTTGCTCTTTTTTGATTGGGAACGATTTGGCTTCCCACTTCCAATTTCTCTTGTTTGTCTGTGGGTCAATTCCCGACACTAGCACCCAGATTTCTGTTTGTAGCTGGTGAAAAATGTGTCTAGGGGTCCCTCTCAACCTTCACCTTACCGGTCTTACCGTAGCAGGGTTTAATTTTAAACATACCGTGTTTTTTTAAGCTCCCCCTTGTGAATCCTTGTACACCGCTTTCCAATTATAAGGCAAAAAACCCAGCACAAACAGGCTTTCGCAGGTATAAAGAAAAAAAGTTGAAATTTATTACATTTAAACTTAAACTCTAATTCGGTTAATGCCTATGGATACACGACGTGCCCATGCTAGCAAGCATACGTGATGCACACATACAAATAGAGACAGAAAAGAGCAGAAGAAAAATAAAGTGGAAAAGTTCGAGGCAATATCTGAAGAGATGTTGTTACGGTTCTTCGAGCTCACTGTAGAGTCCTTGATTGTAGGTAGACCTTGCTTTTCGTTGGGGCCCAGTATTCTTCTTAAACCTTGTTCGCTGTAGGAGACTTTTCTGTTTTGGTGTTCATGTGTCTTCAGTGGATTCAGAAGCTTGTGAGAAAGAGATGGGAGCAGACAGGAGTGAGATCATCTCACTCCAGGAGCCAACAGACACTCTGCCTTCGAACTCTCTGTGGCCAGTTCAAAAGAAAACCCTGGAACAGCCAGGTAGTCATGTGACCAGCTGGTCCAACCAGTCTTGGCCCTTGTGGATTGTATCCTCCCTAGCAGGCCCTAGAATGCGCTTCCTAACCTTCGATGTTTGTTAGTATGTAAATAGTTTCTTTTTCAGCCACGGCTGATCTGTTTAACAAGTCATTTCCTTGCTCCAACAACAGTTAAAAATCAATGCTCATGGCAAAATTGATGTGCCTTATTCTTGGCAGGTGAGGACCGAGCATGACATTCTATTCTTCCATTTTGATGTAAATTTCTCTTTTTGGCACAGACCATCAGCCAATCGTTAGCCTCTTCCAGACCACAGGTAGCATTTAATCTCTCAGTGAAGCACATTGAACTTTCACTTACTTTCTAGTGAGTGTAACTTGAGAACTTCAGAGAAGCAACTTTGTCAGTAAATTAGAAGGTCATGGAAAGGGCTTTAGAGAATGGGACAGCTTCTCAGTCATTCCTTTACTAAAGTTACTACAAAACAATGCAATTGTGACTTTGAACCAGTTCTAACAAGCTCTCAGAAGTAGAGAATTACACCTGGGTTAAAAATCTCAGGATAATCTTACATGCAATGTGTATTGGAGATGGTTGACAATATTATTTAAGTTTTCCTAGTTTCCTTTGTTTTATGATTTAGTTCTTTATTAGTTGTGCCCTTTCTAAAAAGGGGACACTGTTGTTATGTTTTTGTCACCCCTGTGCTCACTGATCTACGTTGGCTCCCAGACCAGCAACACCTCAATTGAAAAATTCTCATCCTTGTTTTAAGTTCCACTCTATCTCTGGAAGCCTCTCCAGCTCTACAACCCACTGGGATCTCTCTGCTCCTCCAATTCTGGCCTCTTATACATTCCCGATTTCCATTATCCCACCATTTGTAGTCGTACCTTTAGCTGCCAAGGCTAAGCTCTGGAATTCCCTTCATAAACCTTTCCGCCTCTCTACCACTCTCTCATCCTACAAGATGCTCCCTAAAACCTCTCTCTTTAACCAAACATTTGGTCATCTGCCCTAGTATCTCCTTATGTGGGTCACTGCCAAATTTTGTTTGACAATGCTCCAGTGAAGTGCCTTGGGACTGCATTAAAGGTGCTATATAAATGCAAGTTGTTGTTGTTTCATGACACTTTGGTAACTCAATATCTCCGATGGGTTTAATTAGAAAAGGAATTCTACTTTTATCTGTAATCATTCAATTTTGTGAAATATTGGCAATTCAATGCTTGTGTTTATTTTGTTTGGGAAATCTCATTAAGTATTCAGCTTGATATAAGCCTTGAGACTCACAACCGACTTCTTGTGCAGTATCCAGAAGTGGAAGTACAATCAAATGCTTAACCTTTACACTATTCATACTGTTCAGTGAACCAGCAGCATTCTAACCGCAAATGCAAATTTGCAGTTGTAATGTTGCAGTGGAGGTTATATCTGATGACTCATTTCAAGCAAACATGGATGTTAGTCTTGTCAGAATTTGCAAATATTTCCTTGTAAGTTTACAAAACCACTTGCTTATATTGAATGAATTTCGCAAATCAGTAGGCAGGTAAAATAAGCACCAGTTGCTATTCTTCTGCTGTCACATAACCATCTCATTCATTTGCCTCATTTCAAGAAGATGCCAATTAAAATTAAGAGAGAAAGCAATTCAAAGGGATTTCTGTATGAAACAAAGCAAAGAAATTATTTCAGAGTTTTTTCTTTTGTCCCTTGTCATAGCCAGGTGGGCGATGGCATGGCTAATTTCCACCTCCCAACTGACTACAGCAAGTATTTTTATTACTAATGTTTTAGCCCCTTGTATTTTATTTGCCAAACACGCCCCCTTGCTCTTATGTAAAAGCAAAATACTGAAGATGCTGGAAATCTGAAATAAAAACAAGAAATGCTGGAAATACTCAGCTGGTCTGGCAGCATCTGTGGAGAGAGAAGCAGAGTTAACGTTTCAGGTCAGTGACCCTTCTTCAGAACTAGCAAATATTAGAAATGTAAAGGGTTATAAGCAAGTAAAGCAGGGGTGAGGCAAGAGATAACAAAGGAGAAGGTGTAAATAGGACAAGGTCACAGAATAGCAGACCAGAAGGTCGTGGAGCAAAGGCAAACAATATGTTAATGGTGTGTTGAAAGACAAAGCATTAGCACAGATAGGGTGTTAACAGACTGAAATTGAACAGCTGCAAGTACAAACATGAAAAAAGTGGGTATGCAAACTGAGCAAACTAAGATAAAATAAAATAAAATAAACACAAAAAATATATTAAAAAAGGGGAAAAGAAAAAAAACTGAAAATAAAAGTAAGATGGAGCCCGTCATGCTCTGAAATTATTGAACTCAATGTTCAGTCTAGCAGGCTGTAATGTGCCTAATCAGTAAATAAGATGCTGTTCCTCGAGCTTGTGTTGATGTTCACTGGAATACTGCAGCAATCCTAGGACAGTGATGTGAGCATGAGAGCAGGGGGGAGTGTTGAAATGGCCAGCAACCGGAAGCTCGGGGTCCTGTTTGCGGACTGAACGGAGGTGTTCCGCAAAGTGGTCACCCAGTCTGCGTTTGGTCTCCCCAATGTAGAGGAAACCACATTGTGAGCAGCGAATACAGTATACTACATTGAAAGAAGTACAAGTAAATCGCTGCTTCACTTGAAAGGAGTGTTTGGGGCTTGGGATAATGAGGAGAGAGGAGGTAAATGGGCAGGTAGTGCACCCCCTGCGATTGCAGGGGAAGGTGACATGGGAAGAGGATGAGGTGGTGGGGGTAATGGAGGAGTGGACCAGGGTGTCACGGAGGGAATGATCCCTCCGGAATGCTGATAGGGGAAGGGAGGGGAAGATGCGTTTGGCAGTGGCATCATGCTGGATGTGGCGGAAATGGTGGAGGATGATCCTTTGGATATGGAGGCTGATGGGGTGGAAAGTGAGGACAAGGGGAACCATGTTGCGGTTCTGGGAGGGAGCAGAAGGGGTGAGGGTAGAGGTGCAGGAAATGGGCCAGACATGGTTGAGGGCCCTGTCAACCACAATGGGGGGAGGGGGGGGAATCCTTGGTTGAGGAAAAAGGAAGCCATATCAGAAGCGCTGTCATGGAAGGTAGCATCATCAGAGCAGATGCGTTAGAGACGGAGAAACTGGGAGAATGGAATGGAGTCCTTACAGGAGGCAGGGTGTGAAGAAGTGCAGTCGACGTAACTGTGGGAGTCAGTGGGCTTATAATGGATATTAGTAGACAGCCTATCCCCAGAGATGGAGAAAGAGAAGTCGAGGAAGGGAAGGGCAGTGTCGGAGATGGACCATGTAAAGGTGAGAGAAGGGTGAAAAAAGTTGATAAAACTTTCCAGTTTTCCAGGGCCCCCTGCTCTTATGCCTATTTATATCTGTTCTTGGCCTGCTGCAGTGTTCCAGTGAAAATCAACGCAAACTCGAAAAACAGCACCTCATTTCCCAGTTAGGCACTCTACAGCCTTCTGGACTGAACATTGAGTTCAATAATTTCAGAGCATGACTGGCCCTTTTTTATTATAATTTTTTAAAATCTATTTTTTACCATGTGCCTGCCTTAAACTTGATTTTTCATGTTTGTGCTTTTGGACAGAACTGTTCATTACTCTGTCATTATCACTCTCTCTGCACTAATGTTTTGTCTTTCACACCAATAGAACTCCCTTTGCCTTGGCCCCATGACCTCCTTGTCAGTTAATCTTTCTTGCCCTCTGCCTATCACACACCTTCCCTTTTGTTCTCTTACCCCCCACCCCCATTTCACTTGCTTAAAACCTATTACATTTCTAACGTTTGACAGTTCTGATGAAAGTTCACAGACCTGAAGTGTTAACTCTGCTTCTCTCTCCACTGATGCTGCCAGACCTGCTGAGTGTTTTCTGTTTCTGTTGGCACTATCTGTTTTTATTTCAGATTTCCAGCATCCACGGTATTTTGCTTTTATTTTAGTGACAGGTTTTCTGGTAGGTTTAAAAGAGCAGATTAACAATTGAGCAACACCACTCATGCATCCATTCACTCTCACATGCACACTCAAGAGAAGATAGAAAGAAAAGTACAGGGTAAGAGGTGTTCAGAGTTCAGGTGATAAAAGTCTGTTGTTTCAGGCATAACCTGTGGGATCCCCTTGGGAGGTGAATTTTAAAGTTGCAGGCCTGTTTGATGTTTGTCTGGTAATCATTGCGCTGTTGTAGTCTGGCATTTCATTTTGGGTTGAAGACAGTGCTGATGTCTTAGGTCAATTCTCACTGTTAGAAGAGTCATTTTTACAAAGGCACTCTCTTGTCTCTACTGTAGCTAGCTTCCAACTTGTCTCAGCAGGATTCAACTGTATTGGCTGGAATCGATCTCTCTCTCTCTCTCTCATACCTCTCAAAGCCTTGCTTTTTTGTTGTGCTGCGTGGCTGAGGATAGACCAGATTGATGATGTTGTCTCCAGTTCCTGTCCTGAACACTCCCTCTTTTGTTCCTCAAAATGATTACCATTTAAGGTGAATTTTACAAGGGTTGGCTTCATCCATGTGACTTCAGGTTTTAGTCCGAGCTGGGCTGCATAATGACAGGGAGAAATTATTTCCTCTGGTGGGAAAGTCCAGAACAAGGGGATTTAAATTTAAAGCAAGGGCTTTTTAAAAATTATTCATTTGTGGGATGCAGGCTTGGCTGGCTAGGCTAGCATTTATTTCTTTTGAACTGAGTGATTTGTTGACCATTTCAGAGGGCATTTTAAGAGTCAACCATATTGATGTGGGTCTGGAGTCACATGTAGGCCAGACCACGTAAGGACAGCAGATTTCCTTCCCTAAAGGACATTAGTGAACCAGATGGGTTTTTACAACAATTATTTCATGGCCACCATTAGTAGCTTTTTAAAAAAAATTCCCAGAGTAATTGAATTCAAACCCATATCCCCAGAGCATTAGCCTAGGTCTTTGGGCTACTAGTTCAGTAACAGAACCACCATCACCACCACCACCATCACTGCCGCCACCACCGCCTCCCCTTTCAGGTATGAAGTCACAAAGTACTTCTTCACATAAAGGATAGCGGAAATCTGGAACTCTCTCCCCCCATAAAACCTGTTAAGGCAAGATCAACTGAAAAGGTTAAAACTGAGACTGATAGATCTTTGTTAGGCAAGGGTATTAGAGGGTAGATGGAGTTAAGATACAGATTAGACATGGTCTCATCAAATGGTGGAACAGACTTGAATGCTAAATGGTCTCCTGTTCCCACATTCCTATGTTTGTATTTTTATGTTCCCATGCATGCTTCATGTGTCAGCTGTGGCTCAGTTGATAGCACACTTGTCTCTGAATTATAGGGTTCAAGTCTCAGTCCTGAAGTTAAGCACAAATATCAAGTATGACACTCCCGTGCAGATCTGAAGGATGTTTAAACTGAGGACCTGCTTGCCCTCTCAACTGCACATAGAAAGTCCTTGGCACTCTCTCAAAGAAGAGCAGGGAGTTTTCATTGGTACCCTGGCCAAAATGGGGACAGTAGCAAAGTGGTAATGCTGCTGAATTAATGCTCCAGAGACATGAGTTCAAATCCCACAGCAGCTGTGGGAATTTAAATTCAATTAATTGATAAATGTGGAACAAAATACTAGTTTCAGTAATGATGATCATGAAACTACTGGATTGTCATAACAACCCATCTGGTTCACTAATGCCCTTCAAGGGAGGAAATCTGCCATCCTTGCCTGGTCTGGCCTACAAGTGGTTCCAGATCCACAGCAATGTGGTTGACTCTAAATGCCCTATGAAATAGCCTAGTAAGCCATTCAGTCGTACCTACACCACAAGGGTTGCAGCGGTTCAAGAAGGTAGCTCACCACCTTCTTGAGGACAATTAGGAATGGGCAGTAAATGCTGGCCTTGCCAGTGATGCTCATATCCTAAGAATGAATTTTAAAAGAAAAATTGTCCCTTAATCAGCATCACAAAAAAAATTACCTGGTCGTTATCATATTGCTGTTTTTGGGAGATTGCTGTGTGCAATTGGCTGCCAAGTTTCTTACATTACAATGGTGACTACACTTCAAAAATACTTCATTGGCTGTGATCGTGAAAGGCGCTATATAAAGTCTTTCTTTCTATATGTATGACAAGAAACCAAGTAACTGACATGCTTTCCCCTTGAAAAACAAATCTGTAACTGATGATTATTATCATAAATGCAAGTTGTCATTGTTTACAATTAATAATCTGTAGTTCAATCATTTTCTTCTGTGAGCAATTTAAAAATGTTCATATCACCAATGATAAGAACATCTACCACATGAAGGGCAGTTTGCTAGCTGTTCTGTTCTTTGCAATGGGAATACTTTCCTTTCAGCATCAACCTTTCATTGGAAAAAAACAGGCTGAATTTTCCCAGGCTTTAACTGCAGAAAACCTGCAATCTGTTACCAGTGATAAATTCAACAGCTTTGTACCGTTCCAATTGAAGTGCACAATAGCTTTTGATGAGATTCATGTTGCATGTCATTAACAGTATAATAATACCTGCAATCCTCCAGCTCATCGAAACAGGCCATCGCCTGTGCCAAAAGCCTTTTTGGATGAGCTGGTAAATACATTCGCATGGCTGGGGAAACAGTTATAGTTCAATGTCAAGGTTGTTAAGGTCCTTTCAACAGTTTCAGCTGATTGTGTGAATAGTTGTGATGCTACCAGAAATGAATAGCTCAGGGCAAAAGTTCAGTAAGTGGGTGATGGTCTGTCTTGGATGGCCACAGTCACAATTTGAGCTGGTCCTCGTGTTCCACTTGTGAAGCAAGTGTCCACATCTTTCTTGGCCTATCCTTAAACAGTTGAGGGTTGTCCAGCTTTTCTGTGGGAGGTTGAAACCTGGGACTTCACCACTTGGTTCAGTTACCAGGTTGTGGTTGGTGATGTTAGCAGTCAACGAGGAGATGCGTCATCATCAGTTTGTAGGGTGTGAAGTGTGTTCCAATAGGGGCTATGAGATTTCAGGCAAGTGTGTGGAGTTGTTTGAGGTCCTGTATCAATGGGAGTGCTTTGTTAGCTGCCAGCCGATGGTGTTCTTCGAGGAGAATGTTTTCTCTGTGGACATCAGGAGGTTCAATGTGTGCTAGCACAGGAAGCCACTTGAGCTGTGTTGGTCTCAACATCTCAGAAATAATCCTCATGATTTCTGGGAGGTGGATATCTACCATGTTCATGTGGCGGCTCCTGAGCCAGGTTGAGCAGCAGTACTCTGCTGTTGGATAGACCAGGGCGAGTGAGGCAGTGCTTAGTGTGTTGGCTCTGCTGCCCCAGGTGGTACCCGCCAGTTTCCTTATGAGATTTACTCTTGTCTTGACCTTGGCTCTGCTGTTCTGAAGGTGTTGCCGGTAGGTCAATGTACGGTCAAGAGTGATGCCAAGGTGTTTTGGCGTTGGATCATGGGTGAGTGTTCGGCCTCAGAACTGGACGTGAGGTTCTTCCCTGGCCTTCGAGTTGTTCAGTTGGAAGGCTGAAACGACAGTCTTGGTGGCATTTGGTCAGAGTGTCCATTTCCTGAAGTAGGCTTCCAGAGAACTTAGACCTTCAGTGAGTGTTTTCTCAATGTCCTGAAGTTCTTTAGCTTGGAAAACCAGAGCCAAGTCATCAACATATACGAAAAGCTGTGACTTTGTGGGAAGGAGGCCGCTGAGTCACGTTTAAGTCTTTGTTCTCAAAATTAGTGTCTCGACTAGATGTTTATCTTTATATGACTGCATCAGATTATTATCAGCAAATATTTATGCAACTCGTAGGTCCTGATAAGTGGCCGTGGTACAAAGACTAAACATTACAATCACCTGAAATTCTTCACCAAAACCAGAATTATTTACTTTTATCGACTATTATTTTTTTTTAGAAAACTGAAACAAACAACCAAGCATCATGTATTTATGCAATGCAAGCTAACAATAATTTATCAAGCTGAACCCACAAGCCAGGGTTTGAGAGACAGCCTCCTATGGGAGGTGTCAATGTTTAACCTAAATGCTGTTTCGTAGGCTTTTCTCATAATGAACTAATCCTTACAGTCAGTTTATGACTCTGCCAACAACTCACCAGGTGCACTGTTGCACCAAGGCACTTTTTTTTTAAGCAACAACATTTCACTGACTCCTCACAATTAATCGAGAATTTAAAAAGAGGAAGCTGTTTTAAAAGGTAGGAACACATTTCACTCTTGCTTTGATATGTAGCACTGTTAAAAAATTAGGTGATGAAGAATGGTGATGCGTTGTAAAGCAGGGCTAAATTGTATCGAATTTATGTGACAAGAAATAAAACTTAATACGTAAAACCGATTCTGAAACATTTTAGTCGATGTATAAATAGGATTCGGGTAACAGTGTTATTTTCAACTATCAATGATGCTGTGATGTGTAATGGCTTTAGTGACTGAAAATAGAATATTTGAGGAGTTTTATAGGACTGAAGCTATCACAACAAAAGATATCTTTTCATTATGACCATCAGTTCCATTTCACAATGTTTAACACAAGATCGGAGTTTTCTCTGTATATTCAATTATTTCATATTGTGCACCACATAATTACAGGCATGCGGTAAATCTGATACTCAAGCCAAAGTCTGCAAGAAGGTGTGAGTTAATGGGTGAATAACTCAGGGCTATAGGTATGAGGGTTTATGGACAACTTGTGCCCTTCTGTGAAGTGTAAAATATAGATGTTAGCGTCAGAAAACTATATTGATTAAACTTTTACCTAAAAATTACAGTGAGTGAGCAGTCACTGAGTTCATAATTATCACCAAAATAATCTCGACACCGCAGTCTCTGATGCTAAACTGCTGAATAGTATCTAAATTGAAAAATATAAATGTTTTGCTAATTGTTTGTTCATATGCATGTATTGCTGTTGTCTTTCAGTTAGATTGTTTGGTGCAGACATATGTAAATGAGGCTAACCATTACATGCTGATGTTTGATCGGATGATACGACAGGGACTTTGGACTACTTTCTGAAGAATTAAATATGCTTTAGCTTTAAGTTTAAAATGTGGCCAGTCTAAGGGCCAAGAGGAAAGCAACAAATTAAGGAAAATGAAATCCTTGGACCATTTAAAAATGAATGAATAAGAAAATAGTGAACAAGGTATTTGAAAAATTATGGATTGGTTTACCTGGAAACTAGATAGGATAAACTTCTATTTAGAAATACTTTGGGATGAATTATCTCCGGTTGGATTTGTAGGGGGTGGGGTTTGGGAGGGGAAGTCAAGAACAAGGGAACATAATTTTAAAATTAGATCTGGGCGATTCAGGAGCAAAATCAGGTAGGATCTTTAAACAATGGTAGAAATTTGGAACTCTCGCCCGCAAAATGGTGTGGATACTCGGACAACTGGAACTTTCAGTAATGTGATTGATAAGAATTTTGTTAGGTAAGGATATTGAGAGATATGGAGCAAAGATGGGCAAATGGAGTTGAGATGCAGTTTAGCCATGATCTATTAGAATAATCGAGCAAGTCCAAATGACCTGTTCCTATGTTCCTAACTAAATCTCTGCTTTCTTCTGCACTCCTCACCTCTGCTAATGGGCCTGTTCTGCTTCATAGAATATTTCATAGAATGTCGGATCAAATCAAGAGCACATTCTTCATAAAAGGCACGTGAAAAATCTACTGTTGAAACTACCCCAAATGATATTGAAAGTAAAAATGCCAACAGAGTTGGTCTGGCTGCCATCATCACCTCCATCGCATTATTAATTTTTGTGTAGGGAATAGCTTTTAGGTTGCATGACATGATATGTGGCTTTTAGAAAGTGCTCGCAGTAAATGTACCATATAAGTACAATTAAATGAAACCTTGTACTCCTGCATAACCCTATTTTCCATTGTTCTCCTTCATAATTTGCTACTTTTGTGGCAAATATCCAATAGTTTTTTCTGGTAAATTCTGCTGTGTAAAAGCAAAGCTGACAATGTTTATCTAGCAACGGTTAGCAACGGTTGTCTTCCAGATCTAAACAGATGTCTTGTCCGGGATGTTCTCAACACCTTTTCCACATCCCGTAAGATTATAGTGATTTTCGCAAATCTGCTCAAAGCTTAATACGTCACAAATGTGCTGTACACTGCCTCACAAAACACTGACTGACAACCTTAACTCAGAGATTAGACAATTTTATTAATGATCTTAGGGCTCTGCTGGTGAAGCAGAGCTTGTGTTGGAATGTCTGAGAAGTCCTGTCTCTCACATTGAATACACTCCTTGCAGAGCTATGAATACTGCTGGGCTGATCTCTTCCCTTCTTTACATGTAATTAAATTAAATTATATTTAAAAATGAAATGAAATGTTTGGCTCATTTGTAGTTCGCTGAATTGACCAAAAACAGCTGATCATGAAACCAGGGCCAATGAGTCTGCATAGTTTCATATTTATTACCGAATGGTTGATTATAAATTAAGTCTTTGCCCCTGTACAAGTGATCAGAAGGTCAAATTTGTACTGAAAGCAATGACTCTCAATCTAGAAATGTTCAGCGTAGGGTATTTACATATTAATTTAGAAAGAAGGAAGAAAGGAAGACTTGGATTCATATAGCACCTTTCACAGCCTCAGGACACCCCCAAAGTGCTTTACAGCCAATGAATTACTTTTGAAATGTAGTCACTGTTGTAATGTAGGAAATGCTGTGGCCAACTTTCCACATAACAGCAATGTGATAATGACTAGATAATCTGTTGGTTGAGGGATAAATATTGGCTAGGATGCCAGGGAGAACTCCACTGCTCTCCTTCGAAATATTGCCATGGAATTCTTTAAGTCCACCTAAGAAGGCAGTCATGGTCTCTGTTTAACGTCGCTCTTTATTTGTGTCAACTGTTCTGGCCAAGTTGCAAGGACTAGCTGCTTGTTATGTGAGTTAACAAGCACGGAAATAAATGCATTCAATTAGTTAACCATTAAAATGAAACACTAGCAGGAAGGCAATTATACCCCCAAAGTTAACAGCATTCCCCACGAGGTGTGGGTTCTGCTGTATAATTTTTTGGTTAACATTAGTTCTCAGAGGCAAGGTTATAACTTAAATGGTTTTTCATGTCACTAAAATACAGTCTTGATTATTCAGCTTTAGATCTTGTGATCTGAAAACAGTGGATTGGAAATCTACATCATCCAAATATGACTTTGCATTGCCAAAGTCAATGAAAGACTGTTCCATCCAAATATCCAATTGCTTATTAAGTTGCGTAAGAAATATATTCACAAAAGGATATTTTAGCCTCTTCTGCATTGATTTTAACCTTGCTGTTTGAGTATTTTACTTTCAGCTTTTTCATACTGGTTCTGTGCCTCAATCCTCTTGTAAATGAATCTTTAACTTTTAGCCTGTAGGTTTGAAGTAGTGTATTTGCATTTTTGAAAGGAGCAAGGAGAATATGATGAACATACCAGTAGCTGATTTCATAACAAAAGGATAACTGTTAATCCCAGGTGCCCTATCTCAGACACACCATGCATACAGGCATAGGTTTCAGATCATAGTAGGCACGATCTGCTTATGGAACCTACAGGAACTATTGAATATGAACACACAGCTATAGCATATGGTGAAAATCATAGCCAATGATTACGATGGTAAATATTAGTTGGTGTGTGCACGTGTTCAATGTTATCAAGCCTAATTCAAATGATAATCGCTCTCCCATTAGCTTCATTATTCTTAGTTCCAATGAAGTGAATTATTTCCCCTGGGTGATTCCACCACCTGTTGCACTTCTTGTCCTTGCACTGTGTGTTGACTTAGCCCATAAATTAAGCCTCAAACAGCTGTTAGGCCCCTTACTTGCATATGCTTCAGGCACCGACCCTAGATGGCACTTTTTTTGCCTTAACCAATATGGCAGGTGGCACACTTCCAGAGCAGTGTGTGCATGTGCCTGAAATATTGGACATTAGAGCACCCATTTTATGCCTGTAAAATTGGTGCGCTGTCAACCAATTTCTAGGCCTTTTTTTTAATGGTATCTTTTCTTACTCAGGCTTAACTTTAATTTCAAATGAGCCTTCATCCCCGCATTAATAAAGTCTTGCTTTACCTTTTTGATCTTCTCCCAGTTCCACTCAATGTTTCAGCCCAGGTTCACATGCTGTGTGATGTCCTGCCAAATATTTCTGTTGCCTACTTGTAGGCTGCCGATCTGTACTAAAAAGGTCAGGCCTTTTCAACACTATGCAACCTACAAGAGCCCCTATGTCATTGTCAGAGAAATAAGCTTTTCTTAAACCTTCCTGTACCTTTACTGCAAAGTTTTGAGCTCTCAGCCCCCATATTGATAAAGTGTTCATTATTTATACCAAGTAGATGGCTTGTTCGCTTAGAAAGTGTGAAAGGAGGATTACCACTGCTGCATTCTTTTCTTTAGTTTTTTTTCTGGAAAAATCAAATTAACCAGAGTAAAGTTACCTTCACCCACCAATTTGATTGGCAGTCATCAAAATGATCATTAACCCACTTTCTACCAAATAAAGGAAAGCATAGCCCCTATTTCACTTTAAGGAACATCCTTGATTGCAAAGTGCTATGAAGCATTGTGGGAATAGGGTAAGGCATTATAGAAAGACAAGTTTGATCCTTAGTTCCAGTCACATTAAGTTATATTGAAAAATCAGTAACAATGGATGCAGTTCATATTTACTCAATACCGAAGTGCCACAATAATTCTTAATATGTTCGCTGCTTTTCTTGTTTGGTTTGTAATTTAGTAGGAGAAACAGACCTTTGATGCAAAGTAATCTAACTGGCTTCTTCATTCATAATGTGACTTAATCATCAATAAAAAGCATGATATATATATATATAGACATCTTGGAATCCTAAGCACAAATGAGATTTTGTAGTTGAAACGATACGGCGAGAATTTTTGTGCCAAAAGACATTTAGTTTCTTAAATTTGTAGTCAAAAATTAATTATTATTAATTATTAGTATGTTTATACTCTGATTCTGGGCAGGGGAAGCATCTGAACAGTGTACTGAAAGAATATTCTTAATAATCAAGTGAAACCTTTTGATCTGATGTAAACATCTAAACCCTGTTTCTAGCCATTTCTAATCCATGCAATGGACTGTTCCCCTTGACAGCTACTTCTGTAACAAATAACCAATCAATTCCAAATGAAAAGTAAGGAAATACACACAGCACAGTCACAAATTAAATATTGAGTGTTAAACACATATTTGTGGATGGCTCATATTCCATTGTGAAAGACTTGACAATAAGTAGCTGGGAAGCTGTGACCCATTCCCTGAAGTGAGTATCAATTTCAAATAAAATATCCAGAGTTTTAAAGCAAATGGTTATGACTCCAAGGCAGTGGTATTCAGGGTTAGGATTTGCTGTAATATTTATATTTCAAAACAAAATACGCAAATTTAATCCTGCGGCAAAGAGGCTGTTCACTTACATGGGATTGGTGACAGAACCATTCAGAAGGGTAAAGGTTAAAACAGCAGCAACTGCAGAATGTTTAAAATATTTACCACTATCAGCTAGTTTTACATGAGTGGCGTAGGTAGCATTTTGTGAAGCTTGTTTTAAGAGGAACAAACTGGTAATGAGACAGTCTTTCCTCTCCACATGACCTATTAAAATAACTTATTGGCACCGGGTTAAAACAGTGAGCATTCCTGAGAAGTGCTTTAATAACATACTAAATGCAGTTATAAAGTATAAGGAACAATGCTTACCCATTTTACGATCACTTAATGAACAGTAGTTTGATCCACTGTTACAACACCAGGAAGTAAACCTATGGCCCGGCTGGCTGCGTGAACAAAATGTTACTGACTTTCTATAGACGAGTATGGGGCAAGTTGCTCAGAGAGATAACTCCAGATAATAAAAATATTTCTGTTATATTTATACATTCCATTATTTTTGCTTCTTTTTTATCTTGTTGCAATTTTTTAATGTTTCAATTGCATGGATTTCAACTCTGATGCCAAGTGCAAGATACTCACAGACTGCTCTCTGCTGGGTCTGAGTCTGACTGTCTAATCTCTGTGCTGGGTCTGTGTCTGACTGTCTAATCTCTGTGTTGGGTCTGTGTCTGACTGTCTAATCTCTGTGCTGGGTCTGTGTCTGACTGTCTAATCTCTGTGCTGGGTCTGTGTCTGACCACTCTCTGTGCTGGGTCTGTGGCTGACCGCTCTATGTGCTGGGTCTGTGTCTGACCGCTCTCTGTGCTGGGTCTGTGTCTGACTGTCTAATCTCTATGCTGGGTCTGTGTCTGGCTGTCTAATCTCTGTGCTGGGTCTGTGTCTGACTGTCCAATCTCTGTGCTGGGTCTGTGTCTGACTGTCTAATCTCTGTGCTGGGTCTGTGTCTGACTGTCTAATCTCTGTGCTGGGTCTGTGTCTGACTGTCTGCTCTCTGCCAGGTCTGTGTCTGACCGCTCTCTGTGCTGGGTCTGTGTCTGACCGCTCTCTGTGTTAGGTCTGTGTCTGACTGTCTAATCTCTATGCTGGGTCTGTGTCTGGCTGTCTAATCTCTGTGCTGGGTCTGTGTCTGACTGTCCAATCTCTGTGCTGGGTCTGTGTCTGACTGTCTAATCTCTGTGCTGGGTCTGTGTCTGACTGTCTAATCTCTGTGCTGGGTCTGTGTCTGACCACTCTCTGTGCTGGGTCTGTGGCTGACCACTCTATGTGCTGGGTCTGTGTCTGACCGCTCTCTGTGCTGGGTCTGTGTCTGACTGTCTAATCTCTATGCTGGGTCTGTGTCTGGCTGTCTAATCTCTGTGCTGGGTCTGTGTCTGACTGTCTAATCTCTGTGCTGGGTCTGTGTCTGACTGTCTAATCTCTGTGCTGGGTCTGTGTCTGACCACTCTCTGTGCTGGGTCTGTGGCTGACCGCTCTATGTGCTGGGTCTGTGTCTGACCGCTCTCTGTGCTGGGTCTGTGTCTGACTGTCTAATCTCTATGCTGGGTCTGTGTCTGGCTGTCTAATCTCTGTGCTGGGTCTGTGTCTGACTGTCCAATCTCTGTGCTGGGTCTGTGTCTGACTGTCTAATCTCTGTGCTGGGTCTGTGTCTGACTGTCTAATCTCTGTGCTGGGTCTGTGTCTGACTGTCTGCTCTCTGCCAGGTCTGTGTCTGACCGCTCTCTGTGCTGGGTCTGTGTCTGACCGCTCTCTGTGTTAGGTCTGTGTCTGACTGTCTAATCTCTATGCTGGGTCTGTGTCTGGCTGTCTAATCTCTGTGCTGGGTCTGTGTCTGACTGTCCAATCTCTGTGCTGGGTCTGTGTCTGACTGTCTAATCTCTGTGCTGGGTCTGTGTCTGACTGTCTAATCTCTGTGCTGGGTCTGTGTCTGACTGTCTGCTCTCTGCCAGGTCTGTGTCTGACCGCTCTCTGTGCTGGGTCTATGTCTGACCGCTCTCTGTGCTGGGTCTGTGTCTGACTGTCTAATCTCTGTGCTGGGTCTGTGTCTGACTGTCTAATCTCTGTGCTGGGTCTGTGTCTGACTGTCTGCTCTCCGTTAGATCTGTGTCTGACTGTCTGCTCTCTGTGTTAAGTCTGTGTCTTACTGTCTGCTCGCTGTGCTGGGTCTGTGTCTGACTATATGCTCTCTGAACTGGGTCTGTGTCTGACTGTCTGCTCTCTGTGTTAGGTCTGTGTCTGACTGTCTGCTCTCTGTACTGGGTCTGTGTCTGACTGTCTAATCTCTATGCTGGGTCTGTGTCTGGCTGTCTAATCTCTGTGCTGGGTCTGTGTCTGACTGTCTAATCTCTGTGCTGGGTCTGTGTCTGACTGTCTAATCTCTGTGCTGGGTCTGTGTCTGACTGTCTGCTCTCTGCCAGGTCTGTGTCTGACCGCTCTCTGTGCTGGGTCTGTGTCTGACCGCTCTCTGTGCTGGGTCTGTGTCTGACTGTCTGCTCTCTGTGCTGGGTCTGTGTCTGACTGTCTGCTCTCTGTCAGGTCTGTGTCTGTCCGCTCTCTGTGCTGGGTCTGTGTCTGACCGCTCTCTGTGCTGGGTCTGTGTCTGACCGTCTAATCTCTGTGCTGGGTCTGTGTCTGACTGTCTAATCTCTGTGCTGGGTCTGTGTCTGACTGTCTGCTCTCCGTTAGATCTGTGTCTGACTGTCTGCTCTCTGTGTTAAGTCTGTGTCTTACTGTCTGCTCGCTGTGCTGGGTCTGTGTCTGACTATATGCTCTCTGAACTGGGTCAGTGTCTGACTGTCTGCTCTCTGTGTTAGGTCTGTGTCTGACTGTCTGCTCTCTGTACTGGGTCTGTGTCTGACGGCCTGCTGTCTGTGCTGGGTCTGTCTCTGACTGTCTGTGCTGGGTCTGTGTCTGACAGTCTGCTCCCTGTGCTGACTGTCTGTGTCTGACTGCCTGCTCTCTATGCTGGGTCTGTGTCGGACTATCTACTCTCTGTGCTGAGGGTCTGTGCCTGACCGCCTGCTCACTGTGCTGACTAATTGTGTCTGACTGTCTGCTCTCTGTGTTGGGTCTGTGTCTGACTGTCTACTCTCTGTGCTGACTGACTGTGTCTGACCGCCTGCTCTCTGAGCTGGGTCTGTGTCTGACTGTCTGCCCTCTATGCTGAATGTCTGTGTCTGACTGCGTGTTTTCTGTGCTGGATCTGTGTCTGACCGTCTTATTCCTGTGCTGTGGCTGTGTTTGACCATCTGTGTCAGATCTGTGTCTGACTGTCTGCACTCTGTGTTGGGTCTTTGTCTGACTGTCCGCTCTCTGTATTGGGGCTGTGACTGACTGTCTGCTCTCTGTGTTGAGTCTGTGTCTGACCATCTGCTCTCTGTATTGGATCTGTGTCTGACTGTCTGCTCTCTGTACTGGGTCTGTGTCTGACCGTTGGATCTCTGTATTGGGGCTCTGTCTGACTGCCTGCGCTGGGTCAGTGTCTGACTATCTGCTCTCTATGCTGACTGTCTCTGTCTGACGGCTGCTCTCTGTACTGTGTTTGTGTCTGACTCTCTGTGTTGGGTCTGTGTCTGACTGTCTGCTCACTGTGTTTGGTCTGCATCTTACTGCCTGTGTTGGGACTGTGACTGTCTACTCTCTGTGTTGGGTCTGTGTCTGACCATCTGCTCACCATGCTGGGTCTGTGTCTGACCGTCTGCTCTCTGTGATGGGTCTGTGTCTAACTGTCTGCTCTCTGCAATGGGTCTGGGTCTGGTTGTCTGCTCTCAGTGCTGACCGTCTGTGTCTGACTGTCTGCTCTCTGTGTTGGGTCTGTGTCTGACTGTCTCTTCTCTGTGCTGGGTCTGTGTGGGACTGTCTGTTCTGAGCTGGGTCAGTGTCTGACTGTCTGCTCTTTGTTGGATCTGTGTCCGACTGTATGCTCTCTGTGCTGCATCTGTGTTGGACCGTTTGCTCTCTGTTAGGTCTGTGTCTGACTGTCTGTGCTGGGTCTGTGTCTGATCATCAGCTCTCTGTGCTAGGTCTGTGTCTTACTGTCTGCTCTCTGTTAGATCTGTGTCTGACTGTCTAATCTCTGTATTAGGTCTGTGTCTTATTGTCTGCTCTCTATGCTGGGTCTGTGTCAGAATGTCTGTGCTGTGTCTGTGTCTGACAGCCTGCTCTCTGTGCTGTGTCTGTATCTGACCATCTGCTCTATATGCTGTCTGTGTCTGACCGCCTGCTCTCTGTGTTGGGTCTGTGTCTGACTGTCTGCTCTCTGTGCTGGGTCTGTGTCTGACAATCTGTGTTGGATCTGTGGCTGATTGTCTGCTCTCTGTGCTGGGTCTGTGTCTGACTGTCTGCTCGCTGTTAGATCTGTGTCTGACTGTCTGCTATCTGTGTTAGGTCTGTGTCTGATTGTCTGCTCGCTGTGCTGGGTCTATGTCAGAATATCTGTGCTGGGTCTGTGTCTGACTGTCTCCTTTTTATGCTGACTGTCTGTGTCTGACCGCCTGGTCCCTGTGATGGGTCTGTGTCTGACCGTCTGCTCTCTATATTGGATCTATGGCTGACCGTCTGCTTTCTGTGCTGGGTCTGTAGCTGTCTCTTTGTGTTGGGTCTGTGTCTGACTGTCTGCTCTCTGTATTGAGTCTGTGTCTGACCATCTGCTCTCCATGCTGGGTCTGTGTCTGGCCATCTGCTCTCTGTGCTGGGTCTGTATCTGACTGTGTGTTGGGTCTGTGTCTGACTGTCTCTCTCTGTGTTGGGTCTGTGTCTGACTGTCTGCTCTCTGTGCTTGGTCTGTGTCTGACAATCTGTGTGAGATCTGTGTCTGAATGTCTGCTCACTGTGTTAGGTCTGTGTCTGACTGTCTGCTCTCTGTACTGGGTCTGTGTTTGAATGTCTGCTGTCCGTACTGGGTCTGTGTTTGACTGTCTGCTCTCTGTGCTGACACGCTGTGACTAACCGTCTGCTCTTAGTGTTAGGTCAGTGTCTGAACATCTGCTCTCTGTACTGCGTCTGTGCCTGACTGTCTGCTCTCTGTGTTGACTGTCTGTGTCTTACTGTCTGCTCTCTGAGTTGGGTCTTTGTCTGACTGCCTACTCTCTGTTCTGGGTCAGTGTCTGACTGTCTGCTCTCTCAACGAGGTCTCTGTCTGACCATCTTCTCTCTGTGTTGGGTCTGTGACAGACTGTCTGTGCTGGCTCTGTGTCTGACTGTGCTGTGTCTGTATCTGACCATCTGCTCTTTATGCTGACTGTCTGTGTCTGACGGCCTGCTCTCTGTGCTGGGTCTGTGGCTGACTGTCTGCTTTCTGTGCTTTTCTGTGTCTGTCTGTCTGTGCTGGGTCTGTGTCTGACTGTCTCTGCTGGGTCTGTGTCTGTCTGTCTGCTCTCTGTGCTAGTCTGTGTCTGTCTGTCTGTGCTGGGTCTATGTCTGACTGCCTGCTCTCTGTGCAGGGTCTGTGTCTGACTGTCTCTGCTGGGTCTGTGTCTGACCGTCTGCTCTCCGTGCTGACTGTCTGTGTCTGACTGTCTGCTCTCTGAGCTGGGTCTGTGTCTGACTGTCTGCTTTCTGTGCTGGGTCTGTGTCTGACTGTCTGTGCTGTATCTGTGTCTGACCCTCTGCTCTCTGTGTTGGGTCTGTGTCTGACCGTCTTGCTTTCTGTGCTGGGTCCATGGCTGACTATTTGCTCTGTGTTGGTTCTGCATCTTACTGTCTGTGTTGGTGTTTTGTCTGACTGTCTCTATCTGTGTTGGGTCTGTGTCTGACTGTCTGCTCTCTGTGCTGGGCCTGTGTCTGACTGTCTGTGCTGGGTCTGTATCTGATCATCTGCTCTCTGTTTTGGATCTGTGTCTGACTGCCTGCTCTCTGTGCTGGGTCTTTGGCTGTCTGTCTGTGCTGGGTCTGTGTCTGACTGCCTGCTCTCTGTGCTGGGTCTGTGTCTGACTGTCTGTGCTGGGTTTGTGTCTGTCTGTCTCTGCTGGGTCTCTGTCTGACTGTCTGCTCTCTGTGCTAGTCTGTGTCTGTCTGTCTGTGCTGGGTCTGTGTCTGACTGTCTCTGCTGGGTCTGTGTCTGTCTGTCTGTGCTGGGTCTATGTCTGACTGCCTGCTCTCTGTGCAGGGTCTGTGTCTGACTGTCTCTGCTGGGTCTGTGTCTGACCGTCTGCTCTCCGTGCTGACAGTCTGTGTCTGACTGTCTGCTCTCTGAGCTGTGTCTGTGTCTGACTGTCTGCTCTCTGTGCTGGGTCTATGTCTGACTGTCTGTGCTGTGTCTGTGTCTGACTGTCTGTGCTGTGTCTGTGTCTGACTGTCTGTGCTGGGTCTGTGTCTGACCATCTGCTCTCTGTGTTGGGTCTGTGTCTGACCAGCTTGCTTTCTGTGCTGGGGCTGTGTCTGACTGTTTGCTCTCTGTGTTGGTTCTGCATCTTACTGTCTGTGTTGGTGTTTTGTCTGACTGTCTGCTCTCCGTGCTAGGTCTGTGTCTGACTGCCTGCTCTTTGTGCTGGGTCTGTGTCTGACTGTCTGTGCTGGGTCTGTGTCTGACCGCCTGCTCTCTGTGCTGGGTCTGTGTCTGACTGTCTGTGCTGGGTCTGTGTCTGACTGTCTGTGCTGGGTCTGTATCTGATCATTTGCTCTCTGTTTTGGATCTGTGTCTGACTGCCTGCTCTCTGTGCTGAGTCTTTGTCTGTCTATCTGTGCTGGGTCTGTGTCTGACTGTCTCTGCTGGGTTTGGGTCTGACTGCCTGCTCTCTGTGCTGGTCTGTGTCTGTCTGTCTGTGCTGGTCTGTGTCTGACTGCCTGCTCTCTGTGCTGGGTCTGTGTCTGACTGTCTGTGCTGGGTCTGTGTCTGACTGCCTTCTCTCTGTGCTGGGTCTGTGTCTGGCTGTCTGTGCTGGGTCTGTGTCTGACTGCCTGCTCTCTGTGCTGGGTCTGTGTCTGGCTGTCTGTGCTGGGTCTGTGTCTGACTGCCTGCTCTCTGTGCTGGGTCTGTGTCTGGCTGTCTGTGCTGGGTCTGTGTCTGGCTGTCTGTGCTGGGTCTGTGTCTGACTGCCTGCTCTCTGTGCTGGGTCTGTGTCTGGCTGTCTGTGCTGGGTCTGTGTCTGACTGCCTGCTCTCTGTGCTGGGTCTGTGTCTGGCTGTCTGTGCTGGGTCTGTGTCTGACTGCCTGCTCTCTGTGCTGGGTCTGTGTCTGGCTGTCTGTGCTGGATCTGTGTCTGGCTGTCTGTGCTGGGTCTGTGTCTGACTGTCTCTGCTGAGTCTGTGTCTCTGTACTGTTTCCCTGCACAATCTCCATTTATGATCCTTATTTTCCCATGTTTTACAATAACAATATTATTGCTCTTTCATCTGCCATTTGAGGTTCCAAGTGGTTTCTTGTTTCCAAATGTTTCTTGAACTCAGTGAACCCAAGTCTTCACCCTTTCCATCACAGTCGTGCAACCTCCTTACTCCTTTCTTTCTGGTCACCTTTACATCATTAATGTGATGCACTTTACCACATCATTCATTCCATAATGTTCATAGAACCAAAGAGTTCTCACGATGGGCTTGTAAAGCATGAAGTACCATCGACTAATCAACAAGAAGTGCAGGCCACATTTCTCCCTGATTTGCATAATACTGGTAGTAAAACACAATATATAATTTGTTCCTTCAGGCAAATTTTAATCAGCTCCAATATGCTGGTGCAAGTGATTTTCCATCAGCCAGCTGACTGTTGTAAAAGCTATCATTGTAACTATTATATGCCAAATTTAGAAAACAAGGGCATTTGAGAAAAGGGATTCTTGTATTGCTGTAAAATTAAATATGATATTACTTATGACAGAAATTACAGCGAAGTACAAAGCATTGCGAATAAGGCTTTACAATGTTAGCAGCCCATTTCAAATCCTGACACTGAATGGATCTCATATTAAAATCCATAGAAGTTCCAAATTCTGAATATTTAATTTTTATTGCCAAAAAAGAAATGTTCCTTCCCTCCTGATACATTAACTGTTTCACTTGGCGATTGACCTAAAATATCTTACATTGAACTGTTAAATTTGGCAGTGACGTTTAAGATATAAAATTCAAGTCTTGGAACTTATAACCATTATGGTTTTAATAAGGATCTTATTATTTTTGTCAGAGTTTCAAAGTATGCCATTAGCATAGTAATGAAGTGTAAGTTATTCCACATGACCACTAAGCTTTAGCTCTGGGCTCCACTCAATTTAGATTACAACAGAGCTGTGAACCAAAGTGCTGACTGGTGAAGGGCCTATTATCATTGTTATTCCTGTTATCCCTGTTGCATAGAAATCCCAAATGACAACTGTGATAGACTCTTTGTTACCTCTAGACTTAACTATTACAACAAGCTCCTGGCCAGCCTACCATTTTCTACCTTCTGTAAACCTGAGGTCATAACCTGCATGACGTCCCGGTCACCTATCACCCCTGTGCTCACTGACCTACATTAGCACCTGGTTAAGTGACGCCTCGATTTTAGAACTCTCATCTTGTTTTCAAGGCTCTCCGTGCCTTGCCCCTCCTTTTCTTGTAATCTCCTTCAGCCCTACAACCTTCCGAGACATCTGCGCTCCTCCACGTCTGGCCTACTATGCATTCCTGATTTTAATTGCTCCACTATTGGTGGCCATGCCCTCAGCTGCTGAGGCCTGAAGCTCTGGAACTCCCTCGCTAAACCTCTCCGCCCTCCACCTCTCTTTCCTCCTTTAAAATACTCCTTAAAACCTACCTCTTGTTTGCCCTAAGATTGCCTTATGTGACTTGATGTCAAATTTTGTTTGATAGAGCTCCTGTGAACCACCTTGGGACGTTTTACTGCATTAAAGGCATGAGATAAATACAAGTTGTTGTTGTAGATGTTCTATCTAACCCATTGCACTTTATTTCTATTCCTAGTTTTTTTGCTCTCCCGTCAGTAGCAAGAGTCTTTGGGTCCTTGTTAAACAAAAGGCTATCACAACTGAAACCAGGGCCCTGGAAGCACAATGTGCGAACACTAGCCAACAAACTCTTCAAGCATTTGTATGAAGTTCCTTTGTCTCAAATGCTAAATGGAGGCATCAACCTATTCAAAATAAATGCTTCAGCTGGGCTGGAGACCTGGACTTTCTGATTTGATTTGGTACACAAGATGACGACTGCAAATCTTTCAGTTGATTCTGACTAATGATAGTATTGCTGTGTCACAAAGACTTTCAACCTCTTTAGGACCTGTCATTCGCCCTTACTCAAAAGCTGCCACCCTGGCCTGCTCAATTGATTGCCCAAATTTATATTTGAACAGGGTCTATCTGAAGCAATACACACAGGCTGACAAACATTGCAATGGGATTTTGCCAGTGAACGATTGTGGGGGGCAGAGTTTCCTTAGCAGCTCCATTGATTCCTGATGTGTCTCCGATGGGTAGGACTGGAAAAGCAGGAGTGGGAGGTGCATTCTGACTCCCTGTAAACCGCTGCTACTTCCCGCAACTCCTGGTGGAAATGATGTCCTGTTTTCAATATGCTTTGCCCAAATACAGGTAAGCATATTGAAATAAAATGAAATGTAACTGAAGGGAATACGTCTCTGAGAATCATAGAAAGTTTAAGGCACCGAAAGAGGCCACTTAGCCCATCGTGTCTGTGCCAGCCGAAAAACAATCCACCTATTCTAATCCCACTTTCCAGCATTTGGTCTGTAGCCCTGCAGATTACGGCACTTGAGGTGTATATCCAGACTCCTTTGAATGAATTGAAGGTTTCTGCCTCAATCACCCTTTCAGGCAGTGGGTTCCTGACCCCCACCAGCCTCTGGGTGAAAAAAGTTTTTCCTCATCGCGCCTCTAATCTTTCTACCAACCACTTCAAATCTATGTCCCCTAGTCACTGACCTCTCTGCTAAAGTGTATAGACCCTTTACCTTCACTCTATCCAGGCCCCTCAAAATGTTGTACATTTCAATCAGATCTCTCCTCAGCCTTCTCTGTTGCAAGGAGAACAACCCCAGCCTATCCAATCATTCCTCATAGCTGCATTTTTCCAGTCCCGGCATCATCCTCGTAAATCTCCTCTTTACTCTCTCTAGTGCAATTACATCCTTTCTGAAATGAGGTGACCAGAACTGCACACAGTACTCAAGTTGTGGCCTAACCAGTGAGTTATAACAGTTCCAACGTAATCTCCCTGCTCTTATATTCTATACCTCGGCTAATAGAGGAAAGGATTCCATATACCTTCTTAACCACCTGATCGACCTGTCCTGCTACCTTCAGGGATCTGTGGACATTTACTCCAAGGGCCCTCACTTCCTCTACAGAAAGTAGGAAGGAACTTAAGCAAGGAGTCAGGAGAGCTAAAAGGGGTCATGAAAAGTCATTGGAAAACAGGATTAAGGAGAATACCAAGGCTTTTTATACATATATAAAGAGCAAGAGGGTAACCAGGGAAAGGGTTGGCCCACTCAAGGACAGAGGAGGGAATCTATGCGTGGAGCCAGAGGAAATGGGCGAGGTACTAAATGAGTACTTTGCATCAGTATTCACCAAAGAGAAGGACTTGGTGGTTGATGAGTCTAGGGAAGGGAGTGTAGATAATCCGGGTCATGTCATTATCAAAAAGGAGGAGGTGTTGGGCGTCTTGCAAAGCATTAAGGTAGATAAGTCCCCAGGGCCTGATGGAATCTACCCCAGAATACTGAGGGAGGCAAGGGAGGAAATTGCTGGGGCCTTGACAGAAATCTTTGTATCCTCATTGGCTACAGGTGAGGTCCCAGAGGACTGGAGAATAGCCAACGTTGTTCCTTTGTTTAAGAAGGGTAGCAAGGATAATCCAGGAAATTGTAGGGAAATTGTTGGAGAGGATTCTTCGGGACAGGATTTACTCCCATTTGGAAACAAATTAACTTATTAACGAGAGGCAGCATGGTTTTGTGAAGGGGAGGTTGTGTCTCACTAATTTGATCGAGTTTTTTGAGGAAGTGACGAAGATGATTGATGAAGGAAGGGCAGTGGATGTTGTCTACATGGATTTCAGTAAAGCCTTTGACAAGGTCCCTCATGGCAGACTGGTGCAAAAGGTGAAGTCACACGGGATCAGAGGTGAGCTGGCAAGATGGATACAGAACTGGCTCGGTCATAGAAGACAGAGGGTAGCAGTGGAAGGTTGCTTTTCTGAATGGAGGGCTATGACTAGTGGTGCTGTGCAGGGATCAGTGCTGGGACCTTTGCTGTTTGCAGTATATATAAATGATTTGGAGGAAAATGTGGCTGGTCTGATTAGTAAGTTTGCGGACGACACAAAGGTTGGTGGAGTTGTGGATAGTGATGAGGATTGTCAGAGGATACAGCAGGATATAGATCAGTTGGACACTTGGGCGGAGAAATGGCAGATGGAGTTTAATCCGGACAAATGTGAGGTAATGCATTTTGGAAGATCTAATGCAGGTGGGAAGTATACAGTTAATGGCAGAACCCTTAGGAGTATTGACAGGCAGAGAGATCTGGGCATACAGGTCCACAGGTCACTGAAAGTGGTAACGCAGGTGGATAAGCTAGTCAAGAAGGCATACGGCATGCTTGCCTTCATCGGTCGGGGCATTAAGTATAAAAATTGGCAAGTCATGCTGCAGCTGTACAGAACCTTAGTTAGGCCACACTTGGAATATTGCGTGCAATTCTGGTCACCACACTACCAGAAGGATGTGGAGGCTTTGGAGAGGGTACAGAAGAGGTTTACCAGGATGTTGCCTGGTCTGGAGGGTATTAGCTATGAGGATAGGTTGGATAAACTCGGATTGTTTTCACTGGAATGACGGAGGTGGAGGGGCGACGTGATAGAGGTTTACAAAGTTATGAGTTGCATGGACAGAGTGGATAGTCAGAAGCTTTTTCCCAGGGTGGAAGAGTCAGTTACTAGGGGACATAGGTTTAAGGTGGGAGGGGCAAAGTTTAGAGGGGATGTGCGAGGCAAGTTCTTTACACAGAGGGTGGTGAGTGCCTGGAACTTGCTGCCAGGGGAGGTGGTGGAAGCAGGTATGATAGCAACGTTTAAGAGGCATCTTGACAAATACATGAATAGGATGGGAATAGAGGGATATGGACCCCGGAAGTGCAGAAGGTTTTAGTTTGGACAGGCATCAAGATTGGCGCAGGCTTGGAGGGCCGAATGGCCTGTTTCTGTGTTGCACTGTTCTTTGTTCTTTGTTTTTTGTTCTCAGTATTTTCCCATTAATCGTCTATTCCTTTGCCTTGTTTGACCTCCCCAAATGCATCACCTCGCACTTCTCCAGGTTGAATTCCATTTGCCACTTTTCTGCCCATTTGACCAGACCATCAATATCTTCCTGCAGCCTACAGCTATCCTCCTCTCTATCTACCACACGGCCAATCTTTGTGTCGTCTGCAAACTTCTTGATCATGCCCCCTACATTTACATCCAAGTCGTTAATATATACAACAAAAAACAGGGGATCCAGTACTGAGCCCTGCAGAATGCCACTGGAAACAGCCCTCCAGTCACAAAACCACCCATCAACAACTACCCTTTGTTTCCTGCCACTGAGCCAATTTTGTATCCACCTTTCTGCATTTCCCTGGATCCTATGGGATTTTATTTTTTTAACCAGTCTGCCTTGTCAAAAGCCTTGCTAAAATCCATGTAGACCACATCAACTGCACTACCCTCATCTATCTTCCTTGTTACTTCTTCAAAAAATTCGATCAAGTTGATCAAACAAGATCTTTCTTTAACACATCCATGCTGACTATCCTTGATTAACCTGTGCCTTTCTAACTGACAGTTTTCCTGTCTCTCAGAATAGATTCCAATAATTTGCCCACTACTGAGGTTAAATTGACTGACCTGTAATTATTCGGTCTATCCCTCGTTCCCTTGTTAAACAGAGGTACAACATGAGCAGTTCTCCAATGCTCCGGCATCACACCTGTATCCAGTGAGGACTGGAAAATGATGGTCAGACCTTCTGCTATTTTCTCTCTTGCTTTTTTTAACAGTCGAGGGTACATTTCATCTGGCCCTGCTGATTTATCAACTTTCAAGGATGCAAATCCCATTCATACTTCCTCTCTCCCTACATCCAATACTTCACATTCCTCCTCCTTAACTACAATATCTGCATCGTCCCCCTCTTTCGCCCCTACACATAGGTTACCTTTTTGGTCTTTTATGGGCCCTACTCTCTCCTTAGTTATCCTCTTACTCTTAATGTATTGATAAAACAGCTTTGTGTTCACCTTGATTTTGATTACCAATATTCTTTCATGCCCTCTCTTTGCTTTCCTAATTTTCTTTTTGATTTCACCCCTCCACTTTCTATACTCCTCTCGGCTTTCTGCAGTATTGAGTTCTCGGTGTCAGACATAAGCTTTCCTTTTCTGCCTTATCTTACCCTGTAAGTTCCTTGACATCCAATGGACTCTAGATTTGGCCGTCTTACCCTTTTTCTTTGTGGGAACATGTTTATTCTGAACCCCTTGAATCTCCTAATGTACATCTCATCATTTGTGCCATGAACCTGGTCGGAATGGTGTGCAGTGGTGAAATTGATATGACGTGCAGAGAGGTGTTGAATATATAAATCCCCCCCATCATGACTCAGCCCCCGATGTCTCCTCGATGATCATCCCTATGACCCTTCAACCCATAGTCTATCCAACTCCACCGTCATGATCTCTGTCCCGAGTAGCACGAAACGTACCTGCTCCTGGGCTGAGACCTCCTCTGCAGCGTTCTCTGCCTGACAGGGAGCCATGCATGTCAAACAGATTGGTTTCCAGGCAGGGAACCTGTGAAAAAAAAAGAGTTTGGAAATCCTGTGCCAGTAAATTAGAGGGCCTCTGATTCTCGTGCAGTCAGACTGCTGCAAGCCCATCCCATCCCTGCCACAGCTCCAGTGGGAATTGTGGCAACAAATCTGAGTTTTTGAGGAAGCTTATAATTTCTGAGATTTCTATCAGCTGCTGATCTGATTAGGTCAGCTCCTCTCTTCAGTCTGATCGCAGGTGCACTTTGCTGACATGTTATTATTTTATACTGAGCTCTACATATGGACTGAGTTGGATTATACTCAGTCTGGCTGGATTCACTGCATTGACCAGTTCAGCCAACAATTACAACCCCACCAAGATACTACCTGATGTACAATGACTTGCAGTTAGACAGCGCCTAGCAAAATATCCCAACACACATCACAAGAGTGTTAGGAATCAAAATTTGCCCCCGAGCCACATAAGGAGGTATCAGGACAGGTGACCAAAGGCTTGGCCAAAGAGGTAGGTTTAAAGGAGTGTCTTAAAGGTGGAGAGGTTTAGGGAAGGAATTATAGAACTTAGGGCCTTGGCAGCTGAAGGTACAGCTGGAGTGATTAAAACTAAGGATGCTCAAGATGCCTGAATTGGAGGACAGCATAGAAGTTCGAGGGCTTGTTGGAGGTTACAGAGATTGTGAGGGGCGAGGCCATTGAGGGATCTGAAAACAAGAATAAGAATTTCAAGATCAAGGCACTGCCGGCCAGGGAACCAATGTAGGCTGGTGAACAGAGAGGAGACGGGTGAACAGGACTTGGTGTGAGTTAAAATACAGGCAGTAGAATTTTGAATGAGCACATATTCATGTATTGATGTAGGGTGAAAGATGGGAAACCAGCCAGGAGAGCATTGGGATAGGAGGTATGGAAGGCAATCGAAGAGGGTTTCAGCAGCAGATGAGCTGAGACCCTAAAATAGTGAATTACTGACAGAAATCTACCAGTAGGAAGTATAATTCTACCATGAAGATGCCGATCTAAATCTGTACAGATCAGGTGCTGTCAGTAGACGCCAATGCTGTTTTCAGTTTTGTTGTGCTTTTTATTGCTATCTGCACCGAATCCTCTCCTATTGACTTACAGACCACCACCTAAAATATTTCACATGCCTCATTTCACACAGACCCTAAGGATTGACCCACATGGTTTGATCCTGTACTGAGGCGTTACAGTTATTTAGATCTGAATTCAAACTGTATTAGACTGCTATAAGTTTGTCTGGGGCCTTGGACCGGTCAGTTTGTGGATCAGACTAGAGGGGCTGAATGGTCAATACCTGTTCCTCAACAAAGAAAAGTGAGGACTTGAGTATTGCTGAAAACAGAGAAATTTTGTCGAAGTTTTTTTTCTTGCACTCATCAGGACAATTCGCAAGAATACCAATGCAAGGGAAAGCAAAATATTTTTACTATATGAGAAGAGAGTGCTGATTGGTTGGCAAGTGGATTCTGATTGGTAACGGCGTTGCCATGGAGAATACAGCAGTTTATGGCGACCGACAGTTAACTGCCACGCTTTGTTTGAAATTTAAACTGGGCAGCTTGACTCTGATTGGTCAAGGCATTGCCCTGAGGAATGAGCCAGCGAATGGCTGTCACTTATTTTGTTTAGCTGAAACAGGCACAATGTGGGTATATGTTCTTTCTGTCTGGCAGATCGTATCAAACAGCATGTCTCTTTTGCTGTTCACAATGGGCAAAGTACACACTGTAGCCAACCAGCCCGTGCTTGCAAAACTCAAAACACAGTGTCCAACATTAGATGTGATATTGCGATTGGACAACATTTGCTAAATAATCCTCAATGTGCAAAGTTTTACACTGACAACCAATTTAAGATTGTCAGTTGGGCTCACAGTGTGAAGCATTTGGGGTGATATGAGAGTGACTGCCCTTGACATCAGGGCAGCATTTGACCAAGTGTGGCATCAAGGAGCCCCAGCTAAACTGAAGTCAATGGGAATCAGGGGGAAAACTCTTTGCTGGTTGGAATCAGACCTAGCACAAAGGAAGATGGTTGTGGTTGTTGGAGGTCAATCATCTCAGCTCCAGGACATTACTGCAGGAGTTCTCCAACCATCTTCAGCTGCTTCATCAATGACCTTCCTTCAATCATAAGGTCAGAAGTGGGGATATTCGCTGATGATTACACAATGTTCAGCACCATTCGTGACTCCTCAGATACTGAAGCAGTCTGTGTAGAAATGCAGCAAGACCTGGATAATATCCAGGCTTGGCTGATAAGTGGCAAGTAACATTCATGCCACATAAGTGCCAGGCAATGACCATCTCCAACAAGAACGAATCTAACCATCTCCCCTTGACATTCAATGGAATTCCGATTGCTGAATCCCCCACGATCAACATCCTGGGGGTTACCATTGGCCAGAAACTGAACTGGAGTAGCTATATAAATACCGTGACTACAAGAGCAGATCAGAGGCTAGGAACCCTGTGGCAAGTAACTCACCTCCTGACTCCCCAAAACCTGTCCACCATCTACAAGGCACAAGTCAGGAGTGTGATGGAAGACTCTCCACTTGACTGGATGGGTGCAGCTCCAACAACACTCAAGAAGCTCGACACCATCCAGGACAAAGCAGCCCGCTTGATTGGCACCCCATCCACAAACATTCACCCCCTCCACCACCGACGCACAGTGGCAGCAGTGTGTACTATCTACAAGATGTACTGCAGCAAAGCACCAAGGCTCCTCAGACAGCACCTTCCAAACCCGCAACCTCGACCAGCTAGAAGGGCAAAGGCAGCAGATGCAGGGGAACACCACCACCTGCAAGTCCCCCCCGAAGTCACACATCATCCTGACTTGGAACAATAACGCGTTCCTTCACTGTCGCTGGATCAAAATCCTGGAACTCCCTTCCTAACAGCACTGTGGGTGTTCCTACCCCAAAGGATTGCAGTGGTTCAAGGCAGCTCACCACCACCTTCTCAAGGGCCATTAGGGATGGGTAATAAATGCTGGCCTAGCCAGCGATGCCCACATCCCGCGAACCAATAAAAGAAATATCAGTTTAGGCGAACGGCCTCTCGTCTACATTTTCTGACACCCACATTCCATGAACGAAGCATTAAAAAAAACTGGAAGCTATATATATTAATACACAGGGCCTTGTTCTTTGCAGGCAGAAAGAACATGTACATACATTGGGCTGGATTTTATGTGGTCACTGTCGAGTACGGCGGCGGCCCACATACACGGCATTCACTCCGCGGTGCCACCGTGATCTTAAACGCGGCGGCTCATTAACATGCCCTGGGCGGACCGCCCCTCCCTGCCCGATGATGTGGAGGGAGCAAGCGAGCTGCCCCCGGCAATGGTGTCCGGTGCCACTTTTAAAGGGCTCAGAACCCTAAATGACAATTTGAATTTTTAAAGGAACAGTTAATTTACAATTATTAAAAGTAATTCAAAAAATCTCTCGGGGTCTGTGGTCTCCTGTGAGCGGTGACATGCAAGGTACAATGCAAATAACATATACGTGGGTTAGGCTAACCACACTCCTTTAGGACAGCCTGCCAGAGCTAATTAATCATGACTATTGCATTTTTATGTAATCAGCAATAATGATTCTCTTGCACTGGGACCCCGAACTCCATGTCTGAAATGGCAGTCTGAAAATGTGGCATACCATGTAGTGACAACCAGATCACACCAAGCAATTTTGGAATGTGCCACTTACCTTTGCTGAACGCAGGAAGCCATTGACCCTCTTCCTACACTGGACCCAGTTTCATTGGGTGACCCCACAGCTACTAACCTCCTTTGCGATCTCCGTCCAGGCTTGCTTGGTCAGGTGGGAGGACCTCTTCTTGCCATTGCTGCGTTTTCCTTGTAGCCTGGAGGACAGTAAGCAGGGAGACATCACTGTGGGACCTACCTGGCTCAGACCTCCGACGTGATCAGAAGAATGCCCAGTGGAGTGGCTTGCTGAGTTTTAACTTTTTGGAACAGCACAGAAGTATTGCTTCAGTGAGCTTCTATACAATGCAGGGCTGGCAGGCTTTTAAAGATGGCACCAGCACCTGGTCCTTCACCATTTCCAGCCGTGCCACATGACTGGGGAAGATGCCCACCTCCATTATGCAAAATGGCCACCCACTGTATAATCACAGCGGTGCGGGGATCACAGGACAAGTGGGAGCGCTGCCATTTTGCTGTACCTGCTGCTGCTCCTGGCGGCATGATCAGAAAATTCAGCCCCATGAGTGCATTACCATTAGAATGCAGAGGGAATTCCAAAAAACAGATGGGAATCCCCTGGATTTGCACAGGAATAAGATGCACAGGTGCGTGTCAGCCCATTTGAGACAATTACATCCTGTTGGTTGTGTAACCTTGGTGTACAGTCACTTTATTCCACAGATCTTATTCCTTATGCTCTCCTGTGCTATGTCCTACAGAGGGCATTAATGCACAAGTTTTGTTTCATCTTATGTCATCAACCTTCAATACGTGATCACAGGATTTTATGCTAAATGCTTCTCTTCCTAAAACATTATTTCTGCAAAGCTTATTTTCCTAACAGGTAAGGTAGCTGTTTGCTAGTATCACTCTGTGACTGGCTATCAGAAGCCTGTTTGCCAGGTTTTCTCTCTACTTCTGATGCAGAATCCTAATACCAGTAATATCAAAAGAAGACTCTTATGTTTTGTTGCCTGGCACAAATCACTTCAGGTAACTATGGATCCTTGTTTCCAAGAACAAAATCAAATGATGTGAGCTATTTCTGAATTCAAAGCATTACCAGCAGCATTCAGCATTTGTCAGTCTTCACATAGAGCTTGTTACTAGAACATAATAGAATTCAGTGCCAACTCATGTAATATTCTCAGATCTTTCATGACTTCTACATAAGTATGCATTATTCAATGGATAATTGAACAAATGGAACATCTAACAGCTTAGGTTCAAGCTAATGTCTACGTGTTCTAAAAATGGTTTCATGTTCCTTAAAGAACCACCATAAAAAAGCAATGAGCAAAGTATTAAAAGGATAAATTTTACATTTCTAGTCATTTACCATTTTTTTGCTGCTGGCATCTTTAACTTATTTTACAAGTAACATGTAGTGCTTGTCATTTTACAACGAGACAACTGCATCCTCCAGACTGAACCTAGTCTTCCAGATGTTTCTACCAGCTTGCCAACACCTACACAAATTTTCAAAAGGCAAGAATAACTTGTTTGGTGGTAAATTCCATTAAGTTCAGTCAGGCTGGTTATTTCAGATCAAGGCTTTGTTCTTTTCCTGGTGCTGCACCATGGGTAATCATTTCTGCCATAGTGACTTCATTCCACAATAACTTCATGTCAATCATCCCTGGAATAATCTCTCAATTGTGCAGAATAGAAGCTGTCTTTATTGTAAACAATGCAAACCAAGTATGTACACGTCGAGGCATGGGACAGAGAACCTATACACAGACAAGGCAGGGAGAGGGGACACTGAGAGAGAAGGGAGAGGAGATACTGAGAGACAAGGGCAAGAGAGGAGACACAGAGAGACAAGGCAGAGAAAGGAGACATAGAGAGACTTGAAGGAGAGACAAGGGGGAAAGAGGAGACATAGAGAGACTTGAAGGAGAGACAAGGGGGAGAGAGGAGACACGGCGAGACAAGGCAGAGAAAGGAGACACAGAGAGACACGGGAAAGAGAGGAGACACAGAGAGACACGGCAGAGAAAGGAGACACAGAGAGACAGGGCAGAGAAAGGAGACACAGAGAGACAAGGCAGAGAGGAGACACAGAGAGACAAGGCAGAGAGGAGACACAAAGAGACAAGGGAGAGAGAGGAGACACAGAGAGGCAGGGCAGAGAGAGGAGACACAGAGAGACAAAGGAGAGAGAGGAAACACAGAGACAAGAGAGAGAGAAGAGACACAGAGAGACAAAGGAGAGAGAGGGGACACAGAGAGACAAGGGTGAGAGAGGAGACACAGAGATGAGAGAGAGAGAGGAGATACAGAGAGAAAAGGGGGAGAGAGGAGACACAGAGACGAGAGAGAGAGAGGAGACACAGAGAGACGAGGGCGAGAGAGGAGACACAGAGATGAGAGAGAGAGAGAGGAGACACAGAGAGACAAAGGAGAGAGAGGAGACACAGAGAGACAAGGGGAGAGAGAAGACACGGAGAGACAAAGGAAAGAGAGAGAAGCAGAGACAAGAGGAAAGAATGGGGAAAAGGAGACAAAGAATGGAAGCAAGTTGAATAAAATGGAGCAAACATATAAAATGATTGCCTGTTACAAGAGAAACAAAGCAATTCATTTTCAGAGTATGTGCTGGTGGACACGTTGTCCATGAACTTCCATCCATTGAAATCAATGAATGGAAAATCATATGCTGTTTGCACATGATTTTCTGATATACGCTGCCAGTGTGTAAGGATTCCCATCACTCACAATGCCCTGAAAATTGCACCAAAAATCCGAGCTCAAGACTCATTGCTCAAAACAGACTCACTGTTGGCAGTGAAATGATTTGGTTCGGATCTGTTAGGCATGCAACAAAAGGGCATCTTTCAGTCTATGTGTGACGTCTTGTACCGCAGATTGAGTTGAGGCAAAAAGCAAAGCAGTTGCATGGAGAGAAGGCCACAACTTACACTGGCCTGTTACTCAATGCCCCCACTCCCCAGTAGGGGAGTTTAGCCTCACAGTAAGCTTTGCTAAAACCTTTCACAAAATTAGGCAGCTGATTATGAGTAAGCCTGGCACAAGCTACAGAACATGCATATCGAGAGCATTGCTACGATTTTCGTAAGTTTTGGACGAAATATTTTCTCAAAAAGAGCAACTCTGCTCGCTGCCATTAGCAGACCTTGCATCTCTTGCATGTATTGGCAAGTATAATCTCGTTATTCTGCACATTGTCTTGTCTTTACAAAAGGCAGACTGAAAAGTGCTCTAGTGGGAAGAGATACAGTTTGTAAACCAACAAACTGGTCTATTTTACATTAAGAACTGCATATAGCTCTCACAGTGAAATCCATCAATTTTCTATTGCTACCTGTTCTGTGTGAAAGAAAACAAAAATTCAGCAACTTAATTTCAATCTAGCTGTTCCTAAACTATTTGCTACTGTGTTTATGTTACAAGCTGTATAGGTTTGCATTTTCCAATATGATGTGTCTAAGCTTTCTCTGATTCACTTAACTGACAATGGGTATCCAACCCATCGGACATGTCTGCAGGATGGAAAATGGTCGCATACCCAAGGACATTCTGTACGGTGAGGTGGCCAGGGCCAGATGACCAGTGGGGCACCCAAAGCTCCGCTTCAGGGATGCTTGCAAGTGTGACATGAAGGCCCTAATGTCGACTATCGCACTTGAGAGTTACTAGCTGCCAAAAGAGGAAAACGGACAATATCCGCTGGACTGTCGTACATCACCATAATGACCAGTGGCTACAGCAGCTTGGCAATAGGCGCCAACATCACAAACAACAACTCACAACATCACTTGGCAGCTTCACGTGCAGCACTTGTGGCAGAACCTGCCTTTCAAGGATTGGCCTTCACAGCCATCAACAAAGGTGCACCAAGAGAAGACACCCCGACTAAATGGATTGTTTGCTGTGTGTCCATCATCTTTCGTAGATGGAAGGATGCCAACCAAGGGTGTTCAACCCACATTGATTAAAATGACCATCCATTTGATGTACCACGATATTTTCTCGATGATATGCACATTTTAAGTGACCAATTCCTAAGGTTCTTTCCATTGTTTGAAAGCTATAGTAACATGGAGAAAAAGTTTCATGACTGTCCTTCTCTGTTTAACACATCATTAACACATCAATCATCCTAGTCTCATGCCTGACAATTAATGTTACATTTAAAATGCTGCATTAATATATATATTTATATGTATATAAGAAATATAAACTGACAAACTATTGCTTGTGCAATGCCAGTAAAATACAAAATGTTGCAACCATGAAGATATTTGGTGTTTTGTTCGCTGCCCTGCGTTGGTCAGTGAGCATTTTGCTGTTCACCATGGAGTTCCTGCTGAGTTATTTAGCTCATGTGGGCTCAAACCTATACTTATTAATTGTCCGATAGTCTAATCCTCTGGTGGCTATCCTCCTTAGGAGTGGAAGGGGGGAATGTGGGGTCACGTTGGTGTTGAGTTTGCTCCAAGGTAATATATCTTTGATGGAAAATGGGAAGACCTGTGCCAGATTCAGTATTCTGACACCAAATCCAGGCAGATCCACAGTAGCTCAGGACAGTATTGATGGTTGCCCAGCCAACCTGGTTCATTAATGGAATCTGAATGATTAGACCTGCCACAGGAGCTGGAATTATTCCGACTCAGCTCCAGATACTAATGCATCCCAAAGACCCAATAAGGAGAATGGTCCTATCTGAAAAAATATTGGGATGTTTATTGGTGATCTGGATGGTAAGACATGTTGCTTCAGATGGTTGAACTCTAGCATTATCCCTACAAACTCTTTGAGATTTCTCCGACTTGGCTCTTGCTAACCTGTGCTTGAGCAACCTGGATTTAGTTAAGTAGGGTATTTATTTTTGAGAAGGGAGTATTTACTCCATATTGGGCAAACAGAAGCTCTGTGAATTTCTTGATATCATGGTTTGGGAACTCTTAACATGATGATGTGTTTCCCACATGTCAAACGTCTCCCTGACCAATTTTGCTTTTAATTTGATTCAACTCTTAGGGACAGTGACTTCAATCCATTAATGGGGCTGAAGGAAAAACTCCATTCAACTGACAAGCCCCACTGGAATGGGGAAAAGAGAATCCCAAATTGGCCAGAGATCAATATTTGTTTGTGTTTTCCTGGGAGAAAGTGTTAGTTATCGCAGTGTGAAAGGACTCATGGCAGAATAAAAAGGTCCAGTGGAGAAGTTTAACTGAATTTCTGTTTCCAAAATGGTTTTCAATGAACTGATACCCAAGCCTGGAATAATGCATACTGGAATGCCTTGGTTTTCTTCTGCATAATCAATTTAATGATCATGGTACACCATATTAAATGATCTGCTTCCATCGACAGGATCACAGAATTCCTCAGTCTTTTTTAAGAACACATTTTTAATTTCAAATGCTTGCATTTAGGTGGCCTGACCTAAATAAAATGGTGCATCTTTTAATATATATATATTTTTTAAAAGAGTAGGCCCTAGGTCATTTTCATGTAAAATTACTGCTGAGTCGAATTCAGGCGAGAGTGACATAAATAGTGAATGATGTGAACTTCATGGTAAATGCGCAGTTCTATTCTAGTTGTAAGATATACCTCTGTCAAAGGCCATTTAATCAGATAGAAATACAACATCTGCCCGTTTAAATCTCCTATGTACAGATATGATATATCCATTATAAGCATTTACATAGAACCTTTCATGCACTCAGAATATCCCAATAAACTTCACGTCCAATGAATTATTTTCTAAATATAACCACTACTGTTATGCAGTCAAATGCGGTGGTCAATTTGTTTACTGCAAGATCCAACAAACTACAATAAGATAAATGTCCAGATAATCTGTTTTGGTAGGAAGGGGAATAGTGGGGGTGGGGTATTTGCCTAGAGTGTGCGTAATGAGAATGTTACAAAATTGTGATAGCCAAGCAGAATGCTGCTCTCCTTTCATGAGTAATTTAAAGCCATTTTGTTTGTTTGGTTATCTTATCTTAGAAGTAACATTTCTCAATGGAGGTACAGGTGTTAGAGAATCTGAGCTCCATTAATAATAATTGATGAGAACAAAAAATGCTTCCTTTTAAAAATAAAATGTGAGATCCCTTTTACAGATCTTCATTATTGGTTCTGCATTGAATTCTAACACTAAAAACAGCAAAATCGTATTACTAAAGTTCAGTCACTTTTCCGTGTCATTTTATTTCAGTAACCTAGCTACTAATTGTTAAATTCCAGAAAGCTGGTTGTTGAAGGATAATGCTGGAGCTAATCTTTACTCAGTGTAACATTTATTTAATAGAGTTAAATGATAACAAACATGTAGCTCCTTACTCAAAACTTCCACCAGGTTCAGTAAGTGTCTCTTTATATGTGCTCCAGTAAGAATCCAATTAACACCACCATCTCCCATCTCCCCATGACATTCAATGGCATTATGATCGCTGAATCCCACACTATCAAAATCCTGGGGGTTACCATTGACCAGAAACTGAACTGGAGTAACCATATAAATACTGTGGCTACAAGAGCAGGTCCAGGGCTAGGAATCCTGGGGTGAGTAACTTACCTCCTGACTCTCCAAAGCCTGTCCACCATCTACAAGGCACGAGTCAGGAGTGTGATGGAATACTCTCCACTTGTCTGGATGGGTGCAGCTCCAACAACACTCAAGAAGCTCAACACCATCCAGGACAAAGCAGCCAGCTTGATTGGCACCCCATCCACAAACATTCACTCCCTCCACCACCAATGCACAGTGGCAGCAGTGTGTACCATCTACAGGATGCACTGCAGCAACACATCAAGGCTCCTTAGACAGCACCTTACAAACCAGCAACCTCGACCAGCTAAAAGGGCAAGGTTGTTATGTTTACCCTGGATTACTGGTTTTAGTTCCTATAGCCGATTTAACTCTGAGCAATGCAGATATCACACTGTGTTAAATATCCAACTGGTTTATTACAAAACAAAATTTAACTATAAAAGCTGGAAATACTCAGCAGGCCTGGCAGCATCTGTGGAGAGAGAAGCAGAGTTAATGTTTCAGGTCAGTGACCCTTCATCAGAACTGGCAGAAATGTAATAGGTTTTAAGCAAGTAAAGCAGGGGTGGGGCAAGAGATAACAAAAGAGAAGGTGTTGATACAACAAGGTCAATTGGGGAGACCAAACACAGACTGGGTGACCGCTTTGCAGAACACCTCCGCTCAGTCTGTAAGCATGACCCCCGAGCTTCCAGTTGGTGGCCATTTCAACACACACCCCCGATCTCACGCCCACATCTCTGTCCTGGGATTGCTGCAGTGTTCCAGTGAACATCGACGCAAACTTGAGGAACAGCATCTCATTTACTGATTAGGCACACTACAGCCTGCCGGACTGAATATTGAGTTTAATAGTTTCAGAGCATTACGGGCTTCCCTTTTTATTTTTATTTTTAGTTATTTTTCCTTTTTCTTTTTTCTTTTTTATGTGTTTATTTTATTTTGTTTAGGTTGTTTCTACTGTGCCTACCCACTGTTTTTTTCATGATTGTGCTTGGGGCCAGGCTGTTCAGTTTTCTGTCAATTAACACCCTCTCTGTACTAATGCTTCGTCTTTCACCACACCATTAACATATTATTTGCCTTTGCTCCATGACCTTCTGGTCAGTTATTCTCTGTGACCTTGTCGTATCAACACCTTCTCTTTTGTTATCTCTTGCCCCACCCCTGCTTTACTTACTTAAAACCTATTACATTTCTGGCTCTGTCAGTTCTGATGAAGGGTCACTGACCTGAAACGTTAACTCTGCTTCTCTCTCCACAGAAGCTGCCAGGCCTGCTGAGTATTTCCAGCATTTCTTGCTTTTATTCCAGATTTCCAGCATCTGCAGTATTTTGCTTTTATTTAACAATAAAAGGTCTTACAGATTTCGGCACATGTCTTCACAGCAACCTATGTTCAGTGAGATAGATTCAAAATGTCGTGGTGGCGTAGTGGTAATGTGGCAGATGATAGGAAACTTGGAAGCATTGTGAACTGTGAGGACAGTGTAGAACTTTAAAAGGAAATAGACAAGTTGGTGGAATGGGCAGTCAGGTGGCAAATGAAGTTTAATACAAAGAAATGTGAGGTGATTCATTTTGGTAGGAAGAACATGGAGAGACAATATAAAATAAAGGGTACAATTCTAAAGGGGGTGCAGGAGCAGAGGGACCTAGGTGTATGTGTGCATAAGTCATTGAAGGTGGCAGGACAGGTTGAGAGAGCAGTTTATAAAGCATACAGTATCCTGGGCTTTATTATAAGGGCATAGAGTACAAGAGCAAGGAAGTTATGTTGAACTTGTATCAGACATTAGTTCAGCCTCAGCTGGAGTATTGTTCCCAATTCTGGGCACTGCACTTGAGGAAAGAGATGAGCATTGGAGAGAGTACAGAAGAGATTCACAAGAATGGTTCCAGGGATGAGGAATTTCAGTTATGAAGATAGATCGGAGAGGTTAGGACTGTTTTCCTTGGACAGAGAAGGCTAAGAGGTGATTTGATAGAGGTATTCAAAGTCATGAGGGGTCTGGACAGAGTAGATAGGGAGAAACTGTTCCCACTTGTGAAAGGATCGAGAATGAGAGGGCACAGTTTTAAAGTATTTGGTAAGAGAAGCAAAAACGATATGAGGAAAACCTTTTTCATGCAGTGAGTGGTTGAGGTCTGGAATGTACTGCCTGAGAAAGTGGTGGAGGCAGGTTCAATTGAAGCATTCAAAAGGGAACTAAAGGAAGAATGTACAGGGTTATGCAGAGAAGGCAGGGTAATGGGACAGAGGGAATTTCTCGTTCAGAGAGCCAGTGCAGATATGATGGGCTGAATGGCCTCCTTCTACGCTGAAACAATCTGTGATTCTGTAATGTCACTGAACTAGTAATCCAGAACCTAGGCTAATGCTCTGGGGGCATGGGTTTGAATCTTATCATGGCAGATGGTGAAATTTGAATTCAATTAATAAATCTGGAATTTAAAAAAAAGCTTGTCTAATCTTGACCATTGTCAATTGTTGTAAAAACCCATCTGTTTCACTAATGTCCTTTAGAGAAGGAAATCTGCCATCCTTACCTGGTCTGGCCTACATGTGACTCCAGACCTAAAGCAATGTGGTTGTTTCCTTCAATGCCCTCTGAAATGGACTAGCGAGTCACTCAGTTCAAGGGCAATTAGGGATGGGCAATAAATGCTGGCCTGGTCAGCGATGCCCATATCCCACAAAAAAAATCTTAGTTTAAAACGCATTACTTAAGAGTAAGTGAAAAAGAAAATGTTCTTGTTTCATGTGAATTTAAGGTATCAGATTACTCTGATGAGAACAGGTCACATTCAACAATTGGTGCATTAAAACAGAAAAGCAAAAGCTTTGGCACCATGAAATAGAAGTTCAGGGACGATTCCTTTAAAACCTGAATATGTAAAAAATAAAAACTAGAACCAACTGTAAAAAAAAACACTTACGACAGGGTGGCGCAATGGTTAACACCACAGCCTCACAGCTCCAGTGACCCGGGTGCGGTTCTGAGCACTGCCTGTGCGGAGTTTGTAAGTTCTCCCTGTGAACGTGTGGGTTTCTGCCAGGTACTCTGGTTTTCTCCCACAGCCAAAGACTTGCAGGTTGATAGGTAAATTGGCCATTGTAAATTGTCCCTAGTGTAGGTCGGTGGTAGGAGAATGGTAGGGAATATGGGATTAATGTACGAGGGGATGTGGTAGGGAATATGGGATTAATGTAGGATTGGTATAAATGGGTGGTTGATGGTTGGCACAGACTCAGTGGGCCGAAGGGCCTGTTTCAGTGCTGTATCACTCTATGACAGAACAATATCTTCATACCCAATCTAATGTCTATGTTTTTTCTAAATACTGAGTGAGATTAGTAATATTGTGATGAAACAGTGATATTAAATAATATATCAAAATGGGAATAAAACATTTGTGTGTATTGACACAGGCACGAACAGTCGATTTGCCTCCTTCTATGCTGTATCACTCTATGATTCTGCTCTTTTAGTTTGATTAAGATCCTGAACAGTCAGGAGCAGCAGTTAAATTCTTTGCTTGTCTATCGACGAGGTAACGGTGGAGAAGAGCTTGTGGAGGAGCAGGATAACTCAAATAGCAACTTCCTGATCTCTACGCATGTGCGGACTCCATAAGTTCCATAACAACAGTGAGCACTGTTAGCCTCATTGAAACGCTTAACACAAAATCTGGGCCGATATCATCTCTGAAGTACAAACTACATTGTGAGAATCCCAGAATTAAATCAGAATTTAAACAGGCTGAGTCAAAAAAAACTGTCCTAAATCCTGGGGAGAACTTATATACCATTACTCGTTCTATTTAAACTTTGAAAAACAAACCATATTTATTCAGAACACACTGTTTGCACTGGTACAGCACCAATGGGTTTGGCCAGAATTTGATATGTATGAAGGGCTGTAACCTTCGAAATGCATTTCAGTGTATATGTACTATTTCTAAATTGCAAATTCCCCGCTGCAGTTGATAAGGTACTCATCGAGTTGCAAGCACTGGAATCCGACTGGTAGTGGCCAGTTTGCACTAGACATTATTGTACAGCAGACAGAGGCAGCATTCATTGCTAAAATAAAACCAGATAAAACTTGTACTGAAATGTATCTTTGAGAATTGATCATAGCTTGTGAAAATAGAACACAAAAATGTTTGTTAACTGATTCAGTGATAACATCTTTTGAGTGATATGGTTATTAGATAGCTCATTAAACTAATCCAATCAAAATATTTGCAACTTCTCAGATACTGAAGCAGTTTGTGACCACATGCAGCAAGACATGGACAAACATCTAGGCTTGGGCTGAGAAGTGGCAAATAACCTTCACACCACACAAGTGCCAGGCAATGACCATCTCCAGCAAGAGAGAATCTAACCATCTCCTCTTAACCTTCAACAGTTTTACCATTGCTGAATCCCCCAACATCAACATCCTGAGGCTTACCATTGACCAGAAACTGAACTGGATTCGCCACATAAATACTATAGCTACAAGAGCAGTTCAGAGGCTGAGAATTCTGTGATGAGTAACTCATCTCCTGTCTCCCCAAAGCCTGTCTATCATCTACAAGGCATAAGTCAGGAGTGTGATGGAATACTCTCCACTTGCTTGGATGAGTGCAGCTCCAACAACGCTCAAGAAGCTCGACATCATCCAGACTTCTCAATGTAGTTGAGTGTTTGGCATGCTGTCATGGGAAGGAATGCATTCCACCCCCTTCATCTACAGATCGCAATTATCTTTTCACCCTTTCCTTCAGGTATGCCCATCTCTCCATCACTCACTTGGTCCTGCAGGGCCTGGTGATTTCCATTGCTGCCTCATCCATCGTACTCATGGTTGCAAGCTGGGGCAATCCTTCTCCAGTGCGTGCCATCTCCCTGGCATATTGTGCCTTTTTCTCCTTCAAGGACAAAAGAGAGAGAGATAAGGCACTGCTGATCTCTTTGACCAATGCCCAGTGGCTCATTTACATAAGAAGCTGCAAGTATCAGTGCTGCCAGGTCCTCAACAGTGTTAGTGCTCTGGGTCTTGCTGAGGGGTCATTAGGTACCCTGGGTACACACTCCTCCCATGTTCAGCATGCACCCTCAGGCTGCTCAGCTGGTGTGTCTGCTGGCGATTGAATACCCAGAGGCATGTCATCAGGTTCTTGTGCTGCGCTCACCTTGAGTCTGTTGAATTTGTTGCGGCACTGCACCCAATTGCTCCGCACGACGCTTCTGCTGCTCACAGTCTCAGCCACCTCCAACCATGCGTGTTTTGTTTGGCTGGGTGGCCTTCTCCTGCCACACTCTGGAAATATGACCTACCTCCTCTCCGTCACAGCCTCCAGGAACAACTTAGGGTCAGCATCAGTGAAATGAGGGGAAGCCATGTCCAGGTTCCATGCCTTTCCTGCTGTCACCCTGGTGCTTGTATCCTGCTTCTAAATGGCTGCCTCAACAGTGGCTACCATGATGACTTTAAATCAGGCCCACACTTTAGAAGTCCTGCCTCCATCCCGCACCGACCTCCACTAATTAGCCGCCCAACCCGCCCACCAGCCAATTAGTAGTGGGCTATGTGAAAATGTGACTACTTCCCCCCAACCCCCACATATCTGGTTGGAGTCGGGACCTGGAAATGGTCCTGATGTTGGATTCCCAACCCCAGAGGCAAAATCCTGCCCACAGTGTCAGCCATGGATCAGTTGGTAGCAATCTAACCCCTAAGGCGTTAGGTTCTGGGTTCCGGTGCCACTCCAGAGAAATGAGCACAACAGTCTCTACTTTCATAGTCTCAAGGCATCACAAAGCACATACAGCCAATGAAGTACTTTAGAAGTGTGGTCATTGTTGTAATTAGGTAAGTAGATAGGGGGAGACTTCAACACATGGGTTATTGGTTTAAAGAGTTCCTCTATTACATAGAGCTATTCCAATACAGAGTGGATCTTATTGGAGGTAGAGCAGTACTGAGGAAGTGCTGCACGGCCAGAAGTGCCATCTTTCAGATGAAACATTAAACCAGTGAACTGAAAAGATCCCTTGGCACTATTTCAAAGAAGAGCAGGGAGTTATCCCTGGCCAACATTTATCAGTCAATCAGCATCGTCAAAAGAGCACATTATCTGATCATTATCACATTGCTGTTTGTGGGAGCTTGCTGTGTGCAAATTTGCTGTTGCATTTCCTACATTACAACAGTGACCACACTTCAGAAATATTTCATTGGTGGTACAATGCTTTGGGATATTCTGAGACTGCAAAAGCGATAAATCAAGGCAAGTCTTTCTTTTTTAACTCCTAAAAACTCAAAGTGCTGAATATGCTCATACTAAATGTCATACAATACTAGACAGTCTACATGCACTTTCATTTTTAAGTTCTTTCATGGGATTTGGACATCACTGGCATGGCCAGCATTTGTTGCCCATCCCAAATTGCCCTTGACAACTGAATGGCTTGCTAGGCCATTTCAGAGGGCAGTTAAGAATCAACCGCATTGCTATGGGTCTGTAGTCATATGTAGGCCAGACCGGGTAAGGACAGCAGATTTCCTTCAATAAAAGAGATTAATGACAATCAATGATAGCTTCATAGCACCATTACTGAGACTAGTTTTCAATTTCTCATTAATTCATGAATTTTTGAAATTATTTAATTGAATTTGAATTCCACCAGCTATGTTGGCTGGATTTGAACACATGTCTCAGGACACTGGCCTGGGCCTCTTGATTACTAGGTCAGTGACATTACCACTATACCACCAACTCCCCTGTAACATATTTTCAGCTATATCTGTAGTCCCTTATTATTGCTTTCAGAATCATGCAGTAATTGGGAGTTGGGAGCCATTGTGTTAAATGATATAACAAAATTGCCAAAATTCACTCCTCCCCCGGCGATGTTGCTTGTGTTGCAGCACTGACTTACACTGGCAGATAACTCAGGGATGTTTAGTGGAGTTTCTGCAGCAGGTTGCTCTTGGTTGTCATTTCATTTTTTTCCCCCCCGAACATATACTTTATTCATAAAAATCTGTATAATATACATTACAAAACAGTTCAAAACAGCTCCAAGTTGACATTCCAAAAAGTGCATAGGAAATCAGTTTTCTTCAATACAGGCCTCACAACCCTTCCATTCCATTTTACATGCCAGGTACATTTTATAGCAAACCCATATTTGGTGTATACAGCCCAAGGGGTTTCCCATGTGTCCAGACCCTCAGTTCACTATGGCAGGAGGACCTTACACAGTGGTCTTTCCCCATTGAGCCTTTGCAGCTGCTGCCCCAAGCTTTAGTGCATCCCTCAGCACGTAGTCCTGGACCTTGAAATGTGCCAGTCTGCAACACTCGGTCGTGGACAACTCTTCGCACTGGAAGACCAGCAAGTTTCAGACAGACCAACGAGCATCTTTCACCAAACTGATGGTCCTCCAGCAGCAGTTGCGTTCCTGGGAACAGCCCGCAGAGCACAGACTGCTGTGTTACAGAGCTGCTTGGGATGAATTTCAATAAAAACCACTGCATCTTTTTCCACACCTGCTTCACAAAGGCACATTCCAGAAGGAGGTGAACAATGGTCTCTTCCCCACCACAGGCACCTCGAGGGCAGCGTGCGGAGGGGGTGAGACTCCGGGTGTGCAGGAAGGATCTGATGGGAAGGATCTCACCACCAGCCAAGCTACGTCTTTGTGCTTGTTTGAAAGTTCTGGTAATGAGGCATTCTGCCAAATGACTTTGGCAGTCTGCTCGGGGAACCATCTGACAGGATCCACCATCCCCTTTTCCTGTAGGGCCTTGAGGACATTCCGTGCAGACCACTGCCTGATGGATTGGTGGTCAAAGGTGTTTTCCCGCAGAAACTTTCCCACGAAGAATAGATGGTACGGCACGGTCCAACTGGATGGAACGTTCCGCAGCAATGTGACAAGACCCTTCCTTCACAACACCGGGGACAGATAGAACCTCAGCACATAGTGACAATTGGTGTTTGCGTACTGGGGCTCCACACACAGCTTGATGCAGCCACACACGAAGGTGGTCATCAGGATGAGGGCGACGTTGGGTATATTTTTATCACCCTTATCCAGAGGTTTGAACATCGTGTGCCTCCAGACCCAGTCCATTTTGGATCTCCAGATAAAGCGGAAAATGACACGGGTGACCGCCACGGTGCAGGAGTGGGGTATGGGCCAGACCTGTGCCACATACAGCAACAAGGTGAGCGTCTCGCACCTGATGACCAGGTTCTTACCCACAATGGAGAGAGATCGTTGCTCCCACATGCTTAGTTTATTGTGTACCCTGGCTACTCGCTCCCTCCAGATTTTGGCGCACGCCCTGGTCCTTCCGAATCATATCCCCAGCACCTTCAGGTAATTTGACCTGACGGTGAAGGGGACAAAGGATCGGTCAGCCCAGTTCCCAAAGAACATGGCCTCACTTTTGCTGTGATTAACTTTGGCTCCCGAGGCCAGTTCGAACTGGTCGCAGATGCTCATCAGTCTGTGAACGCACAGCGGATCCGAGCAGAAGATGGCGATGCTGTCCATGTACAAGGAGGCTTTAACCTGAGTGTCTCCGCTGCCTGGGATTGTCACCACTCTTATGCCCGCATCCTTCCTAATGGACTCATCAAAAGGTTCGATACAGCAAACTAAAGTCAGTTCATGCAATACCTTTGATATGGGCAAAATGCCCTTTGAAGCTATGGTGTCAGCTTGACAGGACATTAAGTCAGAGAGCCTTACTGTCCACTTCTCATTTATACTGCTTTGTAAAATTAATCCTGCTGTGAGCATGCTGAATTAAAACAATCTCCATGATTTATCCATGATATGCCAGTAATATCTTCTGAAATCAAACACTGAGCAGTATGTATTGGCACAAACTAATTTGAAATTCACCTGCTCTGCCTCCAATAAGATCCACTCTGTATTGGAATAGCACTATGTAATGGAGGAATTCTTTAAACCAATAACCCATGTGTTGAAGTCTCCCCCTATCTGGCCAAAGAAGAAGAAGAATTACAACAGTGACCAGACTTCGAAAGTACTTCATTGGCTGTAAAGTGCTTTGTGATGCCTTGAGGCCAGGAAAGTTACAAGGTTCTTTTCCTCCTTCCCTCCCTTCCAGCCTGCCTTCCTTCCTTCTCTCCGTCCCTCCTGGGCACTGGTAAACAGGTTTGAAGAATGTAGAGTTGTTAGAAAGTTGCTTTCCATAGCTTGTCCTCTATTTTACTTCCAAACTTGGAGCTCCCCTAAACTTGTGAACACAGAGATCACACGTGGCATGGTACATATGCACTTTGGCATGCAGGGTGGCACTCCAAGTTTTGAGGTAAGTTGAACCCTGACAGGTTCTACATGTCTGCAGTAGGTATGGTACAACCCACCAGGGGAAGCTGGGCAGCTTTCGGCTAATGCACAGCATCCATACCAGTCCTTAAAATCCTCAGTTTTACTCTGGCGTAAAACAAATCCTTCAGGACATGCTTTGGTTTCTTTGACATGTTACTTCTTATTATTTTTCAGTATTCAGGGAATGAACATGTTGGATGAAAATTTTAACAAGGAAGGTCATGTTGACTTGCAGAATTAGATAGGAATTATGTATTAAATTAGCTCCAAACAACTTAAATATTAATTAGCTTTCTAGTATCTGACTGATAATACTCACTGAAACTTTATTAAATTGGAGTGGAAAAACCTTTTAGAAATGAATGTGATCATATTTTCCTGCATTTGTTGAAGTAAGTATGACTTCAAAATTTACTCAAATTCTTCTAACAAAAGTCTTCTTGATTACAAGGTTAGTCTACTTATGAATGCTTTGGAGTGATACAAGATAGGTTATTTTGTCAGCCCTGTTACTTGATGTAGCAACATCTCCTCTGTGAAGTATTTATTCCTTTACACAAATTTTCAGGGATTTGCACAACAGGAGCCAAAGAATACAATTGCTATGTGCACCAAGCAGCTGCTTTATTGAGAGTTGTTGGCCTGGATTTTGCAGTCAGTGGCAAAGCAAGGATGCTTGCTGCTGAGCTCAAAGAAAGCTGTCCACAAAGATCTAATGATCTACACAATGACTTGGATACTGAAATACAGAATAAAATTTCTAAACTTGTTGCTGATACCAAACTTGGAGGTATGGCAGACAGTGAGGATGATACCAATCAACTGCAACAGGACATAGACAGGCTGGCAGAATGGGCAGACAGGTAGCAGATGGAATTTAATACAGAGAAATGTGAGGCAAAAGGGATAGGGAGAGGCAATATAGACTAAATCATACAGTCTAAAGAATGTACAGCGACAGAGGTACTTGGGGGTTCATGTGCATAGATCTTGAAAGGTGGTAGGACATATTGAAAAAGTAGTCAACAAAGCCTGGGAGATCTTCGGCTTCATAAAGAAAGGTATTGAGTACAAAAGCAGGGAGGTTATACTGAGCCTTTATAAAGCTCTGGTTCGGCCACAACTAGAGTATTGCGTCCAGTTCTGGTCACCAGAATTTAGGAAGGATGTGAGGGTCCTTGAGAGGGTGCAGAGGAGATTTAACAGAATGGTTCCAGGATTGAGGGATTTTAGCTACAAGATTAGATTGGAGAAACTGCAGTTGTTCTCCTTGGAGCAAAGGCGGTTGAGAGGAAATTTGATAGAAGTGTACAAGATTCTGACAGGTTTGGATAGGGTAGACAAAGAAATGCTATGCCCATTAGCTGATGATTCAAGGGTTAGGGGACACAGATTTAAGATTTTGGGCAAGAAATGCAGGGGGATGTGAAGAACTTTTTTACGCAGTGAATGGTAATGACCTGGAACTCGCTGCCTACAAGGGTGGTGGAAGATGATGAATGATTTCAAAAGGAAATTAGATGGGCACTTGAGGGAAATAAACTTACAGGGCTACGAGGATAGAGCTGGGGAATGTGACTGATTAGATTGCTCTACAAAGAGCTGGCATGGACTCAATGGGCTGAATGGTCTCCTTCTGTGTCATTGTGACTCTATGACTCTACGACTTTGTAGTGTGGATTTCCTCTTTTCCAATGGCAGTTTAACCCTGATGCCAAGTCAAGAGATCTCCAGGCGTGCAGCAGCAGGGATGTCAGCAAGCAGGTAAGGAACCAATCACATTGAAGTATTTGTACATAGCAAACCAGGAAGTTAAATGCACTGAATATCCTTCAATTTTAATTCAAATTTTCATATAGCAGAATAAATAACTATGATTGGATCAGGATAGAAGCTAAAATAAAGAAAAACAAACCTTTAAAACAAGGATTTTTAAAAATTATGTGTAATTTTTTCTCATTATGGAGAAAATTCACAAAAATAAAATTAGCTTTTCAGGGCCACCATTTAGCAGTAATTAAGAAGTTAGTACACTGCTAAAAACCCACTTACACCTCGTTCAACAAGATGCAACTTTTTCATGGATTTTTACAATGAGTAAAGAGCTTAAGAGTGGAAGTTCTTGTCAATTTCAAGATTTCCATTGATTGCAGTTTAGGGAACCTCAACAGCGTACCCTCTGGGGAAGCATAGAATCACTGACAGTAACTTCTGCGTTCCTCGTTATTGCACATATCCAGACTCCCAAAGTCGCTGTCAGTTTCAGTGGAATAATGACAGTGAACGCTCATAGTTTCACCATTATTACCATCTCAAAATCCAGACTGATGTGTGCAGAAAGGAAAAGTTGTAATGAACAATATCTGGGCTGCTGAATGTGGGTTAAACTAACAAAACCACACCAAATACAACATTTTGAAGTCGATGATTAAAGCATCAATAAAAAGTAGAAAATTATGGGGGAAACTCATGACAAGTTAGCAAAATCCTCTTGTCAGAAACATCTTCCACTTGGGGATCAGTCTCATTCAGTCCTACCCAAAAACAGAACACACAGTTTCTGATGACACAGATGGCACATAAGACAGGAAGAACCAAAAAGCCGAGTATGATCCAAGAAAGATTATTTCAATTGTTGATACAGTCAAAGCTTATTTATGGCCTTTGACTTCTGATAGCTCTAGGGGTCAGGTGTAAATATCTTTATTTTCCACACACTTTCTTCTATCATTACAATTTCTGTCTGCACTCCATTTCAATAAAAGCTTGAGTTTCAGTTCCATGCATTTATTCAGATACAATGAGCCTTTGTGTTAAGTGCAGTGTATTTTTTAACATAAACAGGCTAAGTACAGCTTTCACCACCTCTTTCTTTTGCATAACCTCTTCCCACTATCATGAATCCGTTATAATGGGCTCCATATTCCATATTAAACTCAATTGTCCCCAGTATAAACCTGTTGAGCTAATGGCGCAGTTCCTAACCATTTAAAATCCGTTATTAATAACACTGTAGATAGGATAAGAAATAAGACGATAGGAGTATGTTTATAATACATCTCTTAGGGTTAAGTTAACATTCTTAACCCCTTAAGTAACCTAACCCCTGGTGTTATTTATATTTAATATACATCTCAACACCTCAATATAGCAGTTGAAGTCTTGCTTGAAATATGTAAATACTATCTCTAGCTTGACACCAAAATGGACTATTTTCAAAATAAATTAATATTATCGCAGGAATGCTCTGTTAACCATATGAAGAACACAAGTGCTACACCACAACACAGATGTGTGGAGTCCTGTTACTGAGCTGAGGGATAAAGGTTTCTCCAAGCAGTTTCCAGTAGATGAGGGCAGACCAAAAGCAGAAACGTCATTGGGACATGTTGTTGCTATGATATTGTTTTTATTGTACTAAGGAGGGAAAATCCAGGATCTGCTCTGTGACATATAAGCAAAAAGAAAGTAAGATAGGATGATCTTGTAAAGGCTGTGTAGATAGTAAATAAAGGCTAATCATGCACATTCACCTTAAGTGAGAAACAGCTGTGCCCCAATGCAAAGAAAAAAAGACTTGCATTTTTATAGTGCCTTTCATGACCACCGGATATCCCAAAGCATTATACAGCCTATGAAGTACATTTGAAGTCATCATCACTGTCTGTCCCTCGATTCGAGGATGACGTCTACTCGAGCCGCTAGTTTCTGCCATGGGTCTTCAGGTGACTAAACAGGCTGATTCTCGACCCGCAGATATTTGGGCACACGGGGCAGGACGTCTCATGGGGTAGTGGGATCTGGAGTGAAGGAATTGCTTCCTTTTCTTTCCTTCTCTGTCGCTGCTTTGCCTCATCATTAAGGCATTTGAAGTATAATCACTGTTGTAATGTAGGAAACTCACAGACAATGTGATAATGCCCAGATAATCTGTTTTTGTGAAGTTGAGTGAGCGTTAAGTATTGGCTCGGACACCGGGGATAACGCCACTGCTCTCCTTTGAAATGGTGCCAATGGAATCTTATACATCCATCTGAATGGGCAGATGGGGTCTCTATTTAACCTCTAACCTAAAAACAGCACGGCACTCCCTCAATACTATACTGGAGCATCAGCCTAGATTTTCACACTCAAGTCCTGGAGTGAGACTTGAACCCACAGCCTTAGAATTTATAGGCAAGAGTGTGACCAACTGAGCCACAGCGAACACAAAAATGAGTGCCCCTCCCAGGCAAATCCACACACTGTTATGACTCATGACTCATGCATGTTTACAAAAGCAGCCTGAAACTTTCCATGCAACTTTTCACCAGCAACAAAAGGGAGAAGCAGGCAGTGGCAGTGGGAGAGCATTTTGGTGGTAGTGATCATAATTCAGTTTGTTTTAACATAATTATATAAAAGGACATAAATAGAACAACAGTTAGAGTTTTCAATTGGGGTAAGGCCAATTTTACTAAACTGAGGAGTGATTTAGCGAAAGTGGACTGGAAACAGCTACTTGAAGGTAAATTAGTTCCAGAGCAGTGGGAGGTATTCAAAGGGGAGATTCAAGAGGATCAGAGTAAACATGTTCCCACAGGGTGGGATGGCCAAATCTAGAGCCCCCTGGATGTCAAGCAGCTTACAGGGTAAGATAAGGCAGAAAAGGAAATCTTATGTCCGACACAGAGAACTCAATACTGCAGAAAGCCGAGAGGAGTAATAGAAAGTGGAGGGGTGAAATCAAAAAGGAAATTAGGAAAGCAAAGAGAGGGCATGAAAGAATATTGGCAAGCAAAATCAAGGTGAACCCAACGATGTTTTATCAATACATTAAGAATAAGAGCATAATTAAGGAGAGAGTAGGGCCCATAAAAGACCAAAAAGGTAACCTATGTGTAGGTGCGGAAGATGTTGGTATGGTTCTTAATGAATACTTTGCGTCTGTCTTCACAAAAGAGGGGGAACGATGCAGATATTGTAGTTAAGGAAGAGGGGTGTGAAGTATTGGATGTGATAAACACAGGGAGAGAGGAAGTATTAATGGAATCAGCAACCTTGTAAGTGAATAAATCGTCAGGGCTGGATGAAATGTATCCCAGGCTGTTAACAGAAGCCAGGGAGGAAATAACAGATGCTCTGACCATCATTTTCCATTCCTCACTGAATACAGGTGTGGAGCCAGAGGATTTGAGGGCCTCTAACGTTATACCTCTGTTTAAAAAGGGAGCGAGGGATAGACCAAATTATTAAAAGCCAGTCAGTCTAACCTCAGTAGTGGGCAAATTATTGGAATCAATTCTGAGAGACAGGGTAAACTGTCACTTAGAAGGGGACGGATTAATGAGGCGAGTGCAGTTGATGTGGTCTACTTGGAATTTAGCATGGCTTTTGACAAGGTCCCACACGGCAGATTGGTTAAAAGCAAAAGCCCATGGGATCCAGGGGAATGTAGCAAGGTAAATACGAAATTAGCTCAGTGGCAGGAAACAAAGGGTAATAGTTGACAGGTGTTTTGCAACTGGAGGGCTGTTTCCAGTGGCATTCAGCAGGGCTCAGTACTGGGTCCCCTGTTTTTTGAGATATGATTTGGACACAAATGTAGGGGACATGATCAAGACATTTGCAGATGACACAAAAATTGGCAGTGTGGGTTAATAGCTGTAGACTGCAGGAAGATATCAATGGACTGGTCAGATGGGCAGAAAAGTGGCAAATGGAATTTAACTCGGAGAACTGTGAGGTGATTTGGGGAGGTCAAACAAGGCAATGGAATACACAATTAATGGGAGAATACTGAGAGGTGTGGAGGAAGTGAGGGACCTTGGAGTGAATGTCCATAGATCCCTGAAGGTGGCAGGACAGGTCGATAAGGTGGTTAAGAAGGCATACAGAATTCTTTCCTTTATTAGCCGAGGTATAGAATACAAGAGCAGGGAGATTATGCTGGAACTGTATAACTCATTGGGTAGGCCACTAATTGAGTACTGTGCGCAGCTCTGGTGACTTCATGACAGAAAGCATGGAACTGCACTAGAGAGGCTACAGAGGAGATTTATGAGGATGTTGCCACAACTGGAAAAATGCAACTATGAGGAAAGATTGGATAGGCTGGGGTTGATCTCCTTGGTTCAAAGGAGGCTGAGGGGAGATTTGATTGAGATGCACAAAATAGTGAGGGGCCTGGAGAGAGTGGATGGGAAGGGCCTATTTACCTTAGCAGAGAGGCCACTGACTAGATTTAAGTGATTGGTAGAAAGATTAGAGGGAAGATGAGGAATGGTTTTTTCACCTAGAGGGTGACAGGGGTCTGGAACTCACTGCCTGTAAGGGTAATAGAGGCAGAAACCCTCAAATCATTTAAAAGGTGTCTGGCTATGCATCTCAAGTGCCGTAATCGGCAGGGCTACGGACCAAATGCTAGAAAGTGGGATGAGGCTGGGTGGCTCGTGTTTTGGCTGGCGCAGACACAATGGACTAAGATGCCTCTTTTTGGGCCATAAACATTCTAATAGAAAGTGAGATGATAATGTCCAAATGCAATTGTTTAAAAAAGGGGAATGAGATGCTTGAACCCTGTGAAGCTTCATGCACAGATGTCACTGCCAGCACACCTAATTTCATTGTAAAGTATTTGGAGTGGCCCTACTACATCGCGAGGTGCTGAGATCATCCATGTAAAGTACAAAAGCTGCCGCTGGGCACTGGTGACCTTCAGTCACTCAAAATGACAATGCAGGCTGCTCTGACTATTGTGGATCTAATACAGGCCCTAGGGAAGCTCCGGTGGCCAACAATTCAAGTTATGAACGGCAGCTTTTGAAACAAATGGACTGCCGCAAGATTTGACGTACACAAATGTTCTTTTGTCATGTTCAGGTACTGTGGAATTTGCCACGCAGTATAAACCAGGCAGATTCAATAAGGTCAGGAGCCTCCAAATATATTAGACAACAATTTTAAGAAGCAATTCTTTCTGGTCCATGCTGACTTAATTAAATTTGCCCATGGCGGAGCTAATGCTGTTTTAATTGACTGGATAGGGAGTAGAAGATTGACCTGTTTCTGATTGTTAGACAATATCCCTCACTAGAAGTGCATGTGATGGATACTTGATCATCTAAAACCCTGCTGCCCGTGTCCGAACTCGCACCCAGTTCCATTCACTCATCACACCTGTCTTCACCAACCTACATAAGCTCCCGGTCCAACTAAGCCACGATTTTTAAATGCTCATTCGTGTTTTCAAATCCGTCCACGGCCTCATCCCACCCACCCCCCCCCCCCCCCCCCCTTATCTCTGGAACATCCCTCAATCCTACAAACACCAAGATCTCCCTGTTCCACCAATTCTGGCCTCTTGAACATCTCCGATTTGAATTGCTCCACTATTGGTGACCGTGCCTTTAGCTTCCTAGACCCTGAACTCTGGATTTTCCTCCCTAAACCTCTCCACCTCTTGACCTCTCTCATTCTTAAAACCTACCTCTTTAACCAAACTTCTGGTCACTTGTCATAATATTGCCTTACGAGGCTCAGTGTCAAATATTGCTTGATAACACTCCTAGGAAGCACCTTGGGGTGTTTTACATCACCGGTGCTATATAAATGCAAGTTCTTGTTGTTAGATATGGCTTGAGTACAGGATCATACTTGGCTGTGCTGTACTTCACAACCAGATGTTCTATAACCATTTTCTATTAAGTCTCACATGCCCTGTATTGAAATAATGAAATCCATCCATGGAACTCTCCTCAAGTGTGAGTATCAATGTAATAAAAATTTGTCTGGGCTGGTTTTCCGGCCTGGAATCGTGGACACCAGCAGGAGGTTGCAGGTCAGCCTGAAATTGGCCTTCGGACCTCATTTCAATAATAGAGGGTAAGCTGTCGGTACTTGTTGTGCCTCCATAGGGCAGCTCACCCATCTCTGAACATGAATTTTCAGTTAAGTGCCAGGAAGGGGAAGAGGGTAAGACAACAGGGTGGGGGTTGTGATTACAGCTGGTAAAGGCCCTCATGTGTGCCATGGAGACAGGAGGAGCACTTCTGCTCCTATTGACCCACCTGAATTGAAAAGTGAATACATTTACTTACCTTCTCAGAGGCAGCCATCAAACAGGCCACATGCCGTACACCTGAGGCCTGAGGCCTGCTCCGCTCAGGTCAGCTCAATTTCCCTGTTGGGCCCTGAAGCAGGTGTCAGGTTCTTCATCAGCATTTGCAAGAGGCTGAATATCTGCTTTAAGTGGCCACTGTGCACGCTTGAAAGTGGCTTAACCTAATTGCACATGCCACTCTGCTATTTAAGAAAGGTGAGAAAGGAAATGTAAGGGATTATAAACTAGTTAACCCAGGGATTGTAAACTTCAACAACAAGAAGATCCATTTTTAAACATTTAGTCAAAGATGCAATATCTCAAGAGCCGCAATGCTGTTACTCAAATGCAAACATAACAATGAAAATCAAGACAGAGACGTATCTACCCCTGAATTAGTCTAATATCTGTTGTCAGGAAATTGCCAGAGTCTATAATTAAGGATAGAGTGACTGAAGAATTTGAAAATTTTCAGCTGATCAAAGAGAGCCAGCATGAATTTGTAAAGGGTAGGTCATGTCTGATGAACCTGATTGAATTGTTTGAAGAGGTGACCAAAGTAGTGGACAAGGGAACTGAGTATGGCTTCTATTTATATGGAATTCTGGAATTCATTTGATAAAGTCCTTCATAAAAAACTGCTAGTTAAAGTTGAAACTCATGGAATTGAAGACAGGTTATTGACCTGGTTAGGAAATTAGCTGAGTTGCAGGAGACAGAGAGTTGGGTAAATGGACAGGTACGCAAATTGGCAGCATGTGACTGATGGTGTCTTGCAAGGATCTGTACTTAACAGCATTCAGGCCTCAGCTATTCACCATATTTATTCATGACTTTTTGGTGATGGGATAGAAAGCCACATGTCCAGATTTGCTGACAACACAAGGATTGGCAGCATTGTAGATGGAAGCATAAAATTCCGAAGAGATATTGATAGGTTATGTAAATGGGTAAAATTTTGGCAAATAGATTTCAATTTAGGCAAATGTGAGGTCATCCATTTTGGACCTAAAAAAGGATAGAACAGGGTACTTACTAAATGGTGAAAAGTTAGAAACAGTGACAGTCCAAAAAGACTTGGGGCCCATGTACATCGATCAGACAAATTTCATCAACAGATAGTCAAAAAGGCTGGCCTTTATATCTGGAGGACTAGATAACAAGGTAGTAGAATTAATTCTTCAGCTACACAAATCCTGGTTAGACCACACCTGGAGTACTGTGAGCTGTTCGAGGCACCATATCTTAGGATGGATGTATTGGAGGGAGCATAGCATAGGTTCACCAGTCAAAGGTTAAATTATCAGGAGAGATTACACAAAGTAATGTTGTATTTCCTGGAATTTAGAAGGTTAAGGGGTGATTTATTGAAGTTTTTTTAATATACGTTGATGGGATGTGGGTGTCACTGGGATGTGGGCAGCATTTATTGCCCATCCCTAATCGCCCTTGAGAAGGTGGTGGTGAGCTGCCTCCTTGAACTGCTGCAGTCCATGTGGGGTAGGTACCCACAGTGCTGTTAGGAAAGGAGTTCCAGGATTTTGACCCAGCGACAGTGAAAGAACTGTGCTACAGTTCCAAGTCAGGATGGTGTGTGGCTTGGTGGGGAACTTACAGATGGTGGTGTTCCCATGCATCTGCTGCCCTTGTCCTTCTAGGTGGTAGAGGTCGCGTGTTTGGAAGGTGATGTCTCAGGAGTTTTCAAGATATTAAGCGGAACAGATAAGGTAGATCGAGAGAAACTATTTCCACTATTTTGGGAATCTAGGACTCGGGAGCACAGTCTAAAGATTAGAGCCAGAACTTTCAGGAGTGAAATTAGAAAATACATGTCCACAAAGGGTAGTAAATGTTTGGAACTCTCTTCCGCAAAAGGCAATTGATGCTGCATCAATTGTTAATTTTAACTTTGAGAGTGTAGATTTTTGTTCGCTAAAGACAGTTAGAGATACCGGGCAAAAGCAGGTATATGGAGTTAGGTTCCAGATCAGCCGCGATCTCACTGAATGGTGGAACACGCTTATGGGGCAAAATGGCTGACTCCAGTTTCTATGTTCCGATGTTCTGAATTTCAGTCAGAGATTTTTTCAAGTAATTTTGGGGTGCAGAACAATGGCTTCCGAAATTTGGCCTCATTGTGCTTGTTTTAAGGTATTGGTAAAATGGACACCAATGAAGCCCAATTTCTACCCCAACATCTTCGGGGGTAGGGAGGAGAGAAAAGCATTTCAGTTTTCTAGAAGCATCATCGCTGATTCTGTCTTAATTTGGACGTCTTGTACCTGAAGTAAAATGACCACATTGAGGAACAAAATGTGTTTTCAGTAGCACAAAGTTCATATTCCAAGGAAAAAGAAATTAAAGCAGATGCATTGTCCCACGCTACTGTTGACCATCCTACACAACAGGATGGTAACTTCATTAATGAGATTGAATCATATTCTCAGTTTACTGCATCACAATGGCTGACAAGTTCCAAAAAACTCCAAGAAATTTGTCATCCTCAATTTTCACCAATATTGCACACAAGGTTTGCTACAGCACCATCCCATTGGTGAGGAATTGAAAATCTTCTTTGAGTACAGAAAGCAGTGGACTATCGTGGGTGATTTGCTGGTATATGACGAGAGGCTGGTGATTCCGGTCTCAATCCGGACAGATATCTTGGGAAAAATACACCAGGGCCACATGGGTATCCCGAAATGCAGAACACGGGCACAGTCATCCATGTGATGGCCGGGAATATCAAGAAATATAGAAGAAATTATTTCTAATTGCCAGGTATGCGCAGTGCACAGACCAGACCAGAGAGAACCCCTTATCTTAAACCAATTTCGAACCAGACTATGGGAACGTCTGGGGATTGGATCTATTCATGTTTAATGGAAAGTCCTACCTGATTGCTTTTGATTATTTTTCCAGGTGGACCAAAGGCAAACATTTGTACACAATGACTACTGAGACTGTCATTAGGGTTTTATCGGAGATCTTTGCAACACATGGCATTCCTGACCAGATTGTTTCTGATAATGGTCCACAATTTGCAAACGACTACTTTACGCACTTTGTGGAAAACTGTGGATTTGTACAACTTACAAGTCCCCCTAGATAATATCCTCAATTTAATGGCGAAGCTGAAAGAGGAGTCAGAACTATAAAACCACTGTTAAAAAAATGAAGATTTTCAAACAGCACTCTGAATCGACTCCATTGCAATGTGGATTAGCACCAGCAGAACTGTTGATGGGAAGGAAGCTTAGAACACAATTTCTCATCCTACCCAAAAAATTACTTCCAGGGCTAGACGTCCAGGATTACCAGAGAGTTCAAGACAGAGAAAACAACAAGCTTATAACCCTAACAGGCGATAGCATACCAGGAACCTACCCAAGTTGATGGAAGGAGCTAAGGTATGGGTATGAGAGCAAGGCAGAGAAGGAGTAATCATCCAGAGAGATGATAATCAACGGAGATCTTATTTAGTACATACTTCAGAAGGTACGATGAGAAGAAACAGGAGAAATCTTATTTCTATTCATCAAAGACATGAATCAGTTATATATTTAAATGAACCAGATATTGAACCTGAATTTCAGAAAGCACCAGATACTACAAACCTCAATGAAGACCGTCCAAGTCAAGAAACAAGAGTTTAGTGAAAGACTACTGATCTTCCGAGAGTCACAACAACACGATCAGGGAGAGTTGTGAAGCCTCCTGACAAGTTGAGTCTGTGATGTCAGACATTGCGGAGAGATGGGGTAATATGTAAAAGTAAAAATGAATGTAGAAAAAATTATATGTACAAAGGCTTGGGGCTGGATTTTGTGATGGAAGTGGGGCTCCCGGCGCTGGGCTGAAAATGCAGAGAGATCCCCGACTCTGCATTTTCTCGGCTCCCCCAGAGTGATCCTCCAATTTTTTATGTCAATGTTTTAGAAGATGGGATCACTGTCCGTTTAAAAACTTTTAATCGACGGAGATCCTGCCTCCAAGAGGTGCCGGCCAATCAGCTCAGCTGTATGAGCAGTGCCACTAGGAGCAGTGGCCATTGGCGGAAAGGCCCAGCCGAATCATTTTGCACACAAGTGTTTGGCTAGAAGGATGCACAACAGGTAGGTACAGATGGTCACTGGAGAGATATCAGCCGAAGATTCTGACAAATCACTATACGGCATACAACAGGTTAGTTGAGTCAGGTCAATAGGTGATAAATGGTTTGTGATTGTTGGAATGATGACTGCAGAAGGAGAATATCAAGTCAACATAAAGTGACAGATAGACACCGGTACGTCATGCAACATCATGATCTTCACAGACCTGTGCAAAGTGGCTCAACAGGGCGATCCAAAAATGAAGTAAGGTTGATGCTATTTGATGGCATCATATTAGTGCTGAGAGGACAAATTACTCTGATAGCCCAATGCAGTGTCAAGAATGAAGATCTGGAGTGCCAGATCACAGATGGCAAGCAAAAGCCATTCATCTCAGCTAGAGCAAGTCGAAAGCTTGGACTGGTAACTCTCAACGTGCAAAAGGAGGTTTGCAATGTGTCACAGCACACTAAACCATTGACCCCAGAGCAGATCCGAGTAGAGTTCAACGATGTGTTTACAGGTTTAGGATATCCTCCTGGAGAATATCATCTCAAAGTAGGTGAAAGAGTAAGACCAATTCAGCATCTGCTGAGGAAAGTTCCAGCTGCACTCAAGACCAGTCTGAAAGACGAGATAAAAGAGCTGGAAATGAAAGGAGAAATCAAGAAAGTGACAACCCCTACAGAATGGATTAGCAGCATGTTGCCAGTGAAATCAGCTGGAAAGCTGAGAGTATGCATAGACCCAAAGGATCTAAATAAAGCTCTGAAGAAATCTCACTGCCCTATGCCGACCATTGAAGGAATTTTGCCACAACTTGCAAGGCATAATTCTTCACTACCCGAGATGCGAAGGATGGTTCCTGGCAAGTGAAGCTGGATGAAAGCAACAGCTGTCTAACTACATTCTGGACACCGTTCAGGATATAGAGATGGTTGCGCATGCCATTTGGCATTTCCACGTCTCCCGAGGAATATCAACGCAGACAGCATAAGATAGTTAGTAATCTTCCCGCAGCGGAAGCTATAGTGGATGATCTGCTGGTTTATGGATGTGGAGATTCAAAGGAAGAAGCCTTTGATGACCATGATCAAAATCTAATGCGACTGCTAGACAGAACTCGTCAGATGAAACTGAAGCTGAACAAGAAAAAATTGCAATTAAAGATGCCTGAAGTCAAGTACATCGGTCATGTACTGAGAGCAAAATGTCTTTGCCCGGATCCCGAAAAAGAGAGAGCAGTAGCAACGAGGCGGCAACCAACAGATGTAAAAGCAGTGCAATGATTTGTTGATTTCGTCAACTATTTAGCAAAATTCTTGCCCTATTTGCTGTCGAGTGTAAGCCATTATACCAACTCATGCCAAGGACACACTATGGTTTTGGGGCACAGAACAAGAAACAGCATTCACTAAAATCAAGCAATTAGTGACAGCAACACCAGTGCTGAATTACTACGACGTAAATGATGAAGTCACCCTGCAGTGTGACACCAGCGAGACAGGACTTGGAGAAACCCTAATAGAGCAAGAGCAACCGGTTGCATCTGCATCCAGGGCTTTAAAGCAAACAGAGCCAAGAAAGAGTGCCTGGCCATTGTCTTTGCTTGCAAACATTTTCATCAATTCCTACTTGTAAGAGACAAAGTGACAGTCGAGTCTGACCACAAGCCACTCCAAAGCATTTTCCTCAAGCCGCTACCACCTGCTCCAAAGTGTCTGCAAGTTACAGAGATATCATCTGGACATGACATAAGCAAGGCAAACAGATTTACATTGCTGACATGCTGTTGAGAGCAACACTCCCTGTGAAGGAAGTGGAGGATGCTACGACAGAGTGTGAAATCTTCCAGATCCAACGTGAAGCTGCAGCTCGACATGCTCTGGAAATCAACAACCCAGCAGAGACATTGAATCTGACAAGCACATTGTGCAAATCAAGCAAACGACCCAACAAGAAGTAACTCTCCAAGTGTTGCAAGTAATAGTGATGAAAAAATGGCCTGAAAGCATCAAGGACATTCCTGTGGTCACAAGAGCATATTGGGCTTACAGAGATGAATTGACAGCCCAGGATTGCGTTGTGTACAAAGATAATAGAGTCATTATCCCGAAGGAGTCGGGAGAAGAGATGCTAAAGCTCATTCATGCAAGCCACCAAGGAATTGAGTTGAGTCTGAGGAAGGCAAGAGAAGTGCTCTACTGGCCAAACATGAGCAATGAAATCAAGGACCACATCAGCCATTGCAGTGCGTGTAACGAATACCAAGCTAAGCAAGCAAAAGAGCCGCTGATGACACATGACATTCCAGACAGATCATGGATGAAGCTGGGAGTAGACCTCTTCACTCTCACAGGAACTGATTATCTTGTCACCGTAGACGACAATTCTGACTACTGGAAGGTAGACCAGCTGACCTCAATGACTACTGGTGAGACTGTAGAATGCCTGAAAGCACACTTCAGTCATTATGGCATTGCAGACATGGTCATGAGCGACAATGGCCCTCGGTTCATAAGTAACGAAATCAACCACTTCATAAAGAATTGGGAAATTCAACACCATACTGTATCTCCACACTAACCCCAGCCAAATGCAAAGGCTGAGGTAACAATGAAAATTGCCAAAGGAATCATAAAGAAATTGAGCAAGTCCAGCACAGATGTACACAAGGCAATTCTTGAGTGGAGAAAAACACCTACCTAAGGCATGAAAAGTAATCCAGTACCATCACGCCGCATCCAAACTACTCTTCCTGTAGCAAAAAAGCTACTGAAGCCAAAAGTAGTTAACAGGCGTGAGTGACAAAATCAAGGAGAAATGGCAGAAAGCCAAATTTCATTTTGACAAAACTGCCAAACCAGAATTAGCATTGGAGAGCCAGTCAGGGTACAAACTTTCAACACTCACAACAACAGTCAACAGCCCATGTGGCAACTTGGGACCCACGTAGAGCAATTATCACCTCGACCATATGCGGTGGAACTGAACAACCAGATATACCGTTGCAACCGCAGGCACTTACGCACAACTGAAGAAGTTGTTCCGTCACTCCAGGTAGCCGATCAGGAAGATGTGAACTCACCATCTGCACAGACCACTGATCAACCATCTGTCCCAGAGGTCCACAGCACCCCAACAACTAAAATGGAACATAGATTTTGAACAGACCTAGCAATGCAAAACTGGGCATCTATGAGGTGCTGTGCGCTATCAGCAGAATTGTACTCAACCACAATCTGTAACCTCATGGCCTTGCATATACCCCACTCTACCATTACCATCAATCTACGAGACCAGCCCTGGTTCAATGAAGAGTATAGGAGAGCATGCCAAGAGCAGCACCAGGCATACCTCAAAATGAGGAGTCAACTTGGTGAAGCTACAACACAGGACCATTTGTCTGCCAAACTGGTTAGCAGCATGCGATAGACATAGCTGAGCGATCCTATAACCAACGGATTGGATCTAAGCTCTGCAGTCCTGCCACATCCAGCCGTGAATGGTGGTGGACAATTAAACAACTAACTGGAGGAGATGGCTCCACAAATATCCCCATCCTCGATGATGGGGGAACCCAGAACATCAGTGCAAAAGATGAGGCTGAAGCATTTGTAACAATCTTCAGTCAGAAGTGTCGAGTTGATGATCCATCTCGGCCTCCTCCTGAAGTCCTCAGCATCACAGCTGCCAGACTTCAGCCAATTTGATTCACTCCACGTGATATCAAGAAATGACTGAAGGCACTGGATACTGCAAAGGCTACGGGCCCTGACAATATTCCAGCAATAGTACTGAAGACCTGTGCTCCAGAACTTGCTGTGGCCCTAGCCAAGCTGTTCCAGTACAGCTACAACACTGGCATCTACCCGGTAATGTGGAAAATTGCCCAGGTATGTCCTGTACACAAAAAGCAGGATAAGTCCAACGCGGCCAGTTACCGCCCCATCAGTCTACTCTCAATCATCAGTAAAGTGATGAAAGATGTCATCAACAGTTCCATGAAGCGGCACTTGCTTAGCAATAGACTGCTCAGTGATGCTCAGTTTGGGTTCTGCCAGGACCACTCAGCTCCTGACCTCATGACAGCCTTGGTACAAACATGGACAAAAGAGCTGAATTCAAGAGGTGAGGTGAAAGTTACTGCCCTCGACATCAAGGCAGCATTTGACGGAGTATGGCATCAAGGAGCCCTAGCAAAACTGAAGTCAATGGGAATCAGGGGGTAAACTCTCCGCTGGTTGGAGTCATACCTAGCGCAAAGGAAGATGGTTGTGGTTGTTGGAGGTCAATCAGCTCAGCTCCAGGACATCACTGCAGGAGTTCCTCAGGGTAGTATCCTAGGCCCAATCATATGCAGCTGCTTCATCAATGACCTTCCTTCAATCATTAGCTCAGAATTGGTGATGTTTGCTGATGATTGCACAATGTTCAGCACCATTCGCGACTGCTCAGATACTGAAGCGGTCTGTGTAGAAATGCAGCAAGACCTGGACAATATCCAGGTCTAATTCAGTACCCTGTTCCCGCTGTCTCTCCATATCCCTTGATCCCTTTGGCATTAAGAAATATATCTATTTCCTTCTTGAATATATTTAATGACCTGGCACAGACACAATGGGCCAAGTGGCCTCTTTCTGTGCCGTAAACATTCTATGTTTGAAACATTCTATGAAAGCATCTTTAGCTCACTTAATAGAAAGTGAGCTGATAATATCCAAATGCAATTGTTTAAAAAAGGGGAATGAAATGCTTGAACCTTGTGAAGCTTCATGCACAGATATCACTGCCAGCACACCTAATTTCATTGTAAAGTCAATGGAGTGGCCCTACGACATCACGAGGTGCTGAGATCCACCCATGTAAAGTACAAAAGCTGCCGCTGGGCACTGGTGACCTTCAGTCACTCAAAGTGACAATGCAGGCTGCTCTGACTATTGTGGATCTAATACAGGCCCGAGGGAAGCTCCGGTGGCCAACAATTCAAGTTATGAACGGCAGCTTTTGTAACAAATAGAATGCCGCAAAAATTTGACGTACACAAATGTTCTTTTGTCATGTTTAGGTCCTGTGGAATTTGCCACGCAGTCTAAACCAGGTGGATTCAATAAGGTCATGAGCCTCCGGATATATTATACAACCATTTCAAGAAGAAATTCTCTCTGGTCGATACTGACTTAAATAATTTTTCCCATAGTGGAGCTAATGCTGTTTTAATTGATGGGATAGGGAGAAGATTGACCTGTTTCTGATTGTTAGACAATATCCCTCACTAGAAGTGCATGTGATGGATACTTGATCATCTAAAACCCTGCTGCCCGTGTCCTAACTCGCACCCAGTTCCATTCATTCATCACCCCTGTCTTCAACAACCTACATAGGCACCCGGTGCAACTACACCACGATTTTTAAATTCTCATTCCTGTTTTCAAATCCATCCATGGCCTCACTCCCCCTTATCTCGGGAATATCCCTCAATCCTACAAACACCAAGATCCCTCTGTTCCATCAATTCTGGCCTCTTGAACATCTCCGATTTGAATTCTTCCACTATTGGTGACCGTGCCTTTAGCTGCCTAGACCCTCAACTCTGGATTTCCCTCCCTAAACCTCTCCACCTCTTGACCTCTCTCATCCTTAAAACCTACCTCTTTAACCAAACTTCGGGTCACTTGTCATCATATTGCCTTACGAGGCTTAGTGTCAAATATTGTTTGATAACACTCCTGGGAAGCACCTTGGGGTGTTTTACATCACCGGTGCTATATAAATGCAAGTTTTTGTTGTTAGATATGGCTTGAGTACAGGATCATACTTGGCTGTGCTGTACTTCACAACCAGATGTTCTATAACCATTTTTGATTAGGTCTCACATGCCATGTATTGAAATAATGAAATCCACCCATGGAACCCTACTCAAGTGTGAGTATTAATGGAATAAAAATTTGTCTGGGCTGGTTTTCCGGCCTGGAATTGTGGACACCAAGCAGGAGGTTGCAGGTCAGCCTGAAATTGGCCTTCGGACCTCATTTCAATAATAGAGGGTAAGCTGTTGGTACTTGTTGTGCCTCAATAGGGCAGCTCACCCATCTCTGAACATGAATTTTCAGTTAAGTGCCAGGAAGGGGAAGAGGGTAAGACAACAGGGTGGGGGTTGTGATTACAGCTGGTAAAGGCCCTCATGTGTGCCATGGAGACAGGTGGAGCACTTCTGCTCCTGCTACCCACCTGAATTAAAAGTGAATACATTTACTTACCTTCTCAGAGGCAGCCATCAAACAGGCCACATGCTGTACACCTGAGGCCTGCTCCGCTCAGGGCAGCTCAATTTCCCTGTTGAGCCTTGAAGCAGGTGTCAGGTTCTTCATCAGCATTTGCAAGAGGCCAAATATCTGCTTTAAGTGGCCACTGTGCACATTTGAAAGTGGCTTAACCTAATTGCACATGCCACTCTGCTATTTAAGAAAGGTGAGAAAGGAAATGTAAGGGATTATAAACTAGTTTGCGCAGGGATTGTAAACCTCAACAACAAGAAGATCCATTTTTAAACATTTAGTTAAAAATGCAATATCTCAAGAGCCGCAATGCTGTTACTCAAATGCAAACATAACAATGAAAAACAAGACAGAGACGTATCTACCCCTGAGTTAGTCTAACATCTGTTGTCATGAAATTGCTAGAATCTATAATTAAGGATAGAGTGACTGAAGAATTTGAAAATTTTCAGCTGATCAAAGAGAGCCAGCATGAATTTGTAAAGGGTAGGTCATGTCTGATGAACCTGATTGAATTGTTTGAAGAGGTGACCAAAGTGGTGGACAAGGGAACTGACTATGGCTTCTATTTATATGGAATTCTGGAATTCATTTGATAAAGTCCTTCAGAAAAAACTGCTAGTTAAAGTTGAAACTCATGGAATTGAAGACAAATTATTGACCTGGTTAGGAAATTAGCTGAGTTGCAGGAGACAGAGAGTTGGGTAAATGGACAGGTATGCAAATTGGCAGGATGTGACTGATGGTGTCTTGCAAGGATCTGTACTTAACAGCATTCAGGCCTCAGCTATTCACCATATTTATTCATGACTTTTTGGTGATGGGATAGAAAGCCACATGTCCAGATTTGCTGATAACACAAGGATTGGCAGCATTGTAGATGGAAGCATAAAATTCCAGAGATATTGATAGGTTATGTAAATGGGTAAAATTTTGGCAAATAGATTTCAATTTAGGCAAATGTGAGGTCATCTACTTTGGACCTAACAAAGGATAGAACAGGGTACTTACTAAATGGTGAAAAGTTAGAAACAATGACAGGCCAAAAAGACTTGGGGCCCATGTACATCGATCAGACAAATTTCATGAACAGGTAATCAAAAAGGCTGGCCTTTATATCTGGAGGACTAGATAACAAGGTAGTAGAATTAATTCTACAGCTACACAAATCCTGGTTAGACCACACCTGAAGTACTCTGTGCTGTTCTAGGCACCACATCTTAGGATGGATGTGTTGGAGGGGGGTTTACCAGTCGAAGGGTTAAATTACCAGGAGAGATTACACAAAGTTTTTTATTCATTCATGGGATGTGGGCATCGCTGGCTAGGCCAGCATTTATTGCTCATTCCTAATCACCCTTGAGAAGGTGGTTGTGAGCTGACTTCTTGAACTGCTGCAGTCCACGTGGGGTAAGTACACCTGCAGTGCTGTGAGGAAACGAGTTCCAGGATTTTGACCCAGTGACAGTGAAGGAACGGCGATAAAGTTCCAATTCAGGATGGTGTGTGGCTCGGTGGGGCACTTGCAGATGGTGGTGTTCCCATGCATCTGCTGCCCTTGTCCTTCTAGGTGGTAGAGATCGCGTGTTTGGAAGGTGATGTCAAAGGAGTTTTCAAGATATTAAGCGGAACAGATAAGGTAGATAGAGAGAAACTATTTCCACTATTTTGGGAGTCTAGGACTAGAGAACACTGTCTAAAGATTAGAGCCAGAACTTTCAGGAGTGAAATTAGAGAATACATGTCCACACAAAGGGTAGTAAATGTTTGGAGCTCTCTTCTGCAAAAGGCAATAGATGCTGCGTCAATTGTTAATTTTAACTTTGAGAGCGATCGATTTTTGTTATCTAAAGACGGTAAGGGATACCGGGCAAAGGCAGGTATATGGAGTTAGGTTCCAGATCAGCCACGATCTCACTGAATGGCGGAACAGGCTTGAGGGGCAAAATGGCTGACTCCTGTTTCTATGTTCTGATGTTCTGAATTTCAGTCAAAGATTTTTTCAAGTACTATGTCGGGTGGCACAGTGGTGCAGTGGTTAGCTACACAGCTCCAGCGACCTGGGTTTGGTTCTGGGTATGCCTGTGTGGAGTTTGCAAGTTCTCCCTGTGACCGCGTGGGTTTCCGCCTGGTGCTGCGGTTTCCTCCCACAGCCATAGACTTGCAGGTCGATAGGTAGATTGGCCATTGTAAATTTCCCCTAGTGTAGGTAGGTGGTAGGAGAATGGTGGGGATGTGGAAGGGAATATGGGATAAATGTAGGATTCGTATAAATGGGTGGTTGTTGGTCGGCACAGACTCGGTGGGCCGAAGGGCCTGTTTCAGTTTTGTATCTGCCTCTCTAGAACACTGGCTCCCGAAATTTGGCCTTATTGTGCTTGTTTTAAGGTAATGGTAAAATAGAAACCAATGGGACCCAATTTTTGCCCCAACATCGTCGGGGGTGGGGAGAAGAGAAAAGCATTTCAGTTTTCTAGAAGCATCATCGCTGATTCTGACTTAATTTGGATGTCTTGTACCTGAAGTAAAATGACCGCATTGAGGAACAAAATGTGTTTTCAGCAGCACAAAGTTCATATTCCAAGGAAAGAGGACTTTAAAGCAGATGCATTGTCAAGGGCTACTGTTGACAGTCCTAAACAATAGGATGTTAACTTCATTTATCAGATTGAGTCATATTCTCAGTTCCCTGCATCACATTGGCCAGCAAGTTCCAAAAAACTCCAAGAAATTTGTCATGCTCAAATGCAAGATGAGGAATGCATCTGTATTCACCAATATTGCACACAAGGTTTGCCACAGCAGCGTCCCATTGGTAAGGAATTGAAAATCTTCTTTAAGTACAGAAAGCACTGGACTATCGTGGGTGATTTGCTGGTATATGACGAGAGGCTGGTGATTCCGGTCTCAATCCGGACAGACATCTTGGGAAAAATACACCAGGGCCACATGGGTATCCCGAAATGCAGAACACGGGCACAGTCATCCATGTGATGGCCGGGAATATCAAGAAATATAGAAGAAATTATTTCTAATTGCCAGGTATGCGCAGTGCACAGACCAGACCAGAGGGAACCCCTTATCTCAAACCAATTTCGAACCAGACTGTGGGAACGTCTGGGGATTGGATCTATTCATGTTTAATGGAAAGTCCTACCTGATTGCTTTTGATTATTTTTCCAGGTGGACCAAAGGCAAACGTTTGTACACAATGACTACTGAGACTGCCATTAGGGTTTTATCGGAGATCTTTGCAACACATGGCATTCCTGACCAGATTATTTCCAATAATGGTCCACAATTTGCAAACGACTACTTTACGCACTTTGTGGAAAACTGTGGATTTGTACATCTTACAAGTCCCCCTGATAATATCCTCAATCTAATGGTGAAGCTGAAAGAGGAGTCAGAACTATAAAACCACTGTTGAAGAAAAATGAAGATTTTCAAACAGCACTCTGAATCGACTCCATTGCAATGTGGATTAGCACCAGCAGAACTGTTGATGGGAAGGAAGCTTAGAACACAATTTCTCATCCTACCCAAAAAATTACTTCCAGGGCTAGACGTCCAGGATTACCAGAGAGTTCAAGACAGAGAAAAGTCTTATCGAAAACAACAAGCTTATAACCCTAACAGGCGATAGCATACCAGGAACCTACCCAAGTTGATGGAAGGAGCTAAGGTATGGGTATGAGAGCAAGGCAGAGAAGGAGTAATCATCCAGAGAGATGATAATCAACGGAGATCTTACATACTTCAGAAGGTACGATGAGAAGAAACAGGAGAAATCTTATTTGTATTCATCAAAGACCTGAATCAGTTATATATTTGGATGAACCAGATATTGAACCTGAAATTCAGAAAGTACCAGATACTACAAACCTCAATGAAGACCGTCCAAGTCAGGAAACAAGAGTTCAGTGAAAGACTACTTATCTTCCGAGAGTCACAACAACACAATCAGGGAGAGTTGTGAAGCCTCCTGACAGATTGAATCTGTGATGTCAGACATTGCAGGGAGATTGGGTAGTATGTAAAAGTTAAAATTAATGTAGAAAAAAATATACGTACAAAGACTTGGGGCTGGATTTTGTGATGGAAGCGGGGCTCCCGGCTCCGGGCTGAAAAGGCAGAGAGATTTCTGCATTTTCCTGCCCCCGCCCCCCCCCCCCCCCCCACCCCGGAGTGATCCTCCATTTTGTTCTGTAAAGTTTTAGAAAGTGGGATCACTGTCCGTTTAAAAGCTTTTGATCGACGGGGATCCTGCCTCCAAGAAGTGCTGGCCAATCAGCTCAGCTTATCAGCAGTGCCACTAGGAGCAGTGGCCATTGGCGGAAAGGTAGAGGCCTTGGACCCAGGCCCAGCGGTGGTAATCTGGAATAGAGGTAGGTGAGGTGGGGTCGCCGGGGCCATGGCAGAGGGAACCACCCGTCAGCCCGCAGGGATGGTGCCGTGATTTACAAGGCGTCCACCCCGTGTGGTGGAGGCATGGCCTGTTTGGGAGAGAAATGCAATACTTCACTAATGTGCCTCCTGGCTTGCCATAGTCATGCAACCTCTCCCATGAGGCACTCACTGCAGGCAGCCATCAGATGGCAGTTCAATAAAGACAAGTGTTGTGCTGTAAGCTCATAATATGGTGTCAGAATGGAGCTGAGATTGAGTGTTGAAGAGCTGTATTGAAGCACAGCTACTAAAAGAAGAACACAGGAATGTTCAGAGCTGCTAAAAGCTGCTAAAAGCCACAGGAAACCACAGAGAAGGAACAAAGAAGTACTGAAAGCACTGGATAATACACAATGGCTGCAAGTCTTCCTCTCCTGTCGTCAGTGGAAATGAAAGCTGATATGAAGCAGAACTGGCAGTTTTTCCATCACAATGGCAAAATTACAAAATTGCCACAGATTTAATTAACAAACCAGAGCAGCCACAAGTAGTTACACTTTTATCATTGTTGGGAAGAGACTGTTACAAAATGTATTCCACACTAAATCTCGCTGAAGAACAAAAAAAATGAACAGCAGAAATGTTGAAAGCCTTGAAGGCACGCATTGAACCACAAGTGAACATAAATTATGAACGGTATGTCTTCAGTATTAGGGCCCAATGTAAAAAGGAGTCCATTGATCAATATGCCACTGCATTTACACAGCTTGCAGTATCCTATACATTTGCACAACTAAAAGATTATCCAACTAAAGACAGGATTTATTAGGCATAAGAGATCCTGCAGTGAGAGCATGTCTACTGAGAGAGGAGAAACTGACTCTCAGGAAAGTGATCGACATGTGCAGAAGGGCTGAGGTTGTTAAGAACAGCGAAATCAGATTCAAGGCAGAACAGACCAGGCCTTGCATAATGATAGGCATTCTAGGCCGAAAGGGCAGAAAGTTCATGGACTATGGGAAGTATGAAAGTACTGTGGAGGACATCACACAAAGGAAAAGAAGGTATGTTCAGCGTGGGAAAGCACTGCAAGAAGCCAAATAGTTTTGCACACAAGTGTTTGGCTAGAAGGAAGAATAACAGGTAGGTACAGATGGCTACTGGAGAGATATCAGCCGAATATTCTGACAAATCGCTATACAGCATACTACAGGTTAGTTGAGCCAGGTCGATAGGTGATAAATAGTTTGTGACTGTTGGAATGATGACTGCAGAAGGAGAATATCAAGTCAACATAAAGTGACAGATAGACACCGGTACGTCATGCAACATCATGATCTTCACAGACCTGTGCAAAGTGGCTCAACAGGGCGATCCAAAAATGAAGTAAGGTTGATGCTATTTGATGGCATCATATTAGTGCTGAGAGGACAAATTACTCTGATAGCCCAATGCAGTGTCAAGAATGAAGATCTGGAGTGCCAGATCACAGATGGCAAGCAAAAGCCATTCATCTCAGCTAGAGCAAGTCGAAAGCTTGGACTGGTAACTCTCAACGTGCAAAAGGAGGTTTGCAATGTGTCACAGCACACTAAACCATTGACCCCAGAGCAGATCCGAGTAGAGTTCAACGATGTGTTTACAGGTTTAGGATATCCTCCTGGAGAATATCATCTCAAAGTAGGTGAAAGAGTAAGACCAATTCAGCATCTGCTGAGGAAAGTTCCAGCTGCACTCAAGACCAGTCTGAAAGACAAGATAAAAGAGCTGGAAATGAAAGGAGAAATCAAGAAAGTGACAACCCCTACAGAATGGATTAGCAGCATGTTGCTGGTGAAATCAGCTGGAAAGCTGAGAGTATGCATAGACCCAAAGGATCTAAATAAAGCTCTGAAGAGATCTCACCGCCTTATGCCGACCATTGAAGGATTTTTGCCACAACTTGCAAGGCATAATTCTTCACTACCCGAGATCCGAAAGATGGTTCCTGGCAAGTGAAGCTGGATGAAAGCAACAGCTGTCTAACTACATTCTGGACGCCGTTCAGGATATAGAGATGGTTGCGCATGCCATTTGGCATTTCCACGTCTCCCGAGGAATATCAACGCAGACAGCATAAGATAGTTAGTAATCTTCCCGCAGTGGAAGCTATAGTGGATGATCTGCTGGTTTATGGATGTGGAGATTCAAAGGAAGAAGCCTTTGATGACCATGATCAAAATCTAATGCGACTGCTAGACAGAACTCGTCAGATGAAACTGAAGCTGAACAAGAAAAAATTGCAATTAAAGATGCCTGAAGTCAAGTACATCGGTCATGTACGGAGAGCAAAATGTCTTTGCCCGGATCCCGAAAAAGAGAGAGCAGTAGCAACGAGGCGGCAACCAACAGATGGAAAAGCAGTGCAATGATTTGTTGATTTCGTCAACTATTTAGCAAAATTCTTGCCCTATTTGCTGTCGAGCGTAAACCATTATGCCAACTCATGCCAAGGACGCACTATGGTTTTGGGGCACAGAACAAGAAACAGCGTTCACTAAAATCAAGCAATTAGTGACAGCAACACCAGTGCTGAATTACTACGACGTAAATGATGAAGTCACCCTGCAGTGTGACACCAGCGAGACAGGACTTGGAGAAACCCTAATAGAGCAAGAGCAACCAGTTGCATCTGCATCCAGGGCTTTAAAGCAAACGGAGCCAAGAAAGAGTGCCTGGCCATTGTCTTTGCTTGCAAACATTTTCATCAATTCATACTTGTAAGAGACAAAGTGACAGTCGAGTCTGACCATAAGCCACCCCAAAGCATTTTCCTCAAGCCGCTACCACCTGCTCCAAAGTGTCTGCAAAGAATTTTACTCCAGTTATAGAGATATCACCTGGACGTGACATACAAGCAAGGGAAACAGGCTTACGTCACTGACATGCTGTTGAGAGCAACACTCCCTATGAAGAAAGTAAAGGATGCTACGACAGAGTGTGAAGTCTTCCAGATCCAACATGAAGCTGCAGCTCGACATGCTATGGAAGTCAACAACCCAGCAGAGACATTGAATCTGACAGACAAGCACATTGTGCAAATCAAGCGAACTACCCAACAAGATGCAACTCTCCAAATGTTGCAACTAATAGTGATGAAAAGATGACCTGAAAGCATCAAGGACACTCCTGTGGTCACAAGAGCGTATTGGGCTTACAAAGATGAATTGACAGCCCAAGATGGCATTGTGTACAAAGAAAATAGAGTCATTATCCCTAAGGAGTAGGGAGAAGAGATGCTAAAGCTCATTCATGCAAGCCACCAAGGAATTGAGTCGAGTCTGAGGAAGGCAAGAGAAGTGCTCTACTGGCCAAACATGAGCAATGAAATCAAGGACCACATCAGCCATTGCAGTGCGTATAATGAGTACCAAGCTAAGCAAGCAAAAGAGCCGCTGATGATACATGACATTCCAGACAGATCATGGATGAAGCTGGGTGTAGACCTCTTCACTCTCACAGGAACTGATTATCTTGTCACCGTAGACGACAATTCTGACTACTGGAAGGTAGACTAGCTGACCTCAATGACTACTGGTGAGACTGAAGAATACCAGAAAGCACACTTCGGTCATTACGGCATTCCAGACATGGTCATGAGCGACAATGGCCCTCAGTTCACGAGTGACGAATTCAACTGCTACATAAAGGATTGGGAAATTCAACACCATACTGCATCTCCACATTATTCCCAGTCAAATGGAAAGGCTGAGGCAGCAGTGAAATTTGCCAAAAGAATCATAAAGATATTGAGCAAATCCAGCACAGATGTACACAAGGCAATTCTTGAGTGGAGAAACACAACTACTGAAGGCATGAAAATTAGTCCAGTACAAAGACTAATGTCACACGACACCCAAACCACTCTTCCAAGAGCAAAAAAGCTACGTAGAGCAGTTATCACCTCGACCCTATGCGGTGGAAGTGAACTACCAGATATACCACCTCAACTGCTGCAAGTCAGGATGGCCGAGCAGTCTAAGGCACTGTGTTCATGTCGCAGTCTCCCTTGGAGGTATGGGTTCTGACACATTTGTTTTCAATTAAATGCTTTGTTTCTATGGTGGGAACAGGTTACTGAGTTGGATGATCAGCTATAATCATAATGAATGGCGGAGAAGGGCCGAATGGCCTACTCCTGCGCCTATATTCTATGTTTCTATGTTTCTAACCACAAGCACATATGCACAACTGGAGAAGCTGTTCCTTCACTGCAGGCGGCTGATCAGGAAGATGTGAACTCACCATCTGCACAGACCAGAGATCAACCATCAGTCCCAGAGTTAAAATGGAACATAGATTTTGAACAGATCTAGCAATGCAAAACTGGGCATCCATGAGGCGCTGTGTGCTATCAGCAGCAGCAGAATTGTACTCAACCACAATCTGGAACCTCATGGCCCAGCATATCCCCCACTCTATTATTACCATCAAACTAGGAGACCAATCCTGGTTCAATGAAGAGTGTAGGAGGGCATGCCAGGAGCAGCATCCAGCATACCTCTAAATGAGGTGTCAACCTGGTGAAGCTACAACACAGGACTATTTGCGTGCCAAACTGCATAAGATGGTTATGGTTGTTGGAGGTCAATCAACTCAGCTCCAGGACATCACTGCAGAAGTTCCTCAGAGTAGTGCCCTAGGCCCAACCATCTTCAACTGCTTCATCAATGACCTTCCTTCAAACATAAAGTCAGAAGTGAGAATGTTCGCTGATGATTGCACAATGTTCAGCACCATTCGCGACTCCTCAGATAATGAAGCAGTCCGTGTAGAAATGCAGCAAGACCTGGACAATATCCAGGCTCTGGCTGATAAGTGGCAATTAACATTCATGCCACACAAGGGCCAGGCAATGACCATCTCCAACAAGAAGAATCTAACCATCTCCCCTTGACATTCAATGGCATTACCATCGCTGAATCCCCCACTATCAACATCCAAGGGGTTACCATTGACCACAAACTGAACTGGAGTAGCCATATAAATACCATGGCTACAAGAGCAGGTCAGCGGCTAGGAATCCTGCGGCGAGTAACTCACCTCCTGACTCCCCAAAGCCTGTCCACCATCTACAAGGCACAAGTCAGGAGTGTGATGGAAAATGCTCCACTTGACTGGATGGGTGCAGCTCCAACAACACTCAAGAAGCTCAACAACATCCAGGACAAAGCAGCCGGCTTGATTGGCACCCCATCCACAAACATTCACTCCCTTCACCACCGACACACAGTGGCAGCAGTGTGTGCCATCTACAAGATGTACTGCAGCAATGCACCAAGGCTCCTTCGATAGCACCTTCCAATCTCATGACCACTACCAACTAGAAGGACAAGGGCAGCAAATGCATGGGAACTCCATCACCTGCAAGTTTCCCTCGAAGCCACACACCATCCTGATTTGGAACTATATCGCCGTTCCTTCACTGTCGCTGGGTCAAAATCCTGGTACTCCCTTCCTAACAGCACTGTGGGTGTACCGACATCACATGGACTGCAGCAGTTCAAATAGGCAGCTCACCACCACATTCTCAAGGGAAATTAGAGATGGGCAATAAATGCGGGCCGAGCCAGCGATGCCCATATCCCATGAATGAATTTAAAAAAACAGTTAGGAACATAGGGACATAGGAACATAGGAGCAGGAGTAGGCCATTCAGCCCTTCTAGCCTACTCCACCATTCTAGATCATGGTTTCTCATCTACCTCAAAGCCATATTCCCGCACTATCCCCATATCCCTTGATGTCATTAGCAACTAGAAATCTATCGATCTCTGTCTTGATCTTACTCAGTGACTGAGCTTCCATCAGCTTCTGAGGCAGAGAATTCCAAAGATTCACCACCCTCTGAGTGAAGAAGTTCCTCCTCATCTCAGTGCTAAATGGCTTGCCCTTATTCTGAGATTGTGTCTCCTGGTTCTAGACCCCACAGCCAGGGGAAACATCCTTTCTACATCTCCCCTGTCTACACCTTTAAGAATTTAGTAAGTTTCTATGAGATCGCCTCTCATTCCTTCTAAACTCTAGAGAATACAGTCCCAGTCTCCTCAATTTCTCCTCATAGGACAACCTCTCCATCCCAGGAATCAGTCTGGTGAGCCTCCGCGGCACTCCCTCTATGGCAAGTATATCCTTCCTCCGGCAAGGGGACCAGAACTGTATACAATATTCCAGGTGCGGCCTCACCAATGCTTATAAAATTGAGCAAGACTTCTTCTGTTGTCAAACCCTGTGGCGATAAAGGCTAACTTATTGTTTGCCTTTCTAATAGCTTGCTGCACCTGCATGCTCACTTTCAGTGACTTCTGAACAAGGACACCCAGGCCCTTTGGACATCAACACTTTCCAAGCTCTCACCACTTAAGAAATACTCTGCACCTCCGTCCCTTCTACCAAAGTGGATAACGTCACACTTGTACACATTATATTCCATCTGCCATGTTCTTGCCCACTCACTCAGCCTGTCCAAATCCCCTTGAAGCCTCCTTGCATCCCCCTCACAACTCACATTCCCACCAAGTTTTGCATTATCCACAAACTTGGAAATACTACAATTGGTCCCCACATCCAAATCATTGATATAGATTGTGAACAGCTGGGTCTAGGCACTGATCCTTGTGGTACGTCACTGGTCACAGTCTGCCAAGCTGAGAATGACCCATTTATCCTATTGTCTGTTTTCTGCCTGTTACCCAATCCTCAATCCATGCGAGTATATTACCCCCAATCCCATGCACTTTAATTTTGCTTAGTAACCTCTGATATGGGACTTTCTCAAAAGCCTTCTGAAAGTCCACATCCATTGGTTCCACTTTATCCACTCTGCTGGTAACATCCTCAAAAAACTCTAACAAGTTTGTCAAACATGATTTCCCCTTGGTAAATCAATGTTGACTCTGCCCAATCAGACCATTATTTTCCAAGTGTCCAGTCAGCACATCCTTTATAATAGATTCCAGTATTTTCCCTACTACCGATGTCAGCTAACAGGTATGATTGTAGTTGCCTGTTTTCTCTCTCCCTATTTCTTAAACAGTGGGGTTTACATTTGCAGCCTTCCAATCTGCAGGCACCATTGCAGAATTTATAGAATTTTGAAAGATGATCACCAATGCATCTACTATCTCTGTAGCCATCTCTTTCAACACTCTCGCGGTGAAGATCATCGGGTCCTGGGGATTTGTTAACTTTCAGTGCCATTAATTTCTCCAATACTACATTTTTTCCTAAAATAATTTCTTTTAGTTCCTCGTTCTCAATAGACCCATGGATCTCAGTTATTTCAGGGAGTCTTCCGTGAAGACAGATAGAAAGCAATTTAAATTTTTTAAAATTATTTAGCTTCTCTGCCGTTTCTCTATTTCCCATTATAAATTCTCCTGTCTCTGCGGGTAATGGGACCCACATTTGTCTTCACTAATTTTTTTCCTTTTTACATGCCTAAAGAAGCTTTTACAATCTGTATTTATATTTCTTTGTAGTTTACGTTCACATCATTACATTCTCTCTTTCTTTATCTTGGTCCTCCTTTGCTGGATTCTAAACTTCTCCCAATCCTCCGGCTTACAACTTGTTTTGGCAAATTTATAAGCCTCCCTCTTTGATCTAATACGATCTTTGACTTCCTTTGTTAGCCTGGACTGACTCACTTTCCCCATTGGGACCTTTTGCCTTAAAGGAATGCATGTTTTTTGAAAACCATGCATTAATTCCTTTAGTACAAGCCATTGCCCATTGACCATCAAACCTTTTAATGTATTTTTCCAATCTACCACAGCCAACTTACTCCTCATACTTTCATAATTGCCCTTGTTTAGATCTATAGTTATGACAGCAACAACAAGTGACACGGGAACGACACTCCCCGGAGAAGGCAAATCACCCTGATGAACAACCATGAAGAGACTGGCATGATTTAAGGACTATGGGCTGGAGTTAGTTCTCCCCCAGGCGTCACGGTCTGTGGCGGGGGGGGGGGGGGGTGCCGGAAGATGCATCCGGGAGAGGGCCACCACACAGCCTGCCCCGATATTACTGGTGGTCTCGTCTCAGACCTCCGCTCACCAACGCACAGCAACAAGACCTCCATTTTGCACATTTAAATAAATGAAAATGAATGCATTAATGATACTTACGTCACCACCTGAGTTCCCGCTCGCTCTTCGGCCCAGTGGCCGGCATTCCAGCGCCTTCGGATCTCCGTCCGGGAAAACGAGGCACCACACTGGTGGAGAGGGGAGGAGGAAATCTTCTCAGTGCGGGGGTTGGGGGGAACGGGGTCAAAGTAACATCATTGGTGTAGGGGATGATGAGAAGGGTTTGAGATTAATGTTTATACTCTTTGGGGGTGGGAAGGTCAGGTGGACAAGGTAAGTGGTTTGGGGGCGAAGAGGACAAGTAATTTATTAAATTGTTATGGGGGGGTGAGAGAGGGGCAGAATAAATTTACTTATCTATTTTTATTTACTTGCACTTTAAATATTTAATTTTACCGGTAGGGCTCAAAGCCCATTAAAAATGACGTCAGCACCTGTCCACAGGCAGCTGATGCCATTGCTGGGGACGGACAGACTGCCCTCTCCATGTGATTGGGGAGAGGGGTGGCCCGTCGTGGCTATTCAAATGAGCTGCTGCATGGAAGACTGTGGCCCGCTCCGCGACATGTGGCCAGCATGGCAGGCTGCCGTTTTTCCGCCTGTCACCCACATCGGTGGCAGGCACAGAAGATTCAGCCCTACGTGTGCAATGCACGTGCAGAGACTAACGAGAATAACGAACTACTAATGCACCAGAACAGTCGTGTACACAGTGGGTAACTTGAGCAACTCACAGTGAAAATGACAATGTTTGCAAATTCTTTTTTGTTTTTTTGTATGAAAAGGGGAAGTTTGTGAGAAATGCATTACTGTACTAAAGTGCTTCCTGGCTTGTCATAGCCATGTGACCTCTACCATGAGGCACTCACTGCAGGCAGCCATCAGAAGGCAGTTCAATAAAGACAAAGTACAAGCAAGACTGTTGTCCTGCGAGCCCGTAACACTACCCCCCACACCCCCGCCGCTGGTAAGATCCCAGCAGCAGTGGGAAGAGGCTGTAATTGGCCGTTAATAGACCACTTTGGGGGGAGATGTAGTATAAGGGTTTGAGAGGGTTAATGTTTGGGACAGTGTGAGTAATACCTCCCATTATGACGATGTAAGAGATCACATGAGAGTGAAACTTGAAGGAGAAACTGCATGGCATCAGTGGAGTTAGACACATTTGTATAAAGCTGTATATAGTTCTCCAATATGAATCAACTAGTTATTGTTAAAACTTACTGAAGACTCAGTAATCTCTCCTGGCTAGAGTAGCCAAACGTACAATAAAAACAACACTCCTTCAATGTTAACTGGAGCATCAGCCTAAATTTTTGTGTTCAAGTCTGAAGTGGGATTCAACCCACAGTCTTTCAACTTGTAGGGGAGGTTGACCAACTGAACCATAGTGACACCCAAAGAGTTCCCCTACCAGGCAAATCCACGCACAGCTATGATTCATATGACTCATACAAGTTTACAATCAACACTCTGAAACCTTCTGCGCATCTTTTCATCAGCAACAAAGCCTCTTTAGCTCACTCAATAGAAAATGAGATGATATGTCCAAATGCAATTGTTTTAAAAAGTGGAATGAGATGCTTAATCCTTGTGAAGCTTCATTCACTTTGTTCCGATATCACTGCCACCGCACCTAATTACATTGTAAAGTATTTGGAGTGGCCCTGCTACATCGCGAGGTGCTGAGATCACCCATGAAAAGTACAAAAGCTGCCGCTGGGCACTGGTGACCTTCAGTCACTCAAAATGACAATGCAGTCTGCTCTGACTATTGTGCATCTAATACAGGCCCTAGGGAAGCTCTGGTGGCCAACAATTCAAGGTATGAACGGCAGCTTTTGAAACAAATGGACTGCCGCAAGATTTGATGTGCACAAATGTTCTTTTGTCATGTTCAGGTCCTGTGAAATTTGCCACGCAGTATAAACCAAGCAGATTCAAAACATTCAGGAGCCTCCGGATATATCAGATAACCACTTCAAGAAGCAGTTGTTTCTGGTCTATGCTGACTCAATTAAATTTGCCCATGGCGGAGCTAATGCTGTTTTAATTGACTGGGATAGGGAGTAGAAGATTGACCTGCTTCTGATTGTTCGACAATGTCCCTCACTAGAAGTGCATGTGGCTGGATACTTGATCATCTAAAACCCTGCTGCCCGTGTCCTAACTCGCACCAAGTCCCATTCATTCATCACCTCTGTCCTCACCAACCTACATAGACTCCCGGTCCAATTATACCACGGTTTTTAAAATCTCACTTGTGTTTAACAATTCCATCCACGGCCTCACCCCTCCTTATTCCTGTAACATCCCTCAGCCCTACAAACACCAAGATCTCTCTGTTACACCAATACTGGCCTCTTGAGCATCTTCAATTTTAATTGCTCCATCATTTGCAGCCGTGCCTTTAGCTGCCTTTTCCCTCAGGTCTGGAATTCCCTCCCTAAACATTTCCGCCTCTCTACCTCTCTTAGATACCACTTGAGTATGGGCTTATACTTGGCTCCACAACCAGATGGTCTACAACCATTTTCTATTAAGTCTCACATGCCATGTATTGAAATAATGAAACCCTACTCAAGTGTGAGTATTTTTGGAGTAAAGATTTGTCTGGGCTGGTTTTCAGGCCGTGAATTATGGACACCAAGCAGGAGGTTCAGGTCAGCCTGAAATTGGCCTTTGGTCCTCATTTCAATAATCTAGGGTAAGCTGTCGGTACTTGTTGTGCCTCAATAGGGCAGCTCACTCATCTCTGAACATGAATTTTCAGTTCAGTGCCAGGAAGGGGAAGAGGGTAAGAAAGCAAGGTGTGGGTTGTGATTACAGCTGGTAAAGGCCCTCATGTGTGCCATGGAGACAGGAGGAGCACTTCTGCTCCTCTTCACCCACCTGAATTAAAAATGAATACATTTACTTACCTTCTCAGAGGCAGCCATCAAACAGGCCACATGCTGTACACCTGAGGCCTGAGGCCTGCTCCGCTCACAGCAGCTCAATTTCCCTTTTGGGCCTTGAAGCAGGTATCAAGTTCATCATCAGCATGTCCAAGAGGCTGAATATCTGCTTTAGGTGGCCACTGTGCACACTTGAAAAATGGCTCAAACAAATTGCACATGCAACTCTGCTATTTAAAAAAGGTGAGAAAGGAAAATTAGGAGATTATACACCAGTTAGCCCAGGGTTGGCTACTTTAATAACAAGATGATACATTTTTTAAAATGTAGTCAAAAATGCAATATCTCAAGAGCCGAAATGCTGTTACTTAAATGCCAATAATAATGAAAATCAAGACAGAGATGTATTTTACCCCTGAGTTAGTCTAACTTCTGTTGTCAGGAAATTGCTAGAGTCGATAATTAAGAATAGAGTGACTGAAGAATTTGAAAATTTTCAGCTGATCAAAGAGAGCCAGCATGAATTTGTAAAGGGTAGGTCATGTCTGATGAACCTGATTGAATTGTTTGAACAGGTGACCAAAGTAGTGGACAAGGGAGATGACTATGGCTTCTATTTATATGGAATTCCAGAAGTTACTTGATAAAGCCGTTCATAAAAGACTGTTAGCTAAGGTTGATACTCATGGAATTGAAGACAAATTACTGACCTGTTTAGGAAATTGGCTGAACAGCAGGAGACAGCGAGTTGAATAAAAGGACAGGTATACAAATTGGCAGGATGTGACTGATGGAGTCTTGCAAGGATCTGTAATTAACAGCTTACAGGCCTCAACTATTCACCATATTTATTAATGACCTTTTGATGATAGGATGGAAAGCCACATATCCAGATTTGCTGATAACACAAGGATCGTCAGCATTGTAGATGGAAGCATAAAATTCCAAACAGATATTGATAGGTTATGTAAATGGGTAAAATTGTGGCAAATAGATTTCAATGCAGGCAACTGTGAGGTCATCCACTTTGGACCTAAAAAAGGATAGAACAGGGTACTTTCTAAATGGTGAAAGCAGGGAACAGTGAGGATCCAAAAAGACTTGGGGCCTGTGTACATAGATCATAAAAAGGTCATGAACAGGTAATCAAAACAACTGATGGAATGCTGGTCTTTATAACTGGTGGACTAGATTACAAGGTAGTAGAATTCATTTTGTACACAAGTGTTTGACTAGAAGGAAGCACACAAGCTGGAACAGATGATCCCTGGAAAGAGACATCAGCCGAAGATTCTGACGAATCACTATATACCATACAACAGGTTGGCTGAGTCAGGACGATAGGCGATAAATGTTTTGTGACTGTTGGAATGATGACTGCAGAAAGAGAATATCAAGTCAACATAAAGTGTCAGATAGGTACCCGTGCATCATGCAACATCATGGCCTTCACAGACCTGTGCAAAGTGGCTCAACATGGTGATCCAAAAATGAAGTAAGGTTGATGCTATATGATGGCATCATATTAGTGCTGAGAGGACAAATTACTCTTAACAGCCCAATGTAATAACAAGAACGAAGATCTAGAGTTCCAGATCATAGATGGCAAGCAAAAGCCACTCATCTCAGCTAGAGCAAGTCTAAAGCTTGGACTGGTAACCCTCAACATGCAAAAAGAGATTTGCAATGCATCACAGCACACTAAAACATTGACCAGATCCTACAGGAGTACAACAATGTGTTTATAAGTTTAGGATGTTTTCCTGGAGAATATCATCTCATAGATGAAAGATTAAGACCAATTCAGCTTCTGCTGAGGAAAGTTCCATCTGCCCTCAAGGCCAGCCTGAAAGACAAGATAGAAGAGCTGGAAAAGAAGGGAGTAATCAATAAAGTGACAACCCCTACAGAATGGATTAGCAGCATGTTGCTGGTGAGACAACCTGGAAAGCTGAGAATATGCATCGACCCATAGGACCTAAATAAAGCTCCGAAGAGATCTCAGTACCCTTTGCCAACCATTGAAGGAATTTTGCCACAACTTGCAAAGGCAAAAATGTTCACTACCCTAGATGCAAAAGATGGTTACTGGCAAGTGAAGCTGGCTGAAAGCAACAGCTTTCTAACTACATTCTGGACCCCGTTCGGGAGATACAGATGGGTGCGCATGCTGTTTGGCATTTCCATGGCTCCAGAGGAGTATCAACGCAGACAGCGTGAGATAGTTAGTGATCTTCCCACAGTGGAAGCTTCTGTGGGTGATCTGCTAGTTTATGGATGCAAGATTCAAAGGAAGAAGTGATTGCCGACCATGATCAAAACTTAGTGCGACTGTTAGACAGAGCTCGCCAGGGGATCCTGAAGCTGAATAAGTAAAAATTGCAATTAAAGATGCCCGAAGTCAAGTACATAGGTCATGTACGGAGAGCAAAACGTCTTTGCCCAAATCCCGAAAAGGTGAGAGCAGTAGCAATCACGTGGCGACGAACAGATGTAAAAGCAGTGCAATGATTTGTTGGTTTCGTTGACTATTTAGCTAAATTCTTGCCCAATTTGCTGTCGAGTGTGAACCATTATGCCAACTCATGCCAAGGACGTACAGTGGTATTGGGGCACAGAAGACAAAGCAGAGTGCACTAACATCAAGCAACTAGTGACAGCAACACCAGTGCTGAAATACTATGACATAAATGATGAAGTCACCCTGCAGTGTGATACCAGCGAGACAGGACTTGGAGAAACCCTAATGCAGCAAGAGCAACTGGTTGCATCTGCATCCAGGGCGTTAATGCAAACGGAGCCACGCTACGCTCAGATCAAGAAAGAATGCCTGGCCATTGTCTTTGCTTGCGAACATTTTCAATAATATCTACTTATAACAGAGAAAGTGACAATCGAGTCAGACCACAAGCCACTTCAAAGTATTTTCCCCAAGCCGCTACTACCTGCTCCAAAGCGTCTGCAAAGAATTTTACTCCAGTTACAGAGATATCATGTGAAAGTGACATGCAAGCAAGGGAAACAGATTTACATAATAAATAGAAGAAATGCTGGAAATACTCAGCAGGTCTGGCAGCATCTGTGGAAAGAGAAGCAGAGTTAACGTTTCAAGTCACTGACCCTTCTTCAGAACCGACAAATATTCGAAATGTAAATGGTTTTAAGCAAGTAAAGTGGGTGGTGGTGCAAGAGATAACAAAAGAGAAGGTGTTGACAGGACAAGGTCACAGAGAATAACTGACTAGAAGGTCATGGAACAAAGGCAAACGGTATGTTAATGGTGTGCTGATAGACAGTTATTCTTTGTGACCTTGTCCTATCAACACCTTCTCTTTTGTTATCTCTTGCACCACCACCCACTTTACTTGTTTAAAACCATCTACATTTCGAATATTTGTCAGTTCTGAAGAAGGGTCACGAACCTGAAACGTTAACTCTGCTTCTCTCTCCACAGATGCTGCCAGACCTGTTGAGTATTTCCAGCATTTCTTGTTTTTATTTCAGATTTCCAGCATCTGCAGTATTTTGCTTTTATAAAAACAGATTTACATCGCTGACATGCTATCAAGAGCAGCACTCCCTATGAAGAAAATACAGGAGGCAACGAAAGAGAGTGAAATCTTCCAGATCCAACGTGAAGCTGCAGCTCAACATGCTCTGGAAATCAACAACCCAGCAGAGACATTGAATCTGACAGACAAGCACATTGTGCAAATCAAGCGAACTACCCAACAAGATGAAACTCTCCAAGTGTTGCAAGAAATAATGATGAAAAGACGGCCTGAAAGCATCAAGGACACTCCTGTAGTCACAAGAGCATATTGGGCTTACAGAGATTAATTGACAGCCCAAGATGGCATCGTGCACAAAGGCAATAGAGTCATTATCCCAAAGGAGTTGAGAGGAGAGATGCTAAAGCGCATCCATGCAAGCCACCAAGGAATTGAGTCAAGTCTGAGGAAGGCAAGAAAAGTGCACTACTGGCCAAACATGAGCAATGCAATCAAGGACCACATCAGCCAGTGCTGTGTGTGTAACGAGTACCAAGCTAAGCAAGCTAAAGAGCCACTGATCATACATGACACCCCAGACAGACCTTAGATGAAGCTGGGAGTAGACCTCTTCACTCTCACAGGAACTGATCATCTTGTCACGATAGACTACTATTCTGACTATTGGAGGTAGACCAGCTGACTTCAAAGTCTACCAGTGAGATTGTAGAATGCCTGAAAGCACACTTCAGTCGTTACTTCCAGACATTGTAATGAGCAACAATGGCCCTCAGTTCATGAGTGAAGAATTCAGTTGCTTCATAAGGATTGGAAAATTCAACACCATAATTCATCTCCACACTATCCCAGTCAAATGGAAAGGCTGAGGTGGCAGTGAAATTCGACAAAGGAATCATAAAGAAATCAAGCAAATCCAGCACAGCTGTATACAACACAATCTTTGTGTTTAGAAACACACCTACTGAAGGCATGAAAAGTAGTCCAATACAAAGACTAATGTCACGACACACCCAAACCACTCTACCAAGAGCAAAAAAGCTACTAAAGCCAAAAGCAGTTAACAGGTGTGTGTGACAAAATCAAGGTGAAACGGCAGAAAGCCAAGTTTCATTTTGACAAAACTTCCAAACTATTGCCAGAATTGAGGATTGGAGAGCCAGGGAGGGTACAAACCTTCAATGCTCACAACAAGAGTCAGCAGTCCAAGTGACAACTTGGGACCTACGTAGAGCAGTTATCACCTTGATCCTACACAGTGGAAGTGAACAACCAGATATACCATCACAGCCACAAGCACATATGCGCAACTGGAGAAGCTGTTCCTTCACTGCAGGCGGCCGATTAGGAAGATGTGAACTCATCATCTGCACAGACCACAGATCAACCATCAGACCTGGAGATCTACAGCACCCCAACAATTAAAATGGAACAACAACACTTAGAAACATAGGAACAGAGGAGCAGGAGTAGGCCATTCAGCCCTTCGAGCCTGCTCCGCCATTCTAGATCACGGCTGATCATCTACCTTAAAGCCATATTCCCGCACTATCCCCATATCCCTTGATGTCATTAGCAACTAGGAATCTATCGATCTCTGACTTGATCTTACTCAGTGACTAAGGTTCCATCAGCCTCTGAGGCAGAGAATTCCAAAGATTCACCACCCTCTGAGTGAAGAAGTTCCTCCTCATCTCAGTGCTAAATGGCTTGCCCTTTATTCTGAGATTGTGTCTCCTGGTTCTAGACCCAACAGCCAGTGGAAACATCCTTTCTGCACCAACCCTGACTATACCTTTAAGAATTTAGTAAGTTTCTATGAGATCGCCTCTCATTCCTTCTAAACTCTAGAGAATACAGTCCCAGTCTCCTCAATTTCTCCTCATAGGACAACCTCTCCATCCCAGGAATCAGTCTGATGAGCCTCCACTGCACTCCCTCTATGGCAAGTATATCCTTCCTCAGGCAAGGGGACCAGAATTATACACAATATTCCAGGTGCGCCCTCACCAATGCTTATGAAATTGAGCAAGACTTCTTCTGTTGTCAAACCCTGTGGCGATAAAGGCTAACTTATCATTTGCCTTCCCAATTGCTTGCTGCACCTGCATGCTTTCAGTGACTTATGAACAAGGACACCTAGGGCCCTTTGGACATCAACACTTTCCAATTTCTTACCATTTAAGAAATACTCTGCACCTCCATTCCACCTACCAAAGTGGATAACGTCACATTTATCCACGTTATATTCCATCTGCCATGTTCTTGCCCACTCACTCAGCCTGTCCAAATCCCTTTGAAGCCTCTTTGCATCGCCCTCACAACCCACATTCCCACCAAGTTTTGCGTTATCCGCAAATTTGGAACTATTACAATTGGTCCCCACATCCAAATCATTGATATAGATTGTGAACAGCTGGGTCCAAGCACTGATCCTTGTGGTATGTCACGAGTCACAATCTGCCAAGCTGAGAATGACCCATTTATCCTATTGTCTGTTTTCTGCCTGTTACCCAATCCTCAATCCATGCGAGTATATTACCCCCAATCCCATGCACTTTAATTTTGCTTAGTAACCTCTGATATGGGACTTTCTCAAAAGCCTTCTGAAAGTCCAAATACACCACATCCACTGGTTCCCCCTTATCCACTCTGCTGGTAATATCAACAAAAAACTCTAACAAGTTTGTCAAACATGATTTTCCCTTCATAAATCAATGTTGACTCTGCCCAATCAGACCATTAGTTTCTTTATTATTTCCCATTATAAATTCTCCTGTCTCTGCTGGTAATGGACCCACATTTGTATTTGCTATTTTTTTTCCTTTTTACATGCCCAAAGAAGCTTTTACAATCTGCATTTATATTTCTTTCTAGTTTATGTTCACATTCATTACATTCTCTCTTTCTTTATCAATTTCTTGGTCCTCCTTTGCTGGATTCTAAAATTCTCCCAATCCTCCAGCTTATAACTTATTTTGGCAAATTTATAAGCTTCCCTCTTTGATCTAATACTATCTTTGACTTCCTTTGTTAGCCTGGACTGACTCACTTTCCCCATTGGGACCTTTTGCCTTAAAGGAATGCATGTTTTTTGAAAACCATGCATTAATTCCTTTAATACAAGCCATTGCCCATTGACCATCAAACCTTTTAATGTATTTTTCCAATCCACCACAGTCAACTTACTCCTCATACTTTCATAATTGCCCTTGTTTAGATCTATAGTTATGACAGCAACAAGTGACATGGGAACGACACTCCCCGGAGAAGGCAAATCACCCTGATGAACAACCATGAAGAGACCGGCACGATTTAAAGACTGTGGGCTGGAGTTAGTTCTCCCCCAGGCGTCACGGTCTGTGGCGGGGGGGGGGGGGTGCCGGAAGATGCATCCGGGAGAGGGCCACCACAGAGCCAAATGTCGGCAGGGCCCAGCCCGATATTACCGGTGGCAGCGAGGTCTCGTCTCGGAAACTGCACCCCACCCCCCACCCCCCCGACCCCTCACTGCTTGGTGACAGGACCTCCATTTTGCAGATTTAAATAAATGAAAATGAATGCATTAATGATGCTTACGTCACCACCTGAGTTCCCGCTCCGATCTTCGTCCCAGTGGCCGGCATTGCAGCACCTTTGGATCCCCTTCGGGGAAAATGAGGTGCCACACTGGTGGAGAGGGGAGGAGGAAATCTTCTCACTGCGGGGGTTGGGGGAAAGGAGTCAAAGTAACATCATTGGTGTAGGGGATGGTGGGAAGGATTTGGGGTTAATGTTTATGCTCTTTGAGGGGTGAAGGTCAGGCGGACAAGGTAAGTGTTTTTGGGGCAAAGAAGGCAAGTAATTTATTAAATTGTTATGGAGGGTGAGAGAGGGGCAGAAGAAATTTATTCATTTATTTTTATTTACTTGCACTTTAACTATTTAAATTTACCGGTAGCGCTCAAAGCCCATTAAAAATGATGTCAGCGCCTGTGCACAGGCAGCTGGCGTCATTGCAGGGGACGTACAGCCCGCCCTCTTCATGTGATCGGGGGGTGGGGGTGCGGTCTGTCGCAGCTATTCAAATGAGCTGCCATAAGGAGGACTGTGGCGGCTCTACGACATGCGGCCTGCATGGGCTACCCGCCGTTTTTCCGCCTGCCACCTACCTGGCACAGAAAATTCAGCCCTATTTGTGCAATGCATGTGCAGAGACTGGCGAGAATAACAAACTTCGAATGCATCGGAACAGTCGTGTGCAAAGTGGGTAACTTGGGCAACTCACAGTGTAAATGACAATGTTTGCAAATTGTATTTGTTCTTTTGTATGAAAAGGTTTGTGAGAAATGCAATGCTGTACGAATGTGCTTCCTGGCTTGTCTTAGTCATGTGACCTCTACCATGAGGCACTCACTGCAGGCAGCCATCAGAAGGCAGTTCAATAAAGACACATAACAAGCAAGACTGTTGTCCTGTGAGCCACCCCCCACTTCCCCGACGCTGGTAAGATCCCAGCAGCAGTGGGAAGAGGCCCCTAATTGGCCGTTAATAGACCACTTTGGAGGGGAGATGTAGTATAAGGGATTGAAGGGGTTAATGTTTGGGACAGTGTGAGTAACAGGTCCCATTATGATGATGTAAGGGATCACATGAGAGAGAAACTTAAAGGAGAAGCAGCATGGCATCAGTGGAGTTAGACATATTTGTATAAAGCTGTATATAGTTCTCCAATATGAATCAACTAGTTATTGTTAAAACTTACTGAAGACTCAATAATCCCTCCTGGATAGTGTAGCCAAATGTATAATAAAAATAACACTCCTTCAATGTTAACTGGAGCATCAGCCTAGATTTTTGTGTTCAAGTCTGAAGTGGGATTCAACCCACAGTCTTCTAACTTGTCGGCAAGCATGACCAACTGAGCCACATCGACACCCAAAGAGTTCCCCTACCAGGCAAATTCACGCACTGTTGTGATTCATATGATTCATACAAGTTTACAATCAACACTCTGAAACCTTCTGCTCATCTTTTCATCAGCAACAAAGCCTCTTTAGCTCACTCAATAGAAAATGAGATGATATGTCCAAATGGAATTGTTTAAAAAAGTGGAATGAGATGCTTAATCCTTGTGAAGCTTCATTCACTTTGTTCCGATGTCACTGCCACCGCACCTAATTACATTGTAAAGTATTTGGAGTGGCCCTGCTACATCGCGAGGTGCTGAGATCACCCATGAAAAGTACAAAAGCTGCCGCTGGGCACTGGTGATCTTCAGTCACTCAAAATGACAATGCAGTCTGCTCTGACTATTGTGCATCTAATACAGGCCCTAGGGAAGCTCTGGTGGCCAACAATTCAAGGTATGAACGGCAGCTTTTGAAACAAATGGACTGCCGCAAGATTTGATGTACACAAATGTTCTTTTGTCATGTTCAGGTCCTGTGAAATTTGCCACGCAGTATAAACCAGGCAGATTCAAAACATTCAGAAGCCTCCGGATATATCAGATAACCACTTCAAGAAGCAGTTGTTTCTGGTCTATGCTGACTCAATTAAATTTGCCCATGGCGGAGCTAATGCTGTTTTAATTGACTGGGATAGGGAGTAGAAGATTGACCTGCTTCTGATTGTTCGACAATGTCCCTCACTAGAAGTGCATGTGGCTGGATACTTGATCATCTAAAACCCTGCTGCCCGTGTCCTAACTCGCACCAAGTCCCATTCATTCATCACCTCTGTCCTCACCAACCTACATAGACTCCCGGTCCAATTATACCACGGTTTTTAAATTCACACTTGTGTTTAACAATTCCATCCACAGCCTCACCCCTCCTTATTCCTGTAATATCCCTCAGCCCTACAAACACTAAGATCTCTCTGTTACACCAATACTGGCCTCTTGAGCATCTCTGATTTTAATTGCCCCATCATTGGCAGCCGTGCCTTTACCTCCCTTGTCCCTCAGATCTGGATTTCCCTCCCTAAACATCTGGACTGGTTTTCATGCTGAGAATCATGGACACCAAGCAGGAGGTTTAAGGTCGGCCTGAAATTGGCCTTCGGACCTCATTTCAATAATCTAGGGTAAGCTGTTGGTACTTGTTGTGCCTCAATAGGGCAGCTCGCCCATCTCTGAACATGAATTTTCAGTTAAGTGCCAGGAAGGGGAAGAGTGGAACAAATTGGGGTGGGGGTTGTGATTACAGCTGGTAAAGACCTCTCATGTGTGCCATGGAGACAGGAGGAGCACTTCTGCTCCTCTTCACCCACCTGAATTAAAAATGAATACTTTTACTTACCTTCTCAGAGGCAGCCATCAAACAGCCGACGTGCCGAACACCTGAGGCCTGAGGCCTGCTCCACTCTGGGCAGCTCAATTTCCCTGTTGGGCCCTGAAGCAGGTTCTTCATCAGCATATCCAGAGGCTGAATATCTGCTTTATGTGGCCACTGTGCACGCGTGAAAAATGGCTCAACCTAATCGCACTAAATCCGCTATTTAAGAAAGGTGAGAAAGGAAAGTTAAGGGATTATAAACTAGTTTTCCCAGGGTTGGCAACTTTAATAACAAGAAGATCAATTTTTAAAATTTAGCCATAAACGCAATATCTCAAGAGCCACAATACTGTTACTCAAATGCAAATAATAATGAAAAACATGACAGAGACGTATTTTACCCCTCAGTTAGCCGAACGTCTGTTATCAGGAAATTGCTAGAGTCTATAATTAAGGATAGAGTGACTAAAGAATTTGAAAATTTTCAGCTGATCAAAGAGAGCCAGCATGAATTTGTAAAGGGTAGGTCATGTCTGATGAACCTGATTGAATTGTTTGAAGTGGTGACCAAAGTAGTGGACAAGGCTTCTATTTATATGGAATTCTGGAGTTCATTTGATAAAGTCCTTCATAAAAAACTGCTAGTTAAAGTTGAAACTTATGGAATTGAAGGCAAGTTATTGACCTGGTTAGGAAATTAGCTGAGTTGCAGGAGACAGAGAGTTGGGTAAATGGACAGGTACGCAAATTGGCAGCATGTGACTGATGGTGTCTTGCAAGGATCTGTACTTAACAGCATTCAGGCCTCAACTATTCACCATATTTATTCATGACTTTTTGGTGATGGGATAGAAAGCCACATGTCCAGATTTGCTGACAACACAAGGATTGGCAGCATTGTAGATGGAAGCATAAAATTCCAGAGATATTGATAGGTTATGTAAATGAGTAAAATTGAGGCAAATAGATTTCAATTTAGGCAAATGTGAGGACCTAAAAAAGGATAGAACAGGATACTTTCTAAATGGTGAAAAGCTAGAAACAGTGACAATCCAAAAAGACTTGGGGCCCATGTACATAGATCATAAAATGTTAATGTTTATAACTGGAGGGCTAGAATACAAGATAGTAGAATTCATTTTTCAGCTACACAAATCCTGGTTAGACCACACCTGGAGTACTGTGAGCTGTCCTAGGCACCACATCTCAGGATGGATGTATTGGAGCGACTATAGCTTAGGTTTACCAGTCGAAGGGTTGTTACCAGGAGAGATTACACAAAGTAAGGTTATATTAGATGGAATTCAGAAGGTTAAGGGGAGATTTGATTGAAGTTTTAAAGATGTTAAGTAGAACAGATAAAGTAGATAGAGAGGACCAAAACAGTTCTGATGAAAGGTCACAGACCTGAAAGATTAACTTTGCTTCTCTCTCCATCGATGCTGCCTGACTTGCTGAGTATTTCCAGCACTTTTTGTTTTTGTTTCAGATTTCCAGCATCTGCAGTATTTTGTTTTTATTTTATTGTAGATAGAGAGGAACTATTTCCACCAGTTTGGGAGTCTCGGATTAGGGGGCATATACTGAAGATTAGAGCCAGAACTTTCAGGAGTGAAATGAGGAAATACATGTCCACACAGAGGGTGGTAAAATTTGGAACTCTCTTCCACAAAAGGCAATTGATGCTGCATCAATTGTTAATTTTAACTTTGAGAGTGATAGATGTTTGTTAACTAAAGACAGAAAGGGATACAGGGCAAAGGCAGGTACATGGAGTTAAGTTTCAGATCAGCCACGATCTCACTGAATGGTGAAACAGGCTTGAGGGGCAAAATGGTCAACTCCTGTTTTTATGTTCCTATGTTCTTAATTTCAGTCGGAGATTTTTTCAAGCACTTTTGGGGTTTTCAAGCACTTTTGGGGTGCAGAACACTGGCTCCTGAAATTTGGCTTCATTGTGCTTGTTTTAAGGACATGGACACCAATGGAGCCAAATTTCTATCCCAACATCTTTGGCGGTGGGGAGGAGAGAAAAGCATTTTTGTTTTCCAGAAGCATCATCACTGATTCTGACTTAATTTGGATATCTTGTACCTGAAGTAAAATGGTCGCATTGAGGAATGAAATGTGTTTTGAGCAGCATAAAGTTCCAAGGAAAGAGGAAATTAAAGCATCGAAGGAAATTTCCCTGAGTTAAGGTGGTGCTGATATATCTCAGCTGAAATCATGAAAATAATCAACAAAATCTCAAAACAGACCATAGTGTTTTGACCTCAAGGGGTGAATTTGATTTATAGCAAAGATATCTGAAAAGGTGTCAACGGTCAAAGTCCACCAACAAAATACAGTCCTGAGGAAAAACACCAGTAAAACTAATTGGGGTACATTTTATAAATTTGCATTCTCAGTGAACAGACTTTTTAACCAGCTTTGTACAGCAGGAACATTAATGCCAGATTTTAATAGATGCAAATCTCTGGTGACCCTGTTGACTTCTGCATCCAAATTTCTAATTGGTAATCCCAGCTTGCAAACTTCAATGCTGGGAGCAAAAAATTCACAGGGGCAAATTTCCACAGAGTTCTCCTGCTCTTAGGGTTGCCATACCCTCCATAATTGTCCTGGAATCTCCAGGAATTAAAGATTCATCGACAGGACACTGCTTCAAGCATCCCCAGGAGAAAAATCATAGGGGCAATAAATAAAATTATGCTTTTTAAAAATATTCTTTAAGACTTTTGTTGATTAGTTGTAAAAAATGCTAGAGATGGGGGAAAGAGGCTGTTCGACCAATAGCCAAGAATCATCCAATGGGGTAACAAAGAGTCTGGTTGAAGGTGAGAGGTCATGTGATGAAACCTCCTGGGATACCTCCAACCAGTGTTGGCAACTCTATCCTGCTCAGCCCATCATATCAATGGTGGAGAGGCCCGCACAATCCCCAGTTAGAATGAAAGTGCAGGGGAAGCTCCGGAAGAATTTACCCTTGCAAAGTCTATTTTTGTTATTCTAGCTCATGAGTGACAGCACTGTGTCAACTCTGGATTCCAGTATTACACATTCCATCATGTAAATGATATATTGTATTAAAAGTATCCCATTGTGTGGACCAATGAATGTAGTGCAGATACAGTAACACATAACATCTTCTTTGGCCTCCTTATCTCGAGAGACAATGGGTAAGCGCCTGGAGGTGGTCAGTGGTGTGTGGAGCAGTGCCTGGAGTGGCTATAAAGGCCAATTCTAGAGTGACAGGCTCTTCCACAAGTGCTGCAGAAAAATATGTTTGTCGGGGCTGTTACACAGTTGGCTCTCCCCTTGCACTTTTGTCTTTTTTCCTGCCAACTGCTAAGTCTCTTCGACTCGCCTCACTTTAGCCCCGCCTTTATGACTGCCCACCAGCTCTGGCGAACGCTGGCAACTGACTCCCATGATTTGTGATCAATGTCACAGGACGTCATGTCACGTTTGCAGACGTCTTTGAAGCGGAGACATGGACGGCCGGTGGGTCTGATACCAGTGGCGAGCTCGCTGTACAATGTGTCTTTGGGGATCCTGCCATCTTCCATGCGGCTCACATGGCCAAGCCATGTCAAGCACCGCTGACTCAGTAGTGTGTATAAGCTGGGGATGTCGGCCGCCTCGAGGACTTCTGTGTTGGAGATACGGTCCTGCCACCTGATGCCAAGTATTCTCCGGAGGCAGCGAAGATGAAATGAATTGAGACGTCGCTCTTGGCTGACATACTTTGTCCAGGCCTCGCTGCCATAGAGCAAGGTACTGAGGACACAGGCTTGATACACTCGGACCTTTGCGTTCCGTGTCAGTGTGCCATTTTCCCACACTCTCTTGGCCAGTCTGGACATAGCAGTGGAAGCCTTTCCCATGCGCTTGTTGATTTCTGCATCTAGAGACAGGTTACTGGTGATAGTTGAGCCTAGGTAGGTGAACTCTTGAACCACTTCCAGAGCATGGTCGCCAATATTGATGGATGGAACATTTCTGACGTCCTGCCCCATGATGTTCGTTTTCTTGAGGCTGATGGTTAGGCCAAATTCATTGCAGGCAGCCGCAAACCTGTCGATGAGACTCTGCAGGCACTCTTCAGTGTAAGATGTCAAAGCAGCATCGTCAGCAAAGAGGAGTTCCCTGATGAGGACTTTCCGTACTTTGGACTTCGCAAGGTTGAACAACCTGCCCCTGATCTTGTGTGGAGGAAAATTCCTTCTTCAGAAGACTTGAATGCATGTGAAAGCAGCAGGGAGAAGAAAATCCCAAAGAGTGTGGGTGCGAGAACACAGCCATGTTTCACGCCACTCAGGATAGGAAAGGGGTCTGATGAGGTGCCGCCATGTTGAATTGTGCCTTTCATATTGTCATGGAATGAGGTGATGATACTTAGTAGCTTTGGTGGACATCCAATCTTTTCTAGTAGTCTGAAGAGACCACGTCTGCTGATGAAGTCAAAGGCTTTGGTGAGATCAATGAAAGCAATGTAGAGGGGCATCTGTTGTTCACGGCATGCATAGATGATTAGATTAGATTTTAGATTAGAGATACAGCACTGAAACAGGCCCTTCGGCCCACCGAGTCTGTGCCGAACATCAACCACCCATTTATACTAATCCTACACTAATCCCATATTCCTACCAAACATCCCCACCTGTCCCTATATTTCCCTGCCACCTACCTATACTAGTGACAATTTATAATGGCCAATTTACCTATCAACCTGCAAGTCTTTTGGCTTGTGGGAGGAAACCGGAGCACCCGGAGAAAACCCACGCAGACACAGGGAGAACTTGCAAACTCCACACAGGCAGTACCCGGAATCGAACCCGGGTCCCTGGAGCTGTGAGGCTGCGGTGCTAACCACTGTGCCACTGTGATGCTCAATATTCTCTCCGATTTGTGTCGCTACAGTTCTGAGTAAAGCTAAGTTGCAATCTATTTTGGAGCCTTCTGGAAATCCACCTTCTGGAAATCCACCCTGCTGTCCTATGATGCAAAGTCATATGTTTATGAATCATACTTTTCAGCTAAGTTTTCCATTATGATTGTTTGGGCAAAGGTACTATCATTAAGTCAGAAAAGGGCCATGAAGGTAAGAAGGAAGAAGAGGCGGAGGGATAGGGGAAGGATAAATACTGTACCATCATGGAATGTCATCCCACATCTGTCGGACTAAACAGCTGATAAGTGAGAAAGCATGACCCATCACTCACAAGACTTTCCACTGGGTCACCTCACAAAAGGAAGTGGTCACACTTTCTCGTAAATGTTAACAGATATTTTGGTTTCAGTGTTCATGAGCTGCTCCTCAGCCCTCTTTCCTGTACATTTTGATAGACCAGAGAACAGTTTCCTGACGGTTCAGACTTGGCTGTGAGGATGTGTACACTGGCTGCACAGTCACATTGCTCTCTTGCGTAACAAAAATGAAGTGGCTCAGCGAGAGTTAAATGATCCCAGCAGTCGTCAATCTGCTGAATAGCCTAATCCCCAAGTGTCCAAGCTTTTTCTCATCATGGACTGCTTGTGTGCGGATCATGGAATTTCAGAGATCACATACAAGGGGTGCATTTAGTCTTCAGCAATAGCCCAAAGTGGGCAACAACAACAACAGCTCATAGTTATATAGCGCCTCTAACAAAAATAAAACATTCTAAAATGATATACATGTGCATTATAAAATAAAATATGACACTGAGCCACATAAGGAGATATTGGACTGAATTTTATCAGCCCGCTAAGATGGGCTGGGAGGCCAGGATGTCCGTAAAATTGCAAGGGAAGGCAGGGGGTGGAATGTCCATTGCTTTTTGTTGGGGGCAGGGAAGGCTGAACATGGCCTTCCCACCAGAGGCCAATTGAGGCTTTTAAGTGGCCAATTAATGGCCATTTGAGAACCTCTTCCCAGCTTCACTGGCATTTTACCAGTAACACCAGGTGGCCTCCCTGTGGGCTGCGGGGAGGGGGCACTCCTGCATGGGCATTCTGTGAACCACAAAGGGCCCCTGGAAGAAAAGGCCACCCCTTTGCCGACAATCCTCTCCCCACCCACAATGACCACCCTTCCCCCCCACCTCGTCGATGCCTGCCGGGCTGGCTCCAACAAGCCAGCCACACTTACCTGAGGTCCAGGGCTCCAGCACTGCTCCTTGTCCTAAGCCTCTTACTATACCAGCAGTGGCCACTGCTCCTGATGGCACTGCTGGTACTGCTGAGCTGGTGGCCCTCCGATTAGCCGGCAGCTCTTGGAGGAGGTGGAGGGGAGGAGGGGGCAGGAACCCCATTCTTAAAGGGACAGAGACCCGCCATGGAATTCGGGGGTCCGAAACAGGGCCAAGATGGGGTCACCACTGTCCACCTCCACCCCCCCCCCATCCCCCACCTTCTGGCCTGTTGTGGGATACCTGCATTGGGGTAACATCCAGCCCATTAGGTCAGCTGACCAAAAGCTTGGTCAAAAAGGTAGGTTTTAAGGAGTTTCTTAAAGGAGGAAAGTGAGGCAGAGAGGTGCAGGGAGGGTACTCCAGAGCTTAAGGCCAAGGCAACTGAAGGCATGGCCACCAATGGTGGAGCAATTAAAATCGAGGATGCTCAAGAGGCCAGAATTAGAGGAGCACAGACATCTTGGAGGGTTGTGGGGCTGGAGGAGATTACAGAGATAAGGAAGGGAAAGACCATGGAGGGATTTGAAAATAAGGATGAGAATTTTAAAGTCAAGATGTTGCTTGATTGGGATCCAATGTAGGTCAGCGAACACAGGCGTGAAGGGTGAATGGGACTTGATATGAATGAAGACATGGGCAGCAGAGTTTTGGATTACCTCAAAATTATGGAGGGTAGAGTGTGGAAGACAAACCAGGAGTGCACTGGAATAGTCAAGTCTAGAGCTAACAAAGACAGCAGCAGATGATACAGAGGTAGAAATAAGCGGTCTTAGTGATGATGTGAATATGAGGTCAGAAGCTCATCTCAGCATGAAATGTGACATCAAGATTGCAAACAGACTGGTTTAATCTCAGACTGTTGCCAGAGAGATGGATGGAATCGGTAGCTAGGGAATGGAATTTGGAGCAGGGACCAAAAACAATGGCTTCAGTCTTCCCAATATTTAATTGGATGAAATTTCTGCTCATCCTGTACTGGATGTCGGATAAGCAGTCTGATAAATTAGCAACAGTGGAAGAGTCAAGAGCGGCAGAGTGGCGCAGTGGTTAGCACCGCAGCCTCACAGCTCCAGCAACCCAGGTTCAATTCTGGGTACTGCCTGTGTGGAGTTTGCAAGTTCTCCCTGTATCTGTGTGGGTTTCCTCCGGGTGCTCCCGTTTCCTCCTACATGCCAAAGACTTGCAGGTTGATAGGTTAATTGGCCATTATAAATTGACCCTAGTATAGGTAGGTGGTAGGGAAATATAGGGACAGGTGGGGATGTGGTAGGAATATGGAATTAGTGTAGGATTAGTATAAATGGATGGTTGATGGTCGGCACAGACTCGGTGGGCCGAAGGGCCTGTTTCAGTGCTGTATCTCTAAACTAAACTAAACTGAATTGGTGGTGAGGTAGAGGAGATCAGTGTCATCAGTGAAAACTAATGCTGTGCTTTCGGACAATGTTGCCAAGGGGCTGCATGTAGATGAGAAATAGTAAGGGGCCAAGGTTTGTTCCTTGAGGGACACCAGAGGTAACGATGTGGGAGCAGGAAGAGAAGAGAATCCATTGCAAGTAATACTCTGGCTATGATTAGATAGATAAGAATGGAACCAGGTGAGAGCAGTCCCACCCAGCAGGATGATAGTGGAGAGATGTTGGAGGAGGATGGTGTGGTCAATCATGTCAAAGACTGCAGACAGGTCGAGAAGAATGAGAAGGGACAGTTTACCTTTGTCACAGTCACATCAGATGCCATTTGTGACTTTGATAAGAGCCGCTGCAGTACTGTGGCAGGGTGGAAACCTGATTGGAGGGATTCAGACATGGAGTTCCAGGAAAGATGGGAACAGATTTGGCAGGTGACAACATGTTACAGGACTTTGGAGATGAAAGGGAGGTTGGAGATGGGATGGTAGTTTGCAAGGATGATGGGGTTAAGGGTTGGATTTTTGAGGAGAGGGAACCGTTAACAATATCGGCTAAAATGGGGACCAGGAGGGGATGTTGGGTGGTCAACAGTTCAGTAGGAATAGGATTGAGGGAGTAGGAGGTGATTCTCATTGACAAGCTGAGCTCGGAAAGGGCATGAGGGAGATAGGAGAGAAACTAGAGAAAGATGTGAGTTCAGGGCTAGGGCAAAGGAGGGACGTGGCAGAGGCAGCTGATTGAATGCTCTTAACAAACATGTAGTCGGCAGCACGTTATACACCCAATTTGATCTTCAAAAATCTTTTAATTCCTGGGCAGAAATGCTGTTAAAATAAGCGCCCTTCCAGTCTGGGAGCAGTAGCAGTGTGGCTTGATCGACATTAAATGGCGGGGCCAATGTGTAAATCCACAGTTCCACTTCAAGGATCACATCTTGTGCAGGGTGCTTGCCTAACTGGCCAGGCAGAGAATCATGCAAGGCTCTCTTCAAAGGCTATAGTTTTAATTTATAAGAGTGCACCCACTTGAAGATAAGGGGATACATATTGGATAAAAATTCTATGAAACTTAATAACAGATTGAAATGAGTTAGCAAATTCTGCTATCTTGGGTCCACAGTGACAGACAATCTGTACCTTGATGCAGAGCTCGATACACGCATTGGGAAAGCAGCTACTACCTTTGGCTGACTTGCGAAACGTGCGTGGGTTAACACCAAGTTGACCCTTGGGACCAAGCTGATGGTTTATAAGGCCTGTTTTCTCAGCACCTTGCTGTATGGCTGTGAAACATGGGCGACTTACAGCTACCAGGAAAAGAAGCTCAATCATTTCCATCTTTATTGTTTGCGGCACATTATGGGTATATCCTGGCAGGACTAAATCACAAATGTGGCAGTCCTCTCAAAGGCAGAGCTCCCAAATGTGTTGGCATGACTCAAACAGAGGTGGCTTCGGTGGATTGGGCATGTCCACTGGATGGAAGACAGTCGCATATCCAAGGACCTTCTGTATGGTGAGGTAGCTGGGGCCAGACAACCAGTGGGGCGTCCAAAGCTCCACTTCAAGGATGCTTGCAAGTGTGACATGAAGGCCTTAAATGTTGACTATCGTACCTGGGAGTCACTAGCTGCTGAAAGAGGGAAATGGCAACACATCCTGTGGACTGGTGTGCACTACCATGGTGATCAGTTGCTACAGCAGCTTGGCAACAGGCACCAATATCAAAAACAACAACTCGCACCATCACTTGGCAGCTTCACATGCAGCACTTGTGGCAGAACCTGCCTCTTGAGAATTGGCCTTAAGAACCATCAGCAAAGGTGCATCAAGAGAAGGCACCCCACTTACGTGGATTTTTTGCTGTGTGTATAAAAAGGTAGGGTGCCAAGGCATGACTAACTGTACCTGAGAGGATTCTTTAACTTTATTATTATTTTCACAGTTAGATGCTGTTTTTCACTCATAAACAGTCAACAACATCATCACTGCAATGCGGACTGACCTTCATTTTTGAGCTCAGGTATATCAACAGCTTGACTTTTGATTAGACAAAGTCTTTCAGAATTTAAATAATATTAGTAATGGAATACAGCATAGAAATTCTAACGATTCCCTCATCAGTTTTTTTTTATTTCACTTATCGATATTTATGCTTGTTAAATTCTGAGGCCATTTGTTCCCACCAAAGTAGTAACTCTGACAGCTATGACAGTCAAAGGCACTTAAATCATTGGTGTTCAATAATGGAGACTAAAATCCTGACAGTTTGTTGCCAAAAACAAACATGTTAAGCTCTCAAATGACAGTATCACCTCCCACTATTCTACGCTTGGGTATTGCAGTTATTTTCTCTAATTAAGCATGTTTTAATACTATTGCCAAAATTTTACCAGCCCTTTGGAGACATCACATGGATGCAGATGGGCAGGGTTCTGAATGAGTTTTTTGCCTCTGTCTTCACAAAGGAGAGGGATGATGCAGACATTGTAGTAAAAGAGGAGGAGTGTGAAATATTAGATGCGATTCGCATAATGAGAGAAGAAGTACTAGAGGGTCTGTCATCCTTGAAAGTGGATAAATCACCAGGGCCGGATGGATTGCATCCCAGGTTGTTAAAGGAAGCCAGAGAGGAAATAGCAGATGCACTGAGGATCATCTTCAAATCCTCACTGGATACGGGCAAGGTGCCAGGGGATTGGAGATCTGCGAACGTTGTACCATTGTTTAAAAAGGGTGCGAGGGATAGGCCAAATAATTATAGGCTGGTCAGTCTGACCTCAGTGGTGGATAAACTATTAGAATCAATTCTGAGGGACAGGATAAACTGCCACTTAGAAAGACATGGACTGATCAGAGATAGCCAGCATGCATTTGTTAAGGGAAGGTCATGTCTTACTAACTTAATCGAATTCTTTGAGGAAGTAGCAATGAAGATTGATGAGGGCAGTGCTGTGGATGTGGTCTACATGGACTTTAGAAAGGCACTTGACAAGGTCCCACATGGCAGACTGGTCAGTAAAATGAAAGCCCATGGGATACAGGGGAATGTGGCAGGTTGGATCCAAAATTGACAGGAAGTAAAGAGTAGTAGTCGACGGATGTTTTTGTGAATGGAAAGCTGTTTCCAGTGGCATTCCACAGGGCTCAGTGTTGTGTCCGTTGGTGTTTGTGGTATATATTAATGAGTTGGACTTAAATATGGGAGGCATGATTGGGAAATTTGCTGATGACACAAAAATTGGTTGTGTAGTTGATAGTGAAGAGGATGGCTGCAGACTCCAGAATGATATCAATGGTTTGGTTGAGTGGGTGGAAAAAGCGAATGGAATTGCATCTGGAGAAGTGTGAGGTAATGCACTTGGGGAGGGAATACACAATAAACGGGAGGATATTGAGAAGGATAGGAGAAGCGATTGGAGTGCATGTCCACAGGTCCCTAAAGGTGGCAGGACAGGTCGATAAAGTGGTGAAGAAGGCATATGGAATGCTTTCCTTTATTGGCCGTGGGAGAGAATACAATAGAGGGATGTAATGCTGGGACTGTATAAAAGCTGGTTTGGCCACAGTTGGAGTATTGCATACAGTTGTGGTCGCCACATAACAGGAAGGACATAGTTGCTCTGGAGACAGTGCAGAGGAGATTTGCAAGAAGGTTGCCAGGGCTTAAAAGTTGCAGCTATGAGGAAAGATTGGATAGGCTAGGGTTGATTTCCTTATAACAGAGGAGGCTGAGGGGTGACTTAATTGAGGTGCACAAAATGATGAAGGGCCTAGAAAGAGTAGACAGGAAGGACCTGTTTCCCCTAGTGGAGAGGTCAATTACCAGGGAGCACAGATTTAAGGTGATTGGTAGAAGGATTAGAGGGAACATGAGGAATAACTTTTTCACCCAGAGGATGGTGGGTGTCTGGAATTCACTGCCAGGAACGGTGGTGGAGGCAGAAACCCTCAGTTCATTTAAAAGGTACCTGGACATGCACCTGAAGTGCTGTAACCTGCAAGGCTATGGACCAGGTGCTGGAAAGTAGGATTAGATTGGGCGGCTAGTTTTTTCAGCCAGCGCGGACACGATGGGCTGTATGGCCTCCTTCTGTGCTGTAATTTTTCCATGGTCCTATGGTTCTATCTAGAAGGTGGGAGGGATGGTAAAATGGTGACGGAAGGGGTCGGGAATATTTCCAGAAGCAGGAATCCACAGCTGGGGATATTCCCAGGAGCGGGAATGGCAGCAGCTCGGCTGCCTGTTGACCAGAGGTGTGTGGCCAACTAATCTAATTAATTGGCCTATTAGTGGCCATCTTATGACCTTGACAGCATTTTATCAGAGTTGGAATGGTCCCCCACCTCGTGAGGAGTCCAGCAGCTTCATCGAGGCAGCCTCCCAGTGGCTTTCTGGGGGGGCCTTCCTTTATGGAGTCTCAATTGCTCACGGAGGGGCCCACTGGTGGCAATGGCAGCCCCGACAGCTCTGATGCCACCACTGGAGGGTGCACTCCTCTGATCAATGGGGCCTGCCTGACCCTGGCACACAATTTCCACTTACAGGCCGTCGTTTATAATTGGACGGCAGTCCTGCTGGCAGCTTCTTAATTGGCTGCTGCCGGTAAAATAGCCTCCGCAGTCCTGCTGCCCACTGGCACGGGCTCAGGACACGCATTTCGACCCGACAACGGGTAAAATTCTGGCCTATATCCCACATTCCAGCTTTTATGTTAAAATACATATCCTTGAGTTGAATTTAGCCTTTAAGTAACTTATACTTTCCTTCTTTCTGTAACTTGCAATACATTGTCTCTTGGGGGAGATGTTGGTATAGTGGTAATATCCCTAAACTAACAATATAGAGGCTTATGCTAATACCCAGGGGCATGGGTTCAAATCCCACAATAGCATCTGATAGAATTTAAATTCAATTAATTAGTAAAAATCAGGAATTAAAAGCTAGTCTTAGTAATGGCGTCATAAAACTATCAGTGATTGTTGTGAACATGCATCTGGTTCCCTATTGTCTTTTAGGGAAGAAAATCTGTCATCCTTACCTGGTCTGGCCTCCACATGACTCCAGACCCACAGCAATCTGGTTGACTCTTATCTGCTCTCTGAAATGGCCTATCAAGGGCAATAAGGGATGGGCAAAAAATGCTGACCTTGCTAGCACACCCACATCCTCATGAAAGAAAAAAAAAGGCCATGTTTTTCTATAAGGTAAGCTCCCAGTCACTGGTACGATTCCCTGAACAAGAAGGTAGATACTCTTCTTCACATTAGAAGTTTAGTTTAGAGATACAGCACTGAAACAGGCCCTTCAGCCCACCGAGTCTGTGCCGACCATCAACCACCCATTTATACTAATCCTACACTAATCCCATATTCCTACCACATCCCCACCTGTCCCTATATTTCCCTACCACCTACCTATACTAGGGGCAATTTCTAATGGCCAATTTACCTATCAACCTGCAAGTCTTTGGCATGTGGGAGGAAACCAGAGCACCTGGAGGAAACCCACACAGTCACAGGGAGAACTTGCAAACTCCACACAGGCAGTACCCGGAATTGAACCCAGGTTGCTGGAACTGTGAGGCTGTGATGCTAACCACTGCGCCACTGTGCCGCCCGTAGAAAGGAAGAAAAAAAAACTTGTATCCATATAGCGCCTTTCATGACCTCAAGACATAGCAGATGCTTTACAGCCAATGAAATAATTTTGAAGTGTAGTCCTGCTGTAATGTAGGAAATATGGCTGTCAAATTACATACAGCAAAATCCCAGAAAAAGAGGTATGATAACAACCAAGTAATCTGTTTTAGTGATGTTGATTGAGGGATAAATGTTGGCCAGAACACCAGGGAGAGTGCCCTTCTTCGGAATAGTGCAGTGGGATGTGTTATATCCACCTGAGAGGGCTGCTGGCCAGGCTCTCAATCTGAATGGCTGCCGGGCAGGAAACAGAGTAAAAAATTTCTAATGATGGTAGGACCTCTCTGTTCCCGGTACGGTTTCCCGGCCTCAGACACATGTCTCCACGAGCTTCCCACTTCCCCTTAAATAGCAGGGCTAAAGTGTTAGTTCAATTTCCCCCAAGTCACTAATATTATGAAATGAAATATACATATTGAGAAAAATACCTTTTATATGAATATAAATCTGTTCTTTCATTACATGGCAGGTTCACTAAACTCACATTATGAGATCCAAAATTTGTGATTTGGATCTAGGTTTCAGTGGCTTATTGTGACAGAGAATGTAGTTAAGGAACAATTCCACAATTCTGCACTCCCAGTGGGAGTAGGATGGAGACAGATTACAAAACCATAGACCTCGTTCTCTAAATCATGTCCAATTGCAAGCAGGGCTGTCTTCTGGGAGTATGAGACTGTAATATTCCCCTAATAGTATTGTGGATAGGACATGTTGTAGCACAGGATCCCCTTGGTGTTTTGTGCTATGTATAATATTAATGTGCCAATTTTAATACCTATGGTATGGATTGTGTTGATGCAGGATTGCTGCACTTAATCCCCTTCACTTTTATTGTGACTGAACTCTTCCTCATGCACAGAAAAGTAAAGTTCAAAGCTCTGACCAAAAACTTGTTGAACCATGAAATTACTGTACAGCTGTAGAGACTGGTTGATTTAAAATGTCATCTAACACTTGTTCAGTGACGCTGTTCCAAGAGCAGACAGTCTGACATTCAAGAATATTCTGCATATTACTGAAACTCTTTTGTATGGATTTTATGCTGAATTTTGCTGAATGCCGCAGAAATGAAAATACTTTCCATTTCAAACACCCCTAGTTTCAGCAACAAGCTCCTTCAAGCCATGGTGAGATGCCAAGAAAAGCTCTTTCTGCTCTGTCTCGACAATGTGCCTCAGCCTCAATTTCCACAAAGCACCCTACTGCGACATTAATGTATTTTCCACAGCATCAACATTGTGGCCTCTCTGAGCAAGATTGCCAATTTCAATGCCAATTACTGTTCAATTTCAATCCACTGGAAACTTTACTTTTAAAATAATTGCTTAGGGTGAGCTATGAGATGGGCTGTGTGCTTTGCGGTGATTTGAAAAGATCAAAGGTTTCAATATCAAATGCACGGTTGCAAGTGTTGAGGAACAGAAGCCGTTCTTTTCTGTATCTCGCTGTTAGTGTTTGCGCAAACGTAGGGCATTTTTAAATATTCTACCATTGGCATTCTACAATTTGGATGGATTGGAGGTGGCAGCTACCATCTGTAATGGTAACCACAATAAGAGAGAACATTTGAACATATGCAGATTAAGCATCCCTGTTCCCAATGGTGCTAGTGGGCTGATGTTCCTTTTTATTTATTCATTCACAAAATGTGGGCATCGCTGGCAAGGTCATCATTTATTGCCCATCCCTAACTGCCCTTGAGAAGGTGATGATGAGCTCCATGTTTAGAGCAAGGCTGGAATGAGGCCTGGAGCTGGCAGAATCCAAAGTGAGCATTGGTGAGCAAGTTGTTGGTGAGTAAATGCCACTTGACAGCACTGTTGATGACACTTTCCATCACCTTGCTGATGATTGAGAATAGGCTGATGGGGCGGTAATTGGCTGGATTGGACTTGTCCTACCTTTTCTAGACAGGAGATACCTGGGTGATTTTACACTTTGTCAGGTAATTGCTAATGTTGTAGCGTCTTAAAGGAGAGAGAGGTGAAGGGGTGGAAATGTTTAGGGAAGAATTTTTAAAGCTTACGACCTTAATAGCAGAAGACATGGCTGCCAACTGTGGGGTGAAGGAAATTTGGGATGCATTAGATTGGGAGTAATTCCTTGCCATGTTACGGAGCATTTCCGATTTCTGCTGCAGTACAAGTCAGTATAGATTATAACTTTAACAACAACTTGCATTTATATAGCCTCTTAAACATTGTAAAACACCCCAAGGCGCTTCACAGAAATGTTATCAGACAAAATCTGACACGGGGCTGCCTGAAGAGATATTAGGACAGATGACCAAAAGCTTGGTCAAAGTGGTTTGTTTGAAGAAGCATTCTAAAGGTGGAGAGAAAGATGAAGAGGCGGAAAGGATAAGGGAAGGAATTCCAGAGTTTAGGGTGTAGACTGCTGCATGCATCGCCTGCCGCCAGTGGTGAACAAAGGAAATTGGGGATGCACAAGAGGCCAGAATCGGAGCAGCACAGAGATCTCAGACGGTTGTAGTGCTGGAGGATGTGACAGAGATAGGGAGGGGTGAAATCATGGAGGGATTTGAACACAAGGTTGAGAATTTTAAATTCGAGGAGCCAATGTAGTTCAGCAACCACAGAGGTGATTGGCAAATGTGAGTTAGGCTATGAGCAGCAGAGTTTTGGATGCGCTGAAGTTTATAGAGGATGGTAGATGAGAGGCCGGAAAAGACAGCGTTGGAATAGTTGAGTCCGGTCTGGAGTATGTTGCATTAGAAGGGATTTAACTGTATCTGTGCTCCAGTCTGTGACTTCAGAATTAAATCTTTAGCTTCAAATTTCTAAATCTCTGAAATTTACTTGCGTCAAAGCAGAAACCAGAAAATATGAACTGCTCATAATTTTTTTTTTCTAAAATCCAACAGCCAAACCACCCAACAATCTGCACTCCCACATCCACTAGTCATTGAAAATTAAGTTAGTTTAAATCATTTAGCAGTGTGAGAATAGCAGCTTCTATATTTAAGGGCAAAATCCCATTACTTTCCATTCATTACTATGTCAGTACATTCCTGTTAAGATTAAGTTGGTCCTCTTTAGCTGCAGTCAAATGGTCTGAGACCAAATTTCACCCTTTCATCTTTGTTGTAAAGTGCATTAAATTGATGAACAGAGCCCGCTTTTGTTATGTTTTTAAGATTAACTGTCCAGTGCTATATTCTGCAACCCAAAAGTGGCGCAGTGTTTGCAGCAGATCTTGTTTGATGTCAGGGTAGAGTAGGTCAGCTAGGTATTTTCCAGAGCTAATCACAACTGTTCCATTATTATTTAGTTACATCTCAGAGAGATTATACTGTTCCTGCAGCTGTCTTTATGTGTGTTCACTTATGGGTGTCACCGGGAAGTGATCAAAGATTGCAGGAAAATTACAGGGGAAAATAAGGCACTTCTGATTGTGATCTGGGAACAATATCTTATAGATTGGAAAATAAGTTACAGAATGATCCACTTTAGGCAACTATGACTATTCCAGACCTCTCTATTCTTTGTATGGAAATACAATACTTTCATCGTCTGGGGATGCTGGGCTTTAGCACTTCCTGACTCTCACTGTGATCATAGAAATGATCAGCCTTTCAACAGGGGCACATTGAGCAGAGGAGTTGATATAGGGAAGTCGGTGAGCAGAGAGGAAGGTAGCATCCACTGGGACAAGGGGATTAAAACAATACAAATACTTAAACTGTAATAGAAACAAGAATGGGTGGAAATAGACAGCAGGTCCATCAACATATGTAAAAGTAAAAGCTGAGTTCATACTTTGGGTACAGCTCATTCATTAGGGAGCATTTGAGCGATCAAGAGGGAGGAACACCACAGCCAATAAGGAGGGAGAGGGATCTAGCACCAGAACAGAAGAGAGAGGGATCTAGTAGCAGATCAGGAGGGAGAGGGTCCCAGAAGCAGATCGGGAGGGAGAGGGTCCCAGAAGCTATTGGAAGGGAGAGGATCCCAGAAGCCGATCAGGAGGGAGAGGGTCCCAGTGGCTGATCAGGAGTGAGAGGGTCCGAGAAGCAGATTGGAAAGGAGAGGGTCCGAGAAGCAGGTCGGGAGGGAGAGGGTCTCTGAAGCAGATCAGGAGGGGGAGGGTCCCAGAAGCAGATTGGAAGGGAGAGGGTCCCAGAAGCAGATCAGGAGGGAGAGGGTCCCAGAAGCAGATCGGAAGGAGAGGGTCCCAGAAGCAGATCGGGAGGGAGAGGGTCCCAGAAGCAGATCGGGAGGGAGAGGGTCCCAGTGGCTGATCAGGAGTGAGAGGGTGCCAGAAGCAGATCGGGAGGGAGAGGGTCCCAGAAGCAGATCAGGAGGGAGAGGGTCCGAGAAGCAGATCGGGAGGGAGAGGGTCCCAGAAGCAGATCCGGAGGGAGATGGTCCCAGAAGCAGATTGGAAGGGAGAGGGTCCCAGAAGCAGATCGGAAACGTGAGGTTCCCAGAAGCAGATCAGGAGGGAGAGGGTCTCAGAAGCAGTTTGGAAGGGAGAGGGTCCCAGAAGCAGATTGGAAGGGAGTGGGTCCCAGAAGCAGATCGGGAGGGAGAGGGTCCCAGAAGCAGATCCGGAGGGAGATGGTCCCAAAAGCAGATTGGAAGGGAGAGGGTCCCAGAAGCAGTTTGGGAGAGGGTCCCAGAAGCAGATCAGGAGGGGGAGGGTCTCAGAAGCAGTTTGGAAGGGAGAAGGTCCCAGAAGTAGATTGGAAGGGAGAGGGTCCCAGAAGCAGATCAGAGGGAGAGCGTCCCAGAAGCAGATCGGGAGGGTGAGGGTCCCAGAAGCAGATCCGGAGGGAGATGGTCCCAGAAGCAGATTGGAAGGGAGCGGGTCCCAGAAGCAGATCGGGAGGGAGAGGGTCCCGCAAGCAGATTGGAAGGGAGAGGGTCCCAGAAGCAGATCGGGAGGGAGAGGGTCCCAGAAGCAGATCGGGAGGGTGAGGGTCCCAGAAGCAGATCAGGAGGGTCCCAGAAGCAGATCGGGAGGGAGAGGGTCCCAGAAGCAGATTGGAAGGGAGAGGGTCCCAGAAGCAGATCGGGAGGGAGAGGGTCCCAGAAGCAGATTGGGAGGGGGAGGGTCCCAGAAGCAGATCAGGAGGGTGAGGGTCCCAGAAGCAGATCGGAGGGAGAGGGTCCCAGAAGCAGATTGGGAGGGAGAGGGTCCCAGAAGCAGATCGGGAGGGAGAGGGTCCCAGTGGCTGATCAGGAGTGAGAGGGTCCCAGAAGCAGATTGGGAAGGAGAGGGTCCGAGAAGCAGATCGGGAGGGAGAGGGTCCCAGAAGCAGTTTGGGAGAGGGTCCCAGAAGCAGATCGGGAGGGAGAGGGTCCCAGTGGCTGATCAGGAGTGAGAGGGTCCGAGAAGCAGATCGGGAGGGAGAGAGTCCCAGAAGCAGATCAGGAGGGAGAGGGTCCGAGAAGCAGATCGGGAGGGAGAGGTTCCCAGAAGCAGATCAGGAGGGAGAGGGTCCGAGAAGCAGATCGGGAGGGAGAGAGTCCCAGAAGCAGATCGGGAGGGAGAGGGTCCCAGTGGCTGATCAGGAGTGAGAGGGTCCCAGAAGCAGATTGGGAAGGAGGGTCCGAGAAGCAGATTGGGAGGGAGAGAGTCCCAGAAGCAGATCAGGAGGGAGAGGGTCCGAGAAGCAGATCGGGAGGGAGAGGTTCCCAGAAGCAGATCCGGAGGGAGATGGTCCCAGAAGCAGATTGGAAGGGAGAGGGTCCCAGAAGCAGATCGGAGGGAGAGGGTCCCAGTAGCAGATCGGAAGCGAGAGGGTCCCAGAAGCAGATCAGGTCGGGAGAGGGTCTCCGAAGCAGTTTGGAAGGGAGAGGGTCCCAGAAGCAGATTGGAAGGGAGTGGGTCCCAGAAGCAGATCGGGTGGGAGAGGGTCCCAGAAGCAGATCCGGATGGAGATGGTCCCAGAAGCAGATTGGAAGGGCGAGGGTCCCAGAAGCAGATCAGGAGGGGGAGGGTCTCAGAAGCAGTTTGAAAGGGAGAAGGTCCCAGAAGCAGATTGGAAGGGAGAGGGTCCCAGAAGCAGATCGGAGGGAGAGGGTCCCAGTAGCAGATCGGATGCGAGAGGGTCCCAGAAGCAGATCCGGAGGGAGATGGTCCCAGATGCAGATTGGAAGGGAGAGGATCCCAGAAGCAGTTTGGGAGAGGGTCCCAGAAGCAGATCGGGTGGGAGAGGGTCCCACAGCAGATTGGAAGGGAGAGGGTCCCAGAAGCAGATCGGGAGGGAGAGGGTCCCAGAAGCAGATCGGGAGGGTGAGGGTCCCAGAAGCAGATCAGGAGGGTCCCAGAAGCAGATCGGGAGGGAGAGGGTCCCAGAAGCAGATTGGAAGGGAGAGGGTCCCAGAAGCATGTCGGGAGGGAGAGGGTCACAGAAGCAGATTGGGAGGGGGAGGGTCCCAGAAGCAGATCAGGAGGATGAGGGTCCCAGAAGCAGATCAGGAGGGTGAGGGTCCCAGAAGCAGATCGGGAGGGTGAGGTTCCCAGAAGCATATCAGGAGGGTGAGGGTCCCAGAAGCAGAACAGGAGGGTGAGGGTCCCAGAAGCAGATCGGGAGGGTGTGGGTCCCAGAAGCAGATCGGGAGGAAGAGGGTCCCAGAAGCAGATCGGGAGGGAGATGGTCCGAGAAGCAGATCGGGAGGGTGAGGGTCCCAGAAGCAGATCCGGAGGGAGATGGTCCCAGAAGCAGATTGGAAGGGAGAGGGTCCCAGAAGCAGATCGGGAGGGAGAGGGTCCCGCAAGCAGATTGGAAGGGAGAGGGTCCCAGAAGCAGATCAGGAGGGTCCCAGAAGCAGATCGGGAGGGAGAGGGTCCCAGAAGCAGATTGGAAGGGAGAGGGTCCCAGAAGCAGATCGGGAGGGAGAGGGTCCCAGAAGCAGATTGGGAGGGGGAGGATCCCAGAAGCAGATCAGGAGGGTGAGTGTCCCAGAAGCAGATCGGAGGGAGAGGGTCCCAGAAGCAGATTGGGAGGGAGAGGGTCCCAGAAGCAGATCAGGAGGGAGAGGGTCCCAGTGGCTGATCAGGAGTGAGAGGGTCCCAGAAGCAGATTGGGAAGGAGAGGGTCCCAGAAGCAGATCGGGAGGGAGAGGGTCCCAGAAGCAGTTTGGGAGAGGGTCCCAGAAGCAGATCGGGAGGGAGAGGGTCCCAGTGGCTGATCAGGAGTGAGAGGGTCCCAGAAGCAGATTGGGAAGGAGGGTCCGAGAAGCAGATCGGGAGGGAGAGGGTCCCAGAAGCAGATCAGGAGGGAGAGGGTCCGAGAAGCAGATCGGGAGGGAGAGGTTCCCAGAAGCAGATCCGGAGGGAGATGGTCCCAGAGGCAGATTGGAAGGGAGAGAGTCCCAGAAGCAGATCGGAAACGTGAGGGTCCCAGAAGCAGATCAGGAGGGAGAGGGTCTCAGAAGCAGTTTGGAAGGGAGAGGGTCCCAGAAGCAGATTGGAAGGGAGTGGGTCCCAGAAGCAGATCGGGAGGGAGAGGGTCCCAGAAGCAGATCCGGAGGGAGATGGTCCCAGAAGCAGATTGGAAGGGCGAGGGTCCCAGAAGCAGTTTGGGAGAGGGTCCCAGAAGCAGATCAGGAGGGGGAGGGTCTCAGAAGCAGTTTGGAAGGGAGAAGGTCCCAGAAGCAGATTGGAAGGGAGAGGGTCCCAGAAGCAGATCGGAGGGAGTGGGTCCCAGTAGGAGATCGGGAGGGAGAGGGTCCCAGAAGCAGATCAGGAGGGGGAGGGTCTCAGAAGCAGTTTGGAAGGGAGAAGGTCCCAGAAGCAGATTGGAAGGGAGAGGGTCCCAGAAGCAGATCGGAGGGAGTGGGTCCCAGTAGGAGATCGGGAGGGAGAGGGTCCCAGAAGCAGATCCGGAGGGAGATGGTCCCAGAAGCAGATTGGAAGGGAGAGGGTCCCAGAAGCAGATCGGGAGGGAGAGGGTCCCAGAAGCAGATTGGAAGGGAGAGGGTCCCAGAAGCAGATTGGAAGGGAGAGGGTCCCTGAAGCAGATCGGGAGGGAGAGGGTCCCAGAAGCAGATTGGGAGGGTGAGGGTCCCAGAAGCAGATCAGGAGGGTCCCAGAAGCAGATCGGGAGGGAGAGGGTCCCAGAAGCAGATTGGAAGGGAGAGGGTCCCAGAAGCAGATCGGGAGGGAGAGGGTCCCAGAAGCAGATTGGGAGGGGGAGGGTCCCAGAAGCAGATCAGGAGGGTGAGAGTCCCAGAAGCAGATCAGGAGGGTGAGGGTCCCAGAAGCAGATCGGGAGGGTGAGGGTCCCAGAAGCAGAACAGGAGGGTGAGGGTCCCAGAAGCAGATCGGGAGGGTGTGGGTCCCAGAAGCAGATCGGGAGGAAGAGGGTCCCAGAAGCAGATCCGGAGGGAGATGGTCCCAGAAGTAGATCGGGAGTGTGAGGGTCCCAGAAGCAGATTGGGAGGTTGAGGGCCCCAGAAGCAGATTAGGAGGGTGAGGGCCCCAGAAGCAGATCGGGAGGGAGAGGGTCCCAGAAGCAGATCAGGAGGGAGATGGTCCCAGAAGCAGATCGGGAGGAGAGGGTCCCAGAAGAAGGCCAGATGTGAGCAGAATCCAGTGGCAGTATAAATAGGAACTGTATATATTGGGAACAACTGGAGCTGTGCCAGGTTGTTTGAGATACAAAGTGAGTGCCACGTAAATGGCCTAATTAACCATTGAGATGATACGGGTGGTAGGAGGGGTAAAATTCGTCTTCACCAGTATTATAAAACAATTCCATAACAAGTCGGCTGTATGACGTGATCAGGAAAGACAATGGGGTGTGGTGTAAAGTGGGCAGCTGAATCATTTTGAGCTCATTTTGCACTGTTGTCTAAAACCAATTTCACCCTCAGGGTCTTTAAAAGGAGATTGATCACATCAGAGAGTGAAATATATTTTAAATAGCCTGCATTGCACAACATGGAAAGTAGCAGTGAGAACAAGTGATTTCCAGAGCGACAGTGGTCACATGCAGAAGTATAATTTTTGCTCAGTGTTCGGAGGGCAGTTCGGTGTGTTTGTGTATTATTTTTTAGTCCTCATAGCTTCAGCTCCCTACACAACAAGAGATAAGATTGTAGAGTGGAATTATGATAATTGCTGTGTCAACAAATGCTGATATTTTACACCAGCTGGTGCTGATTATACTCAATACCCGTTTGCATTTTATTTTTGCAATGCAAACTAGGTGGGCTGAAAAGTGTTTAATGAAATGATGCAACTTCCTGTTGATATCTCCAGTTAGCAGTTACCTAGTGAGAATAATGGTAGGGATTAGATATCAATTTATTCCATTAAGGAGACAGGATAGATAAGGCCAGTGGGTGGCGAATAGTCTGGAACAGATTAGCTCAACATGCAGAAAGTGCCTTTACATTGCAAACCATGGGGAGGGTCCTGCATTGTGTAAAAACTTCCTTTAGATAACACCGTACTTGTTGAATGATTGCTTGAGTTGAGAAAAAAGTATTGTTAATCACATTTACCCAACTATTCTGAAATATTAAATATGGAAAAGGGAATCGACCAGCCTACTTTATATTAATATTTTCAATTTTTAACAATATGCTGTTGAGGGCATTTTCAATGGAAACCATTACAAATATGAACTGAACATATTGAAAGGTTTCTGATTGAATGAGTGCCTGCAAGAGGACAACATCTGCTGCAGCCTGAGATTTGCAAGTTGGAATTCTTGGCTAAAATAGTGAATGATGAGGGTTGGAATTTGGGTATGCCCGTTCCTGGGCATGCAGTGTTTGTGGGCGGGGGGTGGGGTCCGCAGTGTTCATTTCGTACGTATGAATGTTGAGGCCCGAGGCCTCCCCCACCCCACCACCCCACCCCACCCCCCCTACCCCGCCCCCGATTTTGGGCATTGGGCCTCATTTCAATGGAGCTGGCCTGATGCAAGCAGCCAGCCAGGAAAGACGAAACCAAGATCAGGGCCTCTCCTTGCACTGCAGTATGAGAAAGCAGAGGTTGGGAGTTCGGACACCTGGGTGGGGGGAGCGAGGAAATTGGAGGTCAGGGGTCAATGTTCGGAGGCTGGAGTCGGGGCTTAGGACATCAACGGTTGGGAGTTAGGTGAGCAGAGAGGGATATTCAGATGTGGATCCTGGACACCAAGTCTTTTTCCATCACCAACTTGGAGGGCATGACACTTCCCTCCAAAAATGCACACTTGCTTCTTGCCCATCATGTTGGGAACGTAGTCCGCCAGTTAGCGCCTGAAAAACAGCTCATTGCACAGCTGATTTTATAGGATATTGTGTCGTGTCCAAGTGCATGTCTCCCATGATAGCCTGACAAAGTAATTAATACAAGAAGACAAAATGTGGTAGGCAATTTCAATGACACAACTCTCATATGAAAACTTTTTAACATGCACTAGATCTGCCCCGACGGCCGAAATTTCCGTGGGGGTTTGGCGGAAGATTGGTGGAAACTGCGTAAACAGCTAAACACTGCATTTTACTCTGCCTAGAGATTTTTGCTGATGTTCTGCCAAAGTTGCAGCAGGAAGTCAGGGGAACGCCCATGGAAATTCTACTGCCAGATCTATGAGGCCTTCCAGTACATTTCAGTCAGATGGTTATTAGAGGTGGTGATTCTGTTAAATAATGTCTATGTCAAGCCATGTACCACCAATAGCATATAACAATGTGCAAACCAAATACTTTGGCTCCACTGCAACAGTCTTCGACCATGGTGTGGAGTCTTACTGGTGGTGGGCATGGGCTAGGAAACTGCCCTTGACTTCATGTGCCCAAATCACAGCACATCTAATCTTGCAAGGAGCAATAGCGACAGGAGCAAAGAGGAAAGTGTTACTGACAAAAGAGCCCTCTGCAAATCAAGTTCCCATGTTGAATGTCAGGAGTTCAGGCACAGATCCACTTCCCCAGCTCTTCTCAAACTTATAAAATGGCCACATGACAGGGAAATTGGTCTTTTCCTGCTTTGGCATGTCTCTTAAAACAATGGGCTGGGTTTTGCATTCAGCAGTGAAGCAATAGTGAAGCAATGGTGCTCGTTGCTGACCTTGAGGGAAGATGCCTACAAAGAGCGAGCAAACTCTGTGGCATGTAGTTCCCCTTTCCGAATGGCAGTTTAAATCTGGTACCAAATCAAGGGGATCTCCAGGCATCCACCAGCAGTGATGTCAGTAAACAGGGTAAGCAGCCAATCGCATTGATATATTTTCACAGCCAGCAAAACCACTTCGTTTTTAATTTAAATATTTCAGACAGAAAAACAAATGATTATGATTACATTTGGAAAGAAGCTAAAATATCAAGAACAAACTTTAATTTATTTAATATTTTAAAAATATGTGGAATTTTTGAAAAATAATGGAGAAATTTAACATTGCACTAATATGTAATTAGTTTTCAGAGTCAGTGAGGGTGTTTAGCAGTAATTATGAACTTAATACATTGTTACATCATATTCAATAAGGTGCAACTTTTTCAAGAGCAGAAGTTCTCTTCAGTTCAGTGATTTCTAATTGATTGCAGACTGGGGAAACTTCAACAGCACAGCCTATGGAGGAGCATAAAATTACTGACAGCAAGATTTGAATATTTCTGCATTATTCTGCACATGTGCGGACTCCCGAATTTGCTATTGGTTTCAGTGGAGTAATGATGATGAATGCTGGCAGATTACCACAGCACAGTCCAAGCCAAGATTGCTGCAATTGTTTTTCAGACAGTTTTGATATCTGCACTGGAATTTTACATCCCCCACCACCCCCAACCTGGAAGCAGGCTGGGAGGCAGGGTGGGCTGCGTAAAATCATGTAGTAGGTGGGGTGGGAGGGGTTGCTGCTGTGCCCGATCCCCACTCACCTGCTCCAAGGCTGGTGTCCATTGTGGCTCCTCCCACTGGATGCCGTTCCAGCAGTGGACAATGCTTCCAGTGCTGCTGAGACTGAGGAGCTGCTGGCCTTCTGATTGGCTGGCAGCTCTTGGAGGTGGGACTTCCTGTCTCAGAGGGACAGAAGTCCCAACCAAGGCCAATTAAGGGCCTGGGTCACGTGCCAGGCCCAGCAGAAGTGGGCTCACCCCCAACTTTTCAGTCAGTGGGCAGGGCCTCCACCTTAATATTAAATTCTGCCCTAGTTTGTTTGGCAGTGAGCTCTTCTCTGCTTGTGTGTTGAAAATTCTGCATCAATTTCTTTCCACTTTTTATCGCTGCATTTTTGCTGATATATTCCGGCAAAGAGACACTTTTTTTGGAGACGGGAAATGTTCATAGATTTGACTTTGTATCCATAGTAAAGCACAGGGTGGGGTAGTAATTTTGACTTTGGTTGGTAGTGTAAAAAGAGCAATATCGATTCATATACATCTCTCCTGATTTACAATAGTTGGCCCAATAGCTGACTGTCTGGGCTTGTGAACTATTAATAATAATCACAATAATGTGTTTACAGGAAATTTCTATGTTATTTTAATGTAGGACTGAACCTATTTAAAAAGGGAGTGATATTTCCATTGACATGGCAGACATTAATATCACACAGAATGATATCAACTCTTCAAGGTTAACATTCCAGTAGTCTTCTCTGTTCCTTGTTGTTCTCTCCTCCCTTTTGTGTTTTGCTCGGCCCTTGAAGGTGTTGTCCCACTTTGCCTCTCCCACACTCTTTACCCCTCCTCATTTTTTGTTGTTTGATGCTGTAGACCTCCTAAGAATTGTCAGCGTTTCTGTTTTTCTTTCAGCTTTTAGGGTTTTTATTTCATTTCATCACTTACTTCATGGACTTGACCATCTGGCTCCCAGCACCAGAACCACCTGACAGTCGGGACTCATTAAGGCACATTTGCAGTCACTAGGGAGAAGTACAGATTGAGCCTGAGTTTCAAAATTATCCAAACTTGGGCAAGTTCAGAAGAATGGAGCCAAAACTAAGATTTGCAAGGTTTGGATTGAGCTCAGCCTTTTTTTCTCTTCTCTCTCCCAGTGGTGAAATGGAAACTTGGAGCTGAGCCAAGAGTTCACTTTGTCGTGGAGCTGGTGGAGAGAACTGTGGTTTCAGCAGTTTGAGTTTGCTTCAGCTTCTCTGGGAGTTTGGCCACTTGTAGATTGGGGTGAATTCATTCTGTTCTCATGCAGATCAATGGTTGCAAACTTAACCACTCTCAAACAGGTGTGTACCTGTTGTACAAATCACTGGGACAGTAAGATTGTGGCTAAATCTGTTGCTTGTTTACTAGTTAAACCAATTGGTGTAAAACTAGCAGCTGGCAAAAAAAAAACAGAATAGGGAGAAGGAACAGGTAAAGGTGAAAGAAGAAAGAAATGAGGATTCTGGTTGTGTCAATATTTTGTCCGGATTGAACCTTACAATGCATTATCACAAGGGGAAATGGCAATGCTGTCAGTGTTATAAAGTTTAGAGGGCTTAAGTGCACTGTCTCATACTGAATCTGACAGACTGCCAGCCCAGCTATTTTGGAGACCACATATCCTCCCAGACTGTCAGAATCCACCCTAGCGCAGACAACACATCTCTGTTTGTATGACGCATCAGAGATAGGAGGGAAGTTCTCAGGACAGCCAAGCTGAAGCAGTGTGCTGATTACATTTACATCATTGAGCTGATTACATGGTTGCTTGAGTTGCTTAGTGTAAACCAACAGGCCCGGGTTCTGTGCACACCACCTACATTATTATGAAGCAGAATAAAATAATAAAACAAACTTACTGCCCCAAATTGCTCTCCTTTACAGAGCTTCTCGATTCCCAATAAAACAAATGATGAATACATCTGTTTTGTGTGACTTTCTGTTAGTATTATATGTTACTGTCTAATAACCTTTTCACCCTCAATTTCTTCATAGTTGCTGCTCAGCAGCAGGCAGCCTGCTTTAGTCAGAAACTCATGGAAATCACCCCATGCCACATACTGTGCACCACAGCATGCACTATATTAGAGGAGATGTTGTAGTGGGGCAACTGGCTATGGTGGCTTTGTACATCAGCAGTTACTATCAGGAAAGACTGAACAGGCTATTGAGCTGCACTTCAGAGCAATACGATCACTGCACAGTAATATGACCACCAGACAGCAATACAATCACAGGACAGCAATAAAATCACTGGACAATACACCTTTTTATTTACAAGAATTGAGAGGGTAAAACTATCTGGAAAGACGGAACAGGCCTGGGCTTTTGTCTCTAGAGAGAAACGTAGGTTGAGGTGGGACCTCATAGAATCTTTTTAAATTATGAAGGGTTTTGATAGGGTAGACATAGAGATGTTTACAGTTGTAGAGGAGTCCAAAACCAGAGGTTATAATTGTAGTACAAGGGTCTGAATGGGTTAATGATTGAGACAGTGTAAGGAATACCTCCCACCATGATGATGTAAGAGATCACATGTGAGAGAGACTGGAGGGAGCTGCAGCATGGCTTCAGAGGAGTCACACAGACTGGTGAAAAGCTGTACATAGTTAGAATGTAATAAAGAATTAATGTTCAAAGTACAGAAGACTCAGTAATCTCTCTAAGCTAGACTAACTAGGTATGTTAAGGTGGCAGCAGACAAACCAAACATACAACATGGTGAACTGCGGTGGTTCTTACCATGCAACACCCAGAAGAAGAATTTGAAGAAATACTTTGAAGAAGGCTGACCTGAAAAAAGTGCCAAAACTGCCAGAACTCAAGAAGAGGCTGTGAAAAAGCTCCCGAGCTGTTCCGTGGACGAAGGAGGCAGGGAGAGTCGGGGAATCGGGTTGTAGAGGCATTCAGGCAACACCACAGAGGCAGATAGTCTGTGAAAAAACAAAATCCAGTCTAGCAGACTTCGAGTCGGAGAAGCAAGCAATGATCGGGGATCTGGTGAGCAACTCGTAGAGAGGGTAGAAAAAAAAAACTTTGTTCCTAACTAGGCAGGCAGCACTGGGAAAATCAAAAGTCCTTAGTGAGGACGGATCCGAAATCAACGTCATTACAAGTGGTAACCGGAGCAAGGAGAAAAGAAAACAAAGAGGCTGCAAATACTCGATACTCTAAGTGAAGGGTGTAAAAACTGTAGCAGAAATGCTACAAAACTGTGACTAAAACAAGGAGAAAATAATTCTCAAGTCTAGCAGCAAGATTTTACAGGAAGAAATGATGACCATAGCAGGGGTCAGCGCGAGGCTGAAAAGCACGGGAAACTTCCAATACTGGAAAGAAAATTTTAAAAAGAAAGTAAACTGCATAGAAAGCCATGGATCTTAAATTCACAATACCAGAGAGGTTTGAGATATAGAATTGCTTCCTAGACAGACAGTCTATAGCATAGCAAGTTAACACAATGCTGTATTCCATTAGGGCAATAGCAGACGATGCAAGACGTCATTAAACCCTGCCAGAGATGTGGTGGCAAAAAGACCCACAGGCGCGAACAGTATCCTGCAAACAAAGCAGAATGCTTCCACTGAAAGAAAATCGGCCATTTTGGAAAGATGTGCCAAAGTAAAATCTCTACTCCCACATGTTCAAAAGAAAAAGACTTCAAGGATCGAGTTGCTAATGAAGTTGAACAATTTTCATCAGGAGGAAAATCAGAAAACTTCCTTGGTGAGATCAACAATCCTAATCAGGCATTTTGGTCTGCAGATACGTCAACAGACATATCACTAATTTTAAATTAGACACTGGAGCAAGTATAACGGTCTTATCAGACAACGAACCGTGGTTATCAACACATTACCTGCAACCAGCAGAAACTCAGTTATATAGCCCAGGAGAGACTGAGCTAAAAGTCAAGGGAAAGCTACGGGCAACACTCCAGTACAAGGTAAAGCAGATATTGGCAATACTGTATATTCTACGGAATCAAGATTTCTCTCTCTTAAGTAGAAGAGCTTAATCCAGGAGTCACTTCCAAAAAGACTTCCCCAAATTATTTACTGGTCTAGGAAGACTGGAGACCGAATATAGTATTACTTTACGAAAAGATACTAGACCAGTATGTTTTTTCATGTCTAAGAAGATTCCATATCCACTAATGAAGCTAGTCCAACATCAGTTCGAAGAGAGGACCAGGATGGAAGTTATGTCTCCTGTCACTGATCCTACAGAGTGGTGTTCGAGAATGGTTCCAGTTCCTAAACCTAACTCTTCAAATTTGGGTAGACTTAACTCAAATTATTAAGGCTGTCACAAGAGAAGTTCATCCAATGTCCTCAGTGGACGAAAGCTTGGCAAAGTTATCCAAAAGTACCATGTTCACGAAGCTTGATGTGAATAGTGGCTTTTGGTAAGTACCACTAGATAGGAAGTCAAGGTTATTGATAACCTTCATTACTCCATTCGGAAGATTTTGTTTTAATCGTTTACCATTTGGAATAACATCAGCACTGTAAATATTCCAAAGAACTATGTTGAACATTCTACAGGGCCTTAATTGAGTAATATGCCATATGGACAACATCTTAGTCCATGATGAATCCATTGAAGAATATGACCTGAGGGTTAGAGTGATTTTAAATTGTCTACAAGAAGAAGGCCCCACACTTAATAAAAAGTGTGCATTTTCAAAAATGTCTATTCATTTTTTAGGACACATTGTCAGTAGCATGGCATAATGGCGGACCCGCAAAAGACGAGAACCAATAGTGAATTCCCACTTCCTACTTCTCGCCAAGATCTTCAATGATTCCTTGAAATGGCCAATCAGTTGGCAAAATTTTTACCCAATCTAGTGCAAATTACTGAACCCTTACGACAACTTTTAATAAAGCTCAAGCATGGTGCTGGGATGCACATCAGGAGCAGGCATTTCAAAGGATCAAGGAGATGCTGATTTTGCCGGATATCTTAGTGCATTATAACCCCTCACTGCCTCATCTACAGGGATAGGGGCAGTCCTTTTTCAAGAACAGCCTGATGGATGTTGAAGACTGGTTTATTATGTGTCATGGGTATTGTCTGAGACTGAGATGAGGTACACCGTCATAGAGAAAGAAGCTCTCACAGTCACGTGGGCTTGTGAGAAGTTCTCAGGTTATATTAGCGGCTTAAAGGTTGTTACGGAGACAGACCGCAAACTGACTCGGATGCCTCAGAGAATCCAGAGATTCTGGTTGAGGCTAATGAGGTTCATGTACGAAACAGTATACATACAGGGCAAGCAACAAACGATAGCAGATGCATTGTCCAGAGTTACTGTTGACCATCCTACACAACTCCGTACTGCCTGTGTGGAGTTTGCAAGTTCTCCCTGTGTCTGCGTGGGTTTCCTCCGGGTGCTCTGGTTTCCTCCCACATGCCAAAGACTTGCAGGTTGATAGGTAAATTGGCCATTAGCAATTGCCCCTAGTATAGGTAGGTGGTAGGGAAATATAGGGACAGGTGGGGATGTGGTAGGAATATGGAATTAGTGTAGGATTGGTATAAATGGGTGGTTGATGGTCGGCACAGACTCGGTGGGCCGAAGGGCCTGTTTCAGTGCTGTATCTCTAAAAAAAAAGGATGTTAGCTTTATTCATGAAATTGAGTCATATTCCCAGTTCACTGCATCATCAAGTTCAAAAAAGCTCCAAGAAATTTGTCATGCTCAGATGCAAGATGAAGAATGCATCTATATCCACCAATATTGCATGCAAGGCTGGCCAAAGACAGTGTCCCAATGGTAAGAGGATGAAAATCTTCTTTGAATACAGAAGGCACTTTACTATTGTGGATGATTTGCTGGTATATGACGAGAGGCTGGTGATTCCAGAGTCACTCTGGTAGACATCTTAGAGAAAATACACCAGGGCGACATGACTATAACAAAATGTAGAGCACGGGCTCAGTCATCTGTGTGGTGGCCGGGAATATTGAGAGATATAGAAGAAATTATTCCTAATTGCCAGGTATGTGCTGTGTGCAGACAGGATCAGAGGGAATCCCTTATCTCGAACCAATTCCCAACCAGAACATGGGAACATCTGGCAATGGATCTATTCAAGTTTAATGGGAAATCCTACCTGATTGTCATCGACAACTTTTCAAGGTGGATTGAGGTCAAACGTTTGTACATAAAGATAACAGAGTCAGTCATTCGAGTGTTACAGAAATCTTTGCAATGCACGGTATACCTGACCAGATAGTGTCTGATAATGTACCACAATTTGCAAACCACTACTTCACGCACTTTGCGGAAAACTGTGGATTTGTATATCTTACAAGTTCCCCTAGATATCCACAATCTAATGGAGAAGTCAAGGGAGGAGTCAGAACTATCAAAGCACTGTTAAAGGGATGAAGATTTTCAAACAGCACTCTTAAACTATAGAACTACTCCATTGCAATGTGAATTAGCACCATCAGCACTGTTGATGAGAAGGAAGCTTAGAACACAACTTCCAATCTTACCCAAAAAGTTACTTCCAGGGCTAGAAGTCCAGGACTATCAGAGAGTTCAAGACATTGAAAAGTCATACCAAAAGCAACGATACTATCATTATAATGGGAAACACCGCACCAGGAACCTACATAAGTTGACTGAAGTACAAAAGGTATGGGTACGAGACCAAGGCAGAGATGAGAATCAATGGAGATCTTATTTAGTACATACTTCAGAAGGTACTATAAGAAGAAAAAAGAGGAATCTTATTCCTATTCATCAAAGATGTCAATTGGTCATATATTTGGATGAACCAGATGTTGAACCTGAAAACTCTCTAAGCTAGACTAACTATGTACATTAAAGTGGCAACAGACAAACCAAACATACAACAATAAATATGAGATAGTCACTAATAGATCCAATAAAGAATTCAGGAGAAACATCATTACCAGAGAGTGGTGAGAATGTGGAACTACCACATGGACTAGTTGAGGTGAATAACATAGATGCATTTAAGGGGAAGCTAAATAACAACATGAGGGGGAAAGTAATAGAAGGATAAGTAGATATGGTAAGATGAAATAGGGTGGGAGGAGCTCATGTGGCGCATCAGCAACTGCATGGATAAGTTGGACTGACTAACCTGTTTCTATGGTGCAGATTCTATGTAATTCTATGTCGATGAGTTTTTAGATTATTCAGATCTCTGGTTAGCAGGCTCAGAAATTGACCCCTCAATTCAAAATTTAAATATTAAATAGTTTGGAAAAACCTTCTCAAACCCACTATTAGATAAATACCTGCAACATTTGCCAGGAAACAACTAGATATACCTACTTCCACTAAACAGTCTGCAGTCGGATACATCCTTAAAGCAAGATTGAGTATTGTAAACATAAATATATACTCAGTTTTACTCGTTTTGACTGAGAAAACCTGCAAAGCACATGTAGGATTTTAGGTATATATGTGTGGGAGTTTGCACTTTGTTTTTACTCATGTACCTTAGAGTTCATTTCTCTGCTATGTGCTCCTTTTAGCACTGTAATTAATGTGCCCAGGTAAAATTCCTTTCTATGCTATTTTAACAAAGACATTAACCTATTAAAATAAAGGAATCTGGTTAATGAAAGGATTACCGATAGGGTTGGGCTTTCACCATTGAGTAAACCAGTGTGCTGAACCTGACACAGTGGAATTCCAACCCAGGCAAAAATATTTCTGGGTCAGAAATAAACAGCTCAGCTTGAGTACGTACAAAGTGGAGATGGGGAAATAGAATCAAATCAGTTCGCTTGTTGAGTTCTAAATGTAAATGTTTAGTTAAAAAAAAGGTTAAGTGACACACTCTGAGCAATCTGTTATTTTCTGTCTGATGATTAACCAAAGGATGGTCGTTTTGCTTATGTTGGCAGTCAAGTTAACCAGTATCTGCTAATATTTGTGTCTTAGGAAACCACAAAAAAGCTAATTTTCCTTTGTTATTTTTATTATAAAAACATTTTTTTAACTCAGCCACATGCAGTCTTACACCTTGTCTAGAACATGAATCTGATTCCAGGGAAAAGATTTATATTGCATGGAGATTTGTCCAGGTTTTGGTTTAGCAAGCAGAACATAATGGCTTGTTGTGTGTGTTATGACCACCAACTTGTCCCTCAAGCTTAAACCTCACTTCCTGGTGCTAGCACTGAGTGAGGAGTATATAGGTCCAATGAGACTGGCACTGGTTCTACTTTTGCATCAATACTGACAAGAAACCACTGGCAGTAAATGAAATGCCAGCCCAACCCTACCGGTAATCCTTTCATTAACCAGATTCCTTTATTTTAATAGGTTAATATCTTTGTTAAAATAGCACAGAAAGGAATTTTACCTGGGCACATTAATTACAATGCTAAAATCTACATAACTGAAACAAAAAGCAGAAATGTGGAATTTTCCAGATTTGTAGATGAAATTTAACACTAAACCACAGCTTGACACAGAGCTTCCATTTATTGAGGGTTGTTTATTAATCAGAAATGAGGTCTGCTTTACAATTTGCGTCACACATAGGTGGATTCCATTAAGATAAGTTAAGAAGTCCTGTAGAGAAGTTACTTTGTGAAAACAGTGAAATGGGAAATTATAACTTTAGGTTTCGTTGCAAAAAGATGACGCTGCTCAGCAAAATGTCAGTCAAGACCAGAAACCTCAAGCTTCCGAGTGACAAGAATTTATATCTCCACACTGCCTATCAGTCAAGGCCACCGGTAACAGTTGAAGTGGAGGGCTGCTATTTGTTAGTCCTTGGCCTTTGCAGCAGTGACAAAATGCTCCATATTTAGGAAGTAGAAAGAGAAGATACCAGCAGAATTGGCTTTGCATGTTCCAGCTACACTCCCTGTCAAACTGTTTGGCCAGCACAGTGAAGCTAAATATGTGCCTGTGAGTGACTCATGGAAAAATAAAAGGGAAAACTGTGGATTGAGAGAAATGTGTACAGTCATGTAAAAAAACTACAATACAATTGGAGATCAATATTATTTAACTCTGGCTTCCCCCAAGTTATAAATTAGCCATGAAAATCATTATAGAAGACTACAAGGCTGGATTTCACCAAGACTCCCAACAAGGATGCTGATAACTATCCATTTACCTATCCCCCCATTCCTCACAATACAGTAACAATTATTTTCTGAGGTCTTTGCCTCCATTTCTCTGTTTGGGGGACCACTACAAATTTTCGCCACACTACCAGAAGGATGTGGAGGCTTTGGAGAGGGTACAGAAGAGGTTTACCAGGATGTTGCCTGGTCTGGAGGGCATTAGCTATGAGGAGAGGTTGGATAAACTCGGATTGTTTTCGCTGGAACGACGGAGGTGGAAGGGTGACATGATAGAGGTTTACAAAGTTATGAGCGGCATGGACAGAGTGGATAGTCAGAAGCTTTTTCCCAGGGTGGAAGAGTCAGTTACTAGGGGACATAGGTTTAAGGTGAGAGGCGCAAAGTTTAAAGGAGATGTGCAAGGCAAGTTCTTTACACAGAGGGTGGTGAGTGCCTGGAACTTGCTGCCGGGGGAGATGGTTGAAGCAGGTACGATAGCGACGTTTAAGAGGCATCTTGACAAATACATGGATAGGATGGGAATAGAGGGATACAGTCCCCGGAAATGCAGAAGGGTTTTAGTTTAGACAGGCATCAAGATCGGTGCAGGCTTGGAGGGCCAAATGGCCTGTTCCTGTGCTTTACTGTTCTTTGTTCTTTTGTTCTTTGTTCTTTGCATCCAGAAGTTGTTCCTGAAATTTGTTCTAATATTTCCCTTCACCAGTTTTAACCTAAACCCCCTGCCTATCGTTTCCTGGCATACCTTGACACAGTGCTCCAGATTAGCCTAATTGCTTCTGTTTTATGTCTTGGATGCTCAACTAAGTCCTCTCTCAAGGCCTCCTTTCAAAGCTTAAGAGTTCCAATTTCTTTGTAACTTAATATTTTGATGGTAGGGATCTGCCTTTGACTCTTCCCTGCACCTCCTCCATGGCTTGAATCTTTTCATTGTCTTGATGAGCAAAACTGAAGACAGTTCTCAAGGTACATACAGCCTGACCTGGGCACTGGATAATTTTAACATGACCTTTTGTGCCTTATACTCAGCCAACTCAGATATATAAGTAAGCATTCTGTCAGCTGCTAGACAGTGATTAGACTTGTTAAGTGCCAAAGTTACAATTAACTCCAAGATCTCCTCCATTCTCTCTCTCAGCAGTTTTCTAGTCTCTCAAGGTCCAGCTGGGCATCTGTCTTCTTTAACCTCATTCTTTATCACCATGAAGTTACATAATTTCAGTTATCCTTCTAAACAGTTGACAATTCTGTGTTCTATCCTTTGTAATACTTTTTTTTTACCACATTCTGCTTTTTGAGCAATCCAGGTTTTCTTTTTCATTTCCTTAAAACTGGTAGTAAAAAAGTCCATAATCCTTCAACCTTCAGTTAATGCTGTACATTCCATAAATTACCAATGGCATCCGCTTCTTCCTTCCGATGTGCACTATCTTCCACATACTAGTCAGTACTGAATTTCATCTGCCGCAGTTTTGCCGAATTTAGAGATTTAATTCAACCCCTTTTGCAGATTCCTGACTGCTTCTTCCAACTCAACTGCCTTTCACGTCCTTTAAACAGTCTTATATCACAAGGTGTTGTTAAATAGCGACGCTTGCAAGTCGCCTGAATTACTTTGAAGAAGCCTCTCATTTAGCAGTTGTTTACTTTTGAAGAAAAGAGATTGAAGATAAAAAAGCCTGTCATTCTTTGCTGTGCTCAGACCCATATTTTATTGCTAACCCGTTGATCCGTTAATGTGTTTTAAGGGTGTAAGTGCTTAGTTTGTTAGCTAGATTTTTGGCAGATCCACTTTGTTGTGGTTAATAGTTGGTCATTTGTCAAAAAATGGCCACTGTTTTTGTAAAGCAAGGAATCTGCATATTAAAAGAATATTAAGAAAGAAGATTTGATGTGAGTAGCACATGAACACAAGGACAATAAGGATGGGCACTCCAGTGGAAGATTGTTGAATTGTACTCATGTACTCCTGTGGGTGCTAGTAACCATTCCTGGCATTCCCTGGATTTATCGCTGTCACTTCATATTCCTTAATAGAAAGATCCTTACATGTCATAGTAACCACAACATAGGACTCCCGAAATTGCAACCAATGGAGAATTTGATAATAACTTAGAGCAGCCTGTTACCAATAGGAAAGGCAGTATCTGTGGATCACTGCAGTTGAAAGGCCAGATGGTGGCATTAGAATGATTTATGAAGAAATGAATTAGGAGCAGAAGTAGGCCATTTGGCCCCTCAAGCCTGCTCCGCCATTCAATTTGCCATATTGTCTGGAGATAAGTGGTGCAGATCAAGCACATAAGTTTGCTTAGGCCAGTTTTCAATGGCCAAATGGACTCAGGGAACGATCCCTATGCCTGAAGACAAAGGCCCGAGAATTGGAAGAAATTGATCCTCAGGCCTTATATACATAATCATGGAGAGCTGCCGATGTCCAACTGAAAAATTAAATATTGGACGCCTGTCCCAAGTAACCCTCATTCCTGCTGGCTCCACATCAATTGAAAATCAATTAAACTTACCTTTTAGGTGGTGGCTGTTGGCACGGCCTTATCCATATTTATAGAGCAGATCCAACTCCTGCTCTGCTCAGGACAGCCTAATTTCCCAGATAGGTCCTAAAATAGACACTGGGTCACTTATTAGCATATGCAAGAGGCCAACTCTTGCTTTAGGGAACCCCGAATGCCTGAAAAGATGATGATATCCAATTTCAGTCGGACACTTTTCAGGCATCCTTGGGGGTGCAGGGCATTGACCCTAGCACTTCTCACACTTGTTTTACACCCACAATCTCCAGTGTACCTCCAGTCCTGTGTTCACACAGTGCTGATGCCATTTTAAATCCAGTATGAACTCAAAGGGTTAGGCAAAGGTTAGCATAACATCATTGCATGGACTTCACTGTGTAGCTACACTTATAAATATCTGTATGATTAATGATCCCTCAGATAGTAATGAGTTGAGGTATTGAGGTATTGAGCAAATATAGCAAAACTGTTTTTATGCATTTAAGGAATTTAGTTTTTGGGAACATGAAAAAATGATGGACCACAAAAAACTCTGGCCCTTTTTCTCAGATCAAGCTCTTCTCTCTTCATAAGGTGTCCAGTTCTACCAAGTCCATTTTTACTGTCTGTCTCAATGACCCTTCCTGATAACATGTTCCACAACTTTTATTACCATTTGGCTGAACACCTTCCACCTGACTTCCCTTTGTGTTTCTATATTCCAATTTTAATCTCCTGATCGTTGAACCATTCACCATTATGAATAACTTGCCCCAGTCAGTTTTACCAATCCCTTGGAATATTTATACAACTCAAAATCTCTGTTTGCCCAATTAAAAGACCATGTGACTAGAATGCAGAATATTTCCCTGACTGTAAAGTGCCAGAGGCTGTCAAAAATATGAATGTGATAACAAGCAACAATAATTTGCATTTATATAGCACCTTTAATGTCGTAAAATGTCCCAAGACACTTCACGGGAGCATAATGCATTGACTTATCCTCCAACCTGCTGGAAATGAGTGTCATATAGAAACAGTCCCTCTTTTCTGTGTCTCTGTCCCCTTTTTTTTCTGTAAATAATGCCATGTGAACTGGTGCACACAACAAAAATTGTCCCCCATGGTTGCACCATAGTACAGCACTCCATCTAGTGGCTTAGCCACGAATGGCCAAAGCTGGCTGCTGACCAATGGTAGGCAAGTTTAGTGATGGGCAGCCCAGTAGACTTGAAACTGTTGCTATATAGTAGTGAGGCCTTCACTGCTTACACTACCCGGCCACGAGTGAGAGATACTCTGAACTGGCCTCACAACTGCATTGCCTCTCACTTACTGCAACAGAATTATGGTAGAGTTTTAGTTCATTCTGAAGGTGAAATGTAGTTTTTAACTATAGCATCTGAAAACTGTGTAAAAGGGTGGCTATTATTAGATTAAATGGTGATTCCATTTAATGTTAATATAAACACATAGATTCGGTAAAACATTTTGTCTATGTTATAGAGATGAGCCAAGTGTGCTTAGGATAAAGCCGTAGTTAGACCAGCCCTGGAGTACTGTTGTCAGTTCTGGGAACTACACCTTAGGAAGGATATATTGGCCTTGGAGAGAGTTTTAACAGAATGATACCTGGACTCCAAAGGTTAAATTACGAGGAAAGATTACACAAATTATGGTTGTATTCCCTGGAATTGAGAAAGTGGAGGGGTGATTTGATTGAAATTTTCAAGATATGAAGTGGAACAGATAGGGTAGATAGAGAAAAACTATTTCTGGTAGTTGGGGAGTTCAGGACCAGGGGGCATAGTCTAAAAATTAGAGCCAAACCTCTCAGGGGTGAAATTAGGAAAGACTTATACACATAGAGGATGGTACAAGTTTGGAACTCTCTTCTGCGAATGCCAACTGATGCTAGATCAGTTGATAACTTTAAAACAGTGATTGATAGATTTTTGTTAAACAAAGGTATTAAGGGGTATGGGGCAAAGGTGGGTATATAGGGTTAGGTCACAGATCAGCCATGATCTCATTGAATAGTGGAACAGGCTTGAAGGACAAAATGTCCTACCCCTGTTTCCATGTTCCTATGATTAACTAACTAAGGTACAATGGTTATCTTGTGATCCATAGAATTATAGAATAGTACAGCACAGAAGGAGGCTATTCAGTCCATTGGGTCTGTGTCAGCTCCTTCAAAGAGCATTTTTGTTTCATGAGCAACAACACAACAGTCTTCAGATACCAACTTCTCTGATTTAGATCTGATTTAGAAGAATTTAGATTGATCTCAATTACTAAAGTGTGGGCTTTAAATTAATTTAGAACTCACAACCAGCTATCTAATTTTATTATAAAAGCAAAATACTGCGGATGCTGGAAATCTGAAATAAAAACAAGAAATGCTGGAACCACTCAGCAGGTCTGGCAGCATCTGTGGAAAGAGAAGCAGAGTTAACGTTTCGGGTCAGTGACCCTTCTTTTTATTATATCTAATTTTATTACTGTGATTGGTTATTTGTTTAATAAAGACAACAAGGTGGTTAATATTACAATGAACAGACTCTGCTTCCTACCATTCTTCTCAAACTGGAGCTGTCTTATATGATGTACAGTGTAAATTTTCTAAACTTGGTGAGACCAAAAGTTCATACAGTGTACGTAAGCAGTAGGTTACGCAATAGTTTTGCGACTTTGCAAAACCTTGAAAACAATGACAATGTTTTTTCCATTTTCAAACCAAGTGCAATGATGTTGCTTCCAAAGCACCAAATCCCTATCGGAATTACATCATTTTATGGTCAACTGTTGTTTAACAGAAGGCGGCTAGAATTTCAAGAATAACAGTTTGCTGTGGTCAGTGCTGTCTAATTAGCCATTTATTTCTGTATTTCAACATCAGATGCTCATTTTGCAGAGATTTATTTTAAAACTTAAAAGCCGTAGTCTTATAATACCTGCGCTAAAGGAGTTGAGGTAAAAACCTTCCAAAGATTTTTCAATTTAGCCATAATAGAGGAAATGCTGGAGCACAACGGTTAAGACATAAATGTTAGCAAAAGAATAGAAGGCCAAATCAATATACCAGTATGCCTCTTACAAAGCTGCTCACAGTAAGCCAGAACATACACTGTTTTATAAGGTCGAGAATACTGCAGTTCGTAAAATGTAAGCGTCTTTTTAAGTCTATAAAGTTTCATTGCTGCTAAATGAACACTGAGGTCCCACAGAGATCAGGCTATTACTGTTACACAAATGCTGAGTCGAGGTCATTTTGACTTTAGGTGATTGCACAAAACAGGTGATCTCAGATCAGCCACTGGTAATGCACTTGTCCCCATTTCACACCATTGCAAAATATTAAAACTAACCCCCTCCCCCAATGAGTTCAACACAGCAATCTCGAGGGCTGTAGACATAACGGGTGGAAATTGTTTGGTCTGCGTTCTGTCCATTTTGTGGGCAGACAACAGAGGCAAAGGGGGATCAGATTTCAGGGCTCAACATGCTGTGTGCTGACCTGTGCCTGTATTAGCATATGGGTAAAGTCTGTTTGCCAGGAGTCCTCGGTGCCCACCTGAAACAGGCATTCGGCCCAATGCAGAGGCAAATCAGGGCCTACTGCCTGTTTGAGGACTCCCGACAGAAATTCATTTGTCCACAGAGGAGCAGGGACTGCTCGGCTCAGGATTACCATTTCTACATGCAGTCTAAGAGGCAGTCCTTAATGTGACTGCTGGACGCCCAAAAAAAAGGTAAGGTTTTCTCGATACATGCCTTCATGTACAGCTGGGAAGAACAGGAATCCTCCCGCCAGCTCAACAGCACAACCACAGGCCACATTTCAGCTTCTGGGAGCCTGCTGTGCGCAAATTGCCTGCTGTGTTTTCTGCATTACAATGGTGACTATACTTCAAAAGTACCTCATTGTCTGTAAAATGGGTTGGGACATTCTGAGGTTGTGAAAGGTGCTATTTAAATACAAATCTTTCTTTCATTGTGTTTTCCTTACTCTGTGAAGAAAGCAGATGAGACGTTATTAGCAGTTAAGCAAACTTGTATATTTGGGCCCTGTATTATCATTGCATTGTCTATGCTTGTGCCCAATCTGTGTGTATGGATATATTGATGTAATATATCATGCAAATCATAGAAGATATGGTAAATACCAATTGGTTTAAAGCACTTTGGGAATCCTGATGTTGTGAAAGGTACTGGATTAATGCAGGTTCTTTCTTTCCTTTTTATTGGCTTATATCAGTTCTCTTTAGCAGACACTGGCAGAATAGGCTGAATGATGGAGTTAGGCAGGAAATCAGTTTGCCGGAAACGACACAGGTCATCCAGGGTTTCCCTGCTGAAGCACTGCTTAGGAGCTCTTAAAGTGTAGATAGTGTTAGGAAAGTGACTGTTTTGTTAAAAATATTTTTAAAAAAAAAGAAATTTATAGTTATGCTAAATAAATGTTTTAATATCAAGGGGACAGTGAGGGCTGGAATGGCAACAGTGTTACTGTTTGTTACCTGGCTTGGGCTAGGCTTAGGGCAGAAGCCATTGCAACAGGGGCAGAAAATTGACAACTCTCCTTTGATTGGACAAGCCCAGCAGCAGGCATAGAACATCTGGGTGGGCAAAAACTGCCAAGCTGTTTGGTTGTTAGTCAGTGCATGTGTCAAGCCTGGAGAAGAAGTCAAGAAAAGAAAAAGGCCACAATCCAGCTTCATTATCCAATATCTCTGAAGGATCCTGTGAAGTCCACTGTGAATTCATCTTGTTTCTTGTATTTCAAGATGGCCTGCTAAATTACTTTCAAAGCCATCTGAAGAGAACTGTTCTGGTAGTGACCTATCTGCAGGTGCTCGAAGGTGCCGGTTTGAAGCAACATATCTCATGTGCTGTTTACTTCAAAAAATGAGCAAGTAATCTACCCAAGCTCTTTTTGTTTGTAACAGAGCTCTGATCTAAAAATCCCTTTTTGCTTTTGCGCTTAACCGGAATATATATGGGTGTGTGAGTGTGAAAGGACTAAGTTAAAAATGGACTTTAAAAATGGTTAAGGCAGAAAAGAGGACCATGAACAATTTAATGTTGGATTTTTAAAAATTTGATCTATGTGATATTGTTTCACTTCATTACTAGTTAAGAATTGTTTTGTAATAAACTTTTAATTTTGTTGTTCAGTAAAGAAACCTGGTTAGTGTGTTCTATTCTGGGGGACAATAGTGTATCTGATTAACTGTTTCCACAAGTGAGAAAATTTAAAGAATATGTTGTGACTTGTGGAGAAGTGGGACTGAATTACAGTGCACTTCTCCCACCTTGGTCGTAACAATAGGTGCATTGGAGTTTCTAGATTCAGGCTAGTGGATACAAGCAGGAGGGGCTCTTCCTCTTCCTGAGATGCCTCATGGGTCTTGCGTGCTACATGCCTCTTCTTCTTCAAGATACATCATGAAGAGAGGGATTCCTAAGAGGGGACCCATGATACTGCCTTTCCAGTGGGTTTAGGGGAAAGATCCAGAGATTTTCAGCATTAAGTGATGTGAAGGCCAAGTCAATAGCTCTCACACAAAAAAATAATCCAATTGAAGCAGAGATATTTAACAAACAAACATAATTTGTTAAGGATTGTCCCTTTGAGCGCCATTTTGTCTTCATCAGATTATACTGGAAAGAAAATTTGCCTGTTTCAGACCGGTGTCCATTACATTGAGAGCAACTGAAATGAAATGTCAGGACACTGGAATTGTGACATGATCCCATCATCACCACATCATTTACTTACATTTGTACAGAAGAGACTGGTGTTTCGTGCACTCGTTCCCACTTCCGGCAGAAATTGTGACATGATTAACCATGGGCAGCTTTTTGTACCCAACTTAATGGATTCCCAGCACATTTTGCACATCTGCTCACTAAGATCATGCCATTTTTCTGGCTCGATGCCTGTGGGAATTCAGCGCCAAGACCGTAGATATATTAGAAATAGGTGAGGGTTAACTACCAAAGCAAACAGCAACTCAACTGCTTACCTTGTCATGCTGAAGGAGGGGAATGTGTAGAGTGCAAAAGATGGATCAAGTTTCTTAGGGAGAGAAATTGCATCTCGCACATCTTCAAAGTGGGCACAGCAAAGGCGTTCTGCTGTGCATATACCACATGTTGTTCCGGGTGCTCCGTCGACGTCCATGGCTCTTTTACCGACTCAAGTGTTCCTACGAAATGATGACAGCTTGGCAGGTGGAACCTCTGCTGAACTTCTGCTGAAGGCACTTCAGGCGACCATGGTGAGCATCCTTGAGGAATTCTGGCTGTTGATAACCCAACTACAGACTGCTGGGTTATGGCTATGGATGGGGCAGTCTGGTGCAGTTGGCTGTCTGGTATCCACAAGGATACTACTTGGGAGGCTGGAGAGGATATTGTCATCCTGAGAGATGGTGGAGCCAATGCATCGTGATAAACCAGTGAATATTTTATTATTTGCTGAACAGTGTAACCAACCCACATCAAAGTATTAAATAAAATCAAAGCAGAGCATTCATCAAGTAAATAGTAAATTATTTTAAATTAAGTTAAAATAAACTGTGCTGGATAAAAATGTAGCTTCTGGCCTTGACACTTAAAATATACTTGGTAACAATCACAAGCAAACAATTAGTTTGTTTATTTGTTCTTGCAATGCACAAAATGGGCTGGAATCCCATTAAGGAGAGAACCCACCCATTTTTGTTGATGGGACAATTCTTGTGGAACTGTGAATGGGTGCAGGGTGGGATCGTGCCATATGCCCAATTACCACCTCATTTTCCCCCAGTGTCATGTACACCTGTATAAAACAGGTTACATAGAATTACATAGACTTTACAGCACAGTAACAGCCCACTGGTTTCTGCCAGTGTTTGTGCTCTACTTGAGTGTCCCCCGACCCTACTTCATTGAGCCCTACCTATCAACATAGGGCTTGCTCATATCAGCTAATCAAGACAGTTAATAAAGCAAATAAATGAAGAGTCTCAAGGAACAACCTTCACTTGCATGTCATTTGGAGGTGTCCAAGTTTATATAATTTGCCTTCCCTGGAGCCTAACTGTCGCAAGTGATTATGGAAATGCACACAATACTGCCTTTGTTTATTTTCCTAGTTTTGCATTTCACTCTTTATGTACTATTAAAACTTAGACAAAATAGGCTGGTTATGCATAGTCTAAATCAACAGTGTAAAATCCATTGAAGATATGGAACTTGTGTGTTGCATTCTGAGACCAGGAGCTGGCAGTATTGGTTCCAGCCAGGCAGCACTTTCTTTATACTTCCTGACTCCAGTTAGAATTTGCCCACTCAGAAGGAATCCCGGCAGCTCAAATCTAAATGCTTTGAGAATGTGGGTAGAAACAACTACTCTCTCAACGGTTAACTGGAACTTGGAGCAAGTCTTGAAAATACCAAGAGGCAAAAAGAGTCTTTTTTAAAACTGCTTGGACACCTTGCTGGTGATATATTCCATGCAAAGAAAACAATACCAACAACTTGTATTCACATGACGCTTTTACCATAGTAACACGTCCCAAGGTGCTTCACAGGAACGTTATCAAATTATGACACCAACCATTCAAGGAAATATTAGGACAGGTAACCAAATGCTTTCTTAAAGAGGGATGTGTTAGGAGTGTCTTAAAGGAGGTGAGAGGTAGAAAGGCGGGGTTTTATGGAGGGAATTCCAGAGTTTTGGCCCTAAGCACAGCCACCCATGATGGAGCGATGAACATTAGGGATGCACAAGAGGCCAGAATTGGAGGAACACAGCGATCTTGAAGGGTTATATGGCCAGAGCAGGTTACAGAGATAGGGATGAGCAAGGCCATGGTGAGATTTGAAAACAAGGTTGAGAATCTTAAAATTGAGGCATTGCTGGACTAGGAGTCCATGCAGGTCAGCAAGCACAAGGGAGATGGCTGAAAAGGACTTGGTGTGAGTTAGGATAGGGGCAGCAAAGTTTTGGATGAGTCCAAGTTTACAGAAGGTGCAAGATGGAAGACCAGCCAGGAGAGCATCGAACTAACCTGTTGTGAGATTGCACCCCACTCAGGGAGGCCAGCACTTGAATCCACAGTTATGTTGAAACATCAACCTTACTGTAGAATGGAAAAATATCCCATCAGTTGGCAAATCAGAAGTGATAAGGATACAATACAACTTCAATCGCTTTTTGTCTAGGCTAAAAAGGTGCAAGTCAGCAAAGGAATTTGACTGTTCTATACAGTTCAACTGGTTTCGTTTTAAGAGACCTGTAATCATGTTATATGTTGACAAAATGAAATGCATAGGAATTTAAAGTCAAAGATAAGACTAAATACAGTGGCCTAGACAGGAAGTGGCATTATTTGTTCCTCATAAACTTTAATTAATTTTGCTTTTATCAAGTGTGCACACAACAAATTTGTACACACATCAAAGCACAGCTTCATACATTTTCAAGGATATTTTCTTCATGTATTTTCCAAAACTAAATGAGATTATCTGTAATTACACACCATACAGTGGCAGTCAGATACTAACATTTGAACATCTGAATTTAGGCTTAACTTGTTCCCACTTTACTTAGATGTTTGCCACTAATAATATAAAGTTCTCTAATTACTATTTTTGTACCACAAATATGCGTTCTATTGTTTGGATTTCCCTCCATATTTGAGCCCAATCTCACAAAGTCTCTTGTTTTGACACAAACCTCCTTTAGCGAAGAGGCCACAGATCACAGGACTTCCAAAAATTTAACTCCTGTTTGTTCAATGCTTCCATTTGCTTATTTTTTGATTTTTTCATAAATTTGGAATTGTTTCAGAATTAATGTAAAATGCCCATCTATCACAGGGATTTAATCATCAGTCTTCAGTATGAGAGATCTGTCAGACAGCCATGCTTTCCTGAATTGGAACAACTCAGCTGAGTTAGCATGGATCTGAATAGGTAATTCTATAATACGTGGGCATAATAAAACATTTGGGAAAGATGGATCATATCACAGTGCCTAGAAATTAGCCTTTAAATGCCAGGTAAGTATAGGGCCCAGGGAATGATCCAGGGCTTGAAGGCAGAGTCTCGGGAATCACGTCAAGTTAGTCCCCAGGCCTTACCTGCATAATTGTAGTAATTTGCCAGCTTCCTGTCTCACTTCCACAGGCAACTCACCTGACTAAGTGCTCGAATTTCAGATTGTGGCCCTCTGCTACATACTGGGCTGGTGGAAGACAGTGCCAGGGAAGGTCAGTCATGGCCAGCAGCAGCTGACAGGAGTACTGTGGAACTGGGAGGAGCACTCCTGACTCTGACTCAATTAAATAAAGGTAACATATGTTTCTGGTGGCGGCCGCTGGTTAGGCCACTTCCACGTGCAGACCGCCTGATGCCTCGAGGCAATTTGGTGGAGGGGCCATTGTATATGCTAATGTGGGGCCTAACGCCCATATTAACCTGCCACATCAGACACATGAGGGGGCTCGTGGTGATCCTTTAATAGCATGCACCTGACCCTACTCAGGCATCTACTGAGTAGAACATGAATCTCCAATCCTTGGTGTGTGGCATGTATGCCTGACTCTAAAGTGGAATCTTTAGCAAAATCATGATAATATAGTGGTAGACGGACATGCCTGATCTCTGGGAGTCTGCTGAGGCAGTAAATAACTCCCTTGCTGATAATTAGATTAGAGATACAGCACTGAAACAGGCCCTTCGGCCCACCGAGTCTGTGCCGAACATCAACCACCCATTTATACTAATCCTACACTAATCCCATATTCCTACCAAACATCCCCACCTGTCCCTATATTTCCCTACCACCTACCTATACTAGTGACAATTTATAATGGCCAATTTACCTATCAACCTGCAAGTCTTTTGGCTTGTGGGAGGAAACCGGAGCACCCGGAGAAAACCCACGCAGACACAGGGAGAACTTGCAAACTCCACACAGGCAGTACCCGGAATCGAACCCAGGTCCCTGGAGCTGTGAGGCTGCGGTGCTAACCACTGCGCCACTGTGCCTGTGTCTTAAGTGTGATCTAATAAGGAGGTGTCTGACTTTCTTGGCGAAGTCCGAAGTATAGATCATAGCTCCTTCTGGTCCAATGCTAGTACATGTCTCAAACAAGGCTAGTGATTCTGTGGGAATGAGGCACCGCACCCCCCACCCCTCCCCATCGCCGATCCCTTTCAGTTCAGTAGAAGAAATGTACCCAAAACTGTGGCAATTTCCTAGTGAAAGGTATTGCTTTTGACCTTAGGGTGAGAACACCCTTCCCCATTTGGTAGCCAGTCTTTTAACTTTAGATTCAGAATGCCCCAAATCTGAACTGGAATTCTATCATATCTGAATGCTCACTGTGCCTGTGGTGACAGTTGCCGCTTTACGAGTGGAGTCAGTGCTCTATGTGAAGGGTGTCTTGGCCTCAGATTATCAAAGAGGAATTTGGCTCAATAAGAAATGTTCTACCAGCCCACCACAGAGAACAGCACTCGTGCCAGCCATTGTTAGGTCTATAACCCGATATATCTTACTGTTCCAATTAAATAATGGGAGCTGTATTATGGCAACTTGAGCTGGAAAACCAAATAAGGTGGGGCTGGGGGCAGGTTGAGGGTGACGCAAGTAGTGCCAATATGTAAAAATAATCATTAGCATTTTTAAAGATCTTTTCTGTTCAAGGTCTATTAAAAGAAAGTCAGCTGACAGCATATTGATTCTTTTTCATATTTTGAAACTACTTACAACGATGTTTATTTCAGGTTTTGTGTTGCTGACTTAGAAGTTTTCTATTTTCTTCACAAACATTGGATGTGTTCAGCTTGTTCCTCAATTCAAATAATTTCAGGAGGTAATAATTTAAATTGGTAGAAGCAACATCTTGTAGGATAGCAAAGTATTGAAAAAAACTAGCTCTTTAGAGGTGTGTTTTCTTTTTGTTATCGCGAGTCCACTTGTGATTGGTGATAAAGACAATTAATAAAATAGAAGGACAATGATTAAAATTATAAAATTGGTGGCAGTTAGTACAAAAGGGTTAAAAATGCTTCTGGGCCAGGTGCACAGATGTGGAATTTTAATTCCTATTTGCCAGAAACTGGTTGAAACTCTCCAATGAAATTTAATTCAGGGCCTTGCAACCATCAGACATAAGACACTTTCCTCAAATCAAAACTTAGTTGAACTCAGTCCTGGGTCCCAATGATGCCTCTAGTTTCCCATTTTATGGATCTATCCTAATCTCTTGTAATTGTAGTTTAACCCTGGAAAGGAGCACTGTACTGCTGCTATAGTCCTAGATCTGCGAGCTGGTGATGAGATTACATCCCCCCTATGCTATGAATATCCTTGACTCAGCATGCAACTCTATTCCAATCTAAGCCATTACTACACCACTTTGTAAGGTCAATGATGTATTTTGTTTTTGTTTGTGTTAATGTCAAGTACATAAGTACATTTTCTGACAGGGTCATACACACACATGACCTCACCATATATCAGTGTATTTGATTATTTCCACCAACCTATGCTTTATTTCCCAATTTTCCACCCATCTCTCCTGAAAACAGCAATTGATGCCAAGGTATGGCTCCATGGACACCAGAGCTCCTTGGCTTTCTAAACTGCAAGGAAAGTTTTAACAGCTCAGCCAGTAACAGCCAGAAAACAAGCTGCCTCAGAATGCAGGACCCTTTACATGTCAGCTGTGGTTCAGTGGCAGCATTCTCACCTCAGAAAAACTAGCACAAAATCAAAGGTGACATCCCAATGCAGTATTGAGCGAGTGTTGCACTGTCGGACGTGCCTCTTTTTGGATGAGATGTTAAACCGAGCACCCATCTGCCCTTTCAAGTGTAACTATTAGATCCCGTGACACTATTTCAAGAGAGGAGTGGAGTTCTCCCCAGTGTCCTGAGTAATGTTGATCCCTCAACCAATATCACTAAAAACAAATTATTAAGTCATTCTCTCGTTTGTCTTTGTTGGAGCTTGCTGTATGCAATATGGCTGCTGCATTCCATACATTACAATAGTTACTACACTTCAAGTACTTCATTGGCAGTAAAGTGATTTGAGACAGCCTGAGGTTGTGAAAGGAGCTATATAAATGCAAATTCTGTCTTTGGTTACATTTTCATCTTTGCTCTGTTGCTTATAACTCACTAACAAAATAGATGGAAATGGGTTGTTTTGAAATGTGCAATTGTAACGAGGAGCCAATCACATTGTACCTGTAATAAGTCTCTCCAACGCTTACCCAGAAACTAACAAACCACTTGGATGGCAATTCAACTGTGAAGCATACAAAATAGTTTTGAAATGGTCGACCGGAGATTTCACAAAGCTGTTCTCCCTGAAAGTTTGTGAACAGAACAATGGAAAATGTCAATCGCAGGGTGTGTGTTGGGGGGCGGTGGTGGTCTAGCGGGGGGAAGGTTCCCAATTATCATGCAAACAAAATATGTGGCAAGTTGTCGCAGAAAATGTGAACTCTCTACAGTGGGGAGCTGGTGGGACCTGCAGAAGAAGCTGCACAACATAAAACAGGAAGTCCATAATATTTCTGAAAAGTAACAGCACAAAGTATTTATGGAAATGATGCAAAACTGAGAAAAGCACACTACCCAGACAGAGATATTAGTAAGGTATAATAAATAAATAAAGTTGTAAAAATGAAAACTTGATGGTTATGCAAGGAACTTGCATGGTTCAGATTGTCCAATCAACATTGTTCTTGCTTTTAAAGGTTGAATTTATTTATAACCATAGATGGCAGAGTGGAAGAGGTGACATTTCTCACTGAATGTGAGGAGAAAATTATTGATCAATTCAGGAGACTGTGCCTGAAAAATGCAGCAATGCAAATGTTGAAGATTTGTCTGGATTAATCAGTATTTACCATAACTTCTATGATTTGCATGATCTTCTTCTTCTTTGGCCTCTTTGTCTCGATAAAAATGGGTAAGTGCCTGGAGGTGGTCAGTGGTTTGTGAAGCAGCGCCTTGAGTGGCTATAAAGGCCAATTCTAGAGTGACAGACTCTATTTCTGCATATTTAGATTTGCATGATATATTACATCAATGTATCTATATACACAGATTGTGCATGAACATATGAAATGAAATGGAACAAGGCCCAAATATAGAAGTTTGCTTATGTACTCGTACAGTCCATCTGCTTTCTTCACAGAATAAGAAAAAATACAGTGAAAGAAAGTCTTTCATTTCCATACAGCCTTTCACGACCTCAGGTCATTCCAAAGTGCTTTACAGCCAATGAAGTACTTTTGAAGTGTAGTCCGTGAGAAGAACAGCAAGAGAAAAACACACCACAGAAAGAATGAGCAGAAGCTACACTTGAACCGAGCACCGACACAACTATAGATACTTCGTGATAATTAGGTAGGGGCCTGGTTGAGGAGGACAGGATGAAGCACATAACAATATCTGTGTGGGGATTGATGAAGGGCCAGGAGGTACAGGAAGATGGTCCAGTATGATGACTGCACCTTTGGTGATCCAAACTACAAGAAGCAGATGTGGCCATCTTTAATTGACTTGGACAATGCAGTTAATCTGATGAGGATTCCAGCACTTCCTAGGTGTCCAGTGTTCGGCGCTCACACAGATCTGTAGATCACGTAACGCTGCAGCATTAAGTGGAAGCAGACAGCTGCTGTCAGTGGCCGTTTGATGCCATCTGACATTCCCCCACAAGTGACAGTACATCTAGTTTCCGATAGCCCACAGCAAAGAAAATTTGTGACAATTACGCAGGTCGATCACTGATTGTCACAGATACAGTTAACAAGCCTTCTTGGAATCTCACCATTTGGCCATTTACCTACCAATTGGTGACAACACTTCGACTAAGGAAGCACATAGCAGCAGAATATATCAACCAGATGTCCACTACACACAAAGGGAAAAAGCACCTAAAAACACACTTAACACATGCACCAAATCACACACCCCACCTAGATGGAAACATGAAATAAAACGTATCACATTTTTTACAGTTATTCTTCCATTGTGTAGGAAATAAAGCATCAGTTCACTAAAAATAAACCTAATGAAACATTAGTTTATAGTGGCCAACTATTGAATGTCTGGAGGAGTCAAACAATGGGGGGAGGTTTAACTTTAAAAAGTGAGTGGCATAGGGGGTGGGTGGGATGGGGGAGGGGTGTTAAAAGAGCTGAAATTGACAGTACTCTGGAACGCCGGCTCCAACCCGCCAACATCCACACTTAACTGCGGCATGTTTGGCTGCGTGCATGCAATCCCCTCAGGAGAAGCAGGTTGTCGATTTAAATATAGTGAGAGGTAATAAATGGCTATTTTAACAGGGGTTTCCAACTTTACCTGTGAGTGTAGGGGTTTCCTGCGCTTCCTGGAACTCACCAGCAAAAGCAAGGCAAGAGGGCAGTGGGAATTGAGGGAGCTGAACAAATAACAGGCAAAAAAATCCTGTAAGTACTGAGATCTCACATCTCACGCCTGCTTCCTTAGTTAACTGAATGGGTTTTGCTCACAGTACTTGTTCTGAGAGTGTGTTTTGCTACTTGGGAGATGATTGCGACTGCTGTGGAGGTTTGTGCGTCTGATCTCTACTTTCCATCTGTCAGATCAGCATGTGTGCTGCTTATACTGCTTCACCTTGGACCTCAGATGAGGACCAAGATGAGGAACAGCAGCAATAGCACCAGCAGCAGAGGGACCAGCAGCAGCAGCAGGAGCAGGAGCAGGAGCAGCCTTCTCCACACAGACCTGCCGCTCCAAAGGTAAGAGGGGCTGTGCATAGCGGTACAGCTTGCAGGAGGCAATACCCATAGTACAGGGTATATATAAACAGTGGTCGTGATTCCTGGACATGTCTAAACACCAGTGCATCAGAGGCTCAGAGTCTTGTGTCAGGTCATCGCAGGCATTTGCTGGAAGATGCCCAGTGGACCTGGTGGCCATGTTTTACCTGTGACTGTCAAAGTGACCACTGCTCTCAACTTTTTTGCGCCAGGCTCCTTCCAAGGATCTGCAGGGAGATATTTGCAGGACTTTGCGGTCAGCTGTCCACAATGCATCACCCAGGCGACAGATGCCATGTTTGCCAGGGCCAGCAATTATGTGCACTTTGTCACTCATGAGACCAGTCTGAATGAGAAAATGCTTGGATTTGTGGCTCTGTCCGGGTTCCCACCGCTGCAGGGTCTTATCGTCTGCATGTATGTGGCAATTAAGGTATCTATAGGACACCCAGGAATATTCATCAACCATAAGGGGTCCACTCCATTGATTTGCAGCTCGTCTGCAACTACATAAAGATCATTATCCAGTTGTGTGCAAGGTTCCCAGGGAGCTGCCATGATGAACTTTGCTGGCTGGGATGCCCTTCCATTGGCAGGATACTCCTTGTGAGCCTTGACACAATGTGGCATCAGATCTAGGGAGGCATCTGTAAACCAAAATGCAGCCTTGCCACATTGGGAATCAATTAGTACAATGGCTTCCTCTGTTCCCCCATTTCCACAATCTGTCAACTATTATAAGAACATAAGAAATAGGAGCAGGAGAAGGCCATTCATCCCTTCGAGCCTGCTCCACCATTCAATAATATCATGGCTGATCTGATCATGGCCTCAACTCCACTTTCCTGCCTGCCCACCATAACCCTTGACTCCCTTATAGATTAAAAATCTATCTAGCTCAGCCTTAAATATATCCAATGAGCCAGCCTGCACTGCTCTCTGGAGAAGAGAATTCCAAAGATTAACAGCCCTCTAAGGAAAGAAATTCCTCCTCATCTTCATCTTAAAAGAGAGGCCCCTTATTCTGAAACTGTGTCTCCTAATTCTAAATACCCCCACAAGGGGAAACATCCTCTCAGCAACAACCCTGTCAAGCCCCCTCAAATCTTATATGTTTCAATAGGATCACCTCTCATTCTTCTAAACTCCAATAAGTTTCGGCCCAACCCGCTCAACCTTTCCTCGTAAGACAACCCCTTCGTCCCAGGGATCAACCCAGTGAATCATCTCTGAATGGCCTCCAATGCAATTATATCACTCTTTAATTAAAGAGAGCAAAACTGTATGCCGTACTCTAGGTGTGGTCTCAGCAACACCCTGTACAGTTGTAGCAAGACTTCCCTACTTTTATACTCCATCCCCCTTGCAATAAAGGCCAACATTCTGTTTGCCTTCCTAATTATACCTGCATGCTAACTTTTTGTGGATTATGTACAAGGAAACCCAGATTCCTCTGTACCACAGCATTCTGTAGTCTCTCCAATTAAATAATATTCTACTTCTCTATTCTTCCTGTCAAAGTGGATGACCTCACATTTTCCCACGTTATACGCCATCTGCCAAAATTTCGCCCACTCACTTAACCTATGTCCCTTTGCAGACTCTTTGTGTCCTCCTCACAACTTGCTTTCCCACCCATCTTTATATCGTCAGCAAATTTGGCTACAATACGCTCAGCAACTCCAACAACACTTATTATCCAGTATACTGCTATTATTTTGCAGACTTTCTCTGGGCATATTGCAATCCCATTCACCCAGGCCAGTTCAATCACCTGAGACATTAGGTAGCACCCTAAATATTTGCTATTAGTGGCTCAGTTAGTAGCACTCTTGCTATTAAATCCAATGATTGTGGGTTCACACTCCACACCAGGCCTTTAGCACAAAATCCAGGCTGACACTCCAGTATAGAGTGAGTGTTGGCTTTTGGATGAGATGTTAAACCAAGGTCCCATTTGCTCTCTCAGGTGGATGTAAAAGATCCTGGGTGTTCTCCCCACCGCCCTGGCCAATATTTATCCCTCAATCAACATCACAAAAACAGATCTGGTTATTATTATAATTGTGGTTTGTGGGATCTTGCTGTGCACAAATTGGCTACTGCATTTCCTACATTACAACAGTGACAACATTTCAAAAAGTACTTCATCTACAGTAAATTGCTTTGGGATGTTATGAAAGGTGCTATATAAATGCAGGCACAGTGGTTAGCACTGCAGCCTCACAGCTCCAGTGACCTGGGTTCAATTCTGGGTACTGCCTGTGTGGAGTTTGCAAGTTCTCCCTGTGACTGCATGGGTTTTTGCTGGGTGCTCTGGTTTCCTCCCACAGCCAAAGACTTGCAGGCTGATAGGTAAATTGGCCATTGTAAATTGCCCCTAGTGTAGGTAGGTGATAGGAGAATGGTGGGGATGTGGTTGGAAATATGGTATTAATGTAGGATTAGTATAAATGGGTGGCTGTTGATCAGCACAGACTCAGTGGGCTGAAGGGCCTGTTTCAGTGCTGTATCTCTCAATGACGCCAATCAGTGAGACCCTTGTTTATCCAGGTGCCTTTTTATAGCTCTTCTCTTCTGGGACTGGAGTTTTGCTGAGCTGTCATCACCCAGTGTTGAAGCTCACACCACATATCTCTGAAGAGCTAGTTGTCGAGGAGCATTAGGCTTTCTACAATTTGTAGAGTGGGAAAACATTGCTTTGTCCAAATCATGTAGAATTTAGTTTCACAAATACCTCTCTCCCTCTACCATACTTTTAGTAAAATTCTCTTTAAACTACTTTCTACTACTTGTCCATCATGAGTTGATAATTACTGAACTATTCAGATAGATCAATGTGAGTCATTTGTAAGTATTTTGTATATGAAAATAACTTTGGTGTGAGTGTACACGTTAGTGATATAACAATCCTGCACAGGAGGAAAGTTTCATTATTTTGCATTGGCAAAATCGTGCCAGTTTTACCATTAGGGCCCACCATGTTGAACATCCAGTGCACTTACCTGACAGATGGCATTGGGGTACTGAAGTATGTCAAAGAGTTCCGCACTGACACACTAAACCAAAGCCCCCTTCAAGATTTTCCAGGCACTGGCATCAGATGAAGTTGAACATTTCCCTCTTGTTTCAGAACAATTTGTCATAGTGTGCTTAAAAGAATTGTCAATGTACATTAGCAAAATGCCAGAAGTGTCAGACATGGGACAAAACCATAGAAAATTTACAGCAGGCGGAGGAGGCCATTCAGCCCATCATGTCTGCACCGGCTGAAAAAGAGTTATCCAGCCTAATCCCACTTTCCAGCTTTCGGTCCATAACTCTATAGATTACAGCACTTCAACTGCACATCCAAGTAGTTTTTAAATGTGATGAGGGTTTCTGCTTCTACCACCCCTTCAGGCAGTGAGTTCCAGATCCCCACCACCATCTGGGTGAAAACATTTCTTCTCAACTCCCCTCTAATTATTCTGCCAATTACTTTAAGTTTATGCCCCTACTTATTGACCTCTGCTAAAGGATCCACTCTATCTCGCCCCCTCATAATTTTATGCAGCTCTTTAACTGAGGTTGTTAAAATATCATTATATATTTTGACGGCAAAAATGTTTGCTGCATAAGACTATTATGTAAATAGCTCAATTCAGAAGGAATTTCAAATCTATCATACATTGTTTGTTGCAGAGGGGTGGGGGCGGGGCTTATAGCACCAATAGAAGCTTAAGGGTTTTGCTGCATTAAATATTAACAACTCAAGTGACTGATCATGTAGAATTTGAGAAATGCAAAAATCTAATTCCAGATACTTAAGAAATGTTGCTTAACTACCCTGAAAGCAAATTTATTTTAGTTTTGTCTTTTTTTTATCCAGGAACTGCTCATTGAAGTAAATGCCGTTACTTTCATTGACAGTCAATATGATTGTTGGCAAATTAAAGGCTAGTGCAGCTGCACAGTGTGAGGTGTGTGGTGTCCTGATACCACCTCTTACACTCCATAGGCAGGTACTTACCACAGTAATGCTTATTTTTTTTGAGAAAGAAACCACAAATTGTATCGGCTTGCACTCACTGCTTTAAGAATAAGGTTTCAGTCCAGAAGAGGAAGTTGATGCTGGCAGGAAATGTCTGGGTTTGGTAAAACATAAAAGTCACAGAAACTTCCATCAACTTGCTGAATGTATGAAAAAGAAGCTTCTGGAATTGTCAGCCTGTTGTTAACATGAAAAGTGTTGACATTGAGAGAGGTATACCCCAACAGTTATTAATTAAGATGCAATATATCTCATTTTGCTACAGAGATGCTCAAAAAGCAGTTGAGCTGAATCTACAGAATATTTTTCTGATAAACCCTGATTGGAAAGAGAGCAAACAGTACTTGTGTAAATGTCAAAGTTATATTTGTGTGACCTGGTCCACATGTGGACTCATTTGAAAGTATCAACTTGTATGAAGTGTTGCAAGTAGACAATGCATTACAGTGCTGACTACATAGAAAAAAAAACTAGATTAAAAACAAAACAAATTTTAGATGTACTTTTCCATTGTGGAAAGGAAAGGATGCAGCATTCCAGTATCTCCTCTTGAGGAGCGCTACTTTGTAAAATATGGGTCTTTGACTATTCCGACCCATGGCTGGATCCCACGTCTGCCTCAGCTACACTGTGACATGCTTGCACTTATTTTTCTCATGGTACAAGAGAAAGAGGATGTAGATATGGAACTTAGAGAGAGATACTGTGAGTTTCTTGAGCAAATTATCGTAGGGAGTGACAAGGTATTGGAGGTTTTGGAAGGCTTAAAAGTGGACAAATCTCCAGGCCCGGACGATTTGTGTCCCAGGATGCTGTGGGAGGTGAGGGTGGAGATTGCAGGGGCTCTGACCCTAATTTTTAATTCCTCTCTGGCCACGGGGGAGGTGCCAGAGGACTGGAGAACAGTTAATGTGGTCCCACTATTTAAGAAAGGTTGTAGAGATAAGCCAGGGAACTACAGACCAGTGAGTCTCACGTCAGTGGTAGGGAAACTATTGGAGAAAATTCTGAAGGAGAGAATCTATCACCAATTGGAGAGGCAAAATTTGATTAGGAATAGTCAGCATGGCTTTGTCAGAGGGAGGTCATGCCTAACAAATTTGATTGAATTTTTTGAGCATGTGACTAGGTGTGTAGATGAGGGTAGTGCAGTTGATGTAGTTTACATGGATTTTAGCAAAGCCTTTGATAAGGTCCCCCACATGGGAGACTTATCAAGAAAGCAAATGCACATGGGATACAAGGTAACTGGATAAGGTGGATTCAAAATTGGCTTAGCTGTAGGAGACAGAGAGTGATGACAGACGGCTGTTTTAGTGACTGGAAGCCAGTGTCCAGTGGCGTACCACAGGGATCTGTGCTGGGTCCCCTATTGTTTGTCATTTATATAAACGACGTAGATGACTATGTCGGAGGTAGGATCAGTAAGTTCGCAGATGACACAAAGATTGGCCGAGTGGTTAACAGTGAGGTGGAGTGTCTTGGGTTACAGGAAGATATAGACGGGATGGTCAAATGGGCAGAAAAGTGGCAGATGGAATTTAACGCTGAAATATGTGAGGTGATACACTTTGGAAGGAGTAATGTGACACGGAAGTATTCAATGAATGGCCTGACACTGGGAAGTTCCGAGGAACAAAGGGACCTTGGCGTGTTTGTCCATACATCTCTGAAGGCAGAAGGGCAGGTTAATAGGGTGGTGAAAAAGGCACTTGCCTTTATCAATCGAGGCATAGATTACAAAAGCAGGGAGGTCATGTTGGAGTTGTACAGAACTTTGGTAAGGCCACAGCTGGAGTACTGTGTGCAATTCTGGTCACCACATTATAGGAAGGATGTGATTGCATTGGAGGGGGTGCAGAGCTGATTCACCAGGATGTTGCCTGGGATGGAACAATTAAGCTATGAAGAGAGGTTGGATAGGCTTAGGTTGTTTTCACTGAAGCAGAGAAGACTGTGGGGTGACCTGATCGAGGTGTACAAGATTATGAGGGGCATGGACAGGGTGGATAGGGAGCAGCTGTTCCCCTTAGTTGAAGGGTCAGTTACGAGGGGTCACAAGTTTAAGGTGCGGGGCGGGAGGTTTAAGGGGGATTTGAGGAAGAACTTTTTTACCCAGAGGGTGGTGACGGTCTGGAATGCCCTGCCTGGGAGGGTGGTAGAGGCAGGTTGCCTCACATCCTTTAAAAAGTACCTGGTGAGCACTTGGCATGTCATAACATTCAAGGCTATGGGCCAAGTGCTGGAAAATGGGATTAGGTAGACAGGTCAGGTGTTTTAATGCATCGGTGCAGACTCGATGGAACGAAGGGCCTCTTCTGCACTGTATTATTCTGTGATTCTGCGATATGGAGACCAGCACCATATGCCCAAATTGGACATCAAACACTCTAAAAAATGTATACATTTCATTACAAATTTGAAAATAATGAATTTCGACCTTGCAGAGGAATTGGGGAGAAATGGGAATATCTTCCCTCTAACTTGTAAACTGTGTGGTCCCTTTAAACTGAACGGTGAAGTGACAAAGCTGCTATTTTTATTTGTTCTTCCAACGTTTGGAATGTTTAAGGATAGATGTTATAAATTCGAACTTCCAGCATGGAGCTTAGAGTCCATCACAATGGAAATTTTGCCACGCAGGTCAGTGGTAAAATAGGCAGAAAATCGTGCCGGGCCTACTAACCTTTCGTTCCGATTCATGGGGAGAGCTCCGTTGTAAAATCTACCCTAAAATAGACTTTACTTAAAGAATGAAATAGTGAAGTCTAAAAGCTTCCTTAAATTGATGCGTGTCTGAAGAAGCCAGCCAGACACAACACAGCACTGATATTATGGAACTTAAACCCATATCATGCCAACATACTGTATTTCACACCATGGCCCATAGCCTTTCTTAAAGTTCAATGCAATGCCAAATACTGATTTTAAGTTATAAAATTCCAATTTTTTACAAATCTTGTACAGAGCTCCTGCTTTAACTATCAAGGCAGTACTGAATGCAACTATATTTTGAGATAATGTGAGAGAGGATTTGCTTGGAGCATGCTCACTCTGGTGCAGGAAAGCAGTAAAGCTCCTTTAGAGCTCTGGAAATCATAATACAATTTGGGGACGATTTACGACCCATCTCCCTTTGGTTCCAGGTTGACGTGTTGCTCCATGTTACCAATGGGTCTTTATTGATGGCCATTTGGGTGCCCATTGAGCTGGGATTCAGGGCAGTTCATTTTTCTGTTCTTGCTGCACACCAAAAGAAAGGCAGGAAATCTTATTAGGGAGGCAGGAATATCCTACTTTTGTTAACAACAAATGAAGGGGATCGGTTTCGAAAGAACTATCTAATCAAACTGTTGGTCTGATAAGTTTTTGATTCCCTTTTTGTGAGAAAGTAGCGTTTGGCAACTGCTGTCAGTGGCATGACAGAAATCAGGAGCTCACTGTGCAGAAAATTGCGGGCTGGAATTTTATGCCCCCATGGGAGTGGGTTGGAGGTGGGGTGGGGAGGGGCGCGTAAAATTGAGTGGGAGGTTGAGGGTGCCATTCCATTCACCTTCCTGACCCCACTGCAATTTTTCAGCGCTGGGGGAGGTGACAAACGGCCTGGCTGCCCCAGGCCAATTAAGGCCCTTAAGTGGCCAATTAATTGTCACTTAAGGGCCTCCTCCCACCACCACTGATATATTACCAGCAGCGGGTGGGTGTCTCAGCACCTCAGGAGGTCGCCCAGTAAAACCTCCCACGACACGGATCCCCATGGCGCAAGCTGCTCCCACTGGAGCACATTCCCCCCCACCCACCAACTCACTGGGGCCAGCCAATTGTCCCCAGCAAGGCCCCACACACTTAACTTCATTCCAGGGCCTCGTCCATTGCTGCTCCTCTTGCTGGGTGCAGTCCCAGCAGTGGACACTACTCCCAATGGTCCTGCTGAGTCTGTGAGCTGCCAACCCCCTGATTGGCCAGCAGCTCTTGGAGGTGGGGACTCCTGCCTCAGAGGGGTGGAGGTTCCCCCCTAGGCCAGTTAAGGGCCCGGGCCTCGCACAATCACTGCGTGGCTTCCAGGCCCGGCGGAGGCGTGCTCGCCCCGACTTTTTACCCATTGGGCAGGGTCTCCGCCTGACATAAAATTCCAGCCTTGGGCAAGGACTTGCATCTCATTATTCCATGGCGTACCATGTTTAACAATTCAGAAGGGCACATCTCGGGGAAGATACTGAATGAAATCATGGCCCCTGACAATAAAATAAAAGCAAAATACTGCAGATGCTGGAAATCTGAAATAAAAACAGAAAGTGCTGGAAATACTCAGCAAGTATAGCAGCATCTGTGGAGAGAGAAACAGAGTTAACATGACAATAAGTTACTTGGTAACATTGTTTCAGAGTGCGATAATGGACAGTTGTACTTGATTTTTCGCCACTTCTGTGCGATGCTAGCCCACAATTGCTTTTTAAAGATCCTTGTAGACACTGAACTCAATGGCATTGCAGGGGCAGAAGATCATGGGATCCTTTTTGCTTCAGTCACTCCTTCACCACTGTATTGCTTCACACTCCTGCACAAAGCTTTCAGTTATGTTGATACTGACCAACCAAACTTACTGCGGACCAGATGTGTACCAGTCGCTAACCCCTTTGCCCAACACATCACATCTAACACCAGATCTTGGCCCAGATGGAAGAATCTTGGTTGGACACAGAGAAGAACATTTACCTCTCCACTACATTCAAGGCAGGAAATTTTAAAGATCCTACTGCTTCTCCAAACTATTTTTTTCTTTATCCGAGCTGAATTTATTTTCCAGTTTACCCCATGAACTAAAATAAGTCAAATTCAGACCAATTCATATTCAGCCCTATAACCCTCTGAAATCTCGGCACTCCTCCAATTCTGGCCTCTCGTGCACCCGATTTTCTTCGGTCTACCGTTGGCGACCATGCCATCAGCTTTCTGGGCCATAAAATTCTCTCCATAAACCTCTCCAGCTCTCCATCCCACTCCTCCTTTAAGAGGTTCCTTAAACTTCCTTTGTAACATTGCCTGAGTCTGCCCCTCCTTAGCTTATCTACTGGTGAAACTTTCATCCATGCCTTTGTTACTAGACTTGGCTATTCCAACGTTCTCCTGGCCAGCCTCCCACATTCTACCCTCCTTAAACTTAAGGTTATTCAAAACTCTGCTGCCCTGTCTTTATTCTATCAAGTTCTGTTCACCAATGACTCTTGTGCTCGCTGATCTACTTTGGCTCCTGATCAAGCAACGCCTCTGTTTTAAAATTCTTGTCCTTGCTTTCAAATCCCTCTATGGCCTCAACCCTCCCTATCTCTGTCATCTCCTCAAGCCCTACAATCCTTTCAGATTTCTGTGCTCCTCTAATTCTTGCCTCTTAAGCATCTCCGATTAATCGCTCCACCATTGGTGGCCTTGCCTTAAGCTGCCTAGGCCCTAAGCTCTGGAATTCCGTCCCTAAACCTCTCCACCTCTTTACCACTCTTTCTTCTTTTAACACACTCTTTATAACCTACCTCTTTGAGCAAGCTTTTGGTCACCTATCCTCATACCTCTTTCAGTGGCTCGGTGGGAAACTTTGTTTGATTATTCCTCCTGTGAAGTGCCTTGGAAAGTTTTTACTACATTAAATGCGGCACAGTGGCGCAGTGGTTAGCACCGCAGCCTCACAGCTCCAGCAACCCGGGTTCAATTCTGGGTACTGCCTGTGTGGAGTTTGCAAGTTCTCCCTGTGTCTGTGTGGGTTTCCTCCGGGTGCTCCGGTTTCCTCCCACATGCCAAAGACTTGCAGGTTGATAGGTTAATTGGCCATTGTAAATTGCCCCTAGTGTAGGTATGTGGTAGGGAAATATAGGGACAGGTGGGGATGTGGTAGGAATATGGAATTAGTGTAGGATTAGTAAAAATGGGTGGTTGATGGTCGGCACAGACTCGGTGGGCCGAAGGGCCTGTTTCAGTGCTGTATCTCTAAAACATAAAACTAAAACAAATTGTTGTTGTTGTTGAGGCTCAGTGCACAACTTTACAGATTGAGGCACTCATTAACTGACAAACTCAGTAACAGTCCAGGTCATGTGTGTAGTGTTACCTAAGGTGAGAATAAAACTTGAATCTATGAAGGGGAAAGAAATTGCCTGCCACATTGTACACACCTTCCTGCTCAATGATGCAACAATGTTGACAGAGTTTGAGGAGGTACAGGATCTACAAACAGATGCGAGGGCTCCCAGAGGACACAGAGGATGGGAAAAAACACGTACAATATCATAATGACTGGAAGACTAGGAAACAGGTGGCATTGACGAATGAGGACACCAAACTCCTTCAAGTTTTAAGTCAATTCAATCATTTTTCTTTGGGTTCAATGTAATGTACCAATTTTGGTTTTAGCTTTGAAAAGAATTTTCCTCTTTTCTAACTGATTCAAGTAACTGACGCAGTTCAATCAGATAACGTGTAAAATGTTCCAATAGAAAGCATCATCTCAGTATTCTGGATAGGCCTGACGTTGAGTCATGAAGTGTTTTGGGAGCTTTGGCCTTTGACATTCAGCATTGTGGTTTAATTTAGAATCTATTAGTGTTTGCAAGCACATCATTAGTGTTGTAGAAAGAATATTTAGAAACCGATGACTACCGCTGAGTACATTTCTGTTGATTGTGGGATACAGGAAGACAATTTATAACAGACGTCGCAAGAGGACGAAAGAAATTGGAAGGTGATCAAGAGTCTCCAACTGACATCGCTGATTGCTGCTCGAACTTTAAAAGTACTATGGCTTTTTACCCATCTTAGCCTTCTCTAGTAGTGCTCACCCACCTCAAGTCCTCTCCACATTAATTGGTCCCAATGGTAAGATTAACTCACATTTGAACAGCCAGCCCATCAACTAATCTGTCAGTCACTTCTCACCCACCAGAGATTCCAACTGTAATCCTGGGCACAGGCTCAAGGTAGCCAGTAAATCACACCCCTCCCGCACCACCCCCATCTATAAAGCATAAACCTCCAGCTAAAGAAGCAAGTGCGAATAGCAGTTACACACTCACCATCTGCCTTCCTGCCAGCAGCTTCGGCAATGCTGGTCTAGGTCGAGCTGCCAATTTTACAATCCAATCGTAGCTTTCAGAAGGGAATTGGATAAGCCATCTGAAGAGAAAAAAAATTGCAGAGTAAAGGAGGGGCAGGAGTGGGACTAGCTAAGTGCACTTGCAGAGAGCTGGCATCCTGCAGTGACGGGCTGAATGGCCTCCTTCTGTGCTGTTTCCATTCAATTATTCCATCATTCAGTATAGACGTAGCAGCGTGTCTAAATATACTCCTGTGACTTCACACCCCAAAGCACTTTGCTCTGAAGCAAGCTACACAATGCACAGAAACAAACTCAGAAGACAGCATGGTATTGCTGCCCCTGTCCATCATTACCTTCATCTTTTCTGCTGACAGGAGGACAGCTAAATTTATGACCTGCAGTTGGTAGAATGCACTGCAGAAAAGGCATCATGTTTTATGAATAAACGTTAATGTTATATAAATACTGACTGTACTTGAGCTCTATAGCAGTAAACCTGAGATTGTTCCTCTTAATGGTTGAATCTGAAAAGAGGCAGATTTTGACAGTCATGTGATCATTTCTTAGCCCACAGGAAATCAGATCACATTTTAATCTCCAAGTTACATTTAATATTTATGTTATTATACCTCTAATTGAAGGTAAGCACTCAGTCCTCCAGTTTGCACAGGCTTTCCTATACTTTCCAACATCATCAGCTAAGGCCTCTGTTCTATTGACTGTCATGAAGAATTTTCCATGCTTCCACAAATACAGCAACCAAAAAGATTGACTTCCTTTGTGCTTGGGCAAAAAGGATCCTTTTGGGCAGAGGAATATCGGGAGAGGAAGATTGCATGCCTGTCATGATTGCCCTTTAGTTTTCCTCTCTGCACTCTGCCAAGGTGATTATTTTAACTCAAGCACTGGAAGAGGCAAATCTGCCTTTGATACTCTGTTTCAAGGGGACCAGATTTTTCTCTTGCTCCCCTTTTACAACTTGCAGCAGATACATGACAATTCATCCAAGGTCAAACTGAAATCTTTTGCTCAAAACATTTTCAGCTCTTTTGCCATGTTCAGGTAGAGGGGTCTGTACCGTGCTATGGTTTAGTGACCTGTGCCATGCTCTAGTATAGGGGCCTGTACTGTGCTATGACACAGGGACCTCTACCATGCTCTGGTATAGGGGCTTGTACCATGCTATGGGTATCGGGAACATAGGAATAGGAACATAGGAACAGGCATAGGCCATTCAGCCTGTTGGGCCTGCTCTGCCATATAATTAGATCATGGCTGATCACCTAATTCAATACCACTTACCCACACTATCCCCATATCCTTTGATGTCATTAGTATCCAGAAATCTTAGTTTGATTAGAGATAGTCAGCATGGCTTTGTGAGGGGTAGGTCATGCCTCACAAGCCTTATTGAATTCTTTGAGGATGTGACAAAACACATTGATGAAGGAAGAGCAGTGGATGTGGTGTATATGGATTTTAGCAAGGCGTTTGATAAGGTTCCCCATGGTAGGCTCATTCAGAAAGTAAGGAGGCATGGGATACAGGGAAATTTGGCTGTCTGGATACAGAATTGGCTGGCCCATAGAAGACAGAGGGTGGTAGTAGATGGAAAGTATTCAGCCTGGAGCTCGGTGACCAGTGGTGTTCCTCAGGGATCTGTTCTGGGACCTCTGCTCTTTGTGATTTTTATAAATTTTTAGTTTAGAGATACAGCACTGAAACAGGCCCTTCGGCCCACCGAGTCTGTGCCGACCATCAACCACCCATTTATACTAATCCTACACTAATCCCATATTCCTACCTCAATGATGCAACAATGTTGACAGAGTTTGAGGAGGTACAGGATCTACAAACAGATGCGAGGGCTCCCAGAGGACACAGAGGGTGGGAAGTTGTTGAGCGAGGGAGCCGTGGTTTACTCAAGAAGTTGAAGCGCTTGTCAAGAGGAAGAGGGCGGCTTATGTTAGGATGAGACGTGAAGGCTCAGTTAGGGCGCTTGAGAGTTACAAGCTAGCCAGGAAGGATCTAAAGGGAGGGCTAAGAAGAGCAAGGAGAGGACACGAGAAGTCATTGGCGGATAGGATCAAAGAAAACCCTCAGGCTTTCTATAGGTATATCAGGAATAAACGAATGATAAGAGTTAGAACAGGGCCAATCAAGGATAGTAGTGGGAAGTTGTGTGCGGAATCAGAGGAGATAGGGGAAGCGTTAAATGAATATTTGTCGTCAGTATTTACAGTAGAAAAAGAAAATGTTGCCGAGCAGATTACTGAGATACAGCCTACTAGGCTAGATGGGATTGAGATTCACAAGGAGGAGGTGTTAGCAATTTTGGAAAGAGTGAAAATAGATACGTCCCCTGGGCCAGATGGGATTTATCCTAGGATTCTCTGGGAAGCCAGGGAGGAGATTGCAGAGCCGTTGTTGTTGATCTTTATGTCGTCATTGTCGACAGGAGTAGTGCCGGAGGACTGGAGGATAGCAAATGTTGTCCCCTTGTTCAAGAAGGGGAGTAGAGACAGCCCTGGTAATTATAGACCTGTGAGCCTTACTTCGGTTGTGGGTAAAATGTTGGAAAAGGTTATAAGAGACAGGATTTATAATCATCTTGAAAAGAATAAGTTCATTTGCGATAGTCAGCACGGTTTTGTGAAAGGTAGGTCGTGCCTCACAAACCTTATTGAGTTTTTCGAGAAGGAGACCAAACAGGTGGATGAGGGTAAAGCCGTGGATGTGGTGTATATGGATTTCAGTAAGGCGTTTGATAAGGTTCCCCACGGTAGGCTATTGCAGAAAATACGGAAGTATGGGGTTGAAGGTGATTTCGAGCTTTGGATCAGAAATTGGCTAGCTGAAAGAAGACAGAGGGTGGTGGTTGATGGCAAATGTTCATCCTGGAGTTTAGTTACTAGTGGTGTACCGCAAGGTTCTGTTTTGGGGCCACTGCTGTTTGTCATTTTTATAAACGACCTGGATGAGGGTGTAGAAGGGTGGGTTAGTAAATTTGCGGATGACACGAAGGTCGGTGGAGTTGTGGATAGTGTCGAAGGGTGTTGTAGGGTACAGAGGGACATAGATAGGCTGCAGAGCTGGGCTGAGAGATGGCAAATGGAGTTTAATGCGGAGAAGTGTGAGGTGATTCACTTTGGAAGGAGTAACAGCAATGCAGAGTACTGGGCTAATGGGAAGATTCTTGGTAGTGTAGATGAGCAGAGAGATCTTGGTATCCAGGTACATAATTCCCTGAAAGTTGCTACCCAGGTCAATAGGGCTGTTAAGAAGGCATATGGTGTGTTAGCCTTTATTAGTAGGGGGATCGAGTTTCGGAGCCACGAGGTCATGATGCAGCTGTACAAAACTCTGGTGAGGCCGCACCTTGAGTATTGCGTGCAGTTCTGGTCACCGCATTATAGGAAGGATGTGGAAGCTTTGGAAAGGGTGCAGAGGAGATTTACTAGGATGTTGCCTGGTATGGAAGGAAGGTCTTACGAGGAAAGGCTGAGGGACTTGGGGTTGTTTTCGTTAGAGAGAAGGAGGAGGAGAGGTGACTTAATAGAGACATACAAGATAATCAGAGGGTTAGATAGGGTGGATAGTGAGAGTCTTTTTCCTCGGATGAGGATGGCAAACACGAGGGGACATAGCTTTAAGTTGAGGGGTGAAAGATATAGGACAGATGTCAGAGGTAGTTTCTTTACGCAGAGAGTAGTAGGGGCGTGGAACGCCCTGCCTGCAACAGTAGTAGACTCGCCAACTTTAAGGGCATTTAAGTGGTCATTGGATAGACATATGGATGTAAATGGAATAGTGTAGGTCAGATGATCGGCGCAACATCGAGGGCCGAAGGGCCTGTACTGCGCTGTAATATTCTAATTCTAAAAATTCTAATCCCGACCTGTCCCTATATTTCCCTACCACCTACCTATACTAAGGGCAATTTATAATGGCCAATTAACCTATCAACCTGCAAGTCTTTGGCATGTGGGAGGAAACCGGAGCACCCGGAGAAAACCCACGCAGACACAGGGAGAACTTGCAAACTCCACACAGGCAGTACCCAGAATTGAACCCGGGTCGCTGGAGCTGTGAGGCTGCGGTGCTAACCACTGCGCCACTGTGACTTGGATGAGGAAGTGGAAGGCTGGGTTAGTAAGTTTGCCGATGACACAAAGGTTGCTGGAGTTGTGGATAGTTTGGAGGGCTGTTGTAGGTTGCAACGGGACATTGACAGGATGCAGAGCTGGGCTGAGAAGTAGCAGATGGAGTTCAACCTGGAAAAGTGTGAAGTGATTCATTTTGGAAGGTCGAATTTGAATGCAGAATACAGGCTTAAAGACAGGATTCTTGACAGTGTGGAGGAACAGAGGGATCTTGGGGTCCATGTCCATAGATCCCTCAAAGTTGCCACCCAAGTTGATAGGGTTGTTAAGAAGGTATATGGGGTGTTGGCTTTCATTAACAGGGGGATTAAGTTTAAGAGCCGCGAGGTTACGCTGTAGCTCTATAAAGCCCTGGTTAGACCACACTTGGAATATTGTGTTCAGTTCTGGTCGCTTCATTATAGGAAGGATGTGGAAGCTTTAGAGAGGGTGCAGAGGAGATTTACCAGGATGCTGCCTGGACTGGAGGTCATGTCTTATGAAGAAAGGTTGAGGGAGCTAGGGCTTTTCTCATTGGAGCGAAGAAGGATGAGAGTTGACTTGATAGAGGTGTACGAGATGATGAGAGGCATAGATAGAGTGGATAGCCAGAGACTTTTTCCCAGGGCGGAAAGGGCTATCACCAGGGGGCATAATTTTAAGGTGACTGGAGGAAGGTTTAGGGGAGATGTCAGAGGTAGGTTCTTTACACAGAGAGTGGTGGGTGCGTGGAATGCACTGCCAGCGGTGGTAGTAGAAGCAGATACATTAGGGACATTTAAGCGACTCTTGGATAGGTACATGGATGATAGTAGAATGAAGGGTATGTAGGTAGTTTGATCTTAGAGTAGGTTCAAGGGTCGGCACAACATCGTGGGCCGAAGGGCCTGTACTGTGCTTTACTGTTCTATGTTCTATGTTCTATGTTCTATGTTCTAAATCTATCCATTTCTGTCTTGAACATGCTCAATGATTGAACTTCCACAGCCCTCTGGGTTAGAGAATTCCAAAGATTCACCACCCTCTGAATAAAGAAATTCCTCCTCATCTCAGTCTTAAATGGCCTGCCTCTTATTCTGAGACTGTGTCCCCTTGTTCTAGACTCACCAGCCAGAGGAAACATCCTATCCACATCCACCCTGTCATACCCTGTTAGAAATTTGTAAGTTTCAATGAGATCACCTCTCATTCTTTGAAACTCTCGAGAATACAGGCCCAGTTTCCTCAATCTCTCCTTATAAAACAATTCCACCATCCCAGGGATTAGTCTGGTGAACCTCCGTTGCACTCCCTCTATGGCAAGTATATCCTTCCTTAGATAAGGAGACCAAAACTGTACACAATACTCCAGGCACAGTCTCACCAAGGCTCTATACAATTGCAACAAGACATTTTTACTCCTGTACTCAAATTCCCTTGTGATGAAGGCCAACATACCATTTGCCTTCCTAATTGCTTGCTGCACCTGCATGCTATCTTTTAGTAACTCATGAACAGGGACACCCAGGTCCCTTTGAACATCAATGCTTCCCAACCTCTCACCATTTAAGAAATACTCTGTCTTTCTGTTCTTTTCTACCAAAGTGGATAACTCCACACTTATTCACATTATATTTCATCTGCCATGTTCTTGCCCTTTCACTTAGCCTGTCCAAGTCCCCTTGAAGCCTCCTTGCATCCTCCTCACAACTTACATTCCCACTTATTTGGATATCTTACATTTGGTCCAAATCACTTATATAGATTGTGAACAGCTGTGGCCCCAGCACTGATCCTTGTGGTACTCCACTAGTAACAGTCTGCCATCCTCAGAATGACCAGTTTATTTCTCATCTCTGTTTTCTGTCTGTTAACCAATTCTCAATCCATACCAGTATATTACTCCCAATCCCAAAGGGGCCTGTACCCTGCTATGGTATAGTAAAAAGTAGATTTAAAACATATCAAGCAGATTTTTAAAAAGTTCTGTTTCCTGCTTTTAAATCAACTTATTATAATGACTCACCCTCTCCCAGCAGTGTTAGTCTCACTCAAGTCGGTAGTGTTAAACTCATTTCTATTCACCAGTGTTTTACTCATTGGGGATCAGCCCCCCATTATATCTCTCTCCCAATTTTCCTTTGTATCGAAGTCAGCAGGAATGAAAATTGTGAGAAATGTATATTGGGTGGCCAATCCAACATTGCCCTCTTTGTACCGTTACCCAAAGTCAACATGACCTCCATCCCCCCTGCCAGTGATACCCTCACTCCTGAACCACCCACAGGTGTTAGCCCAATCTCACCTTGCTCATATTCATATTGCCCTCCTTGTAGGAACTTCTGGAAGTGGAATTAATGAGATCAATTTGGATACCAGCAGTGGAGCCTTTTGCACCAGTCATGTAGATCAGTGTCAGCTCCATAAACATAGTCTTGTCCCACAAACCCCTCTAATCAATTAAGGCCCTTTAACAAGAATCAAATGTAAAAAAAAACCAAATAATTATATAACATCTCTATTGATATAGCACCTTATTACATTACATTTTTGTAGCGCAGTGACTATTATGTTGTAAGTGTATAGAAATGCTATGAATTCTACAAATCCACTGAAAACAGTATCAATAATTACAAACATTACAAACCCACACACTGGCAGATAATGACTGTCACAGGCCCAAATCTCAACTATTCCGACAGGTAAATAAAACTGTTTTGACAGCACAGAGGCCAATCCCAGCTGTCTGTAATGTCATTGATTGTTTATTGAGTGAGCAACTTACAACACAGTTGGCGTTCAATTCTTTTGAGTGGCTATTTAAGATGAAGTAAACTGTTTCATTTACTTGGGTTGCAGCAGGTGTAGCCTTTCCAAAGTCTGTTTGTTTACTGCAAAAGTTGTCACCTAGTACGAGTTAAAATATATTTTTCTCTGGTTAGGGGAGACAGTGGCATGGTGGTAATATCACTGGACTAGTAATCCAGAGGCCCAGGCTAATTCCCTGGGGGCATGGGTTTAAATCCTATCAAGGCAGTTGGCAGAATTTTAATTCAATTAATTAATTAAAATAATCTGGAAACCATTTTTTTTCCTGCGGGTTTTTATTGCTTGGACCATGAGACCGGTGATCAGGATTCAGTCGCCTTCTTGACAGCAGTAGTTCGCAGGTTTTCAAGTTGGAAAACTTACTTCAACAGGCGGACCATGTACTGTCTCCACCCTCCCTTCCCCCACTGCTGGGCCAGGGAAGATGTGGCCACTTGCTCCACAAGTGGAACATGAGGACCAGCTCAAATTGTGAATGTGGCCATCCAAGTCAGACCATCACCCACATATTGAACTAAAAGCAAAATACTGCAGATGCTGGAAATCTGAAATAAAAACAAGAAATGCTGGAAATACTCAGCAGGTCTGGCAGCATCTGTGGAGAGAGAAGCAGGGTTAACGTTTCAGGTAAGTGGCCCTTCATCAGAACTCACTGACCTGAAACGTTAACTCTGCTTCTCTCTCCACAGATGCTGCCAGACCTGCTGAGTATTTCCAGCATTTCTTGTTTTTAGTAACCCACAGATGGAACTCTTGCTCTGAGAGATCCATTCTTGGTGACATCACAACCATTCACATAGCATCAGTTGAAGCCGTTGAGTGGATTGTTAACCTCGACATCGAATTATAACTCATTCCCAAGCCATATAAATATATATATCTGGAATTGGAAGCTAGTCTCAGTAATGAAACTATCATTTTTTGTCATAAAAACCCATTTGGTTCACTAATGTCCTTTAGGAATGGAAATCTGCCATCCTTACCTAGTCTGGCCTACATGTGACTCCAGACCCAGAGCAATGTGGTTAACTCTTAACTGCCCTCTAAAATGGCCCAGCAAACCACTCAGTTCAAGGGTAATTAGGGATGGTCTTGCCAGTGACTCCCACATCCCATGAAAGACCTAAAAAAAAGTTCTTCCAGTCCACATATGGGTTTGTGCAATGAAATAAACTTTCATTCAGTCTTGCATTGACATTTCCTCTTTCTGTGCAATTAAAGGCTCTGAGGAAACCTGCTTCATAACTGTTTTTTGTTGGCAGCTCATTCCAGAATACTAAGTAGCTGTACTGCCAACTACAATAGACACAATACCCTCATAGATTAACAGACAGGCAGCAGGGTGGTCATGTGACACCAGTCACTTGTATAGACCTTTCTTGATAGGAAAATCCAAAGTGTAATCCAAATGGAACCTAGTTAGTCACAATATACTGTAGCCTAGTTCCAACAAGATACGCCATACAGCTATGGTCTAGGAGCAGTGGATTTAGCGGAACTTCAGCTGTTATCAGCAACATTATTGATCCTGAGTGACTCAGACCAACAGAAAAAGAGATAATAGTTAATCCATACACCGTGGAAAGTCAAACATGACACAAGCAAACAAGATCTTACTGCTGAATGACTCTGACATCTCTGATTCTTACACTTGACCTTTGTGGGAATTAAGCTAATTATTTCTATCAGCAGAACCAAGCAGAAGGTAATGGGAGCAAAAGGCACGGTTTTGCATTTATTATCCAAACCTACATGGTGGAAACTGGCTTGAAACAAAACCAGATGTAACCAAATCCACTGCGCTCATATAAATACAATTCACATCATGCTGGACCCAATTTCACTGAAGTTAATTGCAACGAAATCTGATACTTCTGATACCACTTCCTTATCATGTTTTCCTTGTTTCCATTGATTAAATATCCTTGAAAAGGCTGTATTCCTGTTAGAACCACTTTCTGGTAAGGATAATTCAAATGTTATTTTACATTCTAGATAAAAGCAAAGCTGTGATTTTAATCTGGGATGGATTCAGGGTGGGCAGAGTGCAGTGTGTGTGCGAACCAGAAGAAGCAACCTGGTAGCCTCCCACGAGCAGTTATATGAGGTATTGAAAGGCTTGCCAAGGAGTTTCAGCATTTTCACTGAGAATGTGGAGGAGTCCGCTTCCAGCCTCTGTGTGTCATCTCATATGGCATCACCACCACGATCTACTCTGGACACAGTGGGCATCTCCAGAGATGCTATAACCAGATCCTTACAACAGATATCCAGCTCCGAAGAACGGTCACTGACCTGAAACATTAACTCTGCTTCTCTTTCCACTGATGCTGCCAGACCTGCTGAGTATTTCCAGCATTTCTTGTTTTTATTTCAGATCCCCACGCTCACCTGCTTTGCAGCTTTGGTTTAAGACGCACCTTTAAACCTACTTTTTTGATCATGTTTTTGGTGACCTGTTCTAATATGGCTCAGTGTCAAACTTTGTTTGGTAACACACTTGTGACGTGCCTCAGAAGACTATATAATTGCAAGTTGTTTATGGATGGATGCTATAGCAGCTGCCATACCAACCGTGGGCTCTACAGTGGTGATATTGATGGATCATATTGGTAGATGCTTTGAAGGGGTAACTCATCCTCCACTGTCTACTCTCCCTTAGATCAGCCCCACAGGAGGGGCAAGTGTCCTCCTCTCTTAAGATATGTGGATCATTGGGATACCTTCTGGGGAAGGTGGGACCTGTACAAGAAGGACGGGTTGCATCTGAACTGGAGGGGCACCAATATCCTGGGCGGGAGGTTTGCTAGAGCTCTTCGGGAGGGTTTAAACTAGTTTGGCAGGGGGATGGGAACCGGAGCTACGGATCAGTGGATGGGGTAGCTGTTGAACAGGCAGATACCGAGTGCAGAGAGTCTGTGAGGAAGGTTAGACATTTGACAGGGCAAAGTTGCAGCCAGTATGATGGGTTGAAGTGTGTCTATTTTAACGCAAGAAGTGTCAGGAATAAGTGTGATGAACTTAGAGCATGGATCAGTACTTGGAGCTACGATGTTGTGGCCATTACGGAGACGTGGATATCACAGGGGCAGGAATGGATGTTGGATGTTCCGGGGTTTAGATGTTTCAAAAGGAATAGGGAGGGAGGTAAAAGAGGTGGGGGAGTGGCATTGCTAATCAGGGATAGTATCACAGCTGCAGAAAGGGAGGTTGTCGAGGAGGGTTTGTCTACTGAGTCATTATGGGTGGAAGTCAGAAACAGGAAAGGAGCAGTCACTTTGTTGGGAGTTTTCTATAGACCTCCCAATAGCAACAGAGACATGGAGGAACAGATTGGGAGGCAGATTTTGGAAAGGTGCAGAAGTAACAGGGTTGTTGTCATGGGTGACTTCAACTTCCCTAATATTGATTGGAACCTCCTTAGTGCAAATAGTTTGGATGGAGCAGTTTTTGTCAGGTGTGTCCAGGAAGGTTTCCTGACTCAATATGTAGATAGGCTGACTAGAGGGGAGACGATGTTGGACTTGGTGCTTGGCAACGAACCAGGCCAGGTGGCAGATCTATCGGTGGGAGAGCATTTCAGTGATAGTGATCACAACTCCCTGACCTTTACTATAGTCATGGAGAGGGACAGGAGCAGACGGGATGGGAAAATATTTAATTGGGGAAGGGGGAATTACAATGCTATTAGGCAGGAACTGGGGAGCATAAATTGGGAACAGATGTTCTCAGGGAAATGCACGACAGAAATGTGGAGGTTGTTTCGGGAGCACTTGCTGTGAATGCTGGATAGGTTTGTCCCGATGAGGCAGGGAAGGGATGGTAGGGTGAAGGAACCTTGGATGACAAGAGATGTGGAACAGCTAGTCAAGAGGAAGAAGGAAGCTTACTTAAGGTTGAGGAAGCAAGGATCAGACAGGGCTCTAGAGGGTTACAAGGTAGCCAGGAAGGAACTGAAGAATGGACTTAGGAGAGCTAGAAGGGGACATGAAAAAGTCTTGGCGGGTAGGATTAAGGAAAATCCCAAGGCGTTCTACACTTATGTGAGGAAGAAGAGGATGGCCAGAGTGAGGGTAGGGCCAATCAGGGATAGTGGAGGGAACTTGTGCCTGGAGTCGGAGGAGGTAGGGGAGGTCCTAAATGAATACTTTGCTTCAGTATTCACTAGTGATAGGGACCTGGTCGTTTGTGAGGACAGCGTGGAACAGGCTGATATGCTCGACCAGGTTGAGGTTAAGAGGGAGGATGTGCTGGAAATTTTGAATGATATGAGGACAGATAAGTCCCCGGGGCCAGACGGGATATACCCAAGGATATTACGGGAAGCGAGGGAAGAGATTGCTGCGCCTTTGGCGATGATCTTTGCATCTTCACTGTCCACTGGAGTAGTACCGGATGATTGGAGGGTGGCAAATGTTGTTCCCTTGTTCAAGAAAGGGAATAGGGATAACCCTGGGAATTATAGACCAGTCCGTCTTACGTCGGTAGTGGGCAAATTATTGGAGAGGATTCTGAGAGACAGAATTTATTATTATTTGGAAAAGCACAGTTTGATTAGAGACAGTCAGCATGGCTTTGTGAGGGGCAGGTCATGCCTCACAAGCCTTATTGAATTCTTTGAAGATGTGACAAAACACGTTGATGAAGGAAGAGCAGTGGATGTGGCGTATATGGAATTTAGCAAGGCATTTGATAAGGTTCCCCATGGTAGGCTCATTCAGAAAGTAAGGAGGCATGGGATACAGGGAAATTTGGCTGTCTGGATACAGAATTGGCTGGCCCATAGAAGACAGAGGGTGGTAGAAGATGGAAAGTATTCAGCCTGGAGCTCGGTGACCAGTGGTGTTCAGCAGGGATCTGTTCTGGGACCTCTGCTCTTTGTGATTTTTATAAATGACTTGGATGAGGAAGTGGAAGGCTGGGTTAGCAAGTTTGCCGATGACACGAAGGTTGCTGGAGTTGTGGATAGTGTGGAGGCTGTTCTAGGTTGCAACGGGACATTGACAGGATGCAGAACTGGGCTGAGAAGTGGCAGATGGAGTTCAACCTGGAAAAGTGTGAAGTGATTCATTTTGGAAGGTCGAATTTGAATGCAGAATACATGCTTAAAAACAGGATTCTTGGTAGTGTGGAGGAACAGAGGGATCTTGGGGTCCATGTCCATAGATCGCTCAAAGTTTCCACCCAAGTTGATAGGGTTGTTAAGAAGGCGTATGGTGTGTTGGCTTTCATTAACAGGGGGATTGAGTTTAAGAGCCGTGAGGTTATGCTGCAGCTCTATAAGGCCCTGGTTCGACCACACTTGACATATTGTGTTCAGTTCTGGTCACCTCATTATAGGAAGGATGTGGAAGCTTTAGAGAGGGTGCAGAGGAGATTTACCAGGATGCTGCCTGGACTGGAGGGCATGTCCTACGAAGAAAGATTGAGGGAGCTGGGGCTTTTCTCATTGGAGCGAAGAAGGATGAGAGGTGACTTGATAGAGGGGTACAAGATGATGAGAGGCATAGAGTGGATAGCCAGAGACTTTTTCCCAGGGTGGAAAGAGCTATCACCAGGGGGCATAATTTTAAGGTGATTGGAGGAATGTTTCGGGGAGATGTCAGAGGTAGGTTCTTTACACAGAGAGTGGTGGGTGCGTGGAATGCGCTGCCTGCGGTAGTAGTAGAAGCAGATACATTAGGGGCATTTAAGCGACTCGGATAGGTACATGGATGATAGTAGAATGAAGGGTAGGTAGTTAGTTTGATGTTACAGTAGGTTAAAGGTTCGGCACAACATCGTGGGCTGAAGGGCCTGTACTGTGCTGTACTGTCCTATGTTCTATGTTCTATGTCAGAATGTCTGCACTTTTGTTACCCGTCAACCAATACCTGTCATGGTGCCAACATCAGCTGGACCGCACTACCCTGGCAGTAGTCGAGGGACAGCATTCTGTGGATGGGCCCTCACAGACTCGAACATCTATAAGTCACTGACCAGGAGCATCTCAAGGGTTCCCAGATAAGAAACAGCATTCTTTCACCAACTCTGCTGGTGCCACTAGGGGAACATCTCATAGGAGTAGTAGAGGCAGTAAACCTTCTTTAAAGAAAAGCACTATGGGTTAACCACTTGGATGATAAATGAATGGAAGGCATTTATTACATGTGCCATGACAACTACATGTGCCATTTTCAAAGATATTGCTGGGATAAATTTGATGATGTCAGCTGGGGCAGTAGTTAGCATGACACTGTGGACCCTATTGCCTGATATATAACACAAAGCAGCCCGAAGTTCCATGGCTGGTCACCAACGAAGGATTTGTAATGGAAGGTTCATGGGGTAGATCTGACCTTGTGGGATGGTGTAAAATGTGGATTAGTGAATTGTCAGACCATTTTACATCTCTCCCCATTTCAATTGAAAAGAAAGTGGGGACAGATGTAAAACTGTCTATTAATTTGCCAACACCTGTTGTACACTATTGCACAAAGTGAACATCTATTCTCATGAGTGTGCTGGCTGAATGCAGCATCGGGTTCGGGTGTGATACCCTTCATGAACTAATAGGGGTGGAAGTCGGTGCTGGACAATAGCACAAAGTGGGTGGATTTGAATCAGGTGCCTGTTAAACTCCTTGCCCAATATCCATTTTCATTCAATAGAACTGACTAGCAAGAGAACAGCTGACTCAATTTTATACCCCATTGTCTGCCTAACCTCTCCCATTCTTCATGTGTGAGTTATGAGGAAGTTTCCAATCCCTAACAAACTATATCCATAGGTGGATCTTTCTCCTGCCCTCCTGGGCCAGGGGGAGTTAAGGGGCTTCCCATGAATTCTGCCTTTTACATCCTTGAAAGACCTTAGCAGAACATTCGCCAAATTATGAGGAGCCTGTGAATGAGTAATTCATCTGACAGGCCCCAAAGCTAGACTAAGGCCATTTAGTTTAGTTTAGTTTAGTTTAGAGATACAGCACTGAAACAGGCCCTTCGGCCCACCGAGTCTGTGCCGACCATCAACCACCCATTTTTACTAATCCTACACTAATTCCATATTCCTACCACATCCCCACCTGTCCCTATATTTCCCTACCACATACCTACACTAGGGGCAATTTACAATGGCCAATTAACCTATCAACGTGCAAGTCTTTGGCATTTGGGAGGAAACCGGAGCACCCGGAGGAAACCCACGCAGACACAGGGAGAACTTGCAAACTCCACACAGGCAGTACCCAGAATTGAACCCGGGTCGCTGGAGCTGTGAGGCTGCGGTGCTAACCACTGCGCCACTGTGTCGCCCCCAGAGGGGATCACGTACTTTGTCTCGAGGCAAAATGGCTCCTTTCGGAGCCATAGAATCCAAATAATTTCCTCTTTATTTCAACTCCAAAAGTTAGACCTCAGTGGAGTTGAGGAGGCTGTGGGCTTCTCCAGCTGAGAAGGGTGGACTGGGTTGAATGCTGCTTATATGCCTCTGCAGATACTGGATACCCATCCCGTCCATACGAATGGCCTCTTTCCTACGCTACAGATGGGTTCTCTGGCTAAGGGTACCCAGGCTTTAGTTCCACCTCAACTTGTGCCAGTAGAGTAAGTGCTCAGGAATTTTAGTTCAATGGCATTATAAGAGCAAGAGAGAAAATTGGAGAACAGAACACCAGTAATATGCATTGCAGTTGTCGGCAGCTTAATACCCTAACTCGAGATTCAATTGCAGCTGACATTTAAGTTCTCCTGCCCTCACTTGATAACTTTTTAGTAGCTTTTATTAGTTCAACTGCTTGGAAGTCTGTAGCTCTCTAGGGATGGAAGGAAAGTTGGCAGTATTAAGCTCCACATTTAGTGCACCTCACAGCATGCCATTTGTGTATGAAGAAGTCCAAAGGTCAGCTTGTCCCATCCTCTTTGCTAGTGCAAAAGTCGGAACTTAAAGGAAGCAAAAGAGGAAAAGATAAGTAAATTTAAAAAGCGTGCAGCCTAATTAAGTGGAAAAAATTGGCACAGGTTGTGAACAGCTGGTCCTTTGAATGATATTGCTAAATCCAAACCACGGTTAATTATCAACACTACAGTTGGAGGCCCTGCAGCAACATTTGGTGACGTTCTCTGCAATATTCAATTTACTGTGCATTTCTTTTTATGCCCTGTTTAATATTCAGAAAGCTCTGAGGAATATCAGAGGTTTCTACAGAAGCATTACTCATTCAGAGGTTTCGCCTTGTGCTTTGATTAGCAGAGTGCGGACAACCTGTTCAAGGTTGTGTTATTAGAAATATTATAATTGATGTCACTGAATTACAAGTTGATAAAAATGAGAAACCAAGTTGGTTATGTAGCAGTATAATGGACAGAATCGATCCTATTATTTGCATTTAAAATGTTAACATTCAGGAGAATATCTGATTCTAGCATAAACCTGTCTTAAAGTGAATCATTGAGTGAGGTATTATCAGTAAGTTCTATTTGTCATATGGCTGTAGTTGATTTGGCTAATCTTTCTTTGCAACCTCTGATGTGTATCCAAACAGATGATCGCATTCCTTTATCCAATTAGGTGCCACTTCAGAGAAAACAAAGCTTTCGCCTCCTGGAGGCACACAAGCACTTTGAGGCTACACAGAATTTACAGCACAAAAATATGCCATTTGGCCCAACTTGTCCATACTGGTGTTTATGACTTCACATGAAACTGTTCCCATCCATTTATCTTACCTTACCAGCATAATCTGCAACTCATTTTTCTCCTTATGTTTTTTTAAATTCTTTCATGGGATGTGGGCATTGCTGGCATGGCCAGCATTTGTTGCCCATCCCTAATTGCTAGGCTATTTAAGAGGGCAGATAAGAGTCAACCACATCGCTGTGGGTCTGCAGTCACATGTAGGCCAGACCAGGTAAGGAAAGATTTCCTTCCCTAAAGGACATTAGTGAACCAGATGGGGTTTTACAGCAATCAATGATAGCAAGCTGCCATGAAACTCAGACTAGGGGCTGAATTTTACGCCCCCCACCAAAGAGCAGGAAGGTGGCGGGGTGGGGGGGTGGGGGCGTAAAATGGAGCGGGAGGCTCGGGGGGCCTTTCCCAACCCATTCCCGCTTCCGCCACCACTTTATGCAGGGTGGAGGGGGCGAAAAACTGCCTGCCACCCCAGGCCAATCAAGGCCCTTAAGTGGCCACTTAACGGCCAATTAAGGGCCTTCACCCTCCGCCATGGGGATTTTACACCTGGCTGGTTGAGCAGCCGAGGCCTGAGAGAAGCCGCCTGACAAAAGCAGGCGGCTCTCTGACGGCCTGGCGGGGCACTCATGATCAGACACCCTGTGCCCGATGGAGGGCCGCCCCTGCTGCCATAACCACTTCCAACACGCACCCCTGTCCCCCCAATTGACCACCCTTGCCTCGCCGGGGCCTGATCGATCACCCTCAGCAAGACAACAAATACTTACCTGCAATCCGGGGCTCCCCGACATCTTCCTCACGAAGCTGGGCTGCAGTCCCAGCAGTGGCCACCACTCCCGGTAGCGCTGCTAGGGCAGAGAGCTGCCAGCCCGCTGATTGGCCGGCAGCTCTATTAGGCTGGACCTCCTGCCTCAAGTGGGTGGAAGTCCCGCCTCAGAACAATTAAAGGCCGGGGACCCGCAAAATGTGGTCAGATCCCCAGACCAGGCAGAAACAGGGTCGCCACCCGACTTTTCAGTCAGTGGACGGCTCCCGTCCACCAAGGGTAAAATCCCAGCCTAACTTTCAATTTCAGATTTTTATTAATTAATTGTATTTAAATTCCCCCACTTGCCATGGTGGGATGTGAACCCACGTCCCCAAGCTATTAGCCAGGGCCTCTGGATTACTAGCTCAGCAACATTACCAGTACATCACTGTCTCCCATTTATCTAGTTTAAATGCATCCATACTATTAACTTTAACTGCCCCTTGTAATGGCGAGTTGTGTCACCTGAGTTCAGTTGGGAGTCTAAATACAAATGCATTGCTACTAGGATTTAAACAAAAAAAGCCATCTCTCAGAATAGTAATACATGCCAAGCCTTCAGCCTTGCCCCTTAGAGCACTATTCCAGGAACGTGAGAGGTGAGTCCAGGCTACCCAGGAATGAGCTCCAGAGATGCAGCTGGCAGCATTTCCCAACTAGGATCAAGCTGCCATGAGACAATGGCCTCGTCATTTCCATGAGCCTTTTGTAGAGCATGAGCAGCCAAACACCTCTCATGATCCTGGCACACAAGTGAGACCTGGTAGAATCTCAAATGTAGGGAAAACAAAAAAGCATGGGTAGATACCCAGGAAAAGCATGGTGATGAAAAAGTAGATTGATTGTGTTTATTTTGGAATTTGCTGTAATTTAATAGATTGTGTGCTGTCGTGGTGCTTTCTTATTGAAGGAGGTTAGAGCCATATGGAATGGGTGTATTTAAACGGTGCTGATATCACTCAGGTTATGATCATTGGCACAATCATGTAGGCGCATAAAGAGCTGATCGTAGTAAAATAGGTAATGATTTGAGGAAATGATCCTTAATTTAAAGAGGGTGAGAAGGAGGTAAGGCTTGTTGTTGTAGTTGTAGCATAGCTAGGGCATTTGTTGACAAAGTCTCAGAGTCTGGATAAGGTCCACTCTTATTATTTACACATCTATGTTTACACTCCCCTCAAGCCCCTCTAACTAGCATCCTTCGTGCTGTTACTCTCTTCTTCTAAAGTCCATTACCATGTGACTATTACACAATCTTCACAGTGGGAAGGGTTGCTCTCACTGTCTTCAGCATTAACCCTTTTAGGTCTTTATACTACAAGGCTGTGGTAGACTTAGCTCCACAGAAGAGAAGACTTCAGTGAAGCCATGAGTTGTGATGCCTCTTGCAATAAATGCTGCCTGAACATCCTTTGCTCCATTCTGTGGTTCCGGTCCTCACCCATGATAAGGACATACAGGTGTATTCCCATACAGAACGCCGTACCTACTCCTTTGAAGCCCTGACAATGAGTAGTGGATGTGCAGGTGGTGTCTGAAAATTTGCCAGTGGTCCAACGCAGTGAGAAGCACTTCCAGGCATCTAGTTTTGGGGGAAATCACTAGGGAGGAACTATTGCTACCCTGAGACAATATCAGAAGATGTAGCTTGTTTTCCATAGAAGGTATTGGTTCAAAGTTCAGATTAATAAACATCAAGCTCCATGTTAAATAACAGATACCCTGATAGGGGTTCTTGGATCCAGTATATTATTGATAGAACACAGCTGGTGTTTTATGGAACAATAATCACCAGGTAACAGAAAGTAATCCATGAGTCAACTTATTGTACCAGATATTACCATGGCATAGGAATAAACAGAACAAAAATTCATAAGCTTAAAATTCTGGACTTGTGATTGTCTCCTTGCAATATGAAAAATATTACTTATGGTTGTAAAAAGAACCAGTCTTTAAAAGTATGGTCCGTCGGTTAAAGGAGAAGGCAGCCAATATATTTATACATGGATAATCAAATATTACTAGCCTTCTCCCTGGTTTTATGGAGAAATGCAGGTCGAGTAGGTTAAACAAAAATTTTTGGGATGGTAGATATGGCCAGGAAATCCTATGTATAATGCATACCTGGGTACCCTATTGTCTGACTGTTTTTTAAAGACAAAATAACTGATTCACAGGAAGCCCACTAAACATGGAGCTGAAAAGCAAGCTACCAACCACTTCACAAAACCCAGTTAGATGCATTAATGATTAGAGAGAAGTTCCTTTTCCTGCAGGATAGTTAACATGTAGAACAAATTCCCAGTATCGATTCTGGGCTAATTGTCATCTTTAAAAAGGAGTTGGATCGATAGTTATGCAGAAGTAGGATTCAGTGTTTTCGAGATATTCAACAGCATGACCTGATTTTGTTTTTTAAAAAGTCAGAGATAATAAAGTAAATAATCAACAGGTAGAGCGAGTCCACATTAGAATAATGATACATAGACCTTGGATGGAAAGGACTTGGTGGATAGTGTATCCTTTCTTTCCTTCTAGTTTTCTTGTGTGTAAGAATGCAAAAGGCTTCATTATGTGTTACAGATGTTCCCTGTTTTGAGTTCATAATGCATACAGTTTATAGATACAGTGAAATGACAAAATAAAATATGTAATTAGAATTGCCATATTTTGTCAAGTATAAAACAAAGCTGCGTATGAAGCATGAGTGGTTGGATCATTACTAGGATCATTACTAGGATCATAGCTTGAGGCCTGATGCTTTTATTTAAGCTGCTGCTGAAAATTCTTTGAAAACTTTGATAATGTTAAGTGATTTGGCAGCATGAGACACTGAAGTAGGTGAACAAAATGGTGTTGCCACTCCCTTTAAAGAAAAGTGTCCAGTTTACACTTTAGAATATTCCAAACAGCAAACCTCTTTAGCCAGAGCGTGGTTAGAATATGGAACTCACTACCACAAGGAGTAGTTGAGGTGGCTAGTACAAATGCATTTAAGGGGAAGCTAGATAAATACATGAGTGAGAAAGGACTAGGTTATTCTGATAGAGTTAAATGAAGAAGGGTGGGAGGAGGCTTATGTGCAGCATAATCTCCAGCATGGACCTATTGAGCTGAATGGCCTGTTTCTGCACTGTACATTTTATGTCACTGAAAAACTAGATAATCTGGTGTGAACTTAATGGTTGATACCTTTATTATGAACAAGATTAGATCAAAATGAAATGCCCACTTAAAGTATAAGTAAAAAATGCTCTTCATTTGACTCCACTCTAGATAAGATGAGCAAGGTAAGACATTCAGCCTGAAACAGAGATAGTCTGCTGTTCGCTTACTGTCACCATCCTTCTGCTAAGTCATGCTTAATTCTAATTTCCTCTTCGTAGGTGAAAACAGAATTCCGAGCTGGTTCAGCATGAGAAATAAACATTGTACAAAAGGTGTTCTTTTATGGAAGAATACAAGCAATGAAAAGCATGCAAATACTGACCATGAGGAGAGCAGTATATTCTCAGAACCACACTCCATTTACAATCAGAACTTGGCTCAGTTTTGAAATTGAGGAAGGGCTACATGCTGTCTTAGCACTAACACATTGCCTCATCATTTCTGCCACTGTGACAAGTTACTGTAAATAATATGTTGTGGACATTTTAAACAAATGTGCCAGAGTCTCAGGAATCAATCAGGAGCTGTCTCTTCGAGGAATGTTAAAGGTGAGGGCCCCCTCCTTTGGCTATAGTATGGCTTTTTTTGCCAGGGTTCACATTCCACTGCTGCCCTTAAATTTCAAACAGTTGCTATGGACCACATAAATCATACGGCCCTTTTCAGATCAATAAAGCTTTTTTCTGCATTCCTTGGCATCCTTTGACATACTCACTTCAGTCCAAGCATTAAATATTGTTAAGATGATGTCGGCACATCTTTAGGAGAAGAGACGTCATCATTTTATTTAAGGAACTCTTGAACTAGATTAGGTAACTCTGAAGATTTGTGTCTTTGTGAACCCTTGTAAATGTGCTACTGTGCTAAGGCCTATGTCCAGTGGAATCATCACATTTACAAGCAAAAGTCAAGTGTTTTGCTTTTTGTTTGTTAGGTGACAAACGGGAATGATTTAATCTAAATCACTGCAAATGTGAATTAGATGTCCATTGGAAGATTAATTACAGCATAATGAGCTTACATAGGCAGTTTCCATTGTAACTGTGAACATAGGAATTTAGGATGGAGGAAATTGAGAGGAAGTACACATAAACATAAGAGCAAAATTCAACTTTAGCAGGAGATACAAAACAGACGGTAGTGGACTGGACACCATTATATATCCATTACTTCATTGGAAAGGTAAATCAGGCAGGGTACATCACAGGCAGCTGATTTTCCAGCATATGTTTTGACCCTCCTCTGAAGTTACATGTTACCCCCAACGTATTAATGTATTATATAGACAGATATATCTGGACTTTATATTTGTAACGCCAACGTGTTTTGTGGAATGATAATTTTCTTTGGTCCACTGGCTGGAAATCTGAATTTATAAATTTTTTTAAAGACATTTTTAAAAGACAAGCTGCCAGCAAAGTCATTCTTTCAGTTTAAAATGATCAATTAATTTGCTACACTGTATCCTACACTGCGATGCTTGTGAGGAGAGGGACAAAATGTCTGCTAATATCCCAGCAAGAACTAAGATCCAGGAAGTTTAAGGAACTGTTTGTTCTCTTTCTTTCAGCAAGCAGATAATTGATATGTTTGAATGACTGAGTGACTGTAATGCGACAAGCCCCTCCCCGATCTGTGGTTTTAAACTGGTGTTTTTCTCTGCAGCAAAGGAGAAGCTTTTGGACTCTGAAATGAGCAGACCCTAATTGGGGGTCCCTCTCTCTCTCTCCAATCCAGCTTGAAAGCTTTCAAATCCTGCTTGTTGACTGACCACCTTTGTATACTCCAGCGTCAGTCCAAAACCCCGTTGGGGAAAATCATCCGCATCACTATCTCCACGAGACTCACTGAAGCACTCATCTACCTCTTTAAACAGCATTCAAATGTGCAGAAAAAATGGAACTAATTGTAGTACCTTCCAGAGCAGGACTGTCACACAGTACAGAAGGCATTTTGATAGGGACTATATCCCGCAACCATCTGAAGTGAATTCTTTGCATGAACCGCCTATGCCAGGGCAGTTGTCAATTTGTACTTTGCTTGGTCAGTGAAGATTTTATGCAATATTTCATCAATCAACATGTGATTCCTTTCACAGAGCCCATTGCTGAAAGGACTTTCAGCTGTGGTATTCATAACCGTAATGTTCATGTTTTCACACATGTCTCTGAACTCATCATTGGCAAATTCCCTCCATTATCAGTCAAAAACATAGCTGGTGCCCCAAGACCAGTCCATATCCATTTCTCCATGATTTTATCTGTAATCACCCTTTTGTCTTTGCTATGAATTATTATAGAATGACTAAATCTAGTAGCTAGTTTTTTAAAAATGTAGAATGAAAATATTCTTGTCTTTCTCCCATACCTTTAATTCTGTGGCAACTGCCTTGTTAAAGTCACGTGCCAATGGAAGGCTGACAATAGGACGTGATGATGTCCTCCGAAATTTTTTACAGATTTCACACTTTTCACCAATCCCTTCTATTATCCTCATATACTCTTCATCAATCACACCTGCATCTTTTAGCAGTGTTTTTAATCTTTGACAAGAAGGTTGAGCAAATTATTTGTGCAACTTTAAGACAATTTGCTTTTTTTCTCTGATTCTTATCACCTGCTGCCATTAATACTTCTCTAACACTTTGACTAGAAACATCAGGCTTTGTTAAAGGGATACGATAAGGCCCTGACTGGGTATACTGCAAGTTCACTGACTTTCCAAAAACAATTGTCTTTTCATGCTCCATATCAATTTTTATTTGTGCCTTTTTCATTGAAATTTTATTCAACAGTAAAGGTATCTCACTACATCAGTACAGATAAAGTAGTTTACTCCAGCTATTTTACATGGAATTATTACTCTCTTCAGTAATTCAATGTGCTGTCATCACCAAACTGAAAGCTGGTAGAACTTTTATACTCCCTAACCTTGTGTCGATCCTCACTACTGAGTGAATCCAGGTAATATTGTAACCAATCAGTTCCACACACTGTCAACGTGCAAGTACTATCTAATACAGCATAGTTGAACCACGCCACAACCCTGGCACGTTCATCATATGATGAAAACTCTTTGTGACTAGTACAATTAGTTCAGATTCATTAGTATCTTAAAAGCAAAATACTGCAGATGCTGGAAATCTGAAATAAAAACAAGAAATGCTGGAAATACTCAGGAGGTCTGGCAGTATCTGTGCAGAGAGAAGCAGAGTTAATGTTTCAGGTCAGAGACCCTTCTTCAGAACTGACAAATATTAGAAATGTAAAAGGTTTTAAGCAAGTAAAGCAGGAGTGGGGCAAGAGATAACAAAGGTGAAGGTGTTAATAGGACAGGGTCACATAGAATAACTGACCAGAAGGTCATGGAACAAAGGCGAACGGTATGTCAATGGTGTGCTGAAAGACAAAGCATTAGGACAAAGCATTGTGCACTCCAAGCACAAGCATAGAAAAACACATTAAAAAAAGCAAAACAGTGGGTAAGCACAGTGGAAACAAACTAAACAAACTGAAAAACCTAAAATAAAATAACCAAATAAAAAGGGAAAAGAAAATATACACTAAGCATAAAAAGGGGGATCCGTCATGCTCTGAAATTATTGAACTCAATGTTCAGTCCAGCAGACTGTAGTGTGCCTAATCGGTAGCTGTTCCTCGAGCTTGCGTTGATGTTCGTTGGAACACTGCAGCAATCCCAGGACAGAGATGTGAGCATGAGAGCAGGGGGGTGTGTTGAAATGGCAAGCAACCAGAAGCTCGGGGTCATGCTTATGGACTGAGCGGAGGTGTTCCGCAAAGTGGTCACCCAATCTGCGTTTGGTCTCCCCATTGTAGAGGAGACTCTTCGATCTCAGAATTCTGTGTGCCATGTGTTATTTCAAGGACTCCGCTCCTCCACTTTGGGCAGTTCATTGCATAAAGATACTTTGAGTCACACCTGAAGTACCTATTAGCTGTTCCTTGGGCATTCGTAGGATTCAATCGCCTATTATTGCTGTTCCAATTCTGTCTTCCCTGTAATAGTCAAACCTACTCAAGGTGCTTTTATCCTCAATCGTCCTGTCTTTAACTCTTCCATTGTACTTATGCCTGCATCCAGTATCTGAACCATTTCAAAATCCAGTAATAATTGAGTCCTCCATTCTTTGTGTCACCACAGAATGCCCTGTTTGTTCTACCAAGGCTGCAGGAAATGACAGTTTCCCCAGGAATTTCAGCAGACATCTGATCTAACAGGGAGTCTTTTTCCAAGAACCGACCCCAACTAGAACCAGGAGCCTGTCCATATGCGAACCCTAGCACAATCTAACAATTTAGCCTACTGCTGCTCCTGTGTTCATATGTCCTATGTCCTAACACTGAACCAAGGATCTTGAATTTGAATTTCCTCAATCTTCTATACAGTCTGTTAAATTCCATGATATATTGCTCCACTGAATAACCATCGTTGTCTGAAATCTATCAAAGTCTGACCATGACTCATAAGCATTCAATAGGTCATCTTCCTTGTAAATTTCATTCAAGAATTCTAACAGAAGATCCAAACCTTCATCAGTATCTAACTGACAGGCATCCAGTTCACAAAATACTTTACTTCTGATTTTACTTTTGGTAGGGACGTAACCCATGTCCACATATCCACTTCATTCTTCCACTGGCCATTGGTTCAAACTCAGAGAATATCGGAGGGTAATCATACCCTGACAATTTACACTTGCTTTCTGCCATATTTTTCACAATAGCCCATGAGATTTTCATTTTCTATGTAAAACAATATTCATAGTTTCCAACCTTCAGCTTTAGACAACCGTCCTCTGCTACTATGTTAATTTCCAGAAAGCTTGTTGTGGAAGGATGGTGCTGGAGCCTATCTTTACTCAGATTCGCATCTTTTGTACAGAGTAAAAGGTTTACAAATATGTAGCTCCTCACTCAAAAACCCTTCACCAATCTCAGTAAGTGTCTCCTTATAAGTGCTCAAGTAAGACCCCAATTAACACCTTCCACCTCATATAATTAAACAATTGATACACAATTAACAACCGTCTGACTCCCTAAAGCCTGTCAATCATCTACAAGGCAGAAGTCAGGAGTGTGTTGGAATACTCTCCAATTGCCTAGATGAGTGCAACTCCGACAATACTCAAGAAGCTCGACACCATCCAGGACAAAGCAGCCCACTTGATTGGCATCCCATCCACCACCTTAAGCATTCACTTCCTCCATCACCAACTCACCATGGCTGCAGTGTGTACCATCTGCAAGATGCATTGCAGCAACTCCATAACGCTCCTTCGACAGCACCTTCCAAACTCATGACTTATACCACCTAAAAGGACAAGGGTAGCAGATGCATGGGAACACCACCAACTGCAGGTTCCCCTCCAAGTAACTATCCTGACTTGGAACTATATCGCAGTTCCTTCACTGTCGCTGGGTCAATATCCTGGAACTCCCTTCCTCACAATAATGCGGTGTACCTACACCATATGGACTGAAGCGATTCAAGTAGGGGGCTCACCACCACCTTCTCAAGGACAATTATGCATGGGCAACAAATGTTGGCTTTGCCAGCGAAGCTCACATCCCATGAATGAATAAAGAAAAAAAAATCAATATTGATGGGTCTAAAATGTTTAACATTATACAGAATTACTAGTTGGAGTCTACCTGATGCCTACAAAATTTTGTACTGTCATAGTACTTGTGTAAATTGGCCTGGAAGTAGGGGGAAGAGGGAAAATATTTCAAAGATATTTTTCACCTGGCTTGCACATTAGTGCTCAACTTCAATTCACCAGTAGCATTTTGCAACATATATCAGGTATTAAAACACATGGGTAGTGCTAGGAACAAATTAAGTTCCTTAAATAATATCCTAACTCTTCTGTACCATTCATGAACCATTTGCAGAGTTCAAAATCCCAGCCTTGAAGACAGAAAACCCTCTGCCACATTCACAATATGTATGTATTCATTGCTCACAATAGTACAACAACAACCTTTATTTTTATAGCACCTTTAACATAGTAATACATCCCAAGGTAATTCACAAGGGAGTTATCAAACTAAATTGACACATAGCCACATAAGGAGATCTTAAGACAGGTATCTAAAAGCTAAGGGAAAGTGGTAGATTTTAAGGAGTGTATTAAAGGAGGAAAGGGAGGTAGATAGATGGAGAGGATTAGGGAGGGAATTCCAAAGCTTAGGGTCTAGGTACCTGAAGGCATGGCCACCAATGGTGAAGTGATTTAAAATAGGGGATGCGCAAGAGATCAGAATTGGAGCAGTGCAGAGATCTCAGAGGGTTGTCAGGTTAGACGAAGTTACAAAGATACTAAGATAGGGAGGAGTGAGACCATGGAATGATGTGAAAGCAAGGATGAAAATTTTAAACTCAAGGCGTTGCCAGAACGTGAGCCAATGTAGATTAACGAGTAGAGAACTGATGCCTGAACTCAACTTTGGTGACAGTCCACCTGTAGGAATAATATTCTGTGCATTTTTAATACAGAACATGGTATTAGAGAATGAGTGAAATGTAAATATTTGTACTAAACTCCTTGTCTCCAGTTGTTTAAGATGCCATCTTGCATTTTAATTTGGGCCACTGCAGAAAGGGTAATGCAATCATCAAAGTGTTAATAGACCATCTGTGTTCAACAGGGTGTCTCTATCTGAAAAAGTGGCACTCAAAAGCCAGTTTTATGACTTGAGAAAGGACAACTTTTGAATGTGCCACTCATGCTAAAGAATGCTGAGAAACCTGCCCTTCCTCCAAAACATTTATGCATCTGTCATTTGAAAATTTCCAATGATTGAGTGCTGAGGGTTTTGAAAAGCTTGAGTGCATTCATAAAAATACATTTCTGAAAATAAAGATTTTTTATTCATAATGTTATCCTGTGTCCCTAACCTGCAGAAAGCTTCTTACCATCAGAGTGATGAAATTGTTTCAGAGTTTTAAAAGTTATGCAATTACAAAGGATATTTTCTCCCGCCTCAAAATGCTCATTGCATTTACAATTTGCGACATACAGGTTATTTTACCAGGTTAAGGTGATTGAAGTTTTGAATTCCACATCATTGGAATGCATGCTCATGTTTTATCTTTTCTTCTTTAAGTTTACATTCACACTCTATTCTTTTGGAAATAATTTGTTCAAATGCATTTCCACCATTTTGAGTGGGAGTTTGAAGCATGTTATGTTTCTGTTTTGTGACTGTTTATTTGTTGGATACGACAGAATGGAGATGCTGCAGAGTGCTGATGCGATCAGATGGAGCCTTAATTGCAGCTTGGCTCCGCTTAGAATTTCTCATTAAGATAAATGGTGTTGCACTGGGCAGGAATCTGCCTTGAGGAAATTAGAATGTGCATTAATTTCACAAAACATTCCAATGGTGGTCCTCTGTCATAAAGGAGTTCTTTTAGAATGAGCTAAAAATTCCTGCATACAAATACAGTCTGAATTCCTAGACTCCCTAAATGGCAGCAGCAATGAAGAGTCCACTATCATCTTCACAGTAATAGGGGCGGGAAATCTATCTTTGAAAATGTTCAAAACAGCTTCATTTTCTGTAGCAACTGAATGAAGTTGTGTTTTTACTGGCTCAACTTCTAGAGATCCAAAGTGGACCTAGTTTTGAATTGGATTGACTCGTCCCATTAAAAATAAATGGGAACACGCTGACGGATAGGGAATAAAATGGTCTCCTGCCACACCCTGTAATTTGTTTTCTGTCATTATCGTGAACAAAATAACAAAAGAAATAGTTAACATCACTTTGTACCATAGTGTTAGTAAGTGGTTCTTGGCAGTTTAGTCGTGAATACAGTGGTGACTTCCTATCTGTATTCTTGTTCTCTGACAAACTAGCCAGTTGTTTTTTAAGTGAGAATTCTGTGTCCTTCCAATGCCTGTTGCTTAGGACAGTTTCTTTTTTTTCCAAAAATATACTTTATTCAGAAAACTTTATAAAAAAATGCAGTACAAAATAGTTCAAAACAGTTCCAAGTTGACAGTCCAGAAAGTGCAAAAGGAATCAGTTTTCTTCAATACAGAACGTTAGATGCCTCACAATCCCTCCATTCCATTTTACATGCAATGTACATTTGCATTACACAGCAAAACCATATTTTGGTGCATACAGCCCGAGAGGTTTTACATGGGTACCAGCCCCTCGGTTCACTATGGCGGGAGGACCTGACACAGTGGCCTTTCCCCATTGAGCCTTTGCGGCGTCTGCCCCAAGCTTTAGTGCGTCCCTCAGCCATAGTCCTGGACCTTGGAACGTGCCAGTCTGCAACACCCGATCATGGACAACTCTTTGCCCTGGAAGACCAGCAAGTTTTGGGCAGATCAATTTCTGTGTGTTTTTGCCTCAGCGGAGTGGGGGCAGGGTGGGAAAATACAGCTACGCCCTCCAACACAGTAGGGAATCTCATGCATTTTTCAGTAAGATTGTACCTCCTCTTTTGATTAATAATCACTCCAATTCTGCAGAGCTGAAAGCAAAGCCGAGGGATCAAGGCACCAAACTGATGTTTTCTTGAGTTTGGGCAGCTGAACTCAACCCCAACAGAGCTTTTTTAATATTCATTTAAGGGATGTGGCTGTCAACCAAATGAGCATTTACAACAATCTGGTAGTTTCATGGTCACCATTACTAATGTTAGCTTTTTAATTCCAGATTTATTTATAGATTGAATTTAAATTCCCCCATGGTCATGGTGGGATTTGAACTCATGTCCCTGCATCATTAGTCCAGATTTATGGATGACTGGTCCAATGATATAAACACTCTGCTACCATTCCCTTACAGTTGCTTAGTTAGACTCACACACATATTTATGGGGCAACCATCAATGTGATGGTATCCATAAGACCATTATATTCTCCACTTCACACCTGTTAACTGGGCAATTGTGGCAACTAAATTATCATGAGTACTTAGTGTGTTAGACATAATTCCCCGCAGCTTGTTTTAATGATTAAAGGGGGAAGAAAAACTATTCAGGCACAAAAAGGTGCTTCACTTCTTTTGGGGCTTAACTTAATCTGCCTTACAGGAAGGAACTCACATGGTAAGTGAACTCCAACTTGTGAAGCAATTAATTTCTAAAGAGTTGCAAAACTTTCAACATGATTGTGACGCAAATGTAAAGATTGATGCCACAAGATGTTTAAAATGTGAAGCAGACCTTAATTGTGTAAACACTGAAAGACAGAGATCTTTTTATTGTAGAATCATAAAATCTTCGAATGATACAGTGCAGAAGGAGGCCATTTGGTCTATCGTACCTGTGCCAGCTCTGTGGCAGAGCTTTCACTTTGAAAGGTAGAAATTGCACTTATAGTGCCTTTCCTGTCCTCAGGGTGCCCCCAAAATACTTCACAGCCAATCAACTACATTTTGAAAGGTAGTCACTGTTTCACACAACTTGAACACAGCAAGATCCCACAACGAATAAATGAGATGAAGGATCATATGATTTATTTTGGTGATGTTGACTGAGGGAGGAATGTTGATCAGAAGAACATCTGCTTTTATTTGCATAGTGCCAGGGGAGCAATCACATCCATCTGAACAGATAGGCAGGGATCAGTTAACACTTTGTCTACAAGGCAACACATCTGACAGTACAGTGCTGCTCAGCACAGTATTTTAAGGATTGGATTTTGGGCTTAAGTCATGGTGTGGGACATGAACACTCAACCTACTGGCTTAGACTAAGAATGCTACAACTGAGCCAAGCTGACAGGTCTTTTATTACAGTTGGGAAACCCAAGTTGCTGAAACTTTCTTTCAGCTGCTGCTCCAATCAATAAGGAAGCAGTTAGATATCACACTGTTCGATGCCTGATGCTCTTCTAGAAAGTGTAGTATGTCATCAGATGCCCCTTCTGTCCCATCCAAGCATTATACTGGAATGGGAGGAAGACACCTATTTATGTTAGTCCATCAGATGTAACTGGCTCTCATCCATGGTTCCTTTACATAGATGATGCCATTTCATTAAATTACATCCAGTTAGCACTTTGTAGAGTAGTTTCCTTTACCCTGTGGGGTATCAGTAATAATCACTGTCATTTTTCTATTTGTATAGTTTTATCATTAAGATTTAAGAACATATTTGTAAACAGGGCTCCCCCCCCCCCCCCCTCCTTCATTAAAATATGCCATTTGCCAATAATACTATGCACATATGGCCCATAAAAGGAGTGTTGTTACATATGTGTAATCCTATCAAAGTCAATATCTCCAGGCTGATGGTTAAACTAACATTTATCATCTTGTTCCTCCAGGCCATTGTGATTGCTGGAAGAGACATTTACCTTTCACAAGAAGCTATTTAGAAGGCTTAAACTTCCCAAAGATAACCTGCAACCAACTGTGAGCGAGTCAGCAGACCGACCGTTAACAGAAGAATCTAAAATGAATTTCATCAATTTGAATTACCAAACCGTATATTCTGAAGAAGATCGTAAGAAGTTTTTAAAAAATGGTTGTTATATGCAAGTCAACAAAAGGAGATATAGGAAACGATTTCTCCGCAAAGATGGAAACTGCAACATCCATTTTAAACGTACATTTAGTGAATGGGAAAGTTATTTTTCCGATATCTTTACTACACTCATAGATCTCAAATGGAGACAAATGTTTCCGATCTTTTCTCTGTCCTACATACTGTCATGGCTGTTTTTTGGTTTTGTTTACTGGATCACAGCAGTTGTCCATGGAGATTTGCAGATTGAGGAAGAAGATCATATGCCCTGTGTTGTTGAAGTTCACAGCTTCACTGCTGCTTTCCTGTTTTCCATCGAAACACAAACAACTATTGGCTATGGATCTCGCTGTGTGACAGAAGAGTGCCCTTTTGCTGTTTCTATGGTGACTTTACAATCAGTGATAAGCTGTTTAATTAACGCATTTATCATTGGCGTTGTAGTGGCCAAAATGTCTAAGGCTAGAAAGAGAGCTCAAACAATAAGGTTTAGTAACAATGCGGTGATAACTGTAAGAAATGGGAAACTCTGCATGATGTGGCGGATTGGAGATTTCCGTGAGAGCCACATCATTGAAGGTACTGTTAGAGCTCAATTACTCCAATTTAAGGAGTGTGATGACAATAAATTGTCCATGGAGCACCAGGACTTGCACATAGACACAGGCAATATCATCCTTATTAGTCCTGTCACTATTGTACATGAAATAAATGAAGACAGTCCACTCTATGACCTTAGTAAGAAAGACTTAGCTGAAGCTGACTTTGAAGTCATAGTTACATTTGTCTATTCTGAGGACTCAACAGGAAATACCCATCAGTCTCGGAGCTCGTACACACCTTTGGAGATCCTATGGGGTCACCGCTTTAACGAACTTCTGAAAGAAAAGCCAAATTACTATAAAGTTAACTACTCCCAGTTTCACAAAACTCAAGAAGTGACGACGCCAGATTGCAGTGCCAAAGAGCTGTCTTCCATATCGGAACATAGCATCAATGTGCTCACAGTGGCTGGATTAGACAGCGAAGATGGGAAATGTGAGAGCACAGTCATTCCAAGTGACAATGGAGGGAATGGCGAAGGACAGTATGTGTACCAAAAGCCTGCTTTTGTGTTCAGAAGCCTCTCCATGGAGTCAGAACTTTGACTCTTGTCTATTACTACTGCCCCTTTTGAACACTGCAATAGGATTTTTGCAGCATTAAAAAAGGGGAATTAGTGATTCAGAAATAAAATGAATGAAATGACCTTTTGACTCCTTACATTTCTGTAATTCTGATTTATAATTCACACAGGAAGCATTCAGATGCAGCCTCCTCACTCTGTATCATCACAGATAATAATTATAATGAAGAGCCCTTTCAAAGTAAATGCTAACGCTCCATCATTCTCAAAATTTTACCTTCATCTTTTGTTTTACAACAGACAGTATACAAATTGTCAAATCTTCAAAAGATAATCACAGCTAGAATCACAAAATTGGATGCGAGCACCCATTTTCTCATTGTAACAGGTGCTGTTCTGCGCATGCACACCTCTGATGCTGGCTGTGATGGATGCCATTTTGGTGTGGGCATGCTGAGAGCCAGAAGTATGCAGAGTAGGCATGACGTCAATGAGCATGTATCGCTGATTTGATGTCACCGCAGCCATTTTGGGGCTCAACACTCCAGCTAACCCCCTCCTTTAACCATGCACATCTGAGCGTACATTCAGCAGGAGGAAGGAACCATGATCAGCACTATTTAAAGGTTAGCTACCGATTGATTTCTACTGGCTTTTGCTGTGATTGTAAATGTGTTTCGTGGTTTGCAATGTTTTTAAAATTGCTGAAGTCTACAGGAAGTGGTGTAGCATGTGCTGAAGGACTTTGGCCTGACTTCAAGGTTTCTGCACAAACTACTTGCTCTTAGACATAGGTGCAGTAGTTTGCATTCCCCTTGACCTACAGCATGACAGGGAGAATGAACAGAAGTGACACAGAACATGACAAGCTGCTGGAAGAGGGAGAAGCAGGAGGAGGGGTGAGCGGCTCTCAGCAGGAGACTATATCCAGCTAGAATGTTCAGGGAGCAATTTTCCTAACTGAACCTCAGCAAGTAACAGTGTGTTGAACATCTCTGCTTCACTAAGGAGGTCCTTTCTGAAATCTGCCACCTGCCACAGCCATAACTGGAACCTCAGACCAGGGTGAGGATGGCATCGTCAATGACTGTGAATGTAACCATAGCCAAGAAGTTTTATGCATCTGCTTCCTTTGTGGCTGGAGCAGGTGATATTTTTAACATTTCCCAGTTTGCTGTCAACTGTTGTAGCGAGGAGATAGCACAACAGAGGTGAACAGATGGAACACTACAAAGGAACATTGAAGGCCATACTGAAATTTTGCTGTATTAACCCTGACACCTGCGAAAATGCAGCCACCGACAAATCATGAAGGCAGCATGTTGGTTTGAATGAATTTCAGGTTGCAAGATCCGGCTGCCTAGCATGAAAGGTATCTCATCTACCAACCTCTCCTGACTTTCAATGTGATATGTGGTTCAGGACTGGGCTCTTCTCCCACCAGCATACTCACAACAACTGAGACTCACCAATCACTTTAAAGGGAGACCCAATTGTATGTAGAAATCTAACAGAAATAGTACACTACATAAAACTTACCTGCATCACTAGCACCAAGAAGAACTTTCCATTACGAACAGCAGCCCCAACACCAAGTTTCTACAACTAAATCTTCATGTGATGACAACACCAAAATTTAAAGCCTGGGGTAGTCTCATGAATTTTTTAATTCAGTTCCCTTTCTGGTATTTTCAAGCTGGATGATGGACTCTTCCAGAGAGATCTGAGACAGCGAAGGTGACACAATAAAGAATATTAAAATATCCTCACTATGTACAGTAAAGCTTACTGGAGACGGAATGGTAGTTGTCTAGACAATGCACTTTTACCTTTGGGTTTCAATACATTTCAGATTGATAGGTTAAAAGTATCTTCTGTTTGTTATAAGGGTCTTACATGAAATCTATTGAGACTGCCTCAATCCGGTTTGTGGTAGGCATGGAATCAAAACTGTGACTAATTTGCCAATAATGGCCAATCTCACTCAGCGATGAGCTGAGACATGAAATGGAAAATGCGACACTGGTGCCCCGAGGAGTGCTGTTCCCAATTTGGAGCCAAATCTGCTGCAGAATAGACAAAACTTTATTCATATCAAATTGTGCTTTACCTGACTTGGGAGTGCTTGATGCTGACACAAGCTAACTGAAAAGTGGGAAAGACCTTGTTTTCGACTACTAACATTCCTCACTTAAATTGTGCAAAATGTACTTTAAATCCTATTTTAAATCTAATAAAGAGAACTTGCTTGTATAAGTAGAATGCACAATAAGAACAGAGAATTATGCAGATTTTTCCATTTGAAAAAATGTGATGAAGCTCCGAATGAATTTGTGTGTTTTTTCAATGCTGAATCATTGTCCCCATAGTCACCCTATATAAAAAAGAGGATTCGGAGTTTGAATAAGGTTACTGATGAACTGGCTGGGTCTGAAAGTGTTAACCAAGAGACTCCAGTTTTCACTGTGCTATTTCAAAACCACTTAGTGATGTCAATCGGACATTTCCAATCCAACCAAATCTTCATCAAGCCCTAATTTTTGTTCCTAACATTGGTCTCTATTCACAAGCCTTTTCTTTTTGTGCCAATTTTCTAAAATGCTACTTTTTCTACGATGCTTCTGCAGTTTCCCACAAAAATATTCTGTAAGCGATCGCTTTCAAAAATAATGTTGGATAACCAGATTTTATCTATAGCTTTGCTAATGGGCCCTTAGTGAACCAGTGCACTCATTCCTGCTATCAGCAAATTCACGTTAGAAGCAACTTTTTGAAGAAAAATTGTCCTGACTTGTAACAAAGAAGAGGAATGTGATATATATCCCTCTACGACAAGATGCCAAAACAATGTGTAAAACATCTGTTCAACATTTTCTCTGAACTTGCTAAACAACTAATATTGAAGTGTAGATTTTTTGATCTTTGAAATAAGAATGATGCTAAAACAAATTCCACAAATGTTAATCATTGCATTCCATTCCCCCCCACCCCCCCCCCACCACCAAATTGTAAATTAATACTCACTCAAGGTGCTTTGAGCAAGACAGATTCCTGTCACTACATCTGTAAATTAGTACAGTTGCTGAAATCCATCATGTTCAAGGTGAAGAATAGGTTTTGAAACTTTACGGATTTAGGCAGATTGCAACAGAACTGCTCCAAGTATTTGCATCACCAGAGTCACAAGGTTGAGGGTGGTGTTTATGGTCAGCTCGTGTGTGACCTCCAAAAAGAGAGCTGCTGTCTCTGTGAAACCATCTGCAGAAAAGCAGAGCAAAAAAAAAGGATTCAAAAAGGAGCAAACTCTGCAAGGGCGGGTGACAAACAGCAGCACAAAGGAAAAGTAGGAACAGGAACTGGTGAAAGGTGTGCCTGTATCGATAAAGAGAAAAGAATTGTTAAATAAGCTCAAGTACTTGTTCATCAAAATCAAATTGGGAAATGAAATAATTCCATATAATAACAGTGGCTGTTGATCTTGTCCGGGTTATGATATGTTTTACACCAATATTAATTGTGAAACGACCAGGACTGAGATAAGCCTGTGATGTTTCCTTTTCTTCACAACAAACCTTGGAAATTCCAAAGCCCAGCCAAGCAGATAGGTGGGATTGACGGCAATGTTGTAACGGTACAGGGCCACATAGGTGTCATCTGTTGCCAGGAGGAAGAAAACAGACACAAATTGAAGAACGTGTGCCAGTCTGAGCCTGCATTGGATTTGCAGTGAGACTTATGATAGACCAGCATGAAACCCATTGCCAGACTGGAAAGTTTTCTACCCAATACAGAGGTTAACCCACTCCCATTCAGTGCAGAAAAAAGACATGCATTTTAAAAAGCGGCCAAAGAAAACAGGGAATTCTGTTCGCAGTAAGTGCGAGTTGATGCATCTTGTTAAAAAAAATATGAAAAAACTTTTAATAGAAGTAGACTCGGTTCTGTGAAAGAGCAGAGGATTTGGGGCTATAGCTTTACAGGACATTAAAGGCAGCACCACAGGTTGATAAGATGGATAAAATCTAATAAAATACTTAGTTTTATTTCAGAGATATAGAATATAAAAGCCAAGAGGTAATAATGAGCCTATATAACACCTTAATTAGACTTCAGTTAGAGAACTGTGTGCTGTATTGTGATAGCCGTTATCAGAAGGATTTTGAGGCTACAGTGAGGGTCCAACATAGAATCTCGAGGATGATGGTATGAAGAAATTCAGATATGAAGAAAGACTTGAAAAATGGAGTCCTTTTAAAAAAATATCACAGTTTATGGGATGGTATGATAGAAGTAATCAAAATTATGAAAGGATGGGACAGGATCGGTTGAAACAGACTCTTTCCAATAATCGAGGGAATCAAGAATGAAGGGCCATAGATACAAGATTAAAGATAAAAGATTAAAAGGAAAAACTTTGTTACACATTGAGTGGGCTGGATTTTAAGCGCACGCCGCTGCTCGGCAGCTTGCATGCGCCAACTGCGTGGTGGCTCATTTAAATATCTCGTTTGGCCCCCCCCACCCCCCAATCATGAGGAGGGGGCGGACTCTCCGATGCCAGCAGTGGCATCAGCTGCCTGTGTGCAGGCGCTGGTGCCATTTTCAAAGGGGAACCAGCCCCGCCAGCTAATTTAAATTTTTAAGGGAACCACCCCCCACCCCTCCCCGCACCGTTCAAATCAAAATTCTATTAACCCTTTCCCACTCCCCAAGTACAATGAAATTAAATATCTGCCCTCCCCCCCAAAACACTTACCTTTCAAAAATGACCTGTCCCCCCCTGCCAAAATGAACAAAGTTCACAATTCACCCCTTCCCACCATCCCCTACACGAATGAACAAGGTTTGACCCTGTTGCCCCCCCTACCCCCCCACACTAAAAATCTCAAGTTCCCCCTTCCCCACCACTACAGTGCATGCTTTCCCCAGAGGGGAAAGCCAGCCGCCGCTTTGAAGATCACAGCCCATTAGATCGCAGGTAAGTGTGTTTAAATGTATGCATTTAATTAATTACCGGGCCGCTCCCGGAACTATCTTCTGGCCACCCCCACCACCCCCCCACTCCTACCACGGAGCCCGACATCAGGGCTCCTGTAAAATTCAGCCCAGTGTGTGGAATTTACTCCAGGGTCAGTGGTTGAACAACAATATACATTTATAGAGTGCCTTTAACATAATGAAACATCCCAAGGTGCTTAACTATATTGAGGCAGTACCTACGGCAACATTTAAAGTTGGGTGGGATAGGTCGATGACAGAAAAGGGGCTGAAGGGATATTGTGGAAAAATGCAATTAAAGCTAATTGTTCACATGGAGGGTAAATGTTGACACAGACTAGTTGGGTTGAATGCCTGCTTTGTGTTATAACTTTTGCCTAGTTCTATGTATCACTCAAGGTGTGTATTCTAACTTCAGATTTTGTAATTCCAGAGCTTCCTCACTCACATCTGGTCCATTACCAAAACTAATTTCTTCCATCTCCACCTCTCCTTACACTACCCCGCCCCCACCCCCCCCCCCACTCCATCTTCCACACTGCTGCCGTTAGAACTTTAAGGCTCGAGTTTTACAATGCTCACTTTGCTGACCTCTACCTTTCACAAAGTCCAACTTATTACCATAGCCTGCTGCCCTCATTCACACTTGCACCAAAAACTCCACTTTTTCACTCAGTTAATGCCTGTCCTTGCAAAAGTCCACTCACTCTCTGTGTTTAAGTAACTTGTTTCCAAGATCCTTCTCCCTGCCTTTACATTCCCCCATGACCTGATCTCACCCTACATGAGAATACTCCTGCAGCAATATGACCATGTATGTATCCTCCATTCCTCACACACTGCATTATTCCCTGCAGTCTACTACACCACTGGCAGCAACTCCCTCAGCCACTTTTCTCTGGAAGTCCATTTCCTAAATAAATTCACCCTCCTCCCTTTTCCAAAGCCAATGAGAAATCTTTCTCTTAAACTGTGCTTTCACCTCTCCCTTTTTCTCATTGTCTACCTTTGCCCTCTGCTCTTTATGATGCTCCGAGATGCCTTTTCCCACATCAGGAACATGGTAGAATTGTAAAATGTTGTTTTTTGATGTAAGTGAATAAATACACCACTTTTGTGCAACTGCGTGAAACAGAGCAGTTTCAATCCCAGTTCTGTGCTGAGTTTGTTGATCACTGTCAAGCAGCAGTAAGGCAGTACAATTGACCTCAGAGTCTTGCACTAGGGAGCAGAGAAACTAGCCAGGGGTTCCCATTCCTGATCACTGTCCCATGGCCCTTGCGGGAAAGTGCGCATGTGAACACGGAGTGGATTGACTTTGGGTATGATGTTCCAATAGTCAAATAAAACCAAGATGCTTAATTATGTTGAGGCAGTAGCACTGCTAAGGTACACCAATGAAAAATGGTCAGTGGCCTAAGGTACCAGAGGGTCACAAAAAAGATTCATACCTTTTTTTGAAGGGAGGTAATACAATCAAAACGAACAAGCCAAATAAAAGTGGCACTACAGGTAGGAAGGATTTTAGAGAAAAAATAGGACTGAATTCCAGACTGAACGCCACTCTGCATACAGGTTTAACAAAGAGAAAATATTTGTCGGGTTTTTTGTTCTGTTTTCTGCTTGTAGAATGTGAAAATACATAAATATCAGCAAATACACTGGGTTTCAAGTATCGTCTGGATTTATACTGAGAACAGTTGATATAAAATACAAATATTCAAGTTGTTTGAATCAAGCCTCAGGTGATCAGTGCAAACACATTATGAAAAAAGATTGGAATTTGCTTTGACAGTATACCAGCACCATTAGTGATATACCTTTTTTTTATGTTGAAACTTTGAAACAATCCTTATTTTCATTGGGGCCAGTTTTGCTGCTTTCAGACTGCTACAACAGGCCGGAGACAGGAAATGATAGGGACATACCTGTCATTACAGAAACAACATTGTTGCCTATTTAAGAAATGCTATCAGCAGATATAATCATGCCAAAGGAGATGTTGATGTGTGAGAGACACTCCTCCCTTGCCCCAATTGCACCAAAGCGCTGATCTAAAACGTACCCGATCAACTGCCAGGAGCACATATTGAGAAATTGTGAACACTCCAGGCAGAAAATAGTGGAAAGTGCCCTCACAATTTCTGTGAATGGACTCCCCACTGGGAGAGTGTCGTTGTAAAATCGACACTCGAATGTCAATGCAAACCTGAATTTGTTTTCATTAAATAAAAGAATATTAAGGAGAGACATGTGATTCAAGTTTTTAATTGTTGAGGGCAGGGGGCTGTGGGATTGGTGAATGAATTGAACACAATACACTAGTTGAAGTCTCACAAGTGTAATGTAGTGTAATGGTGACTTCACCTTTACGAAACTGTGCCTATAAGAGACCAGGCCACATGCAACTGATGACATCATAAGGAGACACCACTTTGAGAGAGACACTCAACACATGACTTGCTAAGAGCACACACACACCAGTGAGGAAAAGACCTGAACCTGAGATCATACAATATAAATAAGTAAGACATTAAATAGTGGGTTGGATTTTGTGTAGGAGGCAGGGCTCCCAGCGCCGGGCTGGAAAGGTGGGGGGAGGAACACCACCTCTGTGTTTTCACACCCCCCAGGAGCGATCCTCCAGTCTTTTTAAATCAAAGTTTCAGGAGGCGTTATCCCACCTCCATGAGCTGCCAGCCAATCAGAGAGTGGTGGCCATTGCCAGTACTGCAGAGGCCTTGGACTCAGGACCAGGGCTGGCACCCTGGACAAGAGGTAGGTGCGGCAGGATCTCCGGGGCCAGTCCAGAAGCCCTGTCGAAGGGGGCTGGGGGGTTGTCTTGTAGTTCAGGGGGAGGGGGTCCCGGGGGATATACTTGTTCCTGGTGGGGATCCTCCATAGGCCACAAATTGCCCACGGAGGAGGGAAACCCGCACAAGCCTGCAGGGAGGATGCCTCGCTTTACATGGCGGAGGCCCCCCTCCCTCACTGGTAAGATCTCAATCGGCCTTTGGGTGAGAAGGCCATTGGCCAATCCCAGCCTCGGGAAGATTGCTTGGCGATGGACCCTCTTCCCCGTTGCCCCACCACCACCTGTCGCAATACTCCATGCTCCCTTCACTTTCGACACCGCCTCAAGGGACCACACAAAATCCAGTCCAGTGTGTATGTTGAATCTGATTGTAAAGCCTGTGATCATCATTTAATGAAGACTTAAGAACACAGCACAACACTACAACAAGTAATTTATAAAGGTTTAGCATATCTTCAGTGCTTTTGCACTCTACACATATATTTATGATCCAAGGATCCCATATGTCTTTTTAGCAGCCGTCATATGCACCAGCGAATGGCTGTCACTCTCTTCTCATACAGTACAAATTTGTTGCCTTCCCTTACATTGGTATACTTGCGAATTGTCCTGATACGAGCAAAACAAAAAGCTTCAACAAAATGTCTGTTTTCAGCAATACTCAAGTTCTGTACTACCAAATGTTTACTTGAATACCTGACCTCTGAAGCAAGATCACTGCCAGGCATCTTTCTCCCTTAACAAGATAAACACCGAGGACAATTGATCCCTTTAAGGGCATATTGTTTCCTGCAGCAATGGGCATTATGCTATCTACAGATGGTAGATACAGATCTACAGTGATCTGCATGGTTGCATATACAGACGGCACAACTGATGGATTACCCAGAGAGTAGTTAGAATGAGGAACCTGCTACCACATGGAATAGTTGATTGGGAATAGCATAGATGCATTTAAGTGGAAGTTAGACAGGCACATGAGGAAGAAAGGAGTTGAAGGTTATGCTGATCGGGTTAGATGAAGATGGATGGAGGCTTGTGTGGAGCAAAACCACCAGCATAAACCAGTTGGGCTAAATGGCTTTTTTTCTGTATTGTATATTCTAGGAAATGTTTATCGAAATGTGGTCATTATCCATTTATAGAGGGATAATCAACAGCTGATTACTGAGGTATAATATAATCAATTTACATTTATTTAACTCCTGACAAGTTTGGAATGGCAATTATGTATGAGAAGCTAATATGCAAGCCTATTGCTTGTCTCAGTTGGTGGCACTCTTGCCTCTGAGTTAGAAAGTTACAGCAAGCCCCACTGCAGGACTTAAATCTCCAGTGCAGAAGTGAGAAGTCCTGTATTGTCAAAGGTAGTATGCTGATTACTTGTTCTGCTCGTTCACTTAAAATTCCACAAGACTATTCAAATAACATTCCAACATCATTTTCTGAGGCAAACTTTTTTCTATATAGGAAAAGAATCTAACGTTTCCCACAGCGGCTCGCAAGTGTTAATAAAAATGGACCGCACCGTTCATTATGTACTTCCCTTTAGGTGATACATACTTGTTAAGCACTAAATATACACTTTTTCTGCCCTTTGATATATATCAAGTTATTATAAAAAACAATAACTGGCAAAATTCTAATAGATAAATTCTAATAGATTATCATAGGACCATTACCAGAGATTAGATTAAGGATATCCTTTGTACTCTGCCTTTTATCACAGTACTATAGAATCATGCAGCACAGAAAGAGGCCATTTGGCCCATTGCCCTTGTTCTGGCTCTTTGAAAGAGCCAGTTTCATTCGCCTGCTCTTTCCCATAACCCTGCAAATTTTTCCTCTTCATGTATTTATTTAATTATATGACTGCAAATTCTTTCTCTTGATCCTCAAAATGTCTTGAGCGGTGGAAATGTAGGACAAAGGTTTCACAACAATCCTTTCTAGAGATGGCAATAGCAGAGTGCTTAACTGCCCTATTGTAATTGGGATATCCTGAGGGTAAACTGTGTCATTCAGAAATCCGCAGTATCGCACAACACTCCCACACTGGCAAAGGCAGCTGATTTCCAATTCTATGTGAAAACCCCTCCCCTGAAGCACCAGCTGAAATTCCATCCTTTCAACGTGTGGAGGGTTTTCAGGTGCTGTATACTGGGAGCTGAGTAAATTATTGGTTGGGACCTGGCTTCTCTTTCCAGGGATCCATGGCAGATGCTAAATATGAAGTTACTTAAAAAGTAAACGTTCCTCAGTACATCGAGAAGTGTTTACCTCTGTATTTATAGCATAGCTCCCTTAACTTTCCCACCACAGAATGAAGCTGCTTGACTGACATCTTGCAGTTCTTCAAACTGGAAGGACATCTTTAGGCAGCATTGTAAATGTCAAGAACTTCCAGATTATCAGTTGTATGAAAAAAAGAGTCTGCGTATTTTTCTTTAAATCTTTCTTTGATGTTCAACGTTGACACTTTATTTCTATTACTTTGGCAAATTTGAACCATTTCTCGTCCACATTGTGATGAAATGGTGAAATTGTTCCATTTAATCACTCACATCACCAAATCTTTAGGTAGTATAAAAAGTGCATATGATTTTGAACTTTAACCCTTTAAAACTTTATTATTACCAATCTATCATTGTCTATCTATCTATTTAATAAAAAGCATGTGTCTGACATGGCTGCAGGGCGCACATCATTTTGATTGGTTTAAATTTCAAATTCACTAAACAAACTGTCTCAATTAATATCCATTCACGAAAAAGAACCTGATCACATACCACAAAAAAACATTTAAGTTGAGAAAAGATTTCTTGCTGTGACAGTTTTTCACTCCTCTCTTTTTTATTTCTCCCCCACCCCACCCGCCATTTTAGGGACAGCTGGGCCGGAATTTTACAGCCCCACCCCACCCCAACGAGCGGGCTGGTGGCGGGGTGAGGTGCGTTCTGACCCTCTTTTGCTGCAATATTACGCGGGGTGGCAGTGATGTGAACCGGCCCACTCGCCCCAGGAAATCAAGATCCTTAAGTGGCCTATTAACTGCCACATAGGGGCCTCCTCCTGCCGCTGGGGTTATTTTACCTTCAGTGGCCAGACTGCAAAGGACCCAAGAATCCTGCCTGGTAAAACCTGGTGGCCTTCTTGCAGGCTGGGATGGGGGGTGGGGGAGGGGGGTGGCCCTCCTGATCGGGCACCCCGTACCCCACGGAGGGCTGCCCCCAAAGCCCCAACGGCACCCAATGCACAACAGTACCCCCCCCCCCACTCCACTAACTGACCCCTCCCCCCCCACCCCACCTTGCCTCGCTGGGGCAAAGCCAATTGTCCCTGGCGAGGCCCTAAAGCTTATCTGAGTTCTGGGACCATCCTTCCTGTTGCTTCCATTGGCTGGGTGTAGTCGCAACAGTGGCCACCACTCCCAATGGCGCTGTCGGGACTAAGAGCTGCCAGCCTGCTGATTGGCCAGCAGCTCCATTAGGCAGGACTTCCTGCCTCAAGGTGGTGGAAGTCACACCCACAAGCAATTAAGAGCGAAAAATCTCAGCCTGGCTCCCCAGGCCCGGTGGAGCTGAGCTCACCACCAACTTTTCAGCCGGTGGATGGACCCTCCCACCCAATGGAAAATTCCATCCCTGATGTAGAATTGTTGCACTATCTGCCACTATGTCTTCCTCCTAGAAACTCTTGCTGGTCCTAGCCCTATCATGGGCCTTTCCTCTCTTACCAGTCTTCACCTTGCATTGTCCCAATTCCCAAAGCTCCCATTGTTGACTTATCCATACTTTTTGCGTCCAAGCTCAATTTTCCCAGACCATACAAACTATTTGTTGCTCCTTCAGTTCTGATGTTTGCCTCTCTGGCACAAATGACTCATCCAGTGATGTGCTCTACGAGACAGGAGATGAGGTGGCAATAAATTGACAAAGCAAAAATAAACCGCAGGACTGAGGAGACAAAACAGTTCATAGAAGTGAGAAAAGCAGAATTCAGGAGGACAAGATCAAGCATTAATGACAATTAAGAGAAAAGAATAAGAGAGGAAAGTACTAAGAACAGAGAGCAAAAACAGACCTATGAATATATTTTAGTATTTAGTATGTCACTCTTGCAATGATAAAACTAGTGTTAGGTACGCATCAACACAAAAATGCCAGCATAATTCTAGATAACGACATGTTCTGACTCCGGAATTCCCTAAATCAAAGCAGTGTACCACCCACTATAGGACCTGTCATAGGTTTGCAACTGGACGCAGTATAACTCCAGTCCATACCGTAGTCAGCCTCTGTCATGAATTTGTTTAATTTTTCTTCTTTTGATGGGGTTGATTTTCAGGACTAGCGGACTTTGGGCTCAGTGATCAAGCAGCCCACCCCATGTCATCAGTCACAGTCCTGAACCATTGCCATCTCATTGGGCCGGCTGCTCATGGGTTTTCACGATAGGCAGCACACCAAGTTATTGGGGGCGGGGAGAAAGGTTGGTTGTGTTGGGCCTGGCATCTATTTAAGATGAGCTTGCACCTCTTCAAGTCGTGAGTCTTTTCACTGTGCTGAAATTGTCCCGATTCTGAGATCTGGAGTGAGAGAGATACTACATTCAAGAGCACCAAGGTATAGTGACGCAGCAATGGAGGTCATTGTGCAGCGACTGAGGGATAGTAAATAGGTCCTCTTCTCCTACAAGCCACCAGGCATACACATGCAGCAAGTCAAAGGGAGGCGACAGAGAAAATAAAATGCCAGAACCATCAGTTCTAGGACACGTGTGCGATTCCACAAGAGTTTCAATTCCCTTATAATAACATCTTGCATTTATACAATGCCATTAACATAGTAAAACATCACAAGGCATTTTACAGGATTGGTATCAAACATAATTTGATATTGAGCCACATAAGGAGCTTTTATGACGGGTGACCAAAAGTGTTGGCAAACATAATAAAAACAAGAAATGCTGGAAGCACTCAGAAGGTCTGGCAGCATCTGTGGAGAGAGAAGCAGAGTTAACGTTTCAGGTCAGTGACCCTTCTTCAGAACCCAGTTCTTGTCTTTATTTCAGATTTCCAGCATCCGCAGTATTCTGCTTTTAATTTAGTGTTGTCAAACAGGTAGGTTTCCAGGAGTGTCTTAAAAGGAAGAGAGAGAGGCAGAGAGGTTTAGAGAGGGAATTCCAGAGCTTAGGGTCTAAGTAGTTGAAGGCACAATGCCAATGGTGGAGTGATGAAAATGTGGGATGTGAAAAGGCTTGGATGCTGGAATGCAGAGATCTCAGACAGCAAGGGTGAAAATAATGTCTGACTATCTTTATTTCTCAGCACTGGACCTTTGTATGACATTTTCCCCCTCATTCCCAAGTTGCTCAACAAATAAAGTGACATGTGCAAGCACAGTACTAGGTCCCCGCAACAGATGCCGACAGCTTTCTGTTTTTACCGGTATCAGATTGGAGGCATTTCAATCCTCTGCGGACTAGTTCACATTTCACACTGGAGCCACTTTTGTTTTCACATGCTCACAACGTGCTGCTTCTCCCTGGAGAGGACCAGGACCAGGGGAAATGGCAGCCTCCATCCAAGCCTTACCTTAACGGAGCAGAAAGCTTTTCAGATCTTTGGTGCATGGGGAGCTTTGGGGATGGCAAAGGCTACAGGCCATGTATAAAAAGACATGCACTTATATAGGGCCATTCATGACCTCAGGGATGTTCTGAATTGCTTTATAATCAATGAAGCTCTTTTGAAGGGTGCTCACTGTTGTAAGTAGAATACATGGCAGTCAAGTTGTACACAGCAAGGTCCCACAAACAGCAAAACGATAATGACCAGGTAGTTTATTTTGTAGGTGTTGGCTGAGGAATAAACTTTGGCCAGGACATCAAAGGGAACCCGCCCTGCTCTTCCATGGAATAGTGACACAGGATCTGTATTGCACTGGAGTGTCAGCCTAGGTTATGTGCTGAAGTCTCTTGAGTGGGAATTAAACCCATGACCTTCCGACAGTGGGACAAATTTATGGGTCCCTAGGGACGGGCTGGGAGGGATGGGGGCCCACAAAATTGCGTGGGAAGGCAGAGGGTAGAGTGCCCGTCGCCTTCTCAACTCCTTTGAATTTAGTCTGGGGCGGAGAAGGCAGAGGATGGCCTTCCCACCCAGAAGCCAATTGCGGGTCACTTAAGGGCCTCTTCCCACTGCCGCTGGTATCGAGGATGCCTCCATCATGTGAGGGGGGAGGGGAAGAGTTCCTCCTCTGTGGGCAATCTGAAAAGGCCACTGCTGCACCATTACACTCTCCTCTGCCCTAACTAACCCACACCACCTCCCCCATTCGCTGGGGCCTGCCTGACTGGCCTGGCAAGCCCATCCCACTTACCTGCAGTCCAGGGCTCCAAGACTGCTCCTGATCTGGTAGCTGCTGCAGTTCCAGCAGCGGCCACCGCTGCCCGTGGCGCTGCTGGGACTGCTGAGCTGCCGGACCTCTGATTGGCCAGCAGCTCTTGGAGGTGGGATCCCTGTCCTTAAAGGGATGGCAACCCTGGCACTTGGACAATTAATTGCCCAGCGCCGTAAGATGCAGCCAAGGGTCCCCAAAACGGCCGCGGTGGGGTTTCCCTCACCTCTTTGGGCCTGCCTAAACTGTTTGTACAAATTCAAAAAACTCAGGTTGCCCAGCATGTTAGTCATCTGACTAGCTGGTTTGACCATGTCCGTTTGTGTATTCGGTCATTTTAGCAGTCAACCTGGAATGTGAGCTCCCCCACCTTCAACATAGAGTTATAGAATCATAGAGTTTTACTGCACAGAAACAGGCCCTTTGACCCAACATGCCTGCGCCGACCATCAAGCACCCATCCAAAACTAACCTCACTTCCCCGCACTTGGCCTATAGCCTTGTATGTTATGGCATTTCAAGTGCTCATCTAAATACTTCTTAAATGCCATGAGTGTTCCTGCCTCTACCACCCCTTCAGGCAGTGTGTTCCAGATTCCAACCACCATCTGGATGACAAAATTTTTCCTCAACTCCCCTCTAAACCTCCTACTCCTTACCTTAAATCTATGCCCCTGAGTTATTGACCTCTCCGCTAAGGGAAAAAGTTTCTTCCTAACTATTCTATCAATGCCCCTCAAAATTTTGTATACCTCAATCAGGTCCCCCCTCAGCCTTCTCCACTCCAAGGAAAACAACCCTAGCCTATCCAGTCTCTCTTCATAGCTGAAATGCTCCAGCCCAGGCAGCATCCTGGTGAATCTCCTCTGCACCCTCTCCATTGCAATCACATCCTTCCTATAGTGTGGTGACCAGAACTGTACACAGTACTCCAGCTGTGGCCTAACCAGCATTTTATACAGCTCCATCATAACCTCCCTGCTCTTATAGTCTATGCCTTGGCTAATAAAGGCAAGTATCCCGTATGCCTTCCTAACAACCTTATCTATCTGTGCTGCTGCCTTCAGTGATCTATGGACAAGCACCCCAAGGTCCCTCTGACCCTCTGTACTCCCTAGGGTCCTACCATCCATTGTATATTCTCTTGCCTTGTTAGTCCTCCCAAATGCATCACCTCACACTTCTCAGGATTAAACTCCATTTGCCACAACTCCGCCCATCTTACCAGCCCATCTATATTGTCCTGTAATTTAAGGCCTTCCTCCTCACTATTGACAACACCACCAATTTTCGTGTCGTCTGCGAACTTACTGATCATACCTCCTATATTCACGTCTAAATCATTAATGTACGCTACAAACAGTAAGGGTCCCAGCAACGATCCCTGTGGTACACCACTGGTCACAGGCCTCCATTCACAAAAACAACCCTCACCCATTACTCTCTGCCTCCTTCCACGAAGCCAATTTTGAATTCAATTTGCCAAATTGCCCTGGATCCCGTGGGCTCTTACTTTCTTAACCAATCTCCCATGCGGGACCTTATCAAAAGCCTTACTGACGTCCATGTAGACTACATCAACTGCTGTACCCTCATCTACGCCTCTAGTCACTTCCTCGAAAAATTCAATCAAATTTGTTAGACACCATCTCCCCCAGACAAAGCCATGCTGACGATCCCTGATCAATCCTTGCCTGTCCAAGTGCAGATTAATCCTGTCTCTCAGAATCTTTTCCAATAATTTCCCTACCACTTACGTTAGACTCACAGGCCTGTAATTACCTGGTTTATCCCTGCTACCCTTCTTGAATAACATCCGAATAACATCTGGTGATCAAAAGTCCATTGTGGGTTGAATGTGAGGGAATGGCTGCTTTGTCTTTCCAAACACTGTCTGTTAATATGCAAATGTCTTTTTCCGCCAGGGCTGATCTGTTTAACAAGTCCTTTCTTCGCTCCAGCAACAATTTAAAATCAATGTTCATGACAAAATTAATGTGCCTCATTCTTGGCAGGTGGGGGCCGAGCATGACACTGACACATGCAGCTAAAGTGTTCTTATATTATTTGTGTACAAATATTACTTTAGAGAAATACAGATTGGAAAAAAAATGTTTATTTCTCGGAAACTAAAATGTCCCTAAAAAGACTGACGTGTAGCTGACCTCAGCAGAAGCGGTCGGTCCATCAGTCAGGGACAGACAGGCTCAGGATTTCTACCTTCCACTTGCACCATCTTGTGGTAGAACCAGAGGGTTACAAGCAACAATCGCGAAACAGACATCAAAGCCGCATTTTTTGCCACATCAAAGTATAAACCCGCCTAATACAAAGTATTAGGCAGCAATTACGGGAAAGGCCATAATAAATATCAAGATTTTGCAAGTGCAGAAAATTAAGCCCTGCTGTAAACACACTTGAGAAGTGAGTTCAACTAAATGTCATTCCGATTGATACATTGCTTGTGGACCTGGGTTTGTTCATTTCTTAACCTCTAATTACAACATGATGGGTATGTTCAAAATTAAACACTGGAATTAACATTTAAGCTTTTTAAAAAAAGTATCGGACAGCTGTATCCCGAATTGCGCACCAATCATAAATTCAGGATTATTTGTTACACCGCGAGATTATTCAGACTATTTAAAGATCGTATTTTTTTGTATGAAAATTCAAACTGGTGTTTCATTTTCACGATGGAAAACATACGAACTACCTTAATTCCTTCTATCCCATCTATTTCTGTTACTCTCCAATGCGAATGTATTAGTATTAAATGTCAAAGGGTTTGTTTTGAAATATAAACATTGGAACTCAGCCCGCAGTTTCCCAGCTGCGGTAAAATATACTGCGTTTATTGCAAGCGATTTGCGAAATGCCCTAAAACAGGTGCAAACATTCGCGGAACCGTTTTGTATCGTTTAACCTCATTTCCAGCGGATTTGGCGCTACTTGCTGCGAAATTGCAAGCTCAATGCTGTCGGGACACTGGTTATACCCCTGCCAGGTCCTTGCACCATGAACATTTTGTCTACGAACCAAGACAAACACAGTGCCTGCCTCTTTACAATGATTAACTGTTTCATGGTAACAGGCACACCGCGTCTATCAGCCAAAGCACTACAGGTGATTTTCTGATTCGTTATGCAAACCAGTCAGATAACCAGGGAATCATACTGCACAGAAGGAGGCCAATCGGCCCATCGTGCCTCTGCTAACTCTCAGACAGAGCTATGCAACTGGTCCCACTCCCCTGCTCTTTTCCCATAACCCTGTAATTTCGTTTCTTTCCAAACATCTACCCAATTCTTCTTTAAACATGACTGTTGCATCTACTCCCACCGCATTCCACATTATAACTCGCAGTGCAACTTTTTCTCCTCTCATCTCCACTCTGGTTCTCTTGCCAATTACCTTGAATGGGTGTCCTCTAGTTACCCACCCTCCTGCCAGTGGAAACAGTTTCTCCTCATTTATTCTATCAAAACCCCTCATAATTGCGACCTATAACCAGATAAAAAATTATGTGTCAATGAACACATCTCTTGGTCGTTCACGTCGATAAAATATCAGCACAAGACTCTGATCTTCTCAGGTAGATCGATTTTGAGATAGTTGCTCTATATGAATCGATTGATTTGAAATTGCAGCACTGTTGTATAATTTAAAAATAGATATATTGTTTGTACAGAAATCTCACTCATGTTCCCCTAATGATCTGAAATAAAAGGTCTTTTTCATCGCTCAGCGTCAATTTCATTAACTTGAATGCAAAGAGGATCATTTTTCATTCATAAACATTTTATCGAACAGTCCCAGTATTGGACACAGCTGATTGTCAGTCTGAATCCCGATCTTGGAACTAGTACATATTTAAAACTACACAAGCGCCAGCTTGTATTATGGTTAATTGCTTCATTGCTGTTCGATGGCTTTATACTCACTGGAGGGCGAATTTATTGTTATTCTTATACCTATCACAACTTTATCATTGTTGCCATCGAACGCCTTTGCTACTTAACAAACACAGTTAAAAAAGGAGAAACTCGCTGCCTTGAAGTAAGTTCAACTAAGCAGAGCATTTAACCTATGAGAAAGTCACCTTGGGAATATCTTCAAACAACGGTCTGGGAGATTTAAGGAACAGAAAAGGGGTTCTCGCCAGCGGGCATATTATCAGCAGTTTGCTGCAGCAGCTCCCAGATCTTACAATCTCTTTCATGTTTAGGATTTTGGCGCTGGGACCGTGTCACGATATTCCTAGGAATAACAATGAAAAAAATACACCGTCCAAAAATTAATACACTTACACCATTCGATCAATGATCGGTTAGCATTAGTGATCGGTACTGATAACACACACAGCAAGTAAGGAAGAGGAGGAAGGTCCAACTGCATAGACTCGGTGAGATTATCACAATTACGGACAGTACTTGTCGTCAGGCACTTCAGCCTGATGTTAGACTCCGCTCCTCCACCTGATCAATAGTACACAGAGCCATCAGCAGGGGCACTTTCACAATTAGCTGTAACCTTTCCTAATAAAACCATAAGGAGACACTGGGGTTCCCCAGTATCATTAAAACCAACAGAACCGTTCCCCTTTTAAGAGGGGCGTAACTATTAGAGAACTAAAGCAAATAAACCGAAGCACGTCAATGTGTGATTTCATCGACTTTATTTCCATTGCTAGCCATGTGGCTCTTGCCCCTGCTCTGATGTTATTCATATATATTTACATAGATAACCCTGCGGTTTTGCTCCAGCTACCAGTCCTGCAGGCAAGTGCATCGCCAGTTTCGAACAGTTGAAATCGACGCGAGAGAGACGGCGAGGGGGGAAGCAACCGAATGGTTTGTCGGTGATTGGCGAAGCGAACTGTCAGTTATCCGGAGCGCCGGCCTATTGGTGGAAAGGTGTGTTAGGGGCGGGGCTGCTGACCCAGCCGGCGCGCTTTATATCTTAGTGAGAGAAGTAAGTGGTGTCAGAAAGAGATGAGACACAGACCGCAACAGGCCAGGATATATATACATGTACCACCCACCTCCCCCCCAAAAAGTTACTGCAAACTCCGACCTAGCACAGGTACAGCCGCTGGATCTCAAATGACACACTCGCTGCAAACATTGAGCAGGTAACCTGGATTAAAATCAAGTCTTTTCTTCCACTCAACCACTGATTTGAGGTTGTTGTCACTGATGTCACCAGAGGCTTAAAATGTCTTTTGCAGCTATCCAGACAACCACGCAAGTAAAACCGATTTTGCATTAATTTGATTTGAGTGCTGTAATGAAGAGGGGTGGAGAATCGGGCAGTATAATAGATCTGTCAATGTGTTAAGAATTTCACATTTCTTCTGGGGGCTGGGGAATGAGCGGCGAATGTCCACACAGGGGGTGAAAAAAAAACCCTCCTCTCGGGGCAAACGACCTGACAAGCGGCGGCGTTGTTGCATCAGATGTATTTCGACTCCCGGTTTCGCTCTGCTGAGCACGGAAGCCAGCAGTTCAATCCCAGAATGTGAGTCTTAAATAATTTGGTTTTATAGCTGGGAGTTTGGGGGATTTTATTCAGAGATGCCGTCCGATTCGTTTAGTGTTTTTTTTTTAGCCCAGTTTTTTTAAAAAGTTTTGACAGGAGAGTCCCAGTTTAATCTTGTTTTGAACGTTTAAAAAAAAGAGCGGTCGAAGCCTTCCTTCCGCAGCACTCAGTTTAAGCCCATGTTGAAAGGGACGGGATAGTACTAAGGTTCCGGCCGAGTGGGAGCTCTGATCTACTCTGATCTGATCGAGCAATAAGTTAGCAGCTGAAGTAGGAAGTTCGGTATTTGCAAGGGCGTTAATAACAAAATTATATTTTGAAATTGGCATTACTGCATAGGAAAGGGAAAATTCTGCCTCGGGCCGAAAGATTTTCGTAAAACCGGTCCCGTCAATACCAGGATGAGGTTTTTTTTTCTGTTCTCACGCGTGGGATGAGTCATTCAGACAGCTTTCTGTAGACTGGTGTAACTAACTCGTCTTGAACACGGGCAGCAAGGCGGTTAGAAAGGGGGGGGGGGGGGGGGGAATGTGAATCAAAAGTGTCCGGGCAGCTGAAGTAATATCAGCACTTCAGTGTTTCACATACTCGGTGAACTCAAACCAATCGCAAGTCCCTTTTCTTGTCTTCAAAAGGTTTTCTATTTACACTCTTTGTACAAACTGCAGTCGAATTCCATGTCTAGTCTAAACAGCTGAGTTTGTCTGCCAGATAACACGTGTACCTGGGTGGGTAGGGGGTGTGGGTGGGGAGTGGGTGCTGCAAAAGTTGCAGGAAGGTACCGAATGAATCCGGACCAGAATTCGAAACTGGGCGGTTCGACATGAGTCACACGGCGTAAAAAACTCAAAGCAAAACCCACAACCCCAGACTGAGCTGCATACCAAGCACCCTCTTAACCTTCTCCAATCCACCCCATGCCTTCCTGCTCCACACATTTTATCCTCAAGCTTCCTAACTTTCCACTGGGAACCTCCAATTTCATGTCCTTCATCCTTTTACACTCTATCTTCCTACTCGAAACATTCGAACTACCCTCCCCCAATCCCCTCCTCCCCTCCTCCCACCACCCTATCCCCATTCCCCTCCTCCCACCACCCTAATCCCCTCCTCCCACCCCCCAATCCCCTCCTCCCACCACCCCCAATCCCCTCCTCCCACCACCCTATCCCCATTCCCCTCCTCTCACCACCCTATCCCCATTCCCCTCCTCCCACCACCCTCCCCTAATCCCCTCCCCCATTCCCCTCCTCCCACCACCCTATCCCCATTCCCCTCCTCTCACCACCCTATCCCCATTCCCCTCCTCCCACCACCCTCCCCTAATCCCCTCCTCCCACCACCCTATCCCCATTCCCCTCCTCCCACCACCCCTAATCCCCTCCTCCCACCACCCTCCCCCATTCCCCTTCTCCCACCACCCTCTCCTAATCCCCTCCCCCATTCCCCTCCTCCCACCACCCTCCCCCATTCCCCTTCTCCCACCACCCTCCCACTCCCTGTGCTTTATCCCTTGCAGCAATCTCCCTGAGACGAAAGTCACCAGTAGCCGGAATTGCTGCTGCAGTTTGCTCCCCCAGGCTGTAAGTAATGTATGGATTTGTATCTGGGCGGAAGCCCTGGTCACAGCCCGGCGCTGCTGTTCTAATCGGTTCTACAGCAACAAGTGCACAACTGCAAGTCCATGGAGTCAGCTGAGGAGCTACTGCCCTGAGCACCATCCCCTGATTACCAGGGCCTGGCTGCTTCCTCCTCCAGACAGAACCTCATTCGGACCGGGGCGGGGCGGGGGAGATTACCCGGGGGGTGATGAGGCAGCCATCGGGCAGCTGGGACAAGTACTGCTTTTGCATAATGGGGAAGGGCAAATGGGATTTGCGAAAAGGCACTGATTGGCATTGATGTGCTGTTAGGCGGGGAAAGGCGGAAGGCTGACGGTTGCTTGTTCAGCCTTGGAAGCAGATGGGAATCAGGAAGAACACAATGTAACAGATGGAAAGAGGAGAGCACCTTCCAAAGGCACTCGCTGACATTCCACAGTCTCGGTGTCATGCAGTCGCGGGCAGCTCAGACACAGTTATTAAGACAGGACTTTAACTTTTCACTGGAACTGGAGAGGCTGGCGAGTGTTCAAATTCAATTAGAAGGCATGCTTTACCGAGTTCGATCTCGCTGGCTATTTTAGTTCCCTTAAGTCCACTTCCTTCCAGTTTCACTGGTGTGCAGTAAAGGGGTGGTCACAAGTTCTTGACTGGATGGATTTTTAACTCTTTCGTTCGACTATTATATTTCCATCAGAGTAGCTGGCATAGATTGCGAAAACACTACTGGCAAATAATAAGGTTGGGACGCTGGCGAAGAAGGGGTTAGCAGCTAGACCAGTGAGAGAGAGAGCTGGGGCTGGGTAGGGGGGAGGTGGTGGCGAGAGAGAGAGAGAGTGGAGACTGCGATGGACGCCAAGGGAAAAGCTTACAACTGAGTTAGGAAAAAGGAATAGTCGGGGGAGAGAGAGCCAGTTTGAGAGTGGATAGGCATGGAGAGAGCACTAGAAATATCGCGTACAAAAGGGGTTTTAGAAACGGTAAGCAGGAATTGGACTCTGGAGAGAGAGATACCAGCAAGTGCCTTTGGACAGGAGAGGGTAGCAAGAAGGCTTGATGGAACAGTTGCATCGTATCACTGTTACCTCTCAGAATGGGGTTGAATGATCAGAATCTCCTTTCCCTGCTCGAGCCCCATGGCAGAACTTGGTCAGTTTTTCTGCCCTGTCTAGCAGGTACGGTATCACAGCACAAAACCACCCATAATGTGCACAGAGACAGTTAGGAGGACTGATGCAGAAATTGGCGAATTGATGTTGGTGCAGTGCACGGCGCTATAGTGAGGTTGATGCAGTGGGGAAAGGTTGTTCCCAGTCTGAATCCTGACTGTGGGTGGTAAGAATAACATTTGCTCCAAAGCCTGCTGTTTGCGGGCCTGATCTCCTGCTTACCCATGAGAAACGAATGCCTGGAGGTGGCAATGCAGACTAGTTTCTTCCACAGCAGGGCAGCATAAAACATGTCCTATCCACAATATATTCAACTCTGCATTATGAGCAAGATACTTTCTGCGCATGCTCTGGCTTGTCTTCAATGCAGATCCAACACGGCTCTCAACTGTTGAGGGTTATGAGGCACCGCTGACTACAGTGTCCTGCTTACCCAGCTCATTGGATTTGCATTGCAAATTCAACAGGAAGGTCCATCACTGAGTAGAAGTAAGAGGCATCAATGTTATGTGTGTGTGTATTTGACCGTAAGTTAAGTTCTACAACGATTCGAATAATGTACATTAGCACAATAAAATCAGCCTTCCACAAAGCATTCGTATGGGAATGGCATATAACTCCATTCAAAAATGAAATGAACAGATAAGAGATATCAAAGGAGTTTGCTGTCTGTAAACATTGTTGATTCATTGCGTTCTCACCCTTTCACTAATCTCTCTTCGTGATTCTCTTTCCGTACCTGACTTTTTTTCTCTACCGGTCTCATTCATGCACTCTTGTTCTCTTCCCGACTCTGTCCCTTTTGCACCTGTCCTTGTAAATGTTGTACAAGGCATTGGGTTTCATCGGCAAAACTCGGAGGTGAACAAGGAATTGGCTGAAAAAAAAGAACAGGGTTAAAGGAGTGATACCCAGGTAGGCAGGTATATTGAGTGGACTGCAAGAAATGGTAAAATAAAAGCAAAATACCGCAGATGCTGGAAATCTGAAATAAAAACAAGAAATGCTGGAAATACTCAGCAGGTCTGGCAGCATCTGTGGAGAGAGAAGCAGAGTTAACGTTTCAGGTCAATGACCCTTTATCAGAACTCACTGATCTGAAACGTTAACTCTGCTTCTCTCTCCACAGATGCTGCCAGACCTGCTGAGTATTTCCAGCATTTCTTGTTTTTATATGCAAGAAATGGTAGCTGGTCTCCTTCTGTTTCTAATAGACATATTACTAATTCTGTTTGCACTGGCTGGAGGGTTGGTCACCAAAGGGCACAGATTTATGATTGACACAAAAAAAATCCAGGGAGGCAATGAGGAGGATTTTCTTTTAATAGATAAAGTTTTTATGATCTGGAATGCACTGCCTGGAAAGATGGTGGAAGCAGATCCAGCAGTAATTTTCAAAAGGAAATTGGATGTATACTTAAAAAGAATTTGCAGGGCAATAGGGAAAGAAGAGGAGAGTGGGACTAATTGATAGCTTTTTCAAAGAGTTGATACAGACATGATGGGCTGAGCTGTCTGATTCGATATATGCAGATGTTCTAAACTGGGAAAGGGACGAGGGAACATACGGCCCCACAAGCCTGTTCCATCATTCAATATGATCATAGCTGATCTTCAGCCTCAGCTCCACATTTCTGGCTGCTTCCAATATCCCTTGATTCCCCGAGAGACCAAAAAACTGTCTGTCTATCTCAACCTTAAATATACTCAATGATGGAGCATCAACAAACCTCTGGGGTAGAGAATTCCAAAGATTTACAACCCTTTGAGTGATGAAATTTCTCCTCATCTCAGTCCTAAATGATCAGCCCCTTATCCTGAGACTGTGCCCCCATGTTCTACATTCCCCAGCCAGGGGAAACAATCTCTGTGTCTATCCTATCAAGCCCCTTCAGAATCTTGTACGTTTCAATGAGATCACCTCTCATTCTTCTAAACTCCAGAGAGCATAGGCCGAACTTCTCATCCTAGGACAACCCTCTCATCACAGGAAATAATCTAGGGATCTAGGTGTTCTAGTGCATGAGTCACAAAAAGGTAGTATGCAGGTACAACAAGTCATAAAGAAGGCTAATGGAATGCTATCCTCTATTATGAGAGGAACTGAAAATAAAAGTAAGGATGTTACGCATCAGTTATACAGGGCATTGTTGAGACCACATCTCAAATACTGTGTACAGTTTTGGTCTCCTTATTTAAGGAAGGATGTAAATGCATTGGAGGTGGTTCAGAGGAGGTTTACCAGATTGATACCTGGAATGAGTGGGTTGTCTTATGAGGAAAGGTTGGACAGACTGGGCTTATTTTCACTGGAGTTTAGAAGAGTGTGGGGAAACCTGATTGAAGTATGTAAGATCCTGAATGGTCTAGACAAGGTGGATGTGGAAAGGATGTTTCCTCTTGTGGGTGAGTCCGGAACTAGGGGACACTATTTTAAAATTAGGGGTCGCCCTTTTAGGATAGAGGTGAGGAGAATCTTTTTCCTCTCTGAGGGTTGTGCAACTTTGGAACTCTCTGCCTCAGAATGTGGTGGAGGCGGGAACATTGAATATTTTAAGGCGGAGTTAGATAGATTCTTGTTAGGCAAGGGAATCAAAGGTTATCGGGGGTAGGTGTGAATGTGTAATTCGAGGCACAAACAGATCGGCCATGATCTTATTGAATGGCGGAGCAGGCTCAATGGGCAATGACATACTTCTGCTCCGAGTATGTATGTTTGTATGTTAGTGAATCTTCGCTGTACCACCTCCAAAGCAAGTATATCCTTCCTTAAATATGGAGGCCAAAATTGCACACAGTACTCCATATGTGGTCTCACCAAAGCCCTGTACAATTGTAGAAAGGCTTTCTTATTCTTGGACTCCAATTCCCTTGCAATAAAAGCCAACTGCCATTTGCCTTCCTAATTGCTTGTTGTACCTGCATGGTAATTTTCTGTGTTCCTTGTACAAATACATGCAAATCTCTCTGAACATCAACATTTAGAAGTTTCACGCCTTTTAAAAAAATACTGCTTTTCTATTCTTACTATCAAAGTGAATAACCTCACACTTCCCCACCTTGTTTCTCTGTCACGTAACCTGTCCATATCACTTTACAGCCTCTTTGTGTCCTCCTCACTGCTTGCATTCCCACCTAGCTTTGTATCATCAGCAAACTAGGTACATTATTTTGTTTCTTCATCTAAGTCATTAATACGGTTCTATCTGTCCCCGGTTTTGCGAAGGATGGGCCTGGTCACATTGCCGCGGAACGCTCCTTGCAGTTGGGCGGTGCCGTACCACCTATCCTTCGTGGAGTAGTTTCTGCGGGAAAACACTTTTGACCACCGGTCCATCAGGCAGTGGTCTGCACGGAATGTCCTCAAGGCCCTACGGGAAAAGGAAACGGTGGATCCTGTCGGATGGTTCCCCGAGCAGACCGTCAAAGTCATTTGGCGGAATGCCTCATCACCAGAACTTTCAAACAAGCACCAAGACGTAGCTTGGCTGGTGGTGAGAAGGGCCCTCCCCGTCAGATCCTTCATGCACACCCGAAGTCTCGCCCCCTCCGCACAGTGCCCCCGCGTTGGCTGTGGTGGGGATGAGACGGTCGCCCACCTCCTCCTGGAATGTGCCTTTGCAAAGCAGGTGTGGAAAGAGATGCAGTGGTTTTTGTCAAGGTTCATCCCAAGCAGCTCTGTAACACAGGAGTCTGTGCTCTACGGGCTGTTCCCAGGGACGCACACCGAGACAAACATCAACTGCTGCTGGAGGACTATCAATTCGGTGAAAGACGCCCTTTGGTCTGCCCGAAACTTGCTGGTCTTCCAGCGCAAAGAGTTGTCCACCACCGAATGTTGCAGACTGGCACATTCCAAGGTCCAGGACTACGTGCTGAGGGACGCACTAAAGCTTGGGGCAGCCGCAGCAAAGGCTCAATGGGGAAAGACCACAGTGTAAGGTTCCCCCATCAAGCTGGACTGAGGGGCTGGATCCATGGGAAACCCCTCGAACTGTATCGTTAATATTCTCAATTGCTGTAAATGTAAAACTGTAATTGACATGACAATTGTGAAACAGAAGGGTTGGGAAGAAACTCATGACAGTATTGAAGGAAACTGATCTCCCTTGCAATGTTTGTATTTTTTGGTGCTGTTTGGAAACTGTTTGGCAATGTAATTTTTACAGATTTTTATGAATAAAGTATATTTTGGAAATAAAAAAAAAAAATCTAAGTCATTAATACAGATTGTAAATAGCTGAGAGCCAGCACTGTTCCTTGCGGCACTCCACTAGTTACAGCCTGCCAACTTGAAAATGTCCCGTTTATCCCTACTCTTTGCTTCTGGTAGTTGAGGCTGACTAAGCAGGCAAAGAACTACAGAAGGACCAAGAAAAATGTTTGCATGGAAGACTAGCAAATGAAGCTTAATACAGATATATGCAAGGTGTTTCACACACTGGAAGGGGGGAAAAGGGGACCTCATTAAATCCACTGGTGTCAAACTAGCCAGGAACAGGTTGATAGAGATCTGGGAGCAATAGTGATTCAGACATTGTGGAGCAACAAAAGAAAATGGAAACAGGATTAGCTTATCAAGTCAGAAATGTTATAAATCTGAGCTATCATGCTACAGCTGTACAGAGCATTAATCAGACCTTGTTGTGAGTTCTGAATGCATTCAGTCATTAAAGCACAAGGGAAATGTTAGTCTTGGATGAAGTGCAGAAAAGTGCAGGTGGATGATCCCTAGTGTCAGGACAGAGTTATGAAAAAAAAAATTATGAGAAATCTGGAGTTTTCAGCCTTGACTTGAAAGGACAATGAAAGGGATCATTAAAGAAGTTTATAAAATACTAAATGGAATAGGAAATGTTAATCCTGAGTATATGTTTCAAGTTAAATCAGAAACTGAACTGGACCAGCCACATAAATGCTGTGGCTACAAGACCAGGTCAGAGGCTAAGAATTCTGCAGTGAGTAACTCACCTCCTGTCTCCCCAGTGCCTGTCCACCATCTACAAGGCACAAGTCAGGAGTGTGATGGTAAACGCTCACTTGCCTGGATGGGTGCAGCTCTAACAACATTCAAGAAGCTCAACACCATCCAGGATAAAGCAGCCCGCTTGATGGCACCCCATCCACCACCTTCAACATTCACTGCCTCCACCACATTGATGCACAGTGGCAGCAGTGTGTACCATCTACAAGATGCACTGCAGCAACTCACCAAGGCTCCTTTGACAGCACCATCCATACCCATGACCTCAACCACCTAGAAGGACAAGCGCAGCAGATGCATGGGAACACCACCACCTACAAGTTCCCATCTAAGTCACACACCATCCTGACTTGGAACTATATCGCCGTTTCTTCACCTTCGCTGGATCAAAGAACTCCTTTCTCAACAGCACTGTGCGTGCACCTACACCCCAAGGATTGCAGCAGCTCACCACCACATTCTCAAGGGCAGTTAGGGATGGGCAATAAATGCAGGCCTTGCCAACAACCTTGCCATGAACGAATAAAAAAAGTCTATAGGAGAAGGCCACATCATTTAAAAACTATTAAAGGAAATTTCAAGACTGTTGGGAAGCAAGGAGTAATTAATACCTGGATAAGGAAATGGTGGCCAAAACACCGGATCCCAGTTATATAGTACCATTCATGACCTCAAAATGTTCCAAAGCACTTCACAGCCAATTAAGTATTCTTTGAAATGTAGTCTCAGTATTCATGTAAAAAATGTGGCAGACAATTTGCACACAGTGTTCCATGAACAAAAATTAGGTGAATGACCAGATAACCTGTTTTAATGTTATATAAATGTTGGCAATGGCACTAGGAGAACTTGTCAACCCTTCTCTGAATAGTGCCATGGACCTTTTACATTCGTTAGAGAGGAAGATAGGAGTTTAGTTTGGTCTCATCCAACACTCTAAGTCCTGACCTGGGGCTTGAACCTTCAATCTTCCCTCTCAACTGAGAGTGCTACCTACTGTAAGTTCTCAGATAATATCTCATCAAATGATGTTAACAACTTGATGTTCAGATTGGTAGTTTAAAATATAATTAATATGTTACTACTTTGTAGCACATTCCTGGTTTGTGTTATCCTCTCTTAACACATTCCCAGCTCTCTATCCTAGATGGATTCAGATTTGTCTAGCTTCACTTACAGTTACACTGTCATATTTTGGTTGGAAAAAACTCTCGATTATATGTAATGCATACACCTCTTTATGTAAAAGTATCTCACTCTTTAAAACTTACAACTACCCATTTTCACAATACTGATGACCCAAAGGAGGGAGTGAGAAGGAAAAAATGTTAATGAGAGCAGCAAGAGGGTCCCAGTTGAGATTTCATCGTGATCATCAGTTCCAGACGCAACATTTGAAAATACTGTGTGTCTAATGTGCTGAGATCTAAAATTAGTTGCATTACTGTGTTTCATTGGTATTCTTTTATTGTGGTGAAGCGTTGTTTGGCAATCACAGTAAAAGTGTACACTCTTATAAACATTAAGTAGCTTATTTAACAATCTGTGTAAAACAGCATTGCTTTTTCTAAAATGCCCTCTCCAGTCGTGAAATGTATTTATATATTAAAAATAATTATGAGGAGCTGTTGAATATGTGGCACATTCATGCTACAAAGCACATATTAGAGTAGAATGAGATTCACATCGGCCTCCTCCTAGGTCATTGCAAATAGAAAAAAATGGGAAGGCATATTACGATATCACCTGCATTGTTCGCTGTATATAATTAGACTGAGATAATTATTTGTACTTAAGCTCACTTTAATCTGATGTAGGATAAAGTAGAAGTGTCAGGCTCAGCCACTTTGAGAAACTATAATGTTGCCATTTCAGCATGTGTGTACCACAGCCCAACTTGTACGCCATTGGGATTTGATAGTAAATTTGTTGTTAGGTGCTTCAATTGTACTTTAAAGCCCAAAGGTTTACATGGTTATGTGCATCCACTGCTACGCAAATGCTGGATTGTGTTCAAGTTAATTGGATCACATTGATCCATTGCAACAAATGCCCTAATTTACCATGTGCTGCAAATGTTTTGACCGTCCTTGCATTGCTGTAACAGTACACAATGTGCTTTCCATCTTTGATCATCAATAAACCAGAGTGACAAAAGAATTCTAACCTGTATTAGAACTTAATTAAAATACTAAATTAACTTGTTATTAAGATTTGGTTCTGATCACTCTCTTAGCTGGCAATCTTTAATTATCCCTTATAGTTATCTTTACCATTTTGTTACAGTAACACAAGCATTTCCTATAAATTATTTGGATTATTTAAACTTTCGAAGGTGATTCTAGTGCTATGATTTTATTTGACTGTAAATTTGATTTTCTTTCTTTAACAGATCATACTCCAATGGGTTCTAAATTACAGTAGATTATTGGGTTACCATTGGGTTATTGCTCATCTACATAGGAGACAGCTTGGTGGAACCAAGGATACCTGCGGAGATCTACCTTCGCAGACGTGGTCTGTTCTTATAGAAAGTTCAAAACTGTTTCTTCAAAAGGTTGCTCCAGAAATTTTCAAGACTGTATCCCAAAGTAGAAACGCAACGGTCCCAGGCGTTGGCAATGGGCAGCGTGCGTGCCAACCGCTACAGCATTGTGTCTTCAGAGGAAGACGGGATGAAACTGGCTACGATGGCAGTTGCCAATGGCTATGGCAATGGCAAAAGCAAAATCCACACCAGGCAGCAGTGCCGGAGCAGATTTGTGAAGAAAGATGGCCATTGCAATGTTCAGTTTGTAAATATGAGTGAGAAGGGACAACGCTACCTGTCGGACATCTTCACAACGTGTGTGGACATCCGCTGGCGATGGATGCTGGTCATCTTCTGCCTGTCCTTCATCTTGTCCTGGCTGTTGTTTGGTTGCATGTTTTGGCTTATTGCACTAATGCATGGTGACTTGGACAAGAATAATTACAATAAAGAGTACAAACCATGTGTTTCTGAGGTCAAAAGCTTTACAGCTGCATTTCTATTCTCCATCGAGACCCAGACCACTATTGGATATGGCTTCCGCTGTGTAACAGAAGAGTGCCCCATAGCCGTGTTCATAGTGGTCTTTCAGTCCATTGTGGGCTGCATCATTGATGCTTTCATCATTGGTGCTGTCATGGCCAAGATGGCCAAACCAAAAAAGAGAAATGAAACGCTCATCTTCAGTGACAATGCTGTGATCGCTATGAGAGATGGAAAGCTCTGCTTAATGTGGCGAGTTGGAAATTTACGCAAAAGCCATCTAGTGGAAGCCCATGTACGAGCCCAGCTGCTTAAATCTAGAATAACACCAGAGGGCGAATACATACCATTGGATCAAGTAGATGTTAATGTAGGCTTTGATAGTGGAATAGATAGAATATTTCTGGTGTCGCCTATTACAATAGTACATGAAATTGATGAAGACAGTCCTTTCTATGACTTGAGCAAACAGGATATGGACAATTCCGACTTTGAAATAGTCGTGATTCTTGAAGGAATGGTGGAAGCTACAGCAATGACCACTCAGTGTCGCAGCTCGTATCTTGCCAGTGAAATTCTCTGGGGTCACCGATTTGAGCCAGTGCTCTTTGAGGAGAAAAACTACTACAAAGTTGACTATTCCCGCTTTCATAAAACCTACGAGGTGCCTAACACACCTCTTTGTAGTGCCAGGGACTTGGCAGAAAAGAAATACATACTCTCCACACCCAACACTTTCTGCTATGAAAATGAGGTGGCCCTCATGAACAAAGACGAAGAGAACAGTGAGAGTGGGACACCAGAGAGTCCGAGCACAGAGACACTAACTAACACGGACCATAATCAGGCCACAGTTCCACTAGAGCCTCGGCCGCTGAGGCGAGAATCTGAAATCTAACACCTAAAAGTATCTTTTTTAAAAAAAAAAAGTATCCATCAAAGCATATTGTGCTTAACTGTGCCCGGAACAGCAAACCAAGAAAAGGGTACTGTTGAAGTCAGGCTTTGCTGAAAGAAAGTCCTACACAGGTTCTTCTTCTTTAGAGACAGACAGCAGGAAATCAGTTCTTTCAAACAAAGCACTAATAATAATTTCTAACGTGATGAGGCACATAATAACATATGCAGTAGCATACATAAAACGTATGGCAAAACTTGAACTTGCAGGAAAGACTGGATGGATGTAAGTTAACCTAATAACATTATCTACGCTGAACAAAATGGCTTTCAATAGAAACTTATAGCCCTGAGCAAGGTTTTCATTTGCTCTGAATGGTTTAACTAAACACCTGAAAGAACAGTGACCACTGAAGAATGATTTAATAGACAAAGGTCTTGCTGTTTATAAGTGAAGCTGCAGCTTAAATATTTATTTAAGTTTTCTTCTATTGATTTATTGTGAACAAATCAATCAGTATTTATGATTACTGTATTTTTTTAATACCATCAATTAAAAATGGGTTTTCTTTCCTGCTAATTCATTGGAAACTAAAATAGGTTAATTTTAAAGAATTGGCTGACTTAGTTCTTGATGGTAGTGACCCATGTACGAATACTTTGACAGATCGCCACACTGACTCTGAAGTTCATAGTTCCACTATTCAGAAAGAATTTAAGTGGATATCTTTGGCCATTGTTCTCACATAATATGGCTGCCCTTTTCTCGAAGGAAGTACATCATTAAAGTCAAGTTAAATGAATGACAAAAGGCAAGCATGGTTGGCTATCCCACTACAGTAAATGTTGGGATGCTTTTCTTCCCCCATAATCTTAATGTGAGAAGGTTCAGTGCCCAAAGCTGAGACTTGAGTTTGCTGAGCACATTCTTCTCCTTTTAAATAATTAAAGAAACTCTATCTTGCTCATTCACCAGCCTCTTGCTGTCCCACATCTCCTTTTAGTTGAAAAGTGGCATGCAGGTTTTCCTAGCTGTTGGTATTGTTTTTGTAATCACTCAACAGGTGTTGTGACTTGGGTGTGGCAAGATGATGGGAAGTCATTCCTCCTTTGCCCTCTACCCCCTCCCCACCCTCTCCAAGAGATAGAACTACTTTCTTGAAACACTGATAGCAAATGAGACATGGTAAATGGTAGCAATACTGTCCTGAGACTTGGATTTGAGCCACCTTGGCTGGAAGTCCAGAAATTAACCAACTGAGTACCATAGCAAATTGGTACAAATAGAAACAAACCTGAACTACATTGCTGACTTTCTGAGATGTTATGTGGCATGATTTTGCTGCAGCAAACTAGCTGACATCAGCGTAGTGTTGAAGCAAACCATCCAGTGACCAAACTCTCTGGTACTGACCCTTAGAAACTTTGAGGATCTGTGTCTTATCTGACCTGCTCATGTGAATGAGGCTGCACAGAGATGAGAACTATGGAGGGGTCAAATTTAGACTTTAAAATATCAAGATATTTTTTATGGAAAGTTCCAAAGAATTTTTAAAGTCTTTTGTTTTCCACTATCTGCTCTTTGAAAGAGGGCTCCCAGTTTCTTAATTTATTTTTCACACCTGTTCAGCTGAATTGGCTGCCATTGATGTCACAGCACTAGTTCAAGTCTGTCACTCCACATTCCAGTACTGTTTATTCAGAGAAAGAAGACTGTTACAGCCGTGTCAACATACTTGGACCAATCTCCCAAGTGTTCACAGGCCCTTTACTTATTCTATGATAGCAACAGTTATGTCAGAACAGCTTTAGGTCCTCAACAAAATTTCAGCAGAATTAACTAAATTAACTTCAGGCCAGCTCGTAATAGTGAAAAGGGTCAACTGAACTTTCTGGTATTAACTCTGCATATTATTTACTTGGTAACATGCACAGTTAAAAAAAATCTTTCAATATTGTTCATTTTTAAATTGAATATTAAGGGCATTGGCAGTAAGACAGAACCTTTTTTTTTAATTAACAGTATTTTTTGGGGGGGGGGGGAAGGGAGCAAAATTAGAAAAACCCAAGACTTGTTTTGAGCTGGTTTATAAAGGTTACTGACATTCTGAGAGCAGAGATTACAGTGGGATCAGCACATATACCAATTGCAAGTGGTCTTCTTGCCAAGTCTAAGTATAGCTTTGTTGGCAAACAGACTCCTAGAGGACTTTGAATCACCTGTTTAGGAAAATGACAGCTTTCAGTATTACAAGTGGTTATCAGTCCTACAGAAATGAACAGTGAACAACTATATTATGGCTTGGAGCTTATAATGGGCTTGTCTGGGGATGGGGGAGGGTGGGCTAACCATTACATGCAAATAACTGACTAGTTGAGTATAGAGAGAAAATACGCACAAGGCAACTTGAAGACGGATGCCATGAGTCAGTATAAAAATTGCAAAAAATACTGCACATGCTGCTAAAATTGCATCCCTCAGTTCCTCAAAGTGGAAATTCAACCAAAGAGTATTTAAACCAGCAAATAAAGCATTGGAAAAGAGCAGAACACCAAGGAGCTGGCTTACACCACTTTGGACTCAGCCTGCAAAATGCTACCATTTCACTGAAGAGAAATTAGCAAACTTTAAAAAAAAACACTTTCTTGAACACGTCAGGCCTCAATTGCCTGATGCATATATTTATCAGGAAAAAGAAACAGCATTTTTACAAAAAAAAAACTCTTGCAATATATATAGTTTAAAAAAAAATGTACAGTTTATAAAAGTTTAACAAATATTTTCATATTTAAAGCCAAATGTAAATAGATTCAAAATAAGATGCCACATGAGGATTAAAACTGGCAATTCAGTATCTTGTATCAACCAGTAGACCCTAGATGCTGCAGGTTAGCGCAGGTCACTTGATTTTAACATTGTTCAAGCTTAATAGGGTTTGTTACAACTATGAGCTTTCGTTATTTATTATTTAAGCATGACGTAAAATTAAAATTCATAGAATATCATAAATGACAAAAAAAAAACTGGTTAGAATTTGGAATGTTGCAATCTTGTCAAGACATGACAAGCTAGTTTAACTCTCATGCACTCTTTGTACGAAATATTTCTACTAAAGATATATTTTTTGGCCTTCCTACAAGGCATGTTGGGATAACAAAATTGTGAAGTACTGTAATGTCTATAAAGTATAGCTGCTCTCGACCATTTAAATTATTTAGTGCTGCATGGTGGTCACCTCTCAGCCATTAAGATTTGTTGTCTTATGAACTCCTTAGCTTTCCCTACAGACACTTGCAGCTTGAACAATCTAGGTTTTTGACAATGTTCTTGATTTTATTGTACTTGTACCATTTTTGCAGCCTTTTGTATCGACGTCTTCCTACTGTACTGCACAGACCCACCAATTGTACAGATTTTTAAAAAAAATGTATGTCTTATTTTCTGGTTGAAATAAATTTTTTGTGAAATATTACACACAACTGACTTTATGATGCATCTTGTATATTTTAAAATAAGATCACACCATGCCCTTGGCTGTTCACAAAGAACTGAGCAGAATTCCCAGACTTTTCCTGCAGACTGCACTTCTCTTTTTATTTGTTCTGTACATTTTCTTTGTAAACACTAAAATGGAACATAACACGCTATAGAAATGATGGAGAGAAAATCACTGACAATATAGCAACAACAAGAAATCGCATTTCTCCAGTACTTTGTAGATATTATCAGAAAATCTGTCACTGAAAAAAAGTAAGCTTTATCCCAGTGCCTCAGTTTAGCACATGTGACTTGTTGGTTCATTTATTTGAACAAGATGACTGCAAGGTTGGCTTTTGGGGACAATAGTTACTTATTGAACCTATGGCTTGAGATATCTCCACTGTCCCTTCCCAACCTCACAAATGTCAGCATTGGTAAAACTCCCATTGTACAGTAAATTGAGACTGATTTGAAATTGTATCGTACTTCAGGTTCATTCATTTGCATAAGGGAGTACTTTGTAGATAACATTGGCTCTTCTAAGGCGGAGTCACCCTCTCTGATTGTGGCCATTGCACAATAAGCAGGCCCAAGGAGCCATATGACATACTTCTGCTCTGGCTAATGACCGAAATGAAGAGATAGCAACCGAGATCGGAGATGGTAAATAGCAAAGATTTCAGCCACCTGTTGACAAAACTGTCTGTCACCGAACCAACTACATTTACTCAATTTTCACTTGCAATTTTTAAGGAGCTCATTAGCGATTCGACAGATATAAAACTGACCATAACTGCAGGTACATGCTGATTGGCCGGTTTCTGACAACTAAGTTTAATAAATTCATATTTCTTAGAACATGCTAGCAGGAAAGCCAGAGGCCAGTTTGATGTCAGCAGCGATGGGAGCAAAGAAAGAAACCATTGCCGGTGGTCTGGACATAACAGACAGACAGCTGACTTTTCTATCCTGTTGCGGACTTTGCACAATTTCATTCAGACGATGCTAAGTCGTCTTATTGATCTGGCTGAGTGACATCCCTCACCTCTGCCGATCTTTCTCTTCACGCTGATTGCAATAACTCTCCAATACGTGGCCAAAGCTTGTTCCACCTTAATGCAGCTGTCATAGGAACTGGACTAGGCCATTCAGCCCCTTGAGTCTGTTCTGCCATTCAATTAGATCTGTATTTTAACTCTCTCTACCCACCTTAGTTCCATATCCCTTAATACCCCTGCCTAATAAAAAAGGAATCAATCTCAGAATCTCAGTCAGAGTTGTGAGCAATATTACTACATTGCCCTGCCCAACAATAATCCCTCAGTCAAGATCACAAAGAAAACCGATTATCTGGTCATTATCACATTAATGTTTATGTGAGCTTGCTGTGCACAAATTGGCTGCCGTGTTTCCTACATTAGAATGTGACTGCACTTCAAAAGTACTTCAATGGCTGTAAAGTGTTTTGAGATGTCCTGTGGTCATGAAAGGTGCTATATAAATGCAAGTCTCTTTTAACACCTGTAAATAATTAAGGATTTCATTGAAATCATCACTTTGGATGACAGGCCATGTATATTAGATTCACTGCCTAAATCTTAGAAACAAAGCTTTGGAGACCACCCCCACCTCTGGTCTATTACATTCTGGAAAGAATATATACATCCTGCTGCTGCTCCAACCCACTCACTGATCTTTTAACCTGTCTGTTCACGATATACCTGGAGTCTATAATGTTTGCATGCAAATCCTTAATCTAGCTGTGTCTAGCAAATGCTCATGTTGTGGGGGGGATACAGTGCAATGTGTTTGTACAAGTATCTGAATCCCTGTGCTATTATTTGCTGATGTGGTACTTGTGCTTGTGCAACATAAGCAGGGTTTTAATTTCATGCCGATACTGTTTGATGTTTCCTATTACATGAATATTGTACGTGGAGGCAGCATACATTGGACTATAACTTATCACTGTGAGTGGTCGTCCTTCCAAAATCACCCTCTTCATTATCTTCCAGGTCTCCAAACATTGACCCCTGCACAGAATTCGGTAATCCTTCAGTTTTATGGATTATAGCCAATTGTTCCACTAACTTGGTGTTTGACTTTTCAGTTTATTTTTCACACCAATGATCTCTATCCGGCCACCTTGTCAGGTCATTTTATTTCTGGATGTTCCATTCAATCATTAAGTAATCATCATGCTTCCTCGGTATTATTACAATTTCAAATCTGATCTTTTGGCATTTTAATGTCCTGATAGAACAGGAGTCAAGAGCTTCATTTGAGGTGCTTATCAATAATGTTTGTTAATCTGCACTGATTGGATGCCTTAATCAGAGCTTAAAATAGCTGCAACTGACTTGGCAGTAAACATATAGGGTTAGCACAGCACCCAATGGTCCAAAAATAGGGCACATAGTGTTACCTCATATCAGTTTCAAATGTCAGTCATTCTCAGTTAAAGGGCACTATCACCTGATAGAGTGTCTTGTGATTGTGTTGTCCAATCAGAACAACTTAAAAGACATAAACAGATCATTGCTCTTTCTGTTAGGTGGAACTAAAGCAGCTAAAACTCAAAAAGCACTTTGAAACAGTGGAATTAAATGTTAATAAATAATCTGAACATGCATTTTCACTGTAAGATGCATCATTTAAAATTTCCAACAATTAAAACATTTGATCTAATTTTTAATTAATGTTTATCCATTCAGGTAATACAAGGGGGCAATTTGCAAGAAACAGAAGCATGTTAGAGTAAAATAAACAACATAACACAATTCTACAGAGAGCTGTGATCTCTAGCGTTACACCCGAAGGCAAGATTAAATTGTTGCTGAGGCCTCTCGTATCCCACATAAATGTATGTGGCAATGACAAGAGTCAATCACACCAGCTTCATGTGGCTTTAAGTTAAGGCTGACTAAGCTCTCAACATGAAAAGAGCACAAGGTACCCAACTGACTGGGGATGGGTTGAGACAAACACTTATTTATTTAACGACCTTTGCAGCCATCCAAATGAAGTTGTCTGAAATAATATGCAGTCAGACTTCATCATGTTTTTACTACTGGTTATCAAGATTTAATCTTATTCTTTTTAATGCTGAGACATCGTAAATTGTCAGTTTTATATGAGAATTATGCTAATCCTAGTACACCTTGCTCCTTGCTCAGCATGATAGAGCCTCCCTCAAATGGCTCGGAACGCATACTGTCCATCCGACTGCTCACCACCTCCAGTACACCTACTCAGCATCTATGCTCCAACACTCTGCTCCTCACCTGAAGTTAAAGACCAGTTCTACGAGCAACTCCATAACATCATTAGCAGCATCCCCAACACCGAACACCTATTCCTGCTGGGGGACTTTAATGCCAGGGTTGGGGCCGACCATGACTCATGGCCCTCCTGCCTTGGGCGCTATGGTGTTGGAAGGATGAATGAGAACGGGCAGAGACTGCTTGAGTTGTGTACCTATCATAACCTCTGCATTACCAACTCGTTCTTTCACACTAAACCCTGTCACCAGGTTTCATGGAGGCACCCAAGATCGCGTCGTTGGCACCAGCTAGACCTCATCGTCACAAGGCGAGCCTCCTTAAACAGTATTCAAATCACACGCAGCTTCCACAGTGTGGCCTGCGACACCGACCTCTCACTGGTGTGCAGCAAGGTTAGACTCAGACCAAAGAAGTTGCATCATTCCAAACAGAAGGGCCACCCGCGCATCAACACGAGCAGAATTTCTCACCCACAGCTGTTACAAAAATTTCTAAATGTACTTGTAACAGCCCTTCAAAACACTCCCACAGGGGATGCTGAGACCAAGTGGGCCCACATCAGAGACGCCATCTATGAGTCAGCTTTGACCACCTACGGCAAAAGTGCGAAGAGAAATGCAGACTGGTTTCAATCTCATAATGAAGAGCTGGAACCTGTCATAGCCGCTAAGTGCATTGCACTGTTGAACTACAAGAAAGCCCCCAGCGATTTAACATCCGCAGCACTTAAAGCAGCCAGAAGCACTGCACAAAGAACAGCCAGGCGCTGCGCAAATGACTACTGGCAACACCAATGCAGTCATATTCAGCTAGCCTCAGACACCGGAAACATCAGAGGAATGTATGATGGCATGAAGAGAACTCTTGGGCCAACCATCAAGAAGATCGCCCCCCTCAAATCTAAATCAGGGGACATAATCACTGACCAACGCAAACAAATGGACCGCTGGGTTGAGCACTACCTAGAACTGTACTCCAGGGAGAATGCTGTCACTGAGACTGCACTCAATGCAGCCCAGCCTCTACCAGTCATGGATGAGCTGGACATACAGCCAACCAAATCGGAACTCAGTGATGCCATTGATTCTCTAGCCAGCGGAAAAGCCCCTGGGAAGGACAGCATTACCCCTGAAATAATCAAGAGTGCCAAGCCTGCTATTCTCTCAGCACTACATGAACTGCTTTGCCTGTGCTGGGACGAGGGAGCAGTACCACAGGACATGCGCGATGCCAATATCATCACCCTCTATAAAAACAAAGGTGACCGCGGTGACTGCAACAACTACCGTGGAATCTCCCTGCTCAGCATAGTGGGGAAAGTCTTTGCTCGAGTCGCGCTGAACAGGCTCCAGAAGCTGGCCGAGCGCGTCTACCCTGAGGCACAGTGTGGTATTCGTGCAGAGAGATCGACCGTTGACATGCTGTTCTCCCTTCGTCAGATACAGGAGAAATGCCGTGAACAACAGATGCCCCTCTACATTGCTTTCATTGATCTCACCAAAGCCTTTGACCTCATCAGCAGACGTGGTCTCTTCAGACTACTAGAAAAGATCGGATGTCCACCAAAGCTACTAAGTATCATCACCTCATTCCATGACAATATGAAAGGCACAATTCAACATGGTGGCTCCTCATCAGAGCCCTTTCCTATCCTGAGTGGCGTGAAACAGGGCTGTGTTCTCGCACCCACACTTTTTGGGATTTTCTTCTCCCTGCTGCTTTCACATGCGTTCAAGTCCTCTGAAGAAGGAATTTTCCTCCACACAAGATCAGGGGGCAGGTTGTTCAACCTTGCCCGTCTAAGAGCGAAGTCCAAAGTACGGAAAGTCCTCATCAGGGAACTCCTCTTTGCTGACGATGCTGCTTTGACATCTCACACTGAAGAGTGCCTGCAGAGTCTGATCGACAGGTTTGCGGCTGCCTACAATGAATTTGGCCTAACCATCAGCCTCAAGAAAACGAACATCATGGGGCAGGACGTCAGAAATGCTCCATCCATCAATATTGGCGACCACGCTCTGGAAGTGGTTCAAGAGTTCACCTACCTAGGCTCAACTATCACCAGTAACCTGTCTCTAGATGCAGAAATCAACAAGCGCATGGGTAAGGCTTCCACTGCTATGTCCAGACTGGCCAAGAGAGTGTGGGAAAATGGCGCACTGACACGGAACACAAAAGTCCGAGTGTATCAGGCCTGTGTCCTTAGTGCCTTGCTCTGTGGCAGCGAGGCCTGGACAACGTATGTCAGCCAAGAGCGACGTCTCAATTCATTCCATCTTCGCTGCCTCCGGAGAATACTTGGCATCAGGTGGCAGGACCGTGTCTCCAACACAGAAGTCCTCGAGGCGGCCAACATCCCCAGCTTGTACACACTACTGAGTCAGCGGTGCTTGAGATGGCTTGGCCATGTCTTTGGATCCCCAAAGGCACATTGTACAGCGAGTTCGTCACTGGTATCAGACCCACCGGCCGTCCATGTCTCCGCTATAAAGACGTCTGCAAACGCAACATGAAATCCTGTGACATTGATCACAAGTCGTGGGAGTCAGTTGCCAGCGTTCGCCAGAGCTGGCGGGCAGCCATAAAGACAGGGCTAAAATGTGGCGAGTCGAAGAGACTTAGTAGTTGGCAGGAAAAAAGACAGAGGCGCAAGGGGAGAGCCAACTGTGCAACAGCCCCGACAAACAAATTTCTCTGCAGCACCTGTGGAAGAGCCTGTCACTCTAGAATTGGCCTTTATAGCCACTCCAGGCGCTGCTTCACAAACCACTGACCACCTCCAGGCGCGTATCCATTGTCTCTCGAGATAAGGAGGCCCAAAAGAAAAGAAGAAAAAAAGAAAAAGTACACTCCCCAGAGTTATAAACAGGAACAGAAAAAAGTTCTCAGGAGATTACATGGCTGTGAAGGAGAAGGGTTGGTGCGGTGAGGAAGAGGGAAGAAGTGCTCGGTCAGGATGCTCTGGTCATTATGGTGCGGAGCAGCCTCAATGGACAAGCGGGTATTTTCTTGCCATCAATTTTGTATGTTCGTATGTGAAGATCATTGACAGAGGGCATGAGCTATTGTGAAAACGATCCTGATAATTTGAAAAGAGTTGATTCTCACTCTTTTAAACTTTTCTCGAAGAATATTTTGTTAAATATTTTATTAAATATATATTTCATTTTTGTGTCCATTTGTGGTTCGAACCAACTTACCAAACAGCCAAAGCTCGTAAAAAGGCTCCATGCTGTTCTTTTTAAACGGAGTCCGCTTTTCTTTGATGAAACTTCTGTGAAGCATCGACTATATACGCAGATTATCAAACTTGCTGAAATTTCAACTCTAATCTTGAACTTGTCTGGCATTTAAAACTTGTACTTACAGAGTGTACCCTGTGAAGTTCATTGGAGCAAATTTCAATTAAAACCAGTGTACAATCACCTCCAAATAACAGATGTTTGTCAGGCAAGTAGCACAAGAGAACTTGCTAAACTGGCATAAAGCAACTTCAAATTAATAGTTTTTTTTAAAATTTGGGGTGTTATTTTGTCTTGCTGAATGTATTATGGCTCATGAGTGATAAAATATTCATTTGAGAACTACAGTAGGAAATTACAGATTTTCTAGTTTGAGCTGAGATTTTCTGATTGGCATTATTTTAATGCTGCCGTTCACCTAATCAGGAAATCTAGGCCTGGCCAATATCTTGGAGTTAGAACTTTAGATAATGTAATGTCATAGCTATTATGCTATCTTGTAAATATGTTCTGATAGTATAAAAGGACTGTTGACATGAAAAGGGTTCAGGTTTGAGTACTGTCGGTGCATATTTTTATAGGGAGTTACCACTTCCAAATGCACCTTATTTTTTTAAAAGCTGTGGAACAACTTTTTTTTAATCATCATCTCTAAATAATGAAACCTCCATTATCCCCATTCCAATTAACTGGGCTGAAATTTACAGACACCCCCCCCCACCGATGTCAGGGGTCGCAGCAGGGTTGGGGGGGTTGTGTGGGGGGAGGTGCCGGAAAATGCTTCTGGGAGAGGGCTGCCATGCACCCTGATGCCAGGAGGGCCCAGCCCAATATTGCCAGCGCAGCGAGGCCTCATGGCGGTCTCCCCTGCCAGTTGGCGATGGGAATGCCATTGCAGTAAATTAAAATCAATGAATTAATTACACTTACACTCCCACCATCTGTCCTGGTGCGATCTTCCTGCCGCTGGCCGGCACTTCCGCACCCTCGGATCCCCCTCCGGGGAAACAAGGCTGAACACTGTTTGGGAGGGTGGAGTAGGTAAGTTTCTCAGTATGGGGGTGGGTGGGGTGGGGGGACACGGGGTTAAAGAAACATCATTGGTGTAGGGAATGCTGGGAAGGGTTTTAGGTTAAAGTTTATGCACTTTGTGGGGGTGAAGGTCAGGTGGTCAAGGTAAGTGTTTTGGCAGGAGAGGGCAAGAAATTAATTTTATGGTTATTGGGGGGTGGGATGGGGCAAAATAAATGTATTTAATTTTTAAAATTAATTTATCTTTAAATATTTAAATTGGACCTAGGGCTTAAAGCCCTTTAAAAATGGTGTCATGCCTGTGCACTGGCAGCTGATGCCATTGCCAGGGACGGACAGCCCACCCACTCCATGTCATCAGGGGGAGGGTGGTGGTCCGCCCCGGCTATTTAAACGAGCCACCGTGCTTAGGATCACGGCAGCTTCACGACGTGTGGCCCGCGTGGACGGGCTGCCATTGTTTTTGTCTCCCGTCAGTGGCGGGAATATAAATTTCAGCCCACTGTCCTCTTAAATTATCCACCAGAAAGTTTGAGACAAAGCTTTATGCAGAACATCACCTGATCATCAGTCTTGTCCTGTATGATATAAATTAATCATACAGCCAACAAAAAACAGTTATTTGTATTGTACTGGACTTTAATCCACCAGCAACACCACATGCAGAAGAGCAAAATGTGGGAACTCTTCACTTTCTGGTGGTGGGAGATGAAAAGGATTGTTTGTTCCACTGCAATCATATCACACATTTTGCTAATATTTCCATGGTCCCTGGTCTTTATCAACACCAGCCCTTTTATTTGTTATCACCAATAATGCCACCACTTTAGTGCTCACATTTGCATGGTGTGAACAGCTATTCAGACACATTAAATATTGGCTGCCCCTGCAGTTTGGTGTCACTCCAGACTAGCTGCCCATCATGTGGCATAAGTGCTTGAATGGAAATGTTAAGATTAAATCATGGTTATTGTTTCGGGATTAACACGCATTACTCGTGGTTTTGAATGCTGTTAGGCTTGTGAAAGAACTAAAGTGGACCAAAAGTTAAAAATGTCTGTTCACCCCAGTGCTCAGGCTGATATTTCAATCTCATATGCCATTGTGACATTTGAATTTGGCTCCTCACACTGGGTAAGCAATGTACTTTTGATTTCAGGGAATGAAACACTTCATATACTTGGTCTGAGAAAGAAAAAAAAGAGAAAAAATGCATCGGTAGTCCAGAAATCCGAAAGACCACTTCCTACTGCTTTCTTTTATATAGATTCATCACGGCTGAGCTGTCAATGCACCATCCCCTTAGCTAAAGCATGATTCATGGGGCTGTTCTGTTTTTGGGTTTTATGTTAAACATAGTCCTTGGGATCCTCGTCACTTGCTATTCTCACCTGCAGATTTTGGATGCCTGGAGAATCAAAATGTGCCTTTTTATGCCAAGTGTTTAAGTAAATGTAGCAAGACACAGGGATCAAAGAGAGAAACTTTGTCATTGTCTTCTGATCTACTAGAATATATCGCATGCTGCCTTGTGAGCTCCTGACTTTAGTAGGTGGAAGATGACACATTCTATCAAACTGTGCCTCAGGCTACAAAGTACAAAAGCTTTATTGAACAGTAAATAGGTAAAAGAACAGCATATGTACAGTTATTACAAATTTCACTAATCTCCTTGAAATGCAAAAACAACAAACGCTTCTCCTACATTAACTGTCAATGTTGGACAGATCCTTGGAACATTATTATTCATTTCGTAGAAGGCTATTGCTACCACACAGTCTCTGATTCAGTTTGCTCCTCCTGGTTTGCAAAAGCATTCTCATTTACCTTGGCCTGCTGTTGCCCGGATCTTTGCTGCTGCTAGCTGTTGTCATAGAGTCATAGAGTTATACAGCACAGAAACAGGTCCTTCGGCCCATCGCGTCTGTGTCGGCAGGTTGGGGACCACGTGGGCCTTGGTCGGGCCTGCAGTTAGGTTGGTATGTGCATCCTGATGACACCATCAGGACACAACACTGCCATTTAAACTAGGTCCTCATTCCTCTGGGACAGGCGGCCTTACTGTAGCTAACTCCAGGCAAGTAAAAATGGCAGGATGCAGGAACACAACGTGGCAACCCTACCCCTCATCCCCTCTGCCCTACCATCTTAAACTCCCAGCCATACTGCTCTCACTGGGCGGGGTTCAAATCTGACCGTTAATCTCTGCAAGGCAAGATGACATCTCTCGCCTTATGGAAGTGACATGCAAACACTGAATAATAATTTTACAACATGAGTCATCTCAGCGATGAGACCATTGTGTTGTTAGTTTACAAAGAGACAAAACATTACAAGTGCAACAACATTTCTTCAAATACCAAGCAGGGAAGAAAGCACAGCATGTTATGTAATTCAGTGGATTCCCCAATTCAAAAAATGAAATAAAATCCTATTTCAGCAATTGGCTGGAAAGAAACAGCTAAAAGTCTGTTGATCCCAATAGCAGATGTCTGAGTCACAACAACCATAATACCTCTGGTTTAGAACCAGATTGAAATAATGAATAGTCATGTTGTCCAGATACTAATAAAATATAAGATTGCAGCTACTGCCCCGACACTCTTATCAATTACAAGTCACTTCTGACCGGTCAGATACTTCAGGCTTTTCTCACACAAAAAAACTCAGAAGTATTTCCACTTTTTGCTACTTTGTTGCATACATAATAGCAAATACGATAGGGTCATGCTTTATGCCCTTTTCCAAGTAGGCAATACTCATCAATAGTAGAAAGCTCCATTTCTGGAACAGACTAGTGCAGAGCCAAGGAGATTTGGTCTCACTGCTGAACGGGACATGGAACGGACTTTATTCGTATGGCATTGCTGCAACATAGCAATAGCATCATAGTGTAGTCTTGTTTAACAAGCTGGAAAACAGTGACAAATTTGAATCTCTCATCAGATGGGGGTTAGGAGTTTTGCATCATGTGGTTAGAGGCAGCAGGGATAGCCAAAATCATAGAGTCATTTATGGCACAGAAGGATGCCATTCAGTCCACTGAGTCCATGCCGGCTCTCTGCAGAGCAATCCAATCAGTCCCACTCCCCGCTTGACCCCTATAGCCTTGCAAGTTTATTTCCTTCAAGTGCCCATCCAATTTCCTTTTAAAATCATTGATTATTTCCGTTTCTATCAAACTTGTGGGCAGCGAGTTCCAGGGCATTACCACTTGCTATGTAAAAAAAGTTCTTTCTCACATTCCCCCTGCATCTCTTGCCCAAAACCTTCACTCTGTGTCCCTCTTGTCCTTGTGCCATCAGTTAATGGGAACAGATTTTCCTTGTCTGACTTATCCAAGCCTGTCATAATCTTGTACACCTATATCAAATCTGCCCTCAATCTCATTTGCTCCCAGGAGAACAAGCCCAACTTTTCCAACCTAACCTTGTAACTAAAATCCCTCATCTCTGGGACTCTTCTGGTAAATCTCCTCTGCACCCTCTCGAGGATCCTCACATCCTTCCTAAACTGTGGTGACCAGAACTGGATGCAATACTCTAGTTGGACTATATTGAGCGTCACAGATGCATGACAGGGTGAAAATGACTGTGTTCCTTAGTGTTAAGGCATGCATTATTTGAGTGTGAATGATCAGTAATTTTCAGAATGCACTACAGTGCAAAATTGAGTCTTGTGTATCAAAACTGTTGGTGGGGGCAAGTGGCTAATGTGCATTATAAAGAGTGAAAAGAGGATACCTGCTGCATCAATCAGTCTGCTGTACACAAATATATCAAGGGCATGAAGGAAGATTTATTCTGCAGGCCCCAAAGTATCACCAACTTTCCGACTGATTCACAGAGCCAGCTGGCTGAGGCAGTACAATTCGGCAAGTCCATTGGTTTTCATAAGAGCTTAGGCTATCATTGTCCATTTGTGCTCATGTCCACTGTCATTGGAACTTAGAAACATGTGGAGGTCATTCAGCCCCTTGAATGTATTCCATTGTTCAGTTACATCATGGTTGATTTGTATCTTAACTCCATCTACTTGCCTCGGTTCCAGAACCCTTAATACCCTTGACTAATTATCCATCACAGCTTAGACATTTTCAATTGAAATAGCCTCAACAGGTTTTGGGGACAGAGTTCCAGATTTCCACTACTGTCATGCCTTATTTCAATTATAAGCACTCTTTTCCATAAATGACCAGCTAGTGAGGTAGAATAAAGCAGCCGATTCCTTCTTTCCCAGTAGCTTCGAAAATGCCTTTGTGCCTCAGCAGACAGACAATTGGCTGCTGGAAGCCCAGATCTTTCCAGAGTAGTCATGGTTCATGACATCTTTGCTTCTAATATGGACAAAAGCAGGACACAGTTACACTAAGACTCACGCCACAGTAAGGATACTGATAGCAAGAACCAATGGCATCCTCAAACAGTGCTTCAGATGTCTGAGCAGTTCGTGAGTGGGGCTGGGGGTGGGGGGTTGCTGTTGGGGGGTTGGCTGCAGGGAGCGTGGGGCAGGATGGGGAGATCAGAAGTGCCTTCTTTCTTCTACATCTCTTTGTATAATTTGGCTCTGGAAAGTGGCATGACTATGGATGAGGACATACAGAACACAAAGCCGTGACACAGCAGGAGGACAATGTTATAACGATAAGACAGCGGTGATTCTCCCAGAGGAGCAAGGAGCACTAAAGCACTTATAAAGGATTCCTCTCTTTAGTTTCCAGACAAACTCATCCTAGGATGACTCTGCCGTTTGACAATACCACACTCTTTCTTGCTTCTCTGCTCTGCTCCACACACACCCTCTTGCCACCTTAAAGTCTGGTCTGCCAGTACTTCCTAAATGTCACACTGAGCATTGGGGTTGCCAAGCTTCTGGAATTGACTTACAGTCTTTAGGTAGAAGAGTCTTCAGAAGAAGGGTCACTGACCTGAAACGTTAACTCTGCTTCTCTCTCCACAGATGCTGCCAGACCTGCTGAGTATTTACAACGTTTCTTGTTTTTATTTCAGATTTCCAGCATCTGCAGTATTTTGCTTTTATTATATGAAGATGGACATGTTGGGCAACCAATGGCAGGAATGTGGGGGTGGGCATCTGAAGGTCATGTGATGAAATCTCCTGGAATATTTTCCAATCAGAGTTGGGAACCACACACAATGTACAATTACAAAATTCCCTTATTTTAGCAATTAAATGTGTCATTAATATTAACGTGATTTGTGATGGTGCTTTCCCCTGTGGCAGTTTGCATGGCATAATGACCTCAAACGTTCTTTGCGATTGCCTAATGGAAGAGGCAGGTATGTGGGCAGGCTCCAGTTTGGCACCACAATCCTGCTGGTAATTCAACTCACACAAGGCCTCCAGGAGACTTGAGCACAGACTACTCCTCTGTTAAGCCAGGCAGATCAGAAGCTACTGTGCCTGACAGTTCCTGCATGCTTCCAAGCACCTTGACATTCTTTGTGCAGAAATGCGGATGATCCTGGGGACAATTTAAAGGAAGATCCAACTGACTGATGCTTGGATAAATGCTAGAGGATACCTCTACATGTGAACACTGCTACTTCGCTCTTCTCAATTGATACCAGGCAGGTCACTGGTTTGATAACTAGTTGACAAAGCATGCTTCTCTACAGCAGGCTGAAGATAGCAGATGATGTACAAAAGAAGGCAAATCAGCCCAGCTGTATGACAATATCAATAAACTTGCTAAGCTTAATGAAGGAGTAGTTGTCACAATTCAGCAAAAGAGGGAAAAAGAAATTAATGATCGCCTAAGTGCAATGGCAAGTGCATGTCAGACCCTACAATGGAAGAACTGGAGGTGAAAAAAATCTTTGGAAATAATTGGACAGACCTTGTGGAAAACTGAACCAACATTTTCAGGGAGCGTTGAGAATCCAGCTCTAAACACATTGGTGCTCTTGGCTAGTCCATGGCGAAGAGGGACCACAGCCACAACAGCTCAGCATAGCAAGAGAAAAAGACTTGGCTTATAATCAGCCAAGACACGTGCTAAACCTCAATCCAGCAGAGCAATGGAAAGGACACCTATCTTCATTACAAAGAAGAAGACCTCCCCTCCATCCCCCGTCTCCACTCCACTGTAACAACATGGGATGATAGATAAGTGTAAATATCACTTTATATATTAAGGAAAGCTTTTAGAACTGTTCATCATGAAACTTAGAGATTTCATATTTTATTGCTGAGGAGTCTTATGTAAATATTTATTTTCTTTTGAGGATGGAACATATCAATATTGCTGTAGTTTTATATCGTTAGTCAAGCACTCTTAGGATGCCATTAAAAAGAATTAACAAGGCAGTAAATTGGAAATAAAATCATAGAATTCTGGAAAGGTATAACAGGTTCAGACAGGATCTGCAAGGAGAAAAAACAGTTATGATAGTTCAAGCATGTAGCCTTCACCAGAAATCCTTGGCACTAACCTTGGTTCATTTCTTGAGACCTTCCATGTTCCAGGAGACCAGGGCATAAATTTTCAAAACTGAAATCAACGAGAATGAAAAGTGAGCAGTTTCTATGATTGAGGCCAATTTGCAACACCAGTTTTATACACAGGCAGTAAGTTGATAATCTACCCCCAATATTTAATGAGTTATCTATTTCTAGCCATGCTTGTTAAACCTGATATTTCTATTGTTGACCCCTCTCTTCCTTACGTAATTCCCTCTATCCACACACTCTGTAGACCATTGCCTCTGGAGCCTGATTATCAAATCTATTTATTTTCCTTTCTCTGTGCTCCATTTGAACAGCTAATTGTGCACAAACAGATGCTGTTATTGCCTACACTTTTCAACTACCTTAATCATTTATTAAGGCCCTTAACATGCTGTTTCAAGCTAGATTGCAGCCACAGTCAGATTGGTTCCCTTGTGAAAGCACTATAGTGCACAGACTAATATCCATGGAAAAAAACAGCAAGCTTATGCCTTCAGCTGTGTACTTACAGTTATTACAGATCAAAAGCTGGGCACAATTAATGTCTATTTTTGGCAAAGAAAAGTCATTTCTGCATATTTTGTCAACAATGTACCACATTGACTTGGTGACACCAACAGTGCTATCCCATAAGCAATGTGTGAGCTCCATCAGCCCTGTTTTTTTTTGCGGGGGGGGGGGGGGGAAGTAAAACATTTTACATATCATCTGCACAACAGTTAATGTGCCTGTTTCAATAAACCAAAGGAAACAGTCCTTTAATAAGTGGCAGCATGTGTGACAGTCCTTCCTGGCATTGCAGGATAGTGATGATGACAGTAACTGAAAACACATGGCAGAAAGATATATGTATCATAATTGCATACTCATTGACTAGTATAGAAATTCATTTTACACTTACACACAAATACCATTGTAAGGATCGCAAGTAATGGAACATGATTCTAACTGCAACATTAAAATCTGATCTATTCCTCAGAAAAAACAAGAGATTGAAAGTTTTCACTTTGATACCCTCAGGTAGTGGTCACTGATTATAATTCCCCCTTAAACTTCAAAATGAGTCACGTATCCAAATGGTCATGACTTAAATGGATTTGAGCTGTCTCGTGGAAATGTCCAGTTTCTGATGGCCAAGTGTATATGGGTTATCATTTGACTAGAAACTGAACTGAACCAGACACATAAATGCTGTGGCTACAAAAGCAGGACAGAGGCTAGGAATTCTGTGGCAAGTAACTCACCTCTTGACTCCCCAAAGCCTGTCCACCATCTACAAGGCACAAGTCAGGAGTATGATGAAATACACTTCACTTGCGTGGGTGACTGCAGCTCCAACAACTCAATATCATCCAGGACAAAGCAGCCTGCTTGATTGGAACCCTACCTACCACCTTCAACATTCACTCCCTTCACCATCGATGCACAGTGGCGTCAGTACGTACCATTTACAATATGCACTGCAGCAACTCACCAAGGCTCCTTCGACAGCACCTCCCAAACCTGCGACCTCTACCACCAAGAAGGACAAGGGCAGCAGATGCATGTGAACACCACCATCTGCAAGTTCCCCTCCAAGCTACACACCATCCTGACTTGGTACTATATCGCCGTTCCTGTCCCTTCACTGTCGCTGTGTCAAAATCCTGGAACTCCCTTTCTAACAGCACTGTTGGTGTACCAACACCCCAAGGACTGCAGAGGTTCAAGAAGGCAGCTCACCACCACCTTCTCAAGGGCAATTAGGGATGGGCAATAAATGCTGGCCTAGCCAGTGATGTCCACATCCCACGAAGGAATAAAAAAAGTAGTTCTGAAGTATAGCCACTGTTGCAATGTAGAGAAACACAGCAGCTAATTTGCACACAGCAAAGTGCCACACAGTGTAATGAAATGAAGTGGCAAAGAATTTATTGTAAGTGATGTTGTTTGAGGGATAAAGGTTGACCAGGGCTACACCCCTGCTCTTTTCAAGTAGTGCTATGGGATCTTTTATGTCTACCTGAGAAGGCAAACAGAGCCTCAGTTTAACATTACACCTGGAAGTTGGCACCTCGGACTATGCAATACTCCCTCAGTATCGTCAGTCTAGATTACGTGCTGACATTTCTGGAGTAGGGCTTGAGCTCATGGCTTTCTGATTCAAGACAAGAGACTGGTAAATGTCTGTGCTTCCTGATATTCTAGTAGGAATCTAATTCCTCGGTGCCTAGAAGGGACACCTAGTTTCTGCTGGTCTAATTTAGTGGCAAAATGGTTCATGGGTGTCTGTACTTCCCGGTAACCTGACAATTTAGAGATCTCTGGGAGTTTGGTAGGGAATTATGCATCAGTTCCCAGTGTTGGGAGGCTGTTTGGCAGGGAAATATCATGTGGTAAGCACATATCTAATTTCCCAAGCTATATAATGAACGTCTATTGGAACTCCCATGCTGTAGTGCAGCAGGTGGTCATAATTTCAGGTTAAGGCAACGCAAGATGCAAAAACATGCAACTAAAACCTAGGTTTTGCCCTGTGGAACATATAATAAATGTGAAAGCAAAATACAGCAGATGCTGGAAATCTGAAATAAAAACAAGAAATGCTGGATGCGCTCAGATGGTCTGGCAGCATCTGTGGAGAGAGAAGCAGAGTTAACATTTCAGGTCAGTGACCCTTCATCAGAACTGGCAAATATTAGAAATGTAACAGGTTTTAAGCAAATAAAACGTGGGTGGGGCAAGAGATAACCAAAGAGAAGGTCATGGAGCAAAGGCAAACAGTATGTTAATGGTGTGGTGAAAGACAAAGCGTTACTGCAGAGAGGGTGCTAATTGACAGAAAAATGAACAACCTGGCCCCAAGCACAAACATGAAAAAACAGTGGGTAGACACTGTGGAAACAAACTAAAAACTAAAAGAAAATAAACAAATAAAAAAGAAAAAAGAAAAAAATAACTAAAAAAAAAAGGGGGGCCCGTCATGCTCTGAAATTATTAAACTCAATGTTCAGTCTGGCAGGCTATAGCGTGCCTAATCGGTAAATGAGATGCTGTTCCTTGATCTTTTGTTGATGTTCACTGGAACACTGCAGCAATCCCAGTACAGAGATGTGGGCATGAGAGCAGTGGGGTGTGTAGAAATGGCCAGCAACTGGAAGCTCGGGGTCATGCTTTCAGACTGAGCGGAGGTGTTCAGCAACGTGGTCACCCAATCTACGTTTGGTCTCCCCAATGTAGAGGATGAATATAATAAATGTAAATGTATTCCAGTACTTTAAACATCAACACTTTCAGGAAGTACTACACTAATCCATTATCCAGTGACTCACAATGATTATACCGTATATAATGGTTGTAATTTTCATGAGTACAATTAATTTACAGGAAAGTCCAGATAGCAGGACAACACCAGTGGAGGCTACCATACTGATTGCTGGAGCAGAGGGGTAACTTGACTGGCAAATACATTTGAACAGCAGTTTTGCTGCTCATCATTCAGATTGGCCAGGTAATCACCCATCTTGAGTGATTCAGTAGGCACATTTGTTGACTTTTTTGCTGGAGGGCAAAGTTGGACTGGCAGCCATATTCAAAATAACGATAATAACTATTTCAAAAGTGCAATCGACAACATAGTTAAATCAGAATCTCTGGTTTTTCAGTCTTTCCCTTTTTTGTAAAGCTAGGGATGAGATTTTTGCAATGACAGCAGAACTCCCAACACATTTTCCGATTAAATGGACTCAGTAGAAGTGTATGGGAGCAATGCACAAAAACAATAATGGGCACACCTGAGAACTGAAAGAGTCTGTCAATTCTCAAAGGGCCAACGCTCCCATTCTCTGTAGGGATTGACAGAACTGTTAGGATTGATGGGTTCAACACTGTTAGTTTCAAAAAAGTTGGAACTTATTGAGCATTTAGCCAAGAAACTGGCCTAGAAGCTGTAACATTTGGAGCCATTAATAGGTTACATCAGCATTGCATAACTGGAATGAGGAACATTCCTTTAACACTTCAGTCTATAAACACCAAACACGTGCATGCTTACTTATTTACTGTCAGGTTCTGATGGTAGGTTTAGTAAACATATTTTGGTTCAGTTATCACTCCACTTTTAGTCACTCCATTTTGGGTAGGAGAGTATGTGTTGCTCTTCATGAACTGGTATTGACAGGTTCAAGCCTTGGGACATGCCTGATAACCTGCAATTACAAGGAGCTTTTTTTGCTCAGAACCTAGCCTCTGTGCAACAGAAACATTCCATCTAAGGGGAAAGAAAAATATGAACAAGAGGAGCTCAACTCCTTTGGGGCAAAATATGGTTGTTAATAGTTTGGCGGGTCATGACCTTAAACACTCTGTTTATATTCAGTATTAAACTAAGTCGAAGAGACTTAGTAGTTGGCAGGAAAAAAGACAGAGGCGCAAGGGGAGAGCCAACTGTGCAACAGCCCCGACAAACAAATTTCTCTGCAGCACCTGTGGAAGAGCCTGTCACTCCAGAATTGGCCTTTATAGCCACTCCAGGCGCTGCTTCACAAACCACTGACCACCTCCAGGCGTATATCCATTGTTTCTCGAGATAAGGAGGCCCAAAGAAGAAACCTTAATGCAAAACCATGGTATAAGATTCAATTAAAACTGGTCCACGTGAGGTAACAGAAGGGAAAATGAGCATATTGACATTATAGAGGCATTTGTGAAATGAGATCCCAAGGTGCAGCTTTTTTTGCACATGCAGTAATGTGTTCTTAATATTAATGATTTTTTCCTAGGTTAGTTTGGTCAATCGCACCACCTGTGGTGCACTCTTTACTAAAAAATATTTCATGCTGCCAAAATCTTTGGAACACCACAGGACACAAGATTTAAACAAAATGAACCCTCAGAATTCTAAATGTTCCAGGCGATGTTGTCAATATTGAAAGCAAATTTTCTTTACTCATTATCTACTGGAACGAGATTTTACTAAAGATAGTTAACTTGCTTGAAATTGACTAAAACGTATCTGTGATATATCTGCCAGCAATCCAAAATAGGCATGTTAAAAAAAAAAAATCACAGTGCGGTTTTAGCTATATTTCTAACACGGCACTAGTCTGAGTTAAAACCGAACCCCCAACTACACAATTACTCACAAAGGGGTGAAATTAAGTTTAACGTACAGCCAGTGTGTTAACTGAAAATTTAAATGGTGCAGTTCTTCCACACACACACTCAGGAGTGTGCAACTTTGCTCTGTGCGCTTCCTGCCCGATGGTATACATGCACTGGAAGTAATGCATAACTTGAGTGGCCAGCTGGAAAGCACCTGCAAATAATGATATCCGCCAGCCCCACAGTCACTTAACCAGCACCTTTATCATGGGAATCATTAAAATGATCTGGAAAGCAAGCAGGTGCAAATTTGAATTTAACCTTTAATTGCCGCTTAACAAGTCCAACTAAAAAAAGCTAAGGAAATATGTGTGCATTAAATCAAGTCAGTCATGGGTGGAATTTTGGAAATATGGGCAATAATGTGCTAATTCTCTATTAAAGGCAATCACCCCACAACACCTCATGATAACGCAAGCTTAGCATTTGCATTAGCTCTAATGAGCTAATGGGATCCCAAAAAGATTTAACAAATTGGCAGCAAAAGTTAAAGAAATCTTGAACTGATTTGTCAGTGGGGGTGAAATAAGTGTAAAGATCTTCTTTTTGATGGTTCTCTGCTTTCCTTGTTAATATTTGAGTGAAGATGTAACTATAGCGTTGTGCATGTGTTGTGCTGTTTCTGTAAAGGGAGCAGTGCTGAAAACAGGTCATGGTGAACTTCAGTGCAAACTTTAAAGATAAATATCTGAGTGTTTCTGCATCCAAGCTGACCCAACCTGAACTCAGTTCAGATCTAACTATGAAGTCCTCAAATTGTAAGGTTTTACTGCTGGCATGGAGTCTTGCAGCAGGAGAGCATGGAGGCTGCAGGCCTATGCACTTGATGCATTGTGTGACGCATTTTATGGTAAAGGAAACTGGCTGGCTTTTAGCAGGCTGTGTTGCTGGCCACCCGTCAGCCTCAGTATTGCCTCAAAAATGATACTAATTGCTCCCGTACTAAATTTCACCTACTTCTGGCGAGTTCTAGCCTTCCAACTGACCGCATAAACTGATCCGAGCACCTGGTCTGCCAAAGTTGGATTCTTAATGCTAATCTTCTGTTGGAAAAGTTGCCGCTAGCATTTTGTTTCAAACTACTTAGTTGTATTTTGTTCCCGGGATTAGTTTCTTGTGCTGAAGGGGGCTTCAGATTTCTTTTTAAAAAACTAGACTTGCCTCCAGCTGCTCACTGTGACAAATTGGAAGTGCAGCAAAGTGCCGAGGATGGAGATTTCTTTGGTATTTCTATAGTGTTGCACGAGTTAGATGAGGAAAACATGGCTATGAGCCAAGAAGGCTAAAAGGAGATTTGATAGACATGTTCAAAATCATGAACAATTTTGATAGAGTGAGTAAGGAAAAACTGTTTCTAGAGGCAGAAAGGTCAGTAACCAGAGGACACACATATAAGGTGATTGGCAAATGAACCAGAAGTAGCATGATTAAACTTTTTTTTACAGAACGAGTTGTTGCAACCTGGCTTGAAAGGGTGGTGGAAGCAGATTTAATAGCACCATTCAAAAGGGAATTGGATAAATACTTGGAGTCATAGAGAGATACAGCGCCGAAACAGGCCCTTCGGCCCACCGAGTCGACACCGACCATCAACCACCCATTTATACAAATCCTACATTAATCCCATTTTCACTCTCACATCCCCACCTTCCCTCAATTCTCCTGCCACCTACCTACACTAGGGGCAATTTTTTTTTACAATGGCCAATTTACCTATCAACCCACAAGTCTTTGGCATGTGGGAGGAAACCCATGTGGTCACAGGGAGAACTTGCAAACTCCACACAGGCAGTACCCAGAACCAAACCTGGGTTGCTGGAGCTGTGAGGCTGCAGTGCTAACCACTGCGCCACTGTGCCTGAAGGTAAAAAAATTTATAGGGCTATGGGGAAAGAGCAAGGGAGAAAAACTAATTTGCTGACAATATGAAGATAGGTAGGAAAGCAAGTTGTGATGATGATACAAAGAGTCTGCAAAGGGATATAGATAGGTTAAGTGAGTGGGCAAAAATTTGGCAGTTGGCGTATAATGTGGGAAAATGTGAGGTTGTCCACTTTGGCAGGAAGAATAGAAAAGCCGAATATTATTTAAATGGAGAGAGACTTCAGAATGCTGGAGTACGGAGGGACCTGGGTGTCCTTGTACATGGATCATAAAAAGTCAGCATGCAGGGACAGCAAATAATTAGGAAGGCAAATGGAATGTTGGCATTTATTGCAAGGGAGATGGAGTATAAAAATAGGGAAGTCTTGCTACAACTGTACAGGGCATTGGTGAGACCGCACCTAGAGTACTGTGTATAGTTTTGGTCACCTTATTTAAGGAGGGACATCTTGCATTGGAAGCAGTTCAGGGAAGGTTCACTAGGCTGATTCCTCGGATGAGGGGTTTGCCTCATGAGGAAAGGTTGAGCAGGTTGGGCCTATACTCATTGGAATTTAGAAGATTGAGAGGTGACCTTATTGAAAAGTATAAGATTCTGAGGGGGCTTGACAGGGTAGATGCTGAGAGGATGTTTCCACTAGGGGGCTCAGTTTCAAATGAAGGAGATGAGGAGGAATTTCTTCTCTCAGAGGGTCGTTAGTGTTTGGAATTCTCTTCCCCAGCCAGCAGCGGAAGCTGAGTCATTGAATATATTCAAGGCTGAGTTAGACAAATTTTTCATTGACAAGGGAGTCAAGTGTTATAGGGGGAAGGCAGGAAAGTGGAGTTAGGCCACAATCAGATCAGCCATGATCTTATCAAATGACAGAGCAGGCTCGAGGGGCCGAATGGTCTCCTCTTGCTCTTATTTCTTATGATTGTATGTTCTTATGCTTCCACCAAAGAGGGGCTGATGGGTTGAATGGCTTCTGCTGTATCATTCTATGATCCAAGATCCAAATATTTGATGTGAATCTGTATCATCAGAGGACTGAGTTATGAGGAAAAATCGGAGAAATCCGGGCTTTTTGACCTCGGAAAAAGGTGACTGAAAGAAGGCTGCGACAAAGGTAGGAAACAATGTTGAAAATGCAAAACCTGTTACTCTACTTCAAGTTAAACCATGAAAATTAAACAAGTCTTGTGTGGTTGTAAACCTGAGTTTATGAAATATAGATGTTCAAATGTCTCACAGAAAGACAACTGCATCTGTGGAAGTGCTTTCTTTCAGATATTAAGTGTAAATGATGTTGCAGAGAAATGAGAAAAGATTTCCTCAAGCTTGTATTGTAGTGAAATCATAAACACCTTTGCTCATAAAGTCACTTCAGGTAAAACCTGGAGAAATACATTTGACTTTTTTTGCACATTGCAGTTTTTCTATTAACTGTGAATGCTTCAGACGAAGTAAGGTATGATGGTTTACAGCATAGAATGGTGGGCTGGAATTTGAACTTCCAGCCTGTCGTGAACATTTTCAAATAATCTTACTTCGAAAGTGTTTCCCCCTAGGCAGACTGATGAATATACTTTCCAGGAATATTTGAAGTTTGATATTTTTGTATACCTTTAAAAATGAAAAGGATGGTGACTATGTAATCCCATAATTAACTGCTTGGGATGGTAAGAGATTCTTCCAATGTTTTGTGACCACACCTTGCCTCTATGAAAAACTATTTACATATCTGAGCCTGTTTATTTGTGAATGTTTGCACATATCCACTGTAATTTTCCATATAATGTTGTGGCTTTGTCTCCACCTTTTTATATATGACAGGAGACAGGTGTAATTATAAGAAGCTTAAGGCAGCAACATTTGAACTCCTATTGGGTGACTTTAACACTATCCTCCCAGCAGAAACTGGGCGAAGGGTATGGGCATTATCATCACCCAAGTTACTTACCCCCACCTGCCCCAGAGCCACTGAGAGCTGACCGTTCCCAATTTTACCCAGTTCTACTGGGCAGGCACCAATGATAGCAACCTAAAGACAGCTGGGCACTTTCATGTTGTATCTCAATGATGTCATTGAGACCCGACTGCAATTTTAACTCGATAGCCTGGGTAAGAAGCCACAGTGACTTTCTTTTACAGATAGTGGGGAAGAGGATCAGGGCAGAAGCAACCCAAATATGTAATTTATTTTAAATATCCTTGTAGGGACAGGATGAGCAGGAATTCCCTAAGTGGGAAGTCAGTCAATGGGATTTAACTAAGGCCCAGGAGTTTAAATAGCTCGGGGCTCACTTCTGGAGCAGCAGAGGTGTTTCTAAATCACACTGCTGCCCACCAATCCAAAAACCACCTGGAGTTAAAATTGGGGCCCTAAGAAAAGTATAAATAATTAAGTCAAGCCAAATACATAATTCAACAGAAAGAACAAGTATAAAAATGTGCCCACAATTTTAGCTTACATTTCATTCACCACTTAACCCAAGATTGCTTAAACATCAGGTTTGAAATTGACAATGGATATATGTGTGTGTAATTTTATAAACGATGTATGTATATACCTTAATATCTTGCATATAACACGCACTGTTTTGTAGTGAGTTGAAAAATCCATATATATTTAGTGCATAGTGTATGTGGAAAATTACAGTAGATATGTGAAAACATTCACACATAAACAGGCACAGATATGTAAATAGTTTTTCATAGAGGCAAGGTGTGGTCACAAAACATTGGAAGAATCTCTTACCATCCCAAGCAGTTAATTATGGGATGACATAGGCAGTGTCCTTTTTGTTCTTAAGGGTATACAAAACATTAAACGATATAAATAATCACTATGGAGTCAGGTCTCGACTTGTTTTCAGAGGAATGCACAGTGAGATTCCCAGAGGAAAATACTCTCACACTGCTTGGGTTTGACACCATATCCAGCGGGGTGTCAGACCTAGTTTTTAAAGTGCCCAAGAGTTGGAGTGGAGTTCTTCGGCATTTTTATAATGTGCCCACAGTTCATTTAAATATTTTGAAAATGTGGACATACCCATCCATGCTCTGAAAACATTTCACATTTAACAGGAAGCTGTGGAGTCTCCTGGGCAGGACAATAAAGGAACCAATCGATCTGAGACTGGTACTTGCTACATAAATGCACCCTTAAAAAAACTAATTTCCAGCACACATGCCCAGGCCTAGCTTCCTGCCAGCTGGGCTAACCTCTAAGCCATCCAATATTGTGCTGGTCCAGGCCTGGTGAGCTGCAGAAGGGTGCCCATTTGACGTCTGCGGTGACATGGTAATGGGTCCAGTGTTCAACGTGGACTGTATCTCCCACTGGCAGAGTCAGGTGTTGGTGCGTTCCAACATCGATTATAGCCCAAGGTATTTGCATGCAGCATAAGATGAGTGCTGTTCTAGACACAGGGATCAGACATACTTCTCTCATCTTACTTATTTTAACATCTGTCTGTTAAGTTTGCATTCAGGCAAAGGCTACACATAACTGGCATCAGAAAATGTAGATGAGAGGCCGTTCACCTAAACTGATTTTTAAAAATCCGTTCATGGGGTGTGGACATCGCTGGCTAGAGCAGCATTTATTACCCATCCCTAATTGCCCTTGAGAAGGTGGTGTTGAGCTGCCTTCTTGAACCACTGCAGTCCGTGTGGTGTAGGTACACCAATAGTGCTGTTAGGAATGGAGTTCCATGTTTTTGACACAGCGACAGTGAGGGAACAACGATATAGTCCCAAGTCAGGATGGTGTGTGGCTTGGAGGGGAACTTGCAGGTGGTGGTGTTCCCATGCATCTGCTGCCCTTGTCCTTCTTGTGGTAGAGGTCACAGGTTTGGTAGGTGCTGTTGAAGGAGCCTTGGTGAGTTGCTGCAGTGCATCTTCTAGATGATACACACTGCTGCCACTGTGCGTCAGCGGTGAAGGGAGTGAATGTTGAAGGTGGTGGATGGGGTGCTTTTTAAGAGCCTCAATTGGCCTCTGGGTGGGAATGCCATCATCGGCCCATCCCTTTCCTGACTAAATTGCTGTGCAACGGGAAGGCGACAGACCTTCCACCCCACTGTCTCCCATCACAATTCTATGGGCACCCCCCATCCCCCAGCCTCCTAGCTTGTCTCCCGGGGCCCCATAAGATTCAGCCCCTCTAATTCTAATCTCATGTGCATTCTCAATTTTAATCACTTCATCATTGGTGGCCATGCCTTCAGTTCTGGAATTCCCTCCCTAAATCTCTGCACCGCTCTACCTCTCTCTCTTTTAAGACACTCGTTAAACCTGCCTCTTTGACCAAACCTTTGGCCAGCTGTCCTGGTATCTCCTTATGTGGTTCAGTTTGATAACTCTCCTGTGGAGTGCGTTGGGACGTTTTACTATGTTAAAGGTGCTTTATAAATGCAAGTTGTTGTTGTTGTTGCATTTTAATAGTGCTTTGTATCAATGTCCTGTACCTTCTCATGGGAAGAAGGTGATAGCTCAGCCTTCCAGTTTCTTTTTTCTAATGCTTAAAGCAGGTGTGAACGATGCTGGAGTCTGGTACATACCTTTTTCACAGTAATTTTCCACAGACATTCATTTCTGACCTGATGCAAATTGCATAATCTTAGAAAGGCCTTCGGGCTGTAAGTGACAACTGGTTGTCTTACTCACAGTGTATATATGTGTAACTGATGTACTTCTCAGAAATAAAGAGGGAGTCGTCTGTAACTCATTTTGCATGATATGTGTAACAGGCATGATCGACATTTTATGAAAAAGGGAGAATATAGGCACTGTTACTCAACTTTTGCATAAACATTTAACTGATCTGCTCTACTTTGTACTTATACAAGTCGCTTATTCTTGACACCACGTATATACATGTAGTTGCATACTCTATGTTAGCAGGGAGTTGAACATCATATTGTTCATATACATGTATTCAGCATACATTTTATAAACTGGAAGGGACTATATATGCAAAATTGGCATAGTCTTCTGAAGGACCAAAGGCAGTACATGGAAAGGGGAAGGAAATGGAAAGTGCATCGATGATTTAGATTTTGTATTCAGAAATTTACTCCTCATTATGTGTACATTTGTGTGGTCAATGTGCTTTGTTGGGTATAATTTAAAACTGACAGAGTCAACCTGAAAGATGAGGGATTGTAGTTGAACAGATAGAGATCTATATATTGGAATGTACAGTCAAGTAAATCAATCATGCTTTAGATGAGATCTGTAAAATTCCAATTGTTCCAACCAGAAATAATAACACTTTAAAATTCCCCCCTTTTGACACAGTGATGATTGTCATTAAAACATCTCAAAACTCAAAGCATTATATAAAGGAAGCTGGAAATAGTTTGGGTTTGACTTGGTTCACTTGAATTATGGAACAAATTTCCATCATGAAAGCTGTCTTGTGACCAACGTACTATGAAATCACTCAGGATTACTGGAAATGTAGCAATATATGGTAAATGAGGTGCATCCGATTGCATCAAAGCAGTGCATTGAGTATCACCTTACCTTCACAGATGCGATAAACTTGTTTGTCGAAGTTAAAAAGGAATTTAAAAATTCCTATATTGCAACAGACATCATTGGATGCAAAGCACATTTTGGTGCTCTGAAGTTGGAAAAGGGACTATGTAAATGCAAGTATTTCTTTTCATTAAAACAAGTATTACTTTGATGCCCAGCTACAGTCCAATACATATCTGAATAAATCAAACCCTTTTGTTCATCCTAAACTAACACAGTTAACAGTGTTCTCTGTCAAATAAAGCACTGGGCAGCCCCGTTGCTGTTGTTGGAGAATGAGCCAGATCACCAACAACAACATCTTACATTTATCTGGCATCCTTAATGTAGTAAAATGTCTCAAAGCACTTTACAGAAGGTCTATCAAACAAAATTTGACACCAAACCAAAGAAGGATATATTAGGACAGGGAAACTTGGTCAAGGTGGTAGATCTTAAGCAGCGTCTTAACGGAGAGCAAGATAAAAAGGCAGAGAGGTTTAGGGAGGGAATTCCAGAGCTCAGGACCTAGGCAGCTGAAGGCACGGCCGCCAAAGGTGGAGTAATTAAAATAGGGGCTGCGCAAACAGCCAGAATTAGAGGAGCACATAGAACTCAGAGGCTTTGAAAAACAGGCTCATCTGACATGTAAAGTCTCAGACATTCTGATTTGGGCTGCTATTGAGCACAAAGTGTTGGGGAGCAGCTTATTTTTATGGAGAAGGATGATGATAGGACAAGTGCTGCCTTGCATAGTTAGTTCATCACAGAGAAGTAGTCCCAATGGACAAAAAAGAATCACCTCTTAGTCTTTTTTGCTGTCCCAACTGAATGATATTGGGCTGCAAAAAGGAGCAATAGTGAAGAGGAATTATAAACACACCTTTATTTGATAATCTTCTGTGCCATCCTATGGAATACCTTATGAGTCATCTTTCAGATTGACAACTGATTGCAAGTTAGTCAACTAAGGAACAACAGCTTTACTCTTTGTAATGAAATATTATGACACTTGTCATTGTGTGGTAAATAGCTTTAAACTATTTCACTGTAATGGATATTTGAAACATTTCACTATAAAAGGAGTAAAATGTCTCCATGATTATTATAGGAATGGGTGCATTTAATTTTTAAACAAACCTCTTAAAGCAAAAATGGGAACTGTTGGTCACAGAATCAATGTTGAATTTTGTTTTGTACGGAGTTATAGAACTTCTAATATGTAATGATCAATTAAATTTGAATGATTTTAAAAATCGAGCCTTTGTGAACCACTTTGGAAGGTTTCTTTATGTTAAAGATGCTGTTTAAATGTAAGTTGTTGTTTATACCGTGCAGTTATTGAACTATGAAAATAATGGTGAAGCTAAGTAGGCACTAAAGGTAGAGGCCCTCCATCAGTAAGAACCCATGTAGAGAACCAGAAGGTTTCAACAGCCAGACACAGGCAGCTTTGATGGCTGATAATTTTGAGTTTCTTTACAAGCTCAAACCTTTTTTCCATCACCTCCACAAACTTGAAGATAGAAGGTGGGAGGGTGAAAGGAAGGCAGGTAGCCAGGGACGAGAAGGAACAGGTGAGAATGTACTGGGATCTCCTCCTCAGGCCACAAAGGAAGATGCTGAGGGTGGAAGTGAGGTCCGAAAGCCTAAGTGTTTCCATTGCCACAAGGTGGGACACCTTCGTGCAGAATACTGGAAGTTACAGGGTTAAACCCATGGGACTTATTGGGGTACATAAGGCCAATGCAGAGAAAGAAGCGCTGACCAAAAGTATGACAGAGTAAGCTGTAGTTCTGAGTGCAGCTGTAGGGCCAAGTAAAAAAACCGCTGTAAGTGCAGAAATAGCAGCTAAGGGGTTAAAGCTGGTGCACAAAGGAGAACCTACCCTAGATAATTATGTAAATTTGCAGCCACCAAGCTCCCCCAACAACCACATATTTATTGAGATGCCCATTCCCAGCTTATTCCAAACAAATATGAAAGAAACTTTAAAACCCATTGGACAACACCTAACCATCTCAGACGTACCTCAAAGGAAAAGGGCAGTTTACATCAGCACTGCTGCAGAGAGAAAAAGACAAGCTGCAACAATATTAAGATTTCTAAGTGGATGAGAGTGAATGCAAAAATGCATGTGTGTGTTTTCCTACCTTTTCTCTTTTTGACTCCTATAATGAAAAGCACTCATGGTCACATTTCATTCGGCGTGGTCGGAGGTGTGGCGGAAACCCCACATGCCAAATGGAAATATTAATTTCATCGTATGGAACTTTGCCTGAGACTTTTACTGGACGTTATTACAAATAACTTTTAAAAAGCAGAACAGAGCAGCTAAGATGGCCATGCACACTTTGCATACGAGAAGCCAAAGGCCGGCTGGAGACAAAGGTAATTACCCAGTCTAGCCAGAACAATAAGGGTGCTCTCTGATTAAATTACCTAGAATGGTTTTGTCAATGTTGATTGTCAAAAACCATTCGCACCCATTGACTTGGAAGGAGCCATACCACCCCTCCCCCCAACCAGGTATGTCTGAACAGCCTTCAATGTCAAAGATTATTTCAGAAGATGCTGATTCGAAATCAAAGAGATGGTCACATCACATGACTGCTTGTGTAATTCTGGAAGTTAGTGAATTGTACCTCAGAAGGGGGTAAGTAACTGAAATCCAGGAAAGGAACATCTCCTCTCTCCCTCTCTCCAGCAAAGACCGAGGGAGGCCTCAGCTGCAAGCCCACAGCCCAGTATAGCCAGCAATTAGGGGACACAGATAAAGCCCCCTCTTCTGCCTTCTGGAACCTGAGAATCAAGCCTGAACCGTGCACGTGACCCAGCGAGGACTTCAAAACTGCAATTTCAACTAAGGACTCTGGGACTAAACTTCTGTATTTAAATTCCATTTTTATCAAGGACTCTACTCCAACCTCCCAACTCTTTTACCCCTCTTTATCTATTTGTATGTGTGTGTGTGCCTCTCGTGTGAATGTGAGCATGGATGCGCCACATATTTTAGTCATTTTAACCAGTTTAGAATGATAAGGTTAATAAACTTACATCTTTCTTGTTTAAACTCAAGAAAACCTGCCTGATTGGTTCATTTGCAATTATATTAGAGGAACAGAAGCAAGTGCTCACTGAGGCGGTAAGTTAAATCACTGTGTTTAATAGATAAATATGAGTATAGCAAATAAATCAGTGAGCTGAAGGCACAGATAGTCACATGGCAGTATGATATCATAGCTATTACAGAAACATGGCTTAAGGAGGGACAGGAATGGCAGCTCCTGGTTACAGGGTTTTCTGACATGATAGGGAGGGGGATAAGAAAGGAGGGGGAGTGGCAATGTTGGTCACAAGAAACTATTACAGCTGTGAGGAGGGATGATATGTTGGAAGGTTCATCAAATAAGGCCATATGGATTGAGCCAAGGAACAAAAAAGGGGCAATCACACTGCTGGGACTGTACTATAAACCCCCAAACAGTCAGAGGGAGATCGAAGAGCAGATATGTAGGCAAATCTCTGAGAAGTGAAAGAACAATAGGACAATAATCGTAGGGGATTTTAACTACTCCAGTATTAACTGGGATAGTTTTAGTGTGAAAGAAGTTGAGGGAGCAGAATTCTTGGGGTGCATTCAGGAGAAATATTTGGCCAGTATGCAGCAAGTCCAACAAGAGAGGGTACAGTTTTAGACTTAGTTTTAGGAAATGAAGATGAGGAGGTGGAAGGAGTGGCGGTGGGAGAGCATTTTGGTGGTAGTGATTATAATTCAGTCAGTTTTAACATAATTATGGAAAAGGACAAAGATAGAACAAAAGTTAGAGTTCTCAATTGGGGTAAGGCCAATTTTACTAAACTGAGGAGTGATTTCGCAAAAGTGGACAGGAAACAGCTACTTGAAGGTAAATCAGTGTCAGAGCAGTGGGAGGCATTCAAAGGGGAGATTCAAGGGGTTCAGAGTAAACATATTCCCACAAAGAAAATGGGTGAGATGGCCAAATCTAGAGCCCCATGGATGTCAAGGAGCTTACAGGGTAAGATAAGGCAGAAAAGGAAAGCTTATGTCTGACACAGAGAACTCAGTACTACAGAAAGCTGAGAGGTGTATAGAAAGTGGAGGGGTGAAATCAAAAAGGAAATTAGGAAAGCAAAGAGAGGGCATGAAAGAATATTGGTAAGCAAAATCAAGGTGAACCCAAAGATGCTTTATCAATACATTAAGAATAAGAGGATAACTAAGGAGAGAGTAGGGCCCATAAAAGACCAAAAAGGTAACCAATGTGTAGAGGTGGAAGATGTTGGTTTGGTTCTTCATGAATACTTTGTGTCTGTCTTCACAAAAGAGGGGGATGATGCAGATATTGTAGTTAAGGAAGAAGGGTGTAAAGTGTTGGATGTGATAAACATAGGGAGAGAGGAAGTATTAATGGGATTAGCATCCTTGAAAGTTGATAAATCAACAGGGCCAGATGAAATGTACCTCAGGTTGTTAAAAGAAGCAAGAGAGAAAATAGCGGAAGGTCAGTCCATCATTTTCCAGTCCTCACTGGATACAGGTGTGGTGCCGGAGGAGTTGGAGAACTGCTAACGTTGTCCCTATGTTTAAAAAGGGAGCAAGGGATAGACCAAATAATTACAGGCCAGTCAGTCTAACCTCAGTAGTGGGAAAATTATTCAAATCTATTCTGAGAGATTGGATAAACTATCACTTTGAAAGACACAGGTTCATCAAGGACAGTCAGCATGGATTTGTTAAGGGAAGATCTTGTTTGACCAACTTGATCAAATTTTTTGAAGAAGTAACCAGGAAGATAGATGAGGGTAGTGCAGTTGATGTGGTCTACATGGATTTTAGCAAGGCTTTTGACAAGGTCTCACATGGCAGACTGGTTAAACAAAAAAATCCCAAGCGATCCAGGGAAATACAGCAAAGTGGATACAAAATTGGCTTAGTGGCAGGAACCAAAAGGTAATTGTTGACGGGTGTTTTTGCGACTGGAGGGCTGTTTCCAGTGGCATTCTGCAGGGCTCAGTACTGGGTCCCCTGCTTTTTGTGGTATATATTAACGATTTGGATGTAAATGGAGGGGGCATGATCAAGAAGTTTTCAGATGACTCAAAGATTTGCCGTGTGGTAGATAGCGAGGAGGATAGCTGTAGGCTGCAGGAAGATATTGATGGACTGGTCAGACGGGCAGAAAAGTGGCAAATGGAATTCAACCCGGAGAAGTGTGTGGTACTGCATTTGGGGAGGTCAAACAAGGCAAAAGAATACATGATTAATGGGAAAATACTGACAACTGTAGAGGAAGTGAGGGACCTTGGAGTGAATGTCCACAGATCCCTGAAGGTAGCAGGACAGGTCAATATGGTGGTTAAGAAGGCGTATGGAATCCTTTCCTTTATTTTCTGAGGTATAGAATATAAGAGCAGGGAGATTATGTTGGAACTGTACAACTCATCGGTTAGGCCACAGCTTGAGTACTGTGTGCACTTCTGGTCACCTCATTACAGAAAGGATGTAATTGCACGAGAGGGTACAGAGGAGATTTATGAGAATGTTGCCAGGACTGGAAAAATGCAGCTATGAGGAAAGATTGGGTAGGCTGGGGTTGTTCTCCTTGGAACAGAGAAGGCTGAGGGGAGATCTGATTGAAATGTACAAAATTCTGAGGGACCTGGATAGAGTGGTGTTGAAGGGCCTATTCACCTTAGCAGAGAGGTCAGTGACTAAGGGGCATAGATTTAAAGTGATTGGTAGAAAAATTAGAGGGGAGATAAGGAAAAATGTTTTCACCCAGAGGGTGGTGGGGGTCTGGAACTCACTGCCTGAAAGGGTAGTTGAGGCAGAAGCCCTCAACTCATTCAAAGGAGTCTGGATATGCACCTTAAGTGCTGTAATATGCAGGGCTACGGACCAAATTCTGGAAGATGGGATTAGAATGGGTGGATCATTTTTCGGCCGGCACAGACATGATGGGCCAAGTGGCTTCTTTCTGTGCCTTAAGCTTTCTATGATTCGATGATTCTAATCCCTGTTGCAGTCAAACCAGAGATGGGGCAACAGGGGAGCCTGAGACCCCTTCCTCACCTGGTCGTAACAGCATGAGATAAGAGATCCTCTGAAACTAATCAGAGAAAGGTTTTTAGAACAGAGGGGTGAACCTTACATGTTAGATTATGTATCCGTGTTCCAGGAGTGGCTCATGAGAGCCTGCAAAATGACTCAGGAACACCTTAAAGCTTTCCAAACAACCATGAAGAAATGGGCAGACAAGCATGCCAAGACCCGATCATTTCAATCAGGGGATGATGTGTTTGTATTACTGCCTTTACGAGTGAATCTATGAAAGCATGGTTCTGTGGACCATATAGAGTAGTCCATAGGATTGGTGAAGTAAATTATTTGATTGATATCCCACATCGCCAGGAAAATAATCGGCTGTGTCTCATCAATATGTTGAAACAATATCATTGCCAGAAGAAGAATAAGCAAGAACAGGTATGTCAGGTAGTAAGGACAGTGAGGACAAAAGGGATAATGAGGATGAGGCAGGAGGAGGCCTAAACAATTCCCAAATTGAACCTCCCACTATCCGGTTAGCTAACACTGAATTGTTAGGGAGATTAGACACTATGCTTTCACATTTAGATGCAGAACAATGAGAAGACCTAACAAGGCTACTCACAGCATTTAAAGGAATCTGTAAGGCCAAACTAGGATTTAAAACCTTAGCCATACATAATGTGGATATAGGAGAATCCTCTCCTATAGAACAGCATCCTTATCATTTAAGTCCAGAGAAACAGACCCAAGTGAAAGCAGAAGTCAAATACATGTTGCAAAATGACCTAATTAAACCCAGTCAAAGCAGCTGGAGTTCCCCAGTCATGTTGGTACCTAAGCCTGATGGTTCACTAGATTTTGTATATACTACAGAAAGGTTAATGCAGCAACAAAGGCAGATTCCTATTTAATTCCTCGCTTGGTAGACTGTATTGACAGAGTTGGCAGTGCTACGATTCTTAACAAAATAGATTTGTTAAAGGGATATTGGCAAGTTTCTTTAACACCCCGTGTTAAATGAATATCGGCCTTTGTCACACCTGACAGTCTTTTCCAATGCTGAGTGATGCCATTCGGGTTAAAAAATACCCAACAACCTTTCCAGAGATTAATCAACCAAGTGGTAGCCAGTGTTCCTAACTGTGTGGTTTACCTTGATGATGTGCTGGCATACAGTGACACTTGGAAGAACCACTTGGAACAACTAGAAGCTCTGTTTAGAAAATTACAGTTGGCTGATTTGGTGATAAACCTTGCCAAAAATGAATTTGCAAAGGCACGGGTAACCTACCTCGGGTATATAGTAGGGCAAGGACAAGAGCTGCCAAGAACAGCAAAAGTACAAGCATTTATGGCGTTCTCTGCCCCTAAGACTAAACAAGAAATCATGAGGTTTTTGGGGATGTGTGGTTTCTACCACAAGCTTGTACCAAATTTCAGCACTATAGCTGCACCGCTGACAGATTTGCTACAGAAGAAAGTCAAGGTAGGGTGGTCAGGGGAGTGCCAAGCATCTTTTGAGAGGCTGTAAGCAATTTTGATCAATGAACCAGTTTTGGCTACGTTAATTTCATTAAGCCTTTCAAGGTAGAAATTGATGCTAGTGACCTGGGGGTAGGTGCAGTCCTGTTACAAGAAGCTGAATTGGGCATAGAAAGGCCAGTGGGATACTTTTCCAAAAAGCTAAATTGACACCAAAGAGATACTCAACAGTGGAAAAAGAAACCCTGGGCTTACTAGATTTTAAGCATTTTGAAGTATATATCTGCCATGGCTACAGAGAGACACTGGTATATACTGATCATAACCCCCTAAATTTTGTGAAAAAATTCAAGAACCAGAATGGCAGACTATTTTGATGGAGTTTACTATTGCAGCCCTGTCACTTAAAGATTATCCACATTTCGAGGAAAGACAACGTAATTGCTGATGCTTTGTCTAGAATTTAACCTTGCTTTGAGTTATCTGAGTACAGAGATGGTACAGGGCATAACTGTATTAGTTACAGGTAAAGAGTGAATGACAATGTGTGTGCAAATGTGTTTTAATATTTTTTCTTTTTTTTTGTCCACACTTTATAATGAAACACATTTAAAAATGGTGTTTTATTCCTCCAAAGATGGAGGATTCATGAAGGTGCTTCCATTATTAATATTTTTTGAGGACTTGTGTTTAAAGGTCTGTGGAAAATACCTGAGAAAATGTCTGGACTTTTTTTTTAAAGGGTCACTGGAAGGATATTTGGGACTTTGTTGAAAAACAAACACTTACTGGAAGTCATATGTCTTAACTTAAGTAAACAGCCAGAGCATTATGGACTATGGAACTGTTGGACTTAGATAAATCACATGTCTGGATTTATGGCACTCAGCAGTTTTGGTTTCATTTTTGGATATTGTTTAGAGTTCAGTTGGTGTGTATTTTCTGCTAAGAGAAAAGCCACCCACTTCATCCTGTTCCACCTCTTTGTGAAACCCTGAGAATCCAGTGTGATAGCTGAACCCACTGATGCAGTAATTCTCCTGAAAAGCCTGCAAGACTACTCCTCAACGTCTCCTGAACAGAACTGCTCCAGAAAGGTACCAGTAACAGCCGTCTACATGGACTCGGATGCCAGACCAAAAGGGCCATCTGGAACATTCCATATTTTATCCTTTTCTTTCAAGAATTGACAATAACTTGGCCAAAGTTATTTTTAAAAGTTGATTTCTGCAGTGCCATTTTTTTCATTTTTCTTCATTTTTTCTTTAACCGGTGTGAGTGTGTGTGTGTTAGGATATTTTAGAAGGGTAGATATTTATACTTTCATATTTCAAACTATGTGTTAATAAGTTTTGCATCCTTATTGAATAAGTCTTTTTTTTATAATAAATCAACAATTTTGTTGTTTATTAAAGAAACCTGGTTAGCAGATTTTTATTCTGAATCTAATATAAAGTATATAATTGGCCATATCGGTAACTGGGTGAAACATTTAAATATATGTTTTTAGATTAGAGATACAGCACTGAAACAGGCCCTTCGGCCCACCAAGTCTGTGCCGACCATCAACCACCCATTTATACTAATCCTACACTAATCCCATATTCCTACCAAACATCCCCACCTGTCCCTATATTTCCCTACCACCTACCTATACTAGTGACAATTTATAATGGCCAATTTACCTATCAACCAGCAAGTCTTTTGGCTTGTGGGAGGAAACCGGAGCACCCGGAGAAAACCCACGCAGACACAGGGAGAACTTGCAAACTCCACACAGGCAGTACCCGGAATCGAACCCGGGTCCCTGGAGCTGTGAGGCTGCGGTGCTAACCACTGCGCCACTGTGCCGCCCCAGACACAAAACTGAGATTGTGACCAGTGGAGCAGCGGAACTAGAGAAAGACAGTGCATTCCTTCAACCTCGGTCGTCACACCTATTTTAACAAAATTATCAGCCAATTTGCTTAAAAATAAAAAGTAAATGACTTAATTCAAAGAGCACAGATATGAATTTTATATGAGTGCATTAGAAATGCTGCTCAGGGAATTTAACCCATATAGAAAATAGTAACATGGTAAGCAGCGATAACAAGTATGAAAGTGTAAAGACACAAAACTGAGATTAAAGAAACACTTTGAGCTCAGTTTGAATGTGATGCGACAGTAATTTGCAATAGAGTGCAAACATAATTTTAAACAGTCTTGCATATACAGTATGCAATCTAGGTCCTCACTCTGTATGTAAAATATAAACAACTCACAGAGCAGCTACAGTTCTTTAAAAGGCAGTTGTGCTCTGAAAGACGTCACACATCAAATTTAATTTGAAACTGTTTACTTAATTTTCCATGTGACCCAGAGCTAAGTTGCCATGAAACAGAACTTTTTAAACTGGGCTTTAAATTTGAAGATGGCTGATTTATTTTTTAATACTTCATTACATTGTTTGACCTAACATATTAAAACACCAGCAGAATTCTTTGCTCTGATTGCATTTTAAGAACGTTTCTTTCAACAGAACAGAATGAAAAGGTCTAATATAGTGGCCATTGGATATAGCTAGAACAGTCGTAAGTTATGTTAATGATGAACAATTTAGTGGCCAGAAATGCGAACTGGAGACAGAACTTAATAGAGAATGACATTAGTCCAACTTCTTATCTCACTCATGTACCGGTAATAACAGAGTAATAACATGTATTATTCATAGAGCGTTGTAAAAATATAGAGCCGACAGTACATTGAAGTGTTAATCTACAGTGTTACAAAATAGTAAGTTTGTGTCCTCAGTTGTGAGGTCCTAGTCTTGATGCCAGAAAAATGCTGTTCAGAGTTTACACTCTTCCCCTAGATTAATAGAATTGGAATCACATCAGGCTGCTCTTGTCACTTTCTAATTGGCAGTTAAAGAGCAACATTATTAGAGGTCTTTTCACCAAGGAAAGGTAAATGGAGAGGTAATACAAAATTGCTTGCATAAAACAAGACTGTGATAACCTATGACTCTTCGGATGCACTCCTGTTGTAACCTTGGCTGGAATCTGATGGATTTAGCCCAGGATCAGCTTTGAGTGACAATTTCCCATTTATATTTGCAAGGAATGAAGCCACCACCTGACCATTACAAAAAGGTTTTGGAGCCTCCGAAAGGTGTTGGGGCCTTCGGGAGTTCCTGCAGTCTCAGCCTCTCAGTTGATGCGGGAAGTTTTGATCCCTGATACTCCTGGCAAGTCTTTGACATACGGTTTTAAAAATAAGTTCTGCAGTTCATTGCAAAATATGGACACTGTCAGTATCACTAGTGGAACAAATGCCAAGATTTACACCATGTTACCAAATAAAGTGAGGAGATAATTAGACCCAGTGAGACTGTTTAATTTTTCGGTAATGCAATGTTGTAAATACTGGCATTGATTTCAATAGTGACAATTTCAGCAAGCACACTATTTAATGACGTGACATTAATGATATCTAATATGCTTTTATCTAATTATTTTCTCCCATTAATCACAAATGCAGAGGTTGTCAATGTTGGCAGTGATTTAGAATGGATTTTTACATTGATATTTTGCAATGGCATGCATGATTAATTTTTAAATCATAGTTTTACAACCTGAGAGCTACTGTTCTTACTATTTTGTGCTCAGCGTTATAACAGACTGAACACTAAATCTTAAACGTATTTCTTAAAGAGTTACCCGAGGGACTAGCTTAACGATCTAAAAAACAAACATTGGAGTGACACTGGCATTTTTTTTTCTTTTTCTATTGTAAATCTGAACATTTAATATGCCCCTTGCTGTTCACAGTTTGGTGGCCATGACCATTATTTCTGGCTTCCCACCAAGATTTTGAGTTTTTCGTTGCTGTCAGTGTGGAATGAAAATGGTTGAAATCACTTAAGTACGTGGCAAACATCAATTAAAGGATTCCTGTAGATGCAGTGTAATGAAAATCTGTAGCTGGAATGGGATGACCAAAAGGAGGAGTTAGCAGTGTCCCATCAGGTTCCAGACAGGCCATGTTAAACCACGTCATAATGAAGCCTCAAAATACTGTATCGACAAACTGGATATGGAGGCTGCGGTCAGATTTTGGCATTTACATCAGAAACAGGTCAATAAGTGAAGATTTTAATACAAGACTCATCAGGGATCACTGCCGGGGTCTGATTTTCAGATTCCTCAGTAGTTCCCTGGAGTATTTCTGCAACATGAATGCCTCCTTGGCAATTTTCCAGAATGGCAGCCAAACTCCTCTGAAGAAGTGAAGGCAGTTTTGTATTATTTTAATTGGGAGTGTTACAGTCTCCTCATGGCTCGTAATAGTCCCTATTAAAATTAAACCAATAATATTTTTTGTAAACTAATAAATTTGCTGTATAGGAAAACACACACATAACATGGTGTAAACAGAGTATTTTATGAGGTGAAATTACCAATTTTATTTCCATTTACAAAGAGGACCTATATAACTCAGTCATGAGAGAAAGCTCACTTATCGGTCAATATGTTTACCAACAGTTACTTATTTTGCCTGATCATAGTCTATTCATGAATAATCAATCAGCATTGTCATTTCTGCGCCTATTGTTGAAATGATAGGTTAATGACTATCAATCAACAAATAATTTAAAAATTGCTGTTTAACCAATCCAATAAGGAATTCAGGAGTAAATTCTTTACCCAGAGAGTAGTAAAAATGTGGAACTTGTTATCACATGGAGCTGTTGAGGCAAAAAGCATAAATGCATTTAAGGGGAATTTAGATAAGTTTTCCAATCCTCTCTGGCTACAGGTTTGATCGCAGAGGACTGCTTACATTGTACCGTTGCTTAAAAAGGAAAGAAGGGATAGACCGAATAGTTACAAGCCTGTCAGCCTAAACTTGATGGTGGGCAAAATTTTGGAAAAAATTATAAGGGACAGTATAAATTGTCATTTAGAAAGGCACAGATTAATCAAGGACAGTCAACAGGGATTTGTTAAGGGAAGGTCGTGTTTGGCTAACTTGATTGAATTATTTGAGGCGGTAACAAGGAGGGTCGATGAGGGTAGCAAATTTGATAAGACTGGTCAGAAAAGTATGGAATCCAAGGGCAAGTGGCAAGATGGATCCAAAATTGTCTCAGTGGCAGGAAGCAAAGGGTAAAGGTCGACGGATGTTTTTGTGACTGAACGCTCCAGTGGGGTTATGCAGGGCTCAGTACTAGGGCCCTTGCTCTTTGTGGGATATAACAATGATTTAGACTTAACTGTAAGGGGCAAGATAAAGAACTTTGCAGATGATTGGACATGTGATTGATAGTGAGGAAGAAAGCAGTAGACTGCAAGAAGATTCAATGGTTCAATGAAGAGTGCAGGAGGGCATGCCAGGAGCAGCACCAGGCATACCTCAAAATGAGGTGTCAACCTGGTGAAGCTACTACCCAGGACTACTTGCATGCCAAACCGCGTAAGCAGCATGCGATAGACAGAGCTAAGCGATCCCATAACCAACAGATCAGATCTAAGCTCTGCAGTCCTGCCACATCCAGCCGTGAATGGTGGTGGACAATTAAACAACTAACTTGAGCAGGTGGCTCCACAAATATCCCCATCCACAGTGATGGGGGAGCCCAGCACATCAGTGCGAAAGATAAGGCTGAAGCATTTGCAACAATCTTCAGCCAGAAGTGCTGAGTTGATGATCCATCTCGACCTCCTCCTGAAGTCCCCAGCATCTCAGATGCCAGACTTCAGCCAATTCGATTCACTCCGCATGATATCAAGAAACGACTGAAGGCACTAGATACTGCAAAAGCTATGGGCGCTGACAATATTCTGGCAATAGTACTGAAGACCTGTGCTTCAGAACTTGCCGCGCCCCAAGCCAAGCTGTTCCAGTACAGCTAAAACACTGGCATCTACCCTGCAATGTGGAAAATTGCCCAGGTATGTCCTGTACACAAAAAGCAGGACAAGTCCAACCCGGCCAATTACCACCCCATCAGCCTACTCTCAATCATCAGTAAAGTGGTGGAAGGTGTCATCAACAGTGCCATTAAGCGGCACTTGCTTAGCAATAACCTGCTCAGTGATGCTCAGTTTGGGTTCCGCCAGGGCCACTCAGCTCCTGACCTCATTACAGCCTTGGCTCAAACACGGACAAAAGAGCTGAACTCAAGAGGTGAGGTGAGAGTGACTGCCCTTGACATCAAGGCAGCATTTGACTGAGTATGGCATCAAGGAGCCCTAGCAAAACTGAGGTCAATGGGAATCAGGGGGAAAACCGTCCACTGGCTGGAGTCATACCTAGCGCAAAGGAAGGTGGTTGTGGTTGTTGGAGGTCAATCATCTGAGCTCCAGGACATCACTGCAGGAGTTCCTCAGGGTAGTGTCCTAGGCCCAACCATCTTCAGCTGCTTCATCAATGACCTTCCTTCAATCATAAGGTCAGAAGTGGGGATGTTCACTGATGATTGCACAATGTTCAGCACCATTCGTGACTCCTCAGATACTGAAGCAGTCCGTGTAGAAATGCAGCAAGACCTGGACAATATCCAGGCTTGGGCTGATAAGTGGCAAGTAACATTCGCGCCACACAAGTGCCAGGCAATGACCAGCTCCAACAAGAGAGAATATAACCATCTCCCCTTGATATTCAACGGCATTACCATCGCTGAAACCCCCACTATCAACATCCTAGGGGCTACCATTGACCAGAAACTGAACTGGAGTAGCCATATAAATACCGTGGCTACAAGAGCAGGTCAGAGGCTAGGAATCCTGAGGCGAGTAACTCACCTCCTGACTCCCCAAAGCCTGTCCACCATCTACAAGGCACAAGTCAGGCGTGTGATGGAATACTCTCCACTTGCCTGGATGGGTGCAGCTCCAACAACACTCAAGAAGCTCGACACCATCCAGAACAAAGCAGCCCGCTTGATTGGCACACCATTTACAAACATTCACCCCCTCCACCACCGATGCACAGTGGCATCAGTGTGTACCATCTACAAGATGCACTGCAGCCACGCACCAAGGCTCCTTAGACAGCACCTTCCAAACCTGCGACCTCTACCAACTAGAAGGACAAGGGCAGCAAATATCTGGGAACACCACCACCTGCAAGTTCCCCTCCAAGTCACACACCATCCTGACTTGGAACTATATCTCCGTTCCTTCGCTGTCATTGGGTCAAAATCCTGGAACTCCCTTCCTAACAGCACTGTGGGTCTACCTACCCCAAATGGACTGCAGCGGTTCAAGAAGGCAGCTCACCACCACCTTCTCAAGGGCAATTAGGGATGGGCAATAAATGCTGGCCTGGCCAGTGACGCCCACATCCCTTGAATGAATAAAAAAAAAAGTTATCAATGGACTGGCCAGGTGGGTAGAAAAGTGGCAAATTGGAATTCAATCTGGAAAAGTGTGAGGTAATGCACATGGAGCGGGCAAACAAGGCAAGGGAATACACAAATAAATGGTAGGATACTGAGAAGTATAGAGGAACAGGGCGACCTTGGAGTGCACGTCCACTGATCTCTGAAGGTAGCAGGAGAGATAGATAAGGTAGTTAAGAGGTGTAGAGGATATTTTCTTTTATTAACCAAGGCTTGGAATATAAGAGCAGGGAGGTTTTGTTACACTGTATAAAACACTAGTTAGGCTACAGTTAGAGTACTGCATACAGTCCTGGTCAGCGCAATACAGCAAGGATGTGCTGAATTTAGTGACCCCATTGCGGGTCCAGGTGGTGGTCCCGGAAGCGGGTGCCATCGCTGCCTGTGATGCGTGTGGCCGGCCGACCACAATCAGGTGGCGGGTGGCAACTAACCATAATGGAGGCATGATGCCCATCCAATTATGTGACGGGGGTGGGCTCTGAGGCGATGATTGCAATGTCAGATGACTCTAATCCAGATGCTGACGCCATACTTAAAGTGCTGCCAGCCCTGCTTGTATTGCTGCCTTTCAGTGAGGCAGTGAAACAGGTGTGTTGCTGGACCCGGCTGAAGAGGTGTTGGAACTCCTGGCCATTCCCACCTGCCCCCCCAACTCCTGTATGAGGACTTCCCGCTGTTGGGACAGAGAGGGAATGATCTGGCACTATGCAAGACACTGGGTGGCCCCAAGGTTTAGCGATGCCTCCCTGGAGATTCTCTTTCAGGCTGCAAGGAAAATGCGAGAGATCCTCTTTCTAAGGGATGGCAAGAAAATATTCTCCTGCCTGACCAAGCAAGCCTGGATGGAGACTGCAGAGGAGGTCAGCAGCCATGGGGTCACATCACGCAACTAGGTCTCGTGTCAGAAGAGAGTCAATGACTTATTTTGTTCTGTCAAGGTGGGTCCTCCATACCTCTCTCCTCTTGGGGCTTGCATGTGGCTATGCAGGAAGGAGCGCTGCATGCAGGGGGAATGAGCACAAAGGCACTGGCAAGGGTGTTAGGAATCACCATATCCTAGCAGATGCATGGCTGCATCTTGGCAACAGGCCATCTTCTTTCACAGTTCACCCCCATTACGTTGCGAAAGAGCGGACGTGGGGAGGAGCCATTTAGGAGACTGCATCAGGGGACAAGGGGCTGCCACTAGCATAAGTGTTCGTTGCTCTTCCTGTGAAGTCTTACTTTGCCCCTTTTTCTATTTGTGGGACAAACAAACACATTACACCAGGGAGACCTCAAGGACTGGTGGTGGGATCCCAGATCTACGGCCTCTATCGTCAGCTGAGAAGGAAGCACTAGAGTTACCGGGGACCCAAGGTGGTCGTTCAATCGTGGATGGTGAGACAGGAGGCTCTGCACAAGCAAGTGAGGATTGTGTGCACGTGTCCTCCAGCAAACATCTGGAGATCCACATCACGCATGGTTGGCATGAGGAGATCTGTACGACCTAACCCACAAATGTTTGTGTTTCCTCATGCAGGACGTCGTCCGCAGGAGGCTCGCACTGAATCTGTGATGGGCGACAGCCGTCAACCTCTGAGGAGGAGGAGGATGACTCAGAGGATGCACCATCACATTGTTCTCCTGCACCTTCCACCAGCACAGGTACTTTCACCTCGGTGGGTATGTGTTCAATCTTAGATTCAGGGTCACAAATTGGTGACAACACCACACACACACCCAAGCAGCTAACAGAGGCTGTGACAGCTGAGGCCAGTCATAGTTGGAGGACGGTGGATGGCCAGGCCAATACTGAACTCCAGGCTGATGATGAGCCTCTGGTGTCAACAACACAGGGTATGCTGGAGTTTTGCAGAGAAAGGTAAGGCAACATCTGGCGCAACTGCCAGAGGCAATACACAGCCGTGAGCGGATGATGGAGGGGTCCATCCATGCCATGAGTGCTGCCATGTCTCAGGCGTATGAGCGCATGGCTTCCTCCATCGAGAGTTTGGCGACCCTCATGGAATGCCAGATCGCACAGATGCGCGCAGAATCCACACCATCGCCTTGGCCAGGAGCTCAACGCAGCAGTGGCAAGGCGAGAGAAGGATGAGGTACCTGGAGTCTTCACCAGCTCCTCGTCCTTCTCTGGTCAGCAGGGATGTTCAAGTGAGCCTTGACAGGGAGGAGGAGAGGCTGACCTCCACATCTGGGGGCTCCCCTCAGTGCGCTCTGAGCGTGGACAGCGGCTCCTCAGCCCCTCTGTCAGTGAGCCCAGCTCCAGTAGCCATGATGCCTGAGGAGAGTCCTGCAGCAATCCCTTAGACAGCCCGGGCCCTCCGGGCCTCAGGTACTCAGAGCACGGCCGCTGAAGTCATCCTAGGCCAAGGGACAGCCTGATCAACAGCCTGCCTCCAGCCCAGCTGCTGGTGCAGGCGTGACACCGTTTTGGAGCACTTGTAAATATATAATGAAGAGCACCCAGACACACTTGGGATTCACATGTGTATTACATTGGCCTTTATATTGTTCTGTACACTTTTTTCGCAAATAGAGTTCACACTCATTGTTGTGACATGCTCATTGTTTCATGCCTCAATTCTGAGATGATGCCATCAGCCTTGCTCCCTCAATGGGCTGCCAGTGTGGGCACAGGCCACGTTTGGTTAGCATCTCATGTGCTAGAGGGCGTGGTGTAGATAGAAAGGAGGCAACAGGCAGAATACAGTAAGGTAACTCTTTACTGAGTACAGTGCATTGGTCATCTCCTTGATACAGCGATGGGCTGCTGCCTGGAAGACACCACACATGTCCCCATTGGATCCCTGGAAAGAGCTAGACCTGTAGAAGATGAGTGCCACAGTGATCTTCAGAGCTCCAGGCATTGGACATCCACCAAGCCCATGGGTTGCAATTCGTTTTGCAGCAATGCCCATTAGTCGGTTGCAGCCTCCCTGGAGAGCAGCAGTCTTTGCTGACACTTCCACTCGGACATTTGGAGATAGCTGATTCAAGTCCGGTACACTCTCTGGTACAGGTGAGCCCTTCTTGGTGTTGTCGCTCTCCTCTTGGAGCTTCAGGGGCAGGCGCAGCTGCATCCTGGCCCTCCCGCCATCTGAGCTGTTGCTGCATGCCATGAGGGTCCACAAAGGCAGGGTGTATGAGGCCCACGCCATCTGATCAGTAGCCCTCCAGAGCGCTGTCTTGCAGAGACAAACTTGCCTTGGCATCTTTCCCTTTGCTACTCCCCTCAGAATACGCACTAATGTCCCTCATCGCCCAGCCTTGTCACCCAATACAATGGCCACCTAATACTGAGCCCACCCATGCAGAGTGCCCAGCACTGCAGGCTGGCAATGGCCTCCGCTCCCCCCTCTTCCCCTATCCACTGTTCCCCATGGCTCCCTACCCGTGGTGGCCTTGAGGTCTTGCCTCAGTGTTGACACCTTTCAGAAGACATGTGATCCTCGCTTCCCGTTGACTAAGCTCCAAACCTCCCATTGAATCGAGATCACTTCAATGTAAATGTATTACATTGAGCTGTTCAGCAATTTAAATTGCAGTCTCAGCTCATCTGCTGCTGAAACCCTCATTCAGCTTTTGTTACCTCTAGACTTGACTATTCCAGCACACTCCGGGCTGGTCTCCCACAGTCTACTCTCTGTAAACTTGACGTCATCCAAACCTCTGCTGCCCGTGTCTTAACTCACACCAAGTCCAGTTCACCTATACCCTCTGTGCCTGCTAACCTACATTGGCTCCTGGTCAAGCAGCATCTTGATTTTAAAATTCTCATCCTTGTTTTCAAATCCTTCCATGGTCTCGCCCCTCCCTATCTCTGTTAATCTCCTCCAGCCTCACAAACCCTTCAAGCTATCAGTGTTCCACTAATTCTGGCCTCTTGAGCATCCCGTTTTTAATCGCTCCACCATTGATGACTGTACCTTCGGCTGCCTAGGCCCCAAGCTCTGAAATACCCTCCCTAAACCTCTCTGCCTCTTCACCTCACTTTCCTCCTTTAAGGCACTTCTTAAAATCAACCTCTTTGACCAAGCTTTTGGCCATCTGCCCGAATCTCTCCTTATTTGATTTGATGTCATATTTTGTTTTATAATGCTCCTGTGAAGTACCTTGGGCTGTTTTACTAAGCTGAAGGTGCTATATAAATATAAGTAGTTGTTGTCAATTCCTGAAGCATAGAATTAGCACTCATTCTAAAAATTATAATAACTTGGCACCATATTTCATGCAAATAGCATGATTTTGAAGGCCTCCAATTATACCAGGACAAATTTAAAAGCAGCCACATGCTTCAATTGTCAACAGAGCCAGGCAGAAGTGATTAAAACATGATTCTGACACTTCAAATTCCCTGAAATTCCAGGTGGAGCTGCACTCCTGCTCCCTTGCCAGGGTCTGGGTGGGCTAAGTAAATCACAGCTGCACACTCCCACCCACCTGCTGTCCAATCTCATTCCCCAAGCAGGTTGTAACAGATATTCACAACTGCATCTGTAAGTTCATATGAGGCTTTTTAGTCAATGCAATTGGTAAGCTTCAGTTCAGCTACAGCACTTAGAGCGTGTGACCTTTCCATAGGCAGAATGGAGGAGGAGTGGGAGAACTTCTGAATTGCAAAACATTGGGCCAATTAATGCTTTAAAGAAGGCCGACTCAAGATATTGTATCGGACGCATAGTCGTTCTGACCGATACATATTGTATTTGTCAGAGTGACATCATAAATAGCATGCTTAACATTTAGGATGGATAAAAAATTAAATGCATAGAAGCAACTCTCCAGCCAACATTTTTTGGATCTGACCTGAAACACTTTGGGAATGAAATTTTTTGATGGTTTGCAAAAAACGGACAATAGCCTATCGGCAGCCCAGTTTACATGCGGCTCGATTTCCTTTTTCATTGTCAGAGGGCCATAAAGGAATGTATGGGACCACTGAGAAATTATATATGGACTCAAGGATTTAAATGAGGTCTTAACTTGCTATTGTGCATCTGCCTTGACCACTGAAGATAAAGCTCAGCTGCTAATCCTACAGCATTGAGTTAATGCTTAAGTTGATTATGTAAAAGTAGATGAAGAAATAGTCCTGACCAGAATTCGAGGTCTTAAAGCTAATTGGGGGCTATCAGCCCCGAAATATTCACTCTAATTTGCTTAAAAAATCCTAGAAGTCTAGGATTGTTCATAGGGACGGCAGAGAGATTCCTATGGAGGCAATATTAAAAAAAGGTATTAAGTCAGAATGAGGAAATGGTAGGCTCATTAGTACAACATCAGTTTCAAGTAAGTTGCTCGAAGGGATTGTTAGAGATTTGTATGTGAACATCTTGATAGAACATAGGCTATTAGAGATTCTCAGCCAGGATTCTAGAAAAGGAAGACATGTTTTTTGAGGAGGATATTAAGTTGTTGGATGAGAGGAGCTTTATTGGTAATTGTGAATCTGGGCTTTCAAAAAACCTTCAATAAAATGCCCACAAAATCTTACTAAGCAGGGTTGTATTTTGTGGGATTGGTAGGCAGATATTAAGGCAAATAAGGAATTGGTTGCACTTACATAAACTGAAGGCCATTGTTAATGGTAGAAGCTCTACCTGCTGGTTGATCACTCATGGACTTCACTCTGCAAACCCTTCACTATCTTTATGAATGATATGGTTGAAGGCATCACAAGAATACAAAAAATAGGAACAGGGCACTAATACCAAAGCAAAATACTACAGATGCTGGAAATCTGAAATAAAAATGGAAAATGATGGAAATACTCAGCAATTCAGGCAGTATTTGAAGGGAGAGAAACAGAGTTAAAGTTACAGGTCGATCACATTTCATCAGAGTTGGTGGACAGAACAAAAGGGAAGGTCTATTATGGTGTGGAAGGCAGGAGAGAATAAATGACAAATGGGATGATGGTGCAAGGCAAAAGGAGATGGTAATGGGACAAGAAGCAAAAGATGTGTCAAAGGAGGTGTAAATGGGAAAACAGAATCATCACCAACAACCGTCGTCCAAAAAAATGTGGCAGAGGTTATGATATGAAATTGCTGAACTCAATGTTGAGTCTGGTTGGTTGTAAAGTGCCTAATTGAAAGATGAGGTGCTGTTCCTCATGTTATGTGATTGCCATAGGAACATAAGAACATAGAAGCAGGAGTAGGCCATTCAGCCCATCGAGCCTGGTCCGCCATTCAATATGATCATGGCTGACCTTCCACTTCAATGCCTTTTTCCCACATGATCCTCATATCCCCTTATGTCATTTGTATTTAGAAATCTGTCAATCTCTCCTTTAAACATACTCAATGACTGAGCTTCCATAGCCCTCTGGGGTAGAGAATTCCAAAGATTCACAGCCCTCTGAGTAAAGAAATTTCTCCTCATCTCTGTCCTAAGTAGCTTCCCCCTTATTTTGAAATTGTGTCCCCTGGTTCTAGACTCCCCAACCAGCTGCATCTACCCTGTCAATCCCTTTAAGTATTTTGTAGGTTTCAATGAGATCACCTCTCATTCTTCGAAACTCTAGAGAATACAGGCCCAGTTTCCCCAATCTCTCTTCAGAGGACAGTCCCGCCATCCCAGGAACAAGTCTGGTGAATCTTGAGTCTTTAAGAGTGATGTCCCTTTAAGATTTTAATATGCTAATGAGCTGTGTACCAGGATGCAGTCATGTGACTACAAGCCAGTCTCACTCTGTAACTGTAATACCATTAGGCAAGACCTGCAAATAGATAGCTCTGTAATGTATATATTAGTTAGAATTAATAAACCTGTTTGAGATCTTTAATCAACTGAACTCCACACATCTCATATAGGGGAGGTGGTGGCGTAGTGGTATTATCACTGGACTAGTAACCCAGAGACCCAGGGTATTGATCTGGAGACATGGGATAGAATCCCACCAGAGCAGAAGGTGCAATTTGAATTTAATTAATAAATCTGGAATTAAAAGCTAGTCTAATGATGGCCATGAAACCATTGTCGATTGTTGTAAAAGCCCATCTGGTTCACTAATGTCCTATAGAGAAGGAAATCTGCTGTCCTTACCTGGTCTGCCCTACATGTGACTCCAGACCCACAGCAATGTTGTTGACTCTTACATGCCCTCTGAAATAGCCTAGCAAGCCACTCAGTTGTACCTAACCGCTACGAAGTTAATGAAAAGGAATGAAACTGGATGGACCACCCGGCATCGACCTAGGCACTGGAAACGACAACGGCAAACCCAGCCCTGTCGACCCTGCAAAGTCCTCCTTACTAACATTTGGGAGCTTGTGCCAAAGTTGGGAGAGCTGTCCCACAGACTAGTCAAGCAACAGCCTGACATAGTCATACTCATGGAATCATACCTTACAGACGATGTCCCAGACACTGCAATCGCTATCCAGCAGAGGTGGCGGGACAGTGGTCTACAGTAGGAAGGGAGTTGCCCTGGGAGTCCTCAACATCGATTCCGGACTCCATGAAGTCTCATGGCATCAGGTCAAACATGGGCAAGGTAATCTCCTACTGATTACCAAGTACTGCCCTCCCTCAGCTGATGAGTCAGTACTCCTCCATGTTGAACACCATTTGGAGGAAGCACTGAGGGTGATAAGGGCACAAAATGTACTCTGGGTGGGGGACTTCAATGTCCATCACCAAGTAGTGGCTCGGTAGCACCACTACTGACCGAGCTGGCCGAGTACGAAAGGACATAGCTGCTAGACTAGGTCTGCAGCAGGTGGTGGGGAACCAACATGAGGGCAAAACATACTTGACCTTGTCCTCACCAATCTGCCTGCCGCAGGTGCTTCTGTCCATGACAGTATTGGTAGGAGTGACCACCGCACAGTCCTTGTGGAGACGAAGTCCCGCCTTCACATTGAGGATACTGTCCATCGTGTTGTGTGGCACTATCACCGTGCTAAATGGGATAGATTTCGAACAGATCTAACAATGCAAAATTGGGCATCCATGAGGCGTTGTGGGCCATCAGCAGCAGCAGAATTGTACTCAACCACAATCTGTAACCTCATGGCCCGGCATATTCCCCACTCTACCATTACCATCAAGCCAGGAGACCAACTCTGGTTCAACGAAGAGTGCAGGAGGGCATGCCAGGAGCAGCACCAGGCATACCTCAAAATGAGGTGTCAACCTGGTGAAGCTACAACCCAGGATTATTTGCATGTCAAACTGCATAAGCAGCATGCAATAGACAGAGTTAAGCGATACTATAACCAACGGATCAGATCTAAGCTCTGCAGTCCTGCCACATCCAGTCGTGAATGGTGGTGGACAATTAAACAACGAACTGGAGGAGGTGGCTCCACAAATATCCCCATCCTCAATGATGGGGGAGCCCGGCACATCAGTGCGAAAGATAAGGCTGAAGCATTTGCAACAATCTTCAGCCAGAAGTGCTGAGTTGATGATCCATCTCGGCCCCCTCCTGAAGTCCCCAGCATTACAGATGCCAGCCTTCAGCCAATTAGATTCACTCCGCATGATATCAAGAAATGACTGAAGGCACTGGATACTGCAAAAGCTATAGGTCCTGACAATATTCCGGCAATAGTACTGAAGACCTGTGCTCCAGAACCTGCTGCACCCCTAGCCAAGCTTTTCCAGTATAACTACAACACTGGCATCTACCCGGCAATGTGGAAAACTGCCCAGGTATGTCCTGTACACAAAAAGCAGGACAAGTCCAACCCGGCCAATTACTGCCCCATCAGTCTACTCTCAATCATCAGTAAAGTGATGGAAGGTGTCATCAACAGTGCCATCAAGCAGCACTTGCTTCGCAATAACCTGCTCAGTGATGCTCAGTTTGGGTTCCGCCAGGGCCACTCAGCTCCTGACCTCATTACAGCCTTGGTTCAAACATGGACGTAAGAGCTGAACTCAAGAGGTGAGGTGAGAGTGACTGCCCTTGACATCAAGGCAGCATTTGACCGAGTATGGCATCAAGGAGCCCTAGCAAAACTGCAGTCAATGGGAATCAGGGGGAAAACTCTCTGCTGGTTGGAGTCATACCCAGCACAAAGGAAGATGACTGTGGTTGTTGGAGGTCAATCATCTGAGCTCCAGGACATCACTATAGGAGTTCCTCAGGGTAGTGTCCTAGGCCCAACCATCTTCAGCTGCTTCATCAATGACATTCCTTCAATCATAAGGTCAGAAGTGGGGATGCTCGCTGATGATTGCACAATGTTCCGCACCATTCGCAACTCCTCAAATACTGAAGCAGTCCGTGTAGAAATGCAGCAAGACCTGGACAATATCCAGGCTTGGGCTGATAAGTGGCAAGTAACATTGCCAGGCAATGACCATCTCCAACAAAAGAGAATCTAACCATCTCCCCTTGACATTCAACGGCATTACCATCGCTGAATCCGCCACTATCAACATCCTCGGGGTTACCAATGACCAGAACCTGAACTGGAGTAGTCATATAAATACCGTGGCTACAAGAGCAGGCCAGAGGCTAGGAATCCTGTGGCAAGTAACTCACCTCCTGACTCCCCAAAGCCTGTCCACCATCTACAAGGTACAAGTCAGGAGTATGATGGAATACTCTCCATTTGCCTGGATGGGTGCAGCTCCAACAACACTCAAGAAGCTCGACACCACCCAGAACAAAGCAGCCCGCTTGATTGGCACACCATCTACAAACATTCACTCCCTCCACCACCGATGCACAGTGGCAGCAGTGTGTACCATCTACAAGATGCACTGCAGCAATGCACCAAGGCTCCTTCGACAGCACCTTCCAAATCCGCGACCTCTATCACCTCGAAGGACAAGAGCAGCAGATGCATGGGAACATCACCACCTGCAAGTTCCTGTCCAAGTCACACACCATCCTGACAAGGAACTATATCATTGTTCCTTCACTGTCGCTGGGTCAAAATCCTGGAACTCCCTTCCCAACAGCACTGTGGGTATACCTACCTCACATGGACTGCAGCGGTTCAAGAAGGCAGCTCACCACCACCTTCTCAAGGGCAATTCGGGATGGGCAATAAATGCTGGCATAGCCAGTGACGCCCACATCCCATGAATGAATAAAAACGAAATGTTGCATCAGCCGACACAAAAAGCTTCTCAATACACCTCAATTTGCATTGAGCTTCAATGGAATGGTGTAGGACTCCAAGGACAGAGAGGTTAAAGTGGGAATGGGGCAGAGAATTAAAATGGTAGGCAGGGTCACGCTTGCAGACTGAATGGGTGACTGCTTTGCAGAACATCTCCAATCTTTGTTTGATCTCACAATGTAGAGAATACTGTACCACGATCAGTGAATACAGTACACTAAATTGAAAGAAGTGTAAGTAAATCGATGTTTCACCTGGAAGGAGTGTTTGGGGCATTGGACAGTGGAAAGGGGGGAGGTAAAAGGGCAAATGTTGCATTTCTTGCGTTTGCACAGGTAGATGCTGTGGGAAGAGAAGGGTGTGTTTGGGTGATGGACCAACGTGTTGTGGAGGGAATGTCCCTTTGGAATGCTCAAAGGGAGGGGAAAGTGTGTTTGGTGGTGGCATCACACTGGAGGTGGCAGAAATGGCAGAGGATCATCCATTGAAAATGGTTGCTGGTGGGGTGGAAGACGAGGACAAGGGGAACCCTATCATGATTCTGGGAGGGTGGGGAAGGGGTGACAGCAGAAGTGTGGGAAATGGAATGAAAGTCACAATTTTATCTGGCCAGATGTTTATAAAACCCACCCCATCACATTCCCACCACTCTCTGATCGGAAGCAGGTGGACTTTTGCTGGTAATTGGAAAGTGGAGTTCGATAGGGAGTTATATCTGCAAAACTGAACATTACCACTGCATGATAGATTGTATTCTTTAACCAGGATACAGAAACATTCTGGAAGTAAGCATGTTTTAAACCAGAAACAAAGGATTAACGTACTATTACAGGTTCTATTGCAGATAATATCTACAACAATCCATTGACCTGATACTACATATGTATTATATAGGTGCAGTAACTTACTGCTTCAATAAACAGTCATACTCCACTGTGTATCCTCTACTTAATTCATTTCAAAAATGTGAATACCATCCGTAAAAATTGAGAAAGGGCTCTTTTTTCTTGGGTATATTTCTTTCTGCACAAAGGGCACAATTCAAAATGAATTCATAAACACATACATAAAGAACAGGTTTACAAATTTGTTAGCACATAAAATAAATTTGCTTTCACAGTGTTTTTTTTTAATTCTTTCATGGGATGTGAGCATTGCTGGCAAGGCCAGCATTTGTTCCCCATCTCTGATTGCCCTTAGAAGGTGTTGAGCCGCTTTCTTGAACCGCTGCAGCCCATCTGGTGTAGGCACACCAACAGTGCTGTTGGGAAGGGAGTTCCAGGTTTTTGACCCAGAGACAGAAAAGGAAGAGCAATACAGATCTAAGTCAGGATGATGTGCAACTTCGAGGGGAACTTGCAGATGGTGGTGTTCCCATGTGTCTGCTGCCCTTGTCCTTCTAGGTGGTAGAGGTTGCGGGTTTGGAAGGTGCTGTCGAAGGAGGCTTGGCGAGTTGCTGCAGTGCATCTTATATATGGTACACACTGCTTCCACTGTGCGCTGGTGGTAGAGGGAGTGAATGTTGAAGGTGATGGATGGGGTGCCGATTAAGTGGTCTGCTTCGTACAAGATGGTGTTGAGCTTCTTGAGTGTTGTTAAAGATGCACCCTTCCAGGCAAGTGGAGAGTATTCCAACACACTACTTACTTGTGCCTTGTAGATGGTAAACAGCTTAGGGGAGTCAGGAGGTGAGTTACTTGCCGCAGAATTCCCAGCCTCTGACCTGCTCTTGTAGCCACAGTATTTATATGGCTGTCCAGTTAAGTTTCTGGTCAACGGCAATCCCTAGGATATTGATAGTGGGGGATTCAGCTATGGTAATGCCGTTGAATGTCAAGGGGAGATGGTTCGATTCTCTCTTGTTGGAGATGGTCATTGCCTGGCACTTGGGTGGTGTGAATGTTACTTGCCACTTATCAGCTCAAGCTTGAATGTTGTCCAGGTCTTGCTGCATGTGGGCATGGACTGTTTCAGTACCTGAGGAATTGTGAATGGTACTGAACACTGTGCAATCATCAGTGAACATCCCTATTTCTGACTTTATGATGGAGGGAAGGTCATTGATGAAGCAGCTGAAAATGATTGGGCCTAGTGTCATCTGTTAGGCTAAGCAAGTTCTCCAGTGTCCTAAGAAACACAATGCCAAACTGTTACACTACAGGTGAATAGCATTTTTCAGGAGTTATTATTTATGCATTGCAAAATGATTTGCAATCATTGCCAACCGTACTCAGTTTTATTCTGTGAAAGGTAGGCTAAGAAGAGCTTTAAATTGAGGGGAAAAGCTTTCAGTGTTGAATTTCTTGGGGTTAATTCATAGCAAGATCAAGGTTATGCAAATCAGGCCCATCTATGGTAAAAACTGTTTCGGAACTTTACATGGTCTCCCCCACAGGATGTGCACTTTACAATGTAACTGCAAACATCTCGGAATGTTAATGTCAGCCAAAGGCCAGCAGGCACTGTACAGATGAGCAGGGCTAGGCTGTGGAATGAGATAAGCTAGATGTTACATTCTGCATTCATAATGTCTGTTCATAGCACCTTGGAGAGACAATTATATTTCATCCGTCATCAGTGCTAATCTTATATAATAGTAGTTATCTGATACATAGAGCAACTCATTTGTGTAGATCCTTTTCATAATCTTACAATATAAATTGTGAACGCTTCAATGAGAGAATCCAATATTTAAAGGGTTTTGCAGCCCCATGTGTGCAGACAAAAATAAAATTCCTTTTCCTGTGAGTGGGTGATTTTGCATTGTGGACATTTGCCTGTTAGATGTGCATATTGCAAGTACACTTGTAGCTGAGACTCAAGGCACTTAATAGTCAGCTTTTAGTTTTCCCACATGTATTCACAGAACCTGTCTGTCTCAGTAGGAAACTGTTGACAAGGCAATTTATTCCATATGTGACTCATTATTCATGAGATATCTGTCTCATTAAATGTGCAACATTTGCTTTACGGATGGCTCAGTGTGCTGCCTGTGTAGTACTAAGCAATACAGTCCAGGAAAGTTCCAGGTATAATACCTGCTTTGTGTTATGTTGGTTGATCTGAGCTGAGTGGCTGTAGTGGTGCCACATGCCCTCATGGCCCCTGGGTGAGGGATGAGAAAATTTCAGCAGAGATTGCTTTTCTGATTGCTATCCAGTTGCTTACTGAAATATGTGTTTGTGAATGTCGGATAAGAACGATCTAGATTCTGGCTGTGATACCCCAACTTTTAATGTGTAGGCTCACAGATGAGGAATCTGCCTACTTGGCTGAGGTACTGGAGCTATATTGGTGCCTGTGGAACCATACCTGGCAATAGGCCTGAGATTCAGGAGAGGAGGAAAAAATATTGGAAGAAAATGGTATTCACCATTGGTGTCCTACAGATTAGTATTTCATCAGTTGGGCACAAAAGTGTCTTCCAGATGTTTCCCATTTGTTTCAGTGGGAAAAAAGCCCTGAACCATTGAAAACTGTTTGAACTTTAACTTTGACATTTCCAATGAAAACAAATAGCTGCGTAATGTCGACATCAGCATGTACAGGGCATATTCTTGAAAATACTGTGCCTGCATTTCTTAACAGAATAGCTTTGTAAACATTATAATAGTCAAGTTTTCACTTACTTTAAGTCATCACGTGTATTAAACCAAAAATTGCACAAGCATGCATTTGGAACACTAAATTGATCATATAATGTGCATGAAATGTAAATATCTAGAATTGAACAATTGAGAAAGTCGGTAATCCTCAATAAGAGTGAGGGACTTACTTTATACTATCATCCCAACCATAAGTCGTGAGTTAATCTACAGTAAAAGAGAAAATTTCTAGGGGGAAGACATTTTCCAGAATGAAAGTTACATTTCATATTATGAGACTCAAGACATGTACGATTATTTATAAACCAACATTAGTGGGAAGTGATCTGGAACAGCCTAGTAGTGTACCAGTAAATATTGCTTACATCACAATCCAGAGATCAGAGGGCAAGCCTCAGGGGTAAATCATACTTGGATCTGCTGACTGATTTCACTGAGTTTCAATCTCATTAGGTTTTAAGTCTCTTTAGAAATAAAAAATCGTTTGAGTCAAGATTTGATAATGGCCAAGATTTGTGCATTAAAAGAATTGTTTCATTGATTCAATAGGGGGATGGATATCTTCCATTGCAGGGCAGCTATCCAAATAAAGTGTTCATTTATTATCATAAACTGCAAGATCAAGGCTCCAAGGATTTAAGCTTATCATCTGAAATTGAAAACTGGATTACTGCTTTAAACTCACTAGAAGGTATCTATTCTCATTTTAAATACAGCTCATATACTGATACTGTAAAAACCTACCCAGTCCAGAAAAGGAAAGGAAAAACGACGGCCTAGAAATTGGGATCATGTTGTACCCATTTCTCAGCCAAAATGTGGACATCTAAGACGCCATAATGGCAGGCAGGAAGCACACACAGAGTTATGGGGCATAAGTGTGGCGCTTGCCATCTTGGGTAAAGACAACTAAGTGGCATCCTTTACCAACAGCTGAAGCAAATAAGGGGACTAATGCCTGCTTGAGGTCCCTGCTGCATTGGTTTGTCCAGAGGCAGTCAGTGCCACCATCAGCGGTGCTAGCTGCAACTCGATCTTCGTTCTGTCTTCTTCGGTGGGTTCCTCCTGCAACACGGGCCTCATGTTAATGAGATCCAAGGCTATTCTGGCTCTTCATTCTGGCTCTAGAGTTTCTAGGTCAATGCTCCTTTGATTACTTTTGGTTCTCCATCACTCCTTGTTGCTCTACTGAGAGAATTGAGCATGGGAGGGGGATACTGGAAACTGAGGTTACATGCAACTATTTGGGCAGAAACATTATTTACATTTTAACTCCAAAACCATTTTTAAAAACTCGCATAAGGAAATACTTTTACTTAATTAAGAACAAGGCCTAACATGCCCATCTCTTTTTAATAGGTCTTGACCTTGTCCACCACCTTCTCTCCCTATTCCTCAATCCCATATCTCTCTAGAAGCATATATGATTTTCTCTTGAGCCTATCATTAGTGTTTATTTCAAAAGTTTTCCCTTGTAAGTCCATAAATCTTTAACCTTTGTACTCTGACCTTTCTAATGTTAATGTGTGTCCCTCAGGTATTTGACCACTCTGCCATTGTGAACAGTTTATCGGAATCAACTTTATCCACTCTTCAAATAAGTTGTTTCAAAGTCTGTTTCACTAAGGTTTCCTCAGATAGGCCTAATTTTATGTCTGAAACATGAGCTTCAGTTACAGATTTCACCTGAATCTGGCACCATTGAAATGAGCAGACGAACACAGTGCCAATTCCAGATGCACCTTCGAAATCTGCCCACTGCTTGTCTGGATCCGATGAGCCCTAGTGGACGTATGGGTGCCCCTCGGTATATTGCTACCAGCAATCCTGCCATATTAAAGCAACAGAGACAGAACCTATAGTTTGCTAACCCTGGAGGGAGTAACAGTATGTCAAGCCAAACCCATAGTTCAGTACAGCGTACGCGCTCACTGCCTGTCCACACATCACCACAAACTATGCTGATGTTCCTGCAGAAAGAGTTCCAAGTGTCAGTGACAGTACCTGATATAAACAACAGACTGGAATCATTGTGTCTCAGTATGACTGAACATGGCCTGGTTGATGGCATTGACAGAACCTCTACTATCTAGATGGTTGAATGACACAAAAACAAGAAATGCTGGAATCACTCAGCAGGTCTGGCAGCATCTGTGGAAAGAGAAGCAGAGTTAACGTTTCGGGTCAGCGACCCTTCTTCGGTTGAATGACACTACTGGTGCTGGCTCTGAAGAACAAAAGGAGCTGCAGGTTCAGAGCACAGTTCACATGTGTGTGTGTATGTATGTGTGTGAAAGATGCATCAGATATCACCTTGTTCCTGTGGAACCTCACTTTAGTTTCTTTCTTTCTTTTGGGCCTCCTTATCTCGAGAGACAATGGATATGCGCCTGGAGGTGGTCAGTGGTTTGTGAAGCAGTGCCTGGAGTGGCTATAAAGGCCAATTCTAGAGTGACAGGCTCTTCCAAAGGTGCTGCAGAGAAATTTGCTTGTCGGGGCTGTTGCACAGTTGGCTCTCCCCTTGCGCCTCTGTCTTTTTTCCTGCCAACTACTAAGTCTCTTCGACTCGCCACATTTTAGCCCTGTCTTTATGGCTGCCCGCCAGCTCTGGCGAAAGCTGGCAACTGACTCCCACGACTTGTGATCAATGTCACAGGATTTCATGTCGCGTTTGCAGACATCTTTAAAGCGGAGACGTGGACGGCCGGTGGGTCTGATACCAGTGGCGAGCTCGCTGTACAATGTGTCTTTGGGGATCCTGCCATCTTCCATGCGGCTCACATGGCCAAGCCATCTCAAGCGCCGCTGACTCAGTAGTGTGTACAAGCTGGGGATGTTGGCCGCCTCGAGGACTTCTGTGTTGGAGATACGGTCCTGCCACCTAATTTAGCTGTATTACAGCAATGGGCAAAACAATGTTGTGCGAACATCAAATGCGATACTCCACCTTTCTAAGTATACATGAGCAATGATACAGGGAATCACCATACTGTACAGTTGTGAACGAATGCTAATGTGTTTGTGTGGAATTCCTCTTTCTATTAGTTTAGCCAAGATTTTAACCTAGTTATTTGAACTTATTAATGCCTCTGATAAATTAACTGAGAGAGGAACTTTGGATGAATATGTTAGCATTTGTCCACTAGAATTCCATGGTGTAATTTTCTAAAATACTTTGATAAGTATCATTGAGAATACCTGGTTCTTGTTAGCTGACATATCAGTGTGGTTCAGATCTCAGCATTTTCTGAATTAAAAGGTTATGGGTTCAAGCCGTAAGTTCATGTTCAGACTGTCGCCCTGCTGCAGTACTGAAGGAGTGCTGCATTGTCAGAGATGTGACCTTTCAGATAAGACCTCAGGTCTAGACCCAGTCTGCCTATTCCACCAGTTTAGGTAGGCATAAAGGATACTGTGGCACCATTAGAAGAACAGGGAGTCCTCTAAGTGCTATGATCACCATCCCTCTTCACTCACCATCATTGAACACAGGTTAACACAGATCTCAGTGCTGCAGGCAAAATGATGGCTGTATTTGCCTATGTATTAAAAGAAAATCTTCAATGTAAAGTGCTCTGAGACACTTCTGAGAAACATGATGGTGTGTTTTGTAAATGTAAATCTTTCTTCTTTCTTCATGGCTATCTTCACTAACATAATATTACTTGACTCAGGACCATGAGAATGAGATCATGACATAGACGCCTCAGGATACCATGCTATTTAAATGAAAGTCACAGTAATTTATTAATATTTTCCAGAGGTAACTGCTCTGGGTTTGGGAGGATCTTTTGAACTAAAATAACAGTCTTAATAAAACCAAAATACAATTTTTAGTTTAACAGATCTGTGGTATAACCTTTGCCCGGTTGTTTAATGGTAGACTGAGTCTTGTGTGTTAAGTGTTGTTAGTTATGATGCAGTATAATTTATACTTCCAGTCTGAAACAATATTTATTTGTCTAATAATCTGACTATAATATCACGCTATGTTTTACCCTCAGTTCCATGGTCTCAGTCGTTCTACACAGTTTCTGTTTTCTCCTCTCATCTGGCAGATTTTCCCATTCCAGTAACAGTTGTCTTTTTCTATTTATAATTATTGTCTATTTATTATGCAGCAGGAGCACCAATAAAAGTCTGCGTGCAGTTGTTCTTGAACCATAGTCGGTCCCACCTGTTCATACTCTATGTTTATAAAGTTGAAGGTAACAAGGATGGAAAATACTCCTGTCAGTGCCAGTGGGAAGCTATGCATGGATGTTTGCTTCTCACATTTTATAGAGTCATAGAGTCATAGACGACACAGAAGGAGACCATTTGGCCCATCGAGTCCAGGCCAGCTCTCCATGGAGCTATGCAGTCAGTCCCACTCCCCGGCTCAATTCCCGTGGCTCTACAAGTCTATTTCTCTCAGGTGGCTATCCAACTTCCTCTTGAACTCATTGATCATTGCCGCTTCCACCACCCTTGTGGACAGCGAGTTCCAAGTTATTACCACCCGCTGCGTAAAAAGTGCTTCCTCATATTCCCCCTGCATCTTTTGCCCAAAACCTTCAATCTGTGTTCTCTGGTCCTTGTAACATAGTTAATGGGAATAGCTTTTCCTTGTCTAACTTAGCTAAGCCTGTCATAATCTTGTACACTTCGATCAAATTTCCCCTCAATCTCCTTTGTTCCAAGAAGAACAAACACAGCTTTTCCAAGCTAACCTTTTCCCTAAAATCCTCCATCCCTGGAACCATTCTGGTAAATCTCCTCTGCGCCCTTTCAAGGACCCTCACATCCTTCCTGAAGTGTGATGATCAGAACTGAATGCAATACTCCAGTTGGCGCCTAACCAGATCTTCCTCCACAAAAACCCACATGGTAAAGTCCTGGGCAAAGTACTTTTTATGAATGAACCAATTGATTAATTACAAAAAAATTGATAATATAAACATCAGGCAGGAAGACTTCCTCTGTTGCTGTGTGTTAGTGACACCATAAACAATGTGGGATGGGGGTTGGGAACAGGGAAGTTTGGGGGAAATTGGTGGTCGGGGCTGTGAGCAGCAGTGATGGAGGGGGAAACAGTGGTGTTCTGAGTGGGGGAAAGTGACGTGATTGGTTCCTTCATTGTGGGGTTGGGAGGTTCCATATTTAGGTAATTTGGTTACATTTTTAGTTGCAGGTGATCCCTAGGCCTGATTTTCCTGAATGTGGTCAACGCTGGTGCCAGCTGGCAAGTCAATCTTGGAGACTGGGCCTCAACTAAGCATTAGACCTCTTATTTGTATTCTCAAAGTTCCCACCACTTTTTGCAGGTGTGGGTTAAGAATGCATTTTTTTTTGTTCTTGCCCAAAACGATGGCCAGAGTGCTTCTAGCTGGAAATATGCCCAAGCTTCCTGTCATCATATTGAGACCTTACAAGTCTGAGTAGTGCCTGAAAAATAATCACTGCATGGACCAATTTCTAGATCATCATGCCAATGTGTTTACTGTTGACCTTTTGCACATCCCCGACCTTCTTCGTTCCACCATTGGCAGCCGTGCCTTCAGATGCTGGGCCTAAGCTCTGGAATTCCCTCCCTAAATATCTCTACCTCTCTCTCTAAGACGCCCCTTAAAACCTACTTTTTTGACCAAGCTTTTGATCACCTGTCCTAATTTCTCCTTACTGGCTCAGTGTTGAATTTTGTTTGATAACATTAATGAGAAATGCCTTGGATTGTTTTACTACATTAAAAGCACTATATAAATGCACATTATTGCTGCTGCTGTTATTATTGTAGTGGACGAATCAAAACACATTTCTAGGCCGTTACTACGCAAAATATGAATTTTCAGTTCAAATGATTTAGTTATCATTCAAACAGTGAATATGGCCAACTTCGTCCTAGTCCTAAAGGCAGTTGCTGGAAATTAATTTACTTTTACAAATTCTTTTTGCACTTTCCCCAATCAGCAAACCCATTTTGTCAAGGTCGCCCTTGCTACCTGACCTTAATCATTTGCTAATGTAACAAAGAAGCTTGCTGCTGTGGACTAAAGAAGCATTCTGGCCTGTGATTCTGAGGCTCACATTACCCAGCAGGAAAGCTAGCTTTCACTGTTTCCGGCCAGGTGGCATGTCCTGTAGAAGAAGGACCATTTGACACCATGATAATTTGCACAGTGACTTCTCACTTGACTTCCTTTGCTCAGTGCCAGGGATCAAGATTTTGGATCAGTTGTTGTCACTGACTAATTGAAAAGAATGCAATCTCACCCCAATGAACAGCTGAAAGTTGAATGGTTCAAGGGCATCCTTGATTTTCCATTGAGGACTGTTGAGCTTGGTTGAAGGTGCCTTGGCAACACGGTGCCTGGCCAATGTTTATCCTTCAACCAGCACACTAAAAATCAGATTATCTGGTCATTATCATATTGCTGCTTGTGAGTGCTTGTTGTGTGCAAATTGAGTGCTGCTTTTCCTACATTACAACAGTGACTACATTGTGACAGTTTGTTGGATCCCATTAGTTACACAAAGAGAGACAAAGTCCGACTGTAGCTTTAAGAAACTTTATTGCAGTACTTCTTGGTTACATCTTCAGCAAAGCAAACTACAACAACACCTGGGCTCTTCTCTCCTCTCCCGCCTGAGCAGGGAAATCAAGCCTTTTCTTATAGTTCTTCATACAAATCAGTGACACCTCCTTTATGTTCCCAATTGGTTTACAAACTCTGCAGTTTCTTGATTGGGGTACTGCCTTGTCACCTTCCCCTCTAGCGGTTTCTCATCCCCCCTATCTCCTTGGACCGTTAGGCTGATTGCTATACAATAGGCTACTATGAAGCAGCTTGCAGCTGTCCTGTTAGTTTTTGCTTGTTAGTCTACTTCTACTGATAAGCTGTCTGTGCAGCCCTGAAACTATGAAGTCAATTCTGATAAGCTGTCTCTGCAGCTCCGAGGTTAGTTTGTTAGTAGTACATGATTGATTAATTATTTCACCTTAAATGTCCCCATATTATTCTGTTCCCACACAGTCCTTCATTAGCAGTAAAAGTGCTTTAGATGTCTAGAGGTTGTGAAAGGCGCTATATAAATCCAAGTCTTTCTTTCTTTATTATCTGGACTGAGAAATTTTACCAGTACTGAGCCAAACTTTTAGCTTCAGGGTGGGCACTAATCATGTGCTGGTTGATTAACCATCCAGTCCCCTCCTCGCCTGAATTTCCTTGTTGGCGGGGTGCAGAATAGGCGGACAAACCATTACGACCTGATTTATGCCCACGTCAACATCAAAGGGTTTGTCCACTGTCTACACCTTAGGCCCACCCTAAATATGTATAAGAGTGTATGTATAATCTTACTGATCATCAGTGTTCTCATTAGCTTCAAATGTTAAAGGGATCTTATAACACTACCGACTTTAAAAATAATCAGAGTTATGACTGAAACAGGGAATTAATGCAGTGATTTTCACCTTTGGAACTAGAGTTAACTCAGGCATAAACTGATTAGGGGATGCTGTGTGGATTTGAACTCATATCCCAGAGGGAAACATATTAAAGAAATCTTTATCCTGTGTCTAATCCATGCTATACATACTTAATGGTTGCACTAAAAGGTGCGTAATTGAAATGGTGCTGGGAACCTTGTCCATTGGGAGCAGATAACATGAATTCAGTCATGTGATTTTCTATCCAGTCCCAATGTTGCACTTCCATTGGGGAGCCTCGTCAGCTGGGAGTGTGATTTTGTAACATTACCCTATGAATGCAAAGAGTTCAATCTTTTCACCCAAAATAATCATTCATTTTAAAAAGTGTTGATGGAGTTCTTCATGCTGTTCAGATGAGTAATGCTGGAAGTGGAATACTCTTGTACTCTGGATACCAAATGCAAGCATCAAGTGTGCGGGATGGTTCTCTGCTCCAGTTCAACAATGTACTTTAACTCTGGTCTCAGAACAGAACTCTGACTACGTAGATATGGATTATTTTTATTCTCAGCACTAGCCATTCATATGGCCTCTCCAAAATGGATTGTTATTTAGTGGCAGTACTTACCGAACAGTGGACAGCATTGTACTTTGCACTTGTGTTGGCGAGAAAATGGATACAAATTGGCCAGACTCATTCCCCTTAAGGCCCTTTACAGCTGACAGAGAGAAGATGACTTTCATTCCATCAGTTTAGACTGGATTGACATCCAAGTTCCAAAGATGAAAAGCCACTGAACCATTCCAGTGCAAAAAAAACTTGTTTCTAATTCAAAATATTAAAACAAAGAAAAACTTATTGAGCTTAAGCAATTTTCTTGATGCAATGTTCTCCAATTTTTAACTTTCAGAGGATGTTGGGTTTCAAGAAATGTAAATGATAGAGCAGGAAGCAAGAATAAGAGAAAGGAAGAAATACCCCTGATGATGATCTCTGGTCATCTTGCGTCTGACTTCTGAATTTTTCAAGGCAAGGCCATGGATATTGTATTAGCTGAGAATGTGCAACCCAAGGTCTTCATTCATTCATTTCTCGAAAAATAACAGCACAGATAGAACATAAACTTTGCAATTTAAAATAGGGTACTTTAGAATGTTAGTAAATGCATTATAATTCTTAAATATTTCTAAGATTGCCAAACTGAGTAGAATGTTATTATATTGTATCTTTAAGGCAAACTAATGGCAGAAAATATGCTAAAATATTTTTTAAAAGGGCGGCATCAGCAAAGTAACAGTGTTTGCCACTGACCTCAAAGAAAGCTGCCCACAAATATCTAGCAGTCTCTGTGGCGTGGATTTTCCTTTTCTGACAGCAGTTTAAATCTGGTGCCAAGTCAAGGTGCTCTCCAGGTGTGCAGCAGCAGTGATGTCAGTAAGCAGGTAAGGAACCAATCACATCTAAGTATCCATACACAGCAAACCAGGAAGTTAAAAGCATTTTATATCCTTCACTTTTCATTTAAATTTTCATACAGCAAAGTAAATGATAATGATTGGATTAAGATAGAAGCTAAAATAAAGAGAAATAAACTTTAAAAAAGATAATTTTAATGATATGTGGATTTTTTTGTCATTATAGAGAAATTTGACATTCCATAAATATGAAACTAGCTTCTGAGGGCCAGTGAGGGTGATGTTAGTCATAGAATCATAGAATGGGTACAGCACAGAAGGAGGCCTTTTTGCCCATCAAGTCTGCCACCTCTCTGCAAGAGCAACTCAACTAGTCCTACTTCCAAGTACACCATTAAAAGCCCAACTACACCTCATTCAACAAGGTATATCTTTTCCAAGAGTTTGTACAGTGAGATTAACAGCGTAAGAGTGGAAATTCTCATTGATTCAATTGATTTCCCATTGATTGTAGTATGGGGGTGCCTCAAAAGTGCAACTTCTGGAGAAGCATAGAATCACTGATGGCAACTTCTGGATTTCTGTGTTATTCTGCGCATGTGTGGACTTCCGAAATTGCTGTTAGTTTCAGTGATGCAATGATGGTGAATGCTGACAGTTTCACCATCATTACCACCGCAAAAGCTGGGCTACAGTAATATCACCTTGTTGTTGGGAAATACTGTGGCTGACAGAAATCTGAAATAAAAACAATGTTTGAAACACTCAGCAGGTCAGACAGTTATAATGAAAGGTCATCGACCTGAAACCTTAACTCCGTTTCTCTCTTCACAGATGCTCCTGACCTGCTGAGTATTTCCAGCATTTTTGGTTGTTATCTTCTTTGATGATTATGTGAGCCCATTGCTTCATTTTGCTTGTGCTCATAATGGTGATTATGACTGAGATCTCCATCAGCTACATCATGTAATAACCCACATAACAGTGGAGTTGATCCTTCCCTGATAATTGAAGTGATTAAAGTTTCTCCCTGTTTCTTTATTAGAATCGTACAGAAAAGAAATTTCAATGTCTAAAGCCCTGCTCCCTAATCATGAACGAATAGCTGCCAAGTAGTGATGTCAGCTGTGGCTTGACTGGTAATACACTTGCCTCTGAATCAGAAGGTTTTGGGTTCAAGTCTCATGCCAGATACTTAAACACCAAAATCTAGGCTGACACTCCAGCGCAGAACTAAGAGGATGATGTTTTCATTTTGGACACTAAGGGAACCAAGGGATAAGGGGATATGGTGGGAAAGTGGAGGTAAGGTAGAAGATCAACCATGATCTTACAGGAGAGCGGAGCAGGCTCGAGGTGCCATTTGGCCTACTCCTACTCCTTTTTTTTAATATTCTTGTGTTCTTACAACAAATTCACACTAGCTGTACTTGGAGAGTATTGGTTGGAATAACATATTCTATTCCATCACATCCCTCACAAGGAGTCTGCTGCTATCTAGTAGTTTTCATTTTATGTGGAGTTTGCAGTGTCCTTTAGAACCATAGAAAGTTTACACCAAAGAAAGAGGCCATTCAGCCCATCGTGTCTGTGCCAGCTAAAAAAACTAGCCACCCAATCTAATCCCACCTTCCAGCACCTGGTCCATAGCCTTTCAGGTCACAGCACTTCAGGTACATGTCTAGGTACCTTTTTAAATGAGTTGAGGGTTTCTGCCTCCACAACCCATCTGGGCAGTGAATTCCAGACACCTACCACCCTCTGGGTGAAAAAGTCATGTTTAGTCATGTCCCCTCTAATCCTTCTATCAATCTCTTAAATTTATGCCCCTTAGTAATTGACCTCTCCACTCAGGGAAACAAGTCCTTCCTGTCTACTCTATCTATGGCCTCATAATTTTGTACACCACAATTAAGTCACCCCTCAGCCTCCTATGTTCTAAGGAAAACAATCCTAGCTTATCCAATACTTACTCATAGCTGCAAATTTCAAGCCCTGGCCACATTCTTGTAAATCTCCTCTGTTCTCTCTCCAAAGCAATTATGTCCTTCCTGTAATGTGGTGACCAGAACTGTATGCAATACTCCAGCTGTGGCCTAATCAGCGGTTTATAAGGTTCCAGCATCATATGCCTGCTTTTGTATTCTATACCTCGGCCAATAAAGGAAAGCATTCCAAATGCCTTCTTCACCACTTTATCTACCTGTCCTGCCACCTTCAGGGACCTATGGATATGCACTCCAAGGTCTCACACTTCCTCTACCCTCAATATCCTCCCATTTATTGTGTATTCCCTTCATTTGTTTGCCCTTCCCAAATGCATTACCTCACACTTCTCAGGATTGAATTCCATTTGCCACTTTTCTGCCCACTCAACCAAACCATTGATATCATTCTGGAATCTACAGCTGTCCTCTTCACTATCAACTAGGTGGCCAATTTTTATGTCATCTGCAAATTTCCCAATCATGCCTCCTACATTTAAGGCCAAATCATTAATATATACTACAAACAGCAAGGACCCAACACTGAGCCCTATGGACAGCCACTGGAAACCACCTTTCATTCACAAAAAAATACGTCGACCATTACCCTTTGTTTCCTGTCACTGAGCCACTTGCCACATTTTCCTGTATCCCAAGGGCTTTTACTTTTCTGACCAGTCTGCCATGTGGGACCTTGTCAAATGCCTTACTAAAATCCATGTAGATAACATCCACTGCACTAGCCTCATCAATTCTCCTTGTTACTTCCTCAAAATATTCAATTAAGTTAGTAAGATACGACCTTCCCTTAACAAATTCATGCTGACTATCCCTGATTAATCCGTGCCTTTCTAAATTATAACATATCCTATCTCTCAGAATTGATTCTAATAATTTGCCCACCACCGAGGTCAGACAGACCGGCCTATAATTATTTGTTCTATCCCTCGCACCCTTTTTAAACAATGGTACAACGTTTGAGACCTCCAATCCTCTGGTACCTTGCCTGTATCTAGTGAGGATTTGAAGATGATCCTCAGAGCATCCGTTATTTCCTCCCTGGCTTCCTTTAACAACCTGGGATGCAATCCATCCGGCACTGGTGATTTATCCACTTTCAAGGGTGTTAGACCCTCTAGTACTTCCTCTCTCATTATGTTTATCATATCTAATATTTCACACTCTTCCTTTTTAACTACAATGTCTGCATCATCCCTCTCCTTTGTGAAGACAGAGACAATGTGCTCATTAAGAACCTTGCCCACACCTTCTGTGTCCATGCATAAGTTACCTTGTACATCTCTGATAGGCCCTACCCTTTCCTTAGTTATCCTCTTGCTCTTAATGTACTGTTAAAACATCTTTGGGTTTTCCTTGATTTTACCTGCCAATATTTTTTCATGTCCTTTCTTTGCTTTTCTAATTTCCTTTTTTACTTCATCCCTGCACTTTCTACACCCCTCTAGGCTTTCTAAAGTATTATGTTTTTTGTGACTGTCAAAATATTTATTTTTTTGCTTTATCTTACCATGTATACTTCTAGATAACTAGTGGGCTCTAGATTTGGCAGTAGCACCCTTTTTCTTTGAGGGAACATGTTTACACAATGCCCATAGAATCTCGCTTTTGAATTCCTCACACTAGTTTGCCACTGATTTTCCTTCAAGTATCTGTATCCAGTCCACTTTCACCAGTTCACCTCTCAGCTTCGTAAAATTTGCCTTCCCCCAATTTAGAACTTTTCCTCCTGTTCCATCCTTGTCCTTTTCCATAATAATGCTAAATCTAACTGTATTATGGTCACAACAATAATGCTACACCCCCTCCATTTTTTATCCCCCTCTCTATATCCAGGGACGTTGAGCTGCCATTTTTGCCCCTCTTTAAGCCAAGTTTCCATTATAGCAATGATATCATGCTGCCATGTGTCTATCTGTGCCCTCAGCTCATCGGCTTTATTTGCTATACCCTTGCCTTTTAATAAATACCTTTTAACACTGTCAAATTCCTGTGCTGCACACTTTTAACATTTGCTTCTTCTGCCTTTCAGAGTCACTTGCTAATTTTCTGTCTCCTGTTCCCTGCCCTGAATTTGTCCTATCTGAAACCGCCCTCATGTTCCCATCCCCCTGCCAATCTAGTTTAAACCATCCCCAACAGCACTAGCAAATCTTTCTCTATTGGATTGTCCATGTCATTGCTGGAGATGTTTATGCCTCATGGTTCTTCATCCTGATTATTACTGATGGATGTATTCTCATTGTGTAGGACCATTGATGATTGGATGACTGAGCCACAGACCAACACTTGGCATTTAATACAGGCAATCATTTCCTTGGCTCTTTTTGTATCATCCACTTCAAGCAAGCTTTACTGTTAAAAAATTATTATCACAAAAAAACACATTATATTGTAGTTTCAGCTAATATATGTAGGAATGATGTCAGCATTAATAATTAATGATTGGAGGAAGGATGAACTCCAAACTTTGTGAATTTTATCATGTGTGTTATTTGGGGTTTTTTTCTGCTTATATTATCTGATAGAACTTCTATCAATAGGAAGCAAAGAGACTATTCAAGATGCTTTTATTGTGGGTTAGAACCATTACTTGAATGTCTCCCTGTCTTCAGGTATAACTTAGTTGAATTGCTGGTTTTATTTACTTACAGATGAAAGCAGTTCATTTCCTTGATTTAATTAGCACATTGTTCCACTGAGGTACAAACACTGCATTACTTCACTGTATAAAGTTATGCATGATTGACACAGAAATGTGAAGTTACTTGTTAAAGTCCCATGGTATAACTGATAGAAAGACAGTACAAAGCAAATTTCTCTCAGGCAGCATTAGCGATATTTGTGTTTGTGCATGTATACTTGTGTGTGTGTGCATGTATGTATGTCTGCATGTCTGTGTGTAAGGCTATTTTTGTGTTTGTGTATGTATATGTGTATTTGTTGTCACATGCTGTTGTCACATGCTGTTGTCAGCTGTGGCTCTGTTGAGTAGTACTCTTGTCGCTGTATCACAGGTTCAAGTCCCTGTCTCGGGTTTGAGCACAAAAATCAAACCTGACACCCCAGCGCATTACTGTTGGAAGTACGGTTTTTTCAGATGTGATGTTAAACCAAGACCCCTGCTTGGTTGGAGTAAATGATCCCATGGTACTATTTTGAAGAAGAGCAGGGGAGTTATCCCTGGTGTTCTAGCCAAAATTTATCCCTCAATCAACTTCACTAAAACAGATTATCTGGTCATTATCACATTGCTGTTTGTGAGAGTTTCCTGTGTGAAAATTGGCTGCCGCATTTCCTACATTTCAACACTGACTACAGTTCAAAAATACTTCATTGGCTGTAAAGCGCATTGCGACGTCCGGCGGTCATGAAAGTGCTATATAAATGCAAGTCTTTCCTATTTCTCTCTTAACAGAGTGTTAATTTACTCCCCAACATTATCAGTGTGCTGCCAGGTGGGAGGCCTCAAAATTGGTCCCAGAGATGTTTACATAGATATAGGCTGCGAAATTTCTCAGAGCTGATCTGATCAATTATTCCTCCTAAATTGTGGTGGATGCCCGTTTACAAGTGGCAATTAGGTTTCTGCCACATTTCCGGCGAAGTATTGCCAGCAAAGCGGGAACAGCTGTTTGGAATTTTCCAGCATAGATATTCTGCCTTGATTTCGTGATAAAATAATGAGTGATGTTTTAATGCCAGCAAACAGCACAGAATGTAACTTTTATATTTTGGGATCTATTGAATAATTTTGGAATAGAAGGAATTGAGTAAAAGACTTAGGGCTAGGAATCAGTCCGCATTGTCTTCTGGGCGTGGGAGTCGCGATTCATAATCTGTCAGCACCCATTGCAGTGGAGATACGCAGCATGCAGATTTCATGCTGCCTCCTCATTTAAATGATAGGAGTGGCAGCCCATGCTGCTGGCTGGCTGTACGCTCAACAAAGAGTCTAAGATCATGTGAGGCTAGCACGTGTTCCAGATAGCCTCCAGCTCTTAAAAGCAGTCTGTCTCTCTTAAAGTGAAGCTTAACTGGATCAGAGAAGGCTGCTGATGAATGATATAGGTGCAATTCTAAACAAGGGAAATGAAACAAATGGAACAACAGGCCAGGGAGAGGGCTCCCAGGTTCACAAATGCAGTGTTGGAGTCATTAGTGACTGAGGTGGACAGAAGAAAATGTCAAGTTTCTCCGGGGTGGGGAAGGGGGAAGGTGGGGTGGGAGGTGGTGCCAGGAGTCCCTCAGGACAAACCCTCTGAAGGGAATGGGAGCAGGAGGCAATGGAGGTCAGTACCCACAGTCTGGCCACGAGGACCTGGCAACAGTGATGGAAGAAGTTTAGTGACCTCACACGTGTGGTCAAGGTCAGTGTATCTTCTCATCACATTTCATACCCACCAAACCACCAACCTCTCATGCTGATCAATGCAGCACTCCCCTATCACGCACCTAACAGCAGTCCCTAACATTCAGGACTCACAGCTAACATTCACATACTCCATCTCACCCGCACACACCTTCCAATGATGCCAGTCTCACACCTACCTCTCAATGCTTCTACGTACCTCCAGCTGGTCAGCTATGGCTGGGACAAATTCAGTGCAACACAAACACTGACATTCTTCCCTCTCTCTTGCAAGACAAGGTCACCTGTTACAGGAGGAACAGAGACTGATGGGAGGGCAGGCATTCCTTCATCTGCTGAGCCCGAGGGAAAAGTACTGTCACCACAAGGACTGCAGCAGCTCAAGGAACAGGCAGACCACTGCCTTCTCAGGACAATGAGGGACGAGCGATGAATGCCAGCCTTGTTAGCATTGCCCACATCCTGACAGCAAGTTTTTAAAAAATGGAACGGAATGGGGTTTAGTAGAACAGCATGATATAATGTGAAACCCAGCAAGTAGATTACTGCAATTGAGGTCATTATTAGCCCTGAGGTAGATAACTCTGTGAGGACATGATATAGAAACAATACAACTTCCAGATTAAACCTTGCTTGCAAACCACAAAAAGTGAAGATGGTTTGATTAATTCCCCCAAGCTCTCTGACTCATTAGTTGTTCACAGCTGCTTCTCTCTTTCTTCATCCCTTGCTCTCTTTCTCTCTCATACACACACTCCTCTCCCCTTTCTCTCTCTCTCACTCTCAGGGAATATTTTCGTCTCCAATTGATAAAAAAAATTTCAGTCAGAAGAGACCAAGCACTTCAGAAAATTAATGATCTGGGAATATTCTGATTGGACCTGTAGGATCATAAGGTGTTGTTTTGATAAAGTAAATGCAGATTCAAGAAACATTTTCCACTCTAACTTTCTCTTCACTGTGTTATACTGTATGAATGATTCCAAACCAGGCTTTCAGCTAGGGGCCACAAAATGCAACCTTTTATACAGCACCATTTGTTTCTGTAAAATAAATGTATGTTAGGTGTAGTAGGTCCCAAAATTTTATGAAACAAGATAAGATACTGTTTTCAATGCTGCTCCACCACTACAGATCCACAGGAACAGAATATTAGCTTACAGGTATGGTATTTCAGGCTAAATCACCCGATGCACTTCTCGGAACCATAGGGACGATTTTTAACTGCCAGCTCCTGTTCCTCATCTGAGAAAAGTGCAGTCAGCAATTGAAAATTGGAAAGCCACCTCAGCTGACCCACTGCCTGATGCAATTTTCAAACAGGCCTAAAAATGGGTGAGCAGCTGTTACCTATACAAGATTATCACACAGCTAACGCCAAACAGTGTTTATGGCCACAGGTAGGGCCTTTGAACTCAATTGGGAAAAAAACTTTATATCGGACAATGAAAGGAAAACCACAAAACAAATAAAGGGCTGATACTGCTTCATTACCTTGAAATAGCCTCTTCAAAAAAATTATGACATTGTAGTAGATTTACTTTAGTTTGAGAAACATTTTATATCTCCAATGCCAATTTTACCATCATAACCCTTGAGCAATTTACTAACAGTCAACTGTGATTCAATTAGTAGCAGTTTTGCCTCTGATTCTGGAAGGTTGTGGATTCAAGTTTCACTCCAGGAACTTGAGCACAACTATCTAGGCTGATACTCCAGTGCAGTACTGAGAGATAGAGGCCTGCTCAGGTCGAGAAAAAAGAACCCGACCCAAACCCAACCGAAACACAGCGGATCCGAGCCCGACCTGGCCCGAGTCCCTCCGATTTTGCCCTGAGCCCGACCCGACCCGACCCGAACCCGCCCCGACTCGACCTGACCCGAGTCCGACCCAAACATCCCTTTACTTAGCTTCCGACTGGGAAGCTCCATGAAGCTGCAGCGCATGCGTGATGATGCCATTGTGACGTCACTCGCTCACTGCGCTGACTCAGTTTCCTCCCGGACTCCCAGCTCAAGTAAGTTTTTTTATTTTTAATACTTACCGGCAGAGCACTTACTGTGCGTGTCCGGCCCGACCCGACTTGACCTGGATTCGGCCCGGCCCGACCCGACCCGAGCCCGAAAGCCGGAGCCTGAAGTTGGGTCCGACCCGACCCAAACTCGACCCATGTTGTCAGGTCCCGTCGGGTTCGGGTCGGGTTGCAGGCCTCTACTGAGAGAGTGCTGCACTATTGGAGGTGCTATCCTGCAGATAAGATGTTACAGTGAAAACTTGCCTGTCCACTCAGGTGGACGCAAAAATCCCGTGGCACTGTTTCAAAGAAGAGCCAGGGAGTTTTTCCTGGTGACCGAGCAATATTTACCTCAACCATCATCACTATAATTAGATTACATGTTTATTATTTGTGGGCCCTTGCTGTATGCAGATTGGCTGCTGGATTTCCTATATTACTACAGTGACCACACATCAAAATTTTGTGTTAACTAAAATTGGCTGTTAACTGCTTTTAGATGTCTGAGGTCATGAAAGGCACTATGTAAATGCAAACCAGTTTTCATGAAGCTGAAATACACTAATGGATTTTTATTGTGGGATTCTTATCACTGGTAATTAATCAAATGTTGCTGAAGTTTGGATCAAATTGATTAAGAATTGTGGTAATATCAGTGTGTTAGTCATAGATGATATTAATCTGGTATTGACTTAATAATGACAATTGTTTGCCTTGTACCATGCAACTCCAAAATGCACAATCAAATGCAATGTGAAGGCTGCATTGTCAACATTGGCACTAGGGTAGTGTATTGTTAGTCACTGCAAGTAAGTGTATAAGTACCCTGAGCTCAGTTTCATGCAGACAGTACCATTGTATTCAACTTACCCAGTAATCAATTTTTCTCAAGGATATTTACCTGGCTGTTGTCTGCATTTGGTTCAGATTGAGTTAATACTCCTGCAGTTCCCATATGAACCTCAACAGTTCAAGCCAGTTGTGCCAAGTCTGTACTACAGCATCATAATAACAAACTCTCTGGAGGATTCTCAGTTTGCCTGTTTAGGATCATCGTTCCTCTGGGAAGACACGAAGAGGCTCAGTACAGGAAGAATATAACAAGCTGCTTAGACCTTACACTTGTTATCTTTCACTAACACTTGAAATATCTTCATGCAGTTTTACAAATAGTAACTTCCTACAAACAGATGAAACACTGAAAACTAGTAAGAAGTAAGAAGTACAGAAACGAAAAGTATATTCAGTTACTAATGTGAGAGTGAGCTATTGCATATTGTTTCAGCTGTGTGTTTAAATAAACATAATTTTTTTGGATGCACAATTTCCTACACAATACGTTCTTAAATCTTAGTTGTACTAATAGAGGTTGCTGAGCAGAAATCAGGTTGTTGCCCCTTACCTATCTTGAGAAACCCAGGGGAAGGCCAAATATTCATAAAGATTGATACTATAAGTCAGGAGAAAACCAGGTAAATCAGATGTAGTGATTAATTAACAATCAGCTTGGCTTTCAAAGGCTGAAGAGAAAGGAAAGAATGAGAGAATTAAAAAGTTTCAAACTTTTTGGTGAGCATGGAAAAACCAGAAGCTGATACATTTTAGACCATTGCACACCTTTTAGCTTACGACCAGGTCACTTGCCTTGACTCTTGGCTGAGGAGTAAGAAAATTTAAATCATATTAATCGCCCCTGTCGGAAGCTCTTGGGTCACTTCATGCATCTCTGAGACTTAGTTATTTTGGACTGGGCATTGAACATCAGAATCAAGGTCAGAAAGGGACCTTGCTTTGGATTGGAGGCTGCTGCAGAGTTGTCCTCAGTTAACCTGGCTATACCAGATTAATAATGATCCGATGGAATGCTGACACTTGGAATGAAGCCATACAGTGCAGTCATGGATAGACGATGCGACGGATTTCTGCTGTCTAAGCATAATTTCTTGTTTGTTCGTGGAATGGTTTCTGATTTGGGAAGATGTATTAAAAAAAAGAGAAAGGTGAAAATAACTCACTAAGAGTTCAACAAATGTTTCCTTCATTTTTCTCTGTTTATTTTGTTTCACATTAAATTTCATCTCGTCATTTCAACATAGAATGGGTAAGCTGAACATTTCCATTCAGCGCAGCCTACACTCTGGATCCAGCGGAGATAAGACTAAAATGTTGCCAACAATCTCAGACCATATATCAGGTATAAGTTTGTGATAACAATAGATCATCACAGTAATGATAATGCTCTCCTAATGTGAAAGTGAGCTGGATAATTTAAGAGTGACAAAGTTAGAATGGAGCCAATAACAGTTCTGGAGTAGAAGGATCTTTTTCCTCCTACACTGCTGTATATTGTCTATTCATGATGCAAGCATCAAAAGAAAATGTTACATTTAATAGCTTTACTCCTCAAAAAGTACTGAAAAGGAAATAAACCTTCAAAATATGAACTGACCAAGATAAAAACAATATATTTTTTTGAAATCATGGTAACTACTCGATTACAAAGCTATCTCACATCATCATGGGTTAATTTTCATCCTTCGCGCTGCTGGCATATCAGGAATTAAGGCTGGCTCACAGCGCCTATGATTTTATGTACATTGCTTTTACCTCAAGTCCTGTTGTCACTGCGCACCGCCAATTCTGGCCTCTTGAGCATTCTCAATTTTAATCTCTCCGCCATGGGATAGATTTCGAACAGATCTAGCAACTTAAAACTGGGCATCCATGAGGCGCTGTGGGCCATCAGCAGCAGCAGAATTGTACTCAACCACAATCTGTAATCTCAAGGCCCTGCATATCTCCCACTCTACAATTACCATCAAGCCTGGGGACCAACCCTGGGTCAATGAAAAGTGCAGGAGGGCATGCCAGGAGCAGCACCAGGCATACCTGAAAATGAGGTGTCAGCCCAGTGAAGCAACAACACAGGACTACTTGCGTGTCAACAGTGGAAGCAGCATGTGATAGACAGAGCTAAGCGATCCCACAACCAACGGATCAGACCTCAGATCTGCAGTCCTGCCACATCCAGTCGTGAGTGGTAGTGGACAATTAAACAACTGACAGGAGGTGGACGCTCCACAAATATTCCCATCCTCTACGATGGGGGAGCCCAGCACATCAGTGCAAAAGACAAAGCTGAAGCATTTGCATCCATTTTCAGCCAGTAGTGCCAAGTTGATGATTCATCTCGGCCTCCTCCTGAGGTCCCCAGCATCACAGATGCCAGACTTCAGCCAATCCGATTCACTCCACATGATATCAAGAAACGGCTGAAGGCACTGGATACTTCAAAGTCTATGGGCCCTGATAACATTCCGGCAATAGTTCTGAAGGCCTGTGCTCCAGAACTAGCTGCGCATCTAGTCAAGCTGTTCCAGTACAGCTAAAACAATGGCATCTACCCAGCAATGTGGAAAATTGCCCAGCTATGTCCTGTGCACAAAAAGCAGGATAAATCCAACTAGGCCGATTACTGCCCTATCAATCTACTCCTGATCATCAGCAAAGTAATGGAAGGGGTTGTCAACAGCGCTATCAAGCAGCATTTGCTTAGCAATAACCTGCTCACTGATGCTCAGTTTGGGTTCTGCCAGGGCCACTTAGCTCGGACTTCATTCCAACCTTGGTCCAAACATGGACAAAAGGGCTGAACTCCAGAGGTGAGGTGAGAGTAATTGCCATTGATACCAAGGCATCATTTGACCGAGGATCGCATCGAAGAGCCCTAGCAGAACTGGAGTCAATGGGAATCGGGCGAAAACTCTCTGCTGGTTGGAGTCATACCAAGCACAAAGGAAGATAGTTGTAGTTGTTGGAGGTCAATCATCTCAGTCCCAGGACATCACTGCAGGAATTCCTCAGCTGCTTCATCAATGACCTTCCCTCCATCATAAGGTCAGAAGTGGAGATGTTTGCTGATGATTGCACAATGTTCAGCACCATTCGCGACTCCTCAGATACTGAAGCAGCCCATGTCCATATGCAGCAAGGCCTGGACAACATCCAGTCTTGGGCTGATAAGTGGCAAGTAACCTTCGTGCCACACAAGTGTCAAGCATTGACTATCTCAAACAAGAGAGAATCTAACCATCTCCCTTTGATGTTCAAAGGCATTACCATTGCTGAATCCCTTCTATCAACATCCTAGGGGTTACCATTGACCAGAAACTGAACTGGAGCAGCCACATAAATGCTGTGGCTACAACAGAAGGTCAGAGGCTGGGAATTCTACGGTGAGTAACTCACCTCCTGTCTCCCCAATGCTTGTCCACCATTTACAAGGCACAAGTCAGGAGTATGATGGAATGCTCTCCACTTGCCTGGATGGGTGCAGCTCCAACAACACTCAAGAAGCTCAACAGCATCCAGGACAAAGCAGCCCACTTGACTGGCACCCCATCCACCACCTTCAACATTTACTCCCTTTACCGCAGTGGCGGCAGGGTGTACCATCTACAAGATGCACTGCAGAAACGCACCAATGCTCCTTCGACAGCATCTTCCAAACCTGCAACCTCTACCACCTAGAAGAACAAGGGCAGCAGATGCATGGGAACAGCACCACCTGCAAGTTCCCCTCCAAGTCACACACCATCCTGACTTGGAACTATATCGCCGTTCCTTCATTGTTGCTGGGGCAAGTTCCTGGAACTCACTTCCTAACAGCACTGTGGGTCTACCTACCCCAAGGATTACAGCGGTTCAAGGAAGGCAGCTCACCACCACCTTCTCAAGGTCAATTAGGGATGGGCAGTAAATGCTGGCCTTGCCAGCGATGCCCACATTCCCCAAACGAATATTAAAAAAATGGCGTCCATGCCGTCTGCTGTCTAAGCCCTGAGCTCTGGAACACCCTCCCTATGTCTCTCCACCTCTCTTCCTCTCTTTCCTCCTTTAAGACGTCCCTCAAACCGACCTCTTTGAGCAAGCTTTTGGTCATCTGGTCTAATATCCTCTTATGTGCCTTGATGTCAAATTTTGTTTCCGAATGTTCCAGTAAAGCACCTTGGGATGTTTAATTATTTTAAATAAGTTATATAAATGCACATTGTTGTCGTTGTTATCTGTTTACATACTTAGAGCAGTTTATATATCTGAATCTTTAAGTATTGGAGAATGCAATGAGCAATAGTGAGGTAACCAGGTACAAACTCCTTACCTGTAAATATCCCACTGTCTGATCTCTTGATAAGTTGTGCAGTCAATTCATCTGAGCTGATTTTTCTTGATCCCTGCCTAACAGATGGAAATATAATAAAATGTGAGCTTGCCCACTTTGGCAGAAAGAATAGAAAAGCAGTATATTATTTAAATGGAGAGATTGCAGATCTCTGCAGCACACAGAGGGTTCTGAATATCCTCGTACATGAAGCATAAAATGTTAGTATGCAGGCACAGCAAGTAATTAGGAAGGCAAATGGAATGTTGGTGTTTATTGCAAGGGGAATGGAATATAAAAGTAAGGTTGTTTTGCTATAGTTGTACAGGGCGTTGGTGAGACCACATCTGGTATACAGTTTTGGTCTCCTTACTTAAGAAAGGATATAATTGCATTAGAAGCAGTTCAGAGAAGGTTCATCGACTGATTCCTGAGATGAAGGGGTTATCTTATGAGGAAAGATTGGACAGGTTAGGCTTGTATCCGTTGGAGTTTAGAAGAATGGGAGGCAATCTTATTGAAACATACAAGATCTTGAGGGTATGTACGTATGTATGTAAAATCGTCTTGCAGCCAATCATGTATGTTTTACAGTTCTCAGAAGGCATAAAGGTGATGAGATTTTGGTCCAGATGAAAGCATGAGCAATGACACAGAGTTTATTGATTTTGAAAAGCAAGAATTCACATAGGCAAATATAATTCATCTGTTTTTGCTGTGCTGGCTTGCAAGCTTGATCCACCAAAACGGGACAGATCATTAGCGGGACAGCATCATTTTATAAGCCAATATAGTAGTTTGAAGAGTAAATGCCCTCAGCCATTGTATATTAGATACAGAATCTGTGGGATTAGGTTGCTCACTTGATACATTGCAATAATAGCAGTTGTGAAATGAGATACCAGCAGTTTATATTACTTGCTGCAAAAGAATCAACTGCTACACACATGCTCCAAGGGGAATAGCGGATCAGTAGCTGTGGAATCCTATTTTTCTAATGTGGAAACTTCAGTCAATGATAGGATAGCCCAAAGCTCTGACTAGTACACAGCTTACTGGCATAAAATCTTTCGAGGGACAAATGATTACCATACAATTATAAAAGTTATCAGAAACCTTTAGATAATAGGAATTCACACGGTTTTGTTCCTACACATATTGAAGTAAAATGTCTAAACTTGTTTTATTTAATGCAATTGTATTACCAGAATTATATTTTTTTGCTTGTAGCCCAGTGGCTGATTTCAAGAACAAAGAACAAAGAACAGTACAGCACAGGAACAGGCCATTCGGCCCTCCAAGCCTGCGCCGATCTTGATGCCTGCCCAAACTAAAACCTTCTGCACTTCCGGGGACCATATCCCTCTATTCCCATCCTATTCATGTATTTGTCAAGATGCCTCTTAAACGTCATTATCGTACCTGCTTCCACCACCTCCCCCAGCAGCAAGTTCCAGGCACTCACCACCCTCTGTGTAAAGAACTTGTCCCGCACATCCCCTCTAAACTTTGCCCCTCTCACCTTAAACCTATGTCCCCTAGTAACTGACTCTTCCACCCTGGGAAAAAGCTTCTGACTATCCACTTTGTCCATGCCTCTCATAACTTTGTAAACCTCTATCATGTCACCCCTCCACCTCCGTCGTTCCAGTGAAAAAAATCCGAGTTTATCCAACCTCTCCTCATAGCTAATTCCCTCCAGACCAGGCAACATCCTAGTAAACCTCTTCTGTATCCTCTCCAAAGCCTCCACATCCTTCTGGTAGTGTGGCGACCAGAATTGCACGCAATATTCTAAGTGTGGCCTACCTAAAGTTCTGTACAGCTGCAACATGACTTGCCAATTTTTATACTCTATGCCCCGACCAATGAAGGCAAGCATGCCGTATGCCTTCTTGACTACCTTATCCACCTGCGTTGCCACTTTCAATGACCTGTGGACCTGTACGCCCAGATCTCTCTGCCTGTCAATACTCCTAAGGGTTCTGCCATTTACTGTTTACTTCCCACCTGCATTAGATCTTTCAAAATGCATTACCTCACATTTGTCCGGATTAAACTCCATCTGCCATTTCTCTGCCTAAGTCTCCAACCGATCTATATCCTGCTGTATCCTCTGACAATCCTCATCACTGTCCGCAACTCCACCAACCTTTGTGTCGTCCGCAAACTTACTAATCAGACCAGCTACATTTTCCTCCAAATCATTTATATATACTGCAAAGAGCAAAGGTCCCAGCACTGATCCCTGCGGAACACCACTAGTCACATCCCTCCATTCAGAAAAGCACCCTTCCACTGCTACCCTCTGTCTTCTATGACAGAGCCAGTTCTGTATCTATCTTTCCAGCTCACCTCTGATCCCGTGTGACTTCACCTTTTGTACCAGTCTGCCATGAGGGACCTTGTCAAAGACTTTACTGAAGTCCATATAGATAACATCCACTGCCCTTTCTTCATCAATCATCTTTGTCACTTCCTCAAAAAACTTAATCAAATTAGTGAGTCACGACCTCCCCTTCACAAAACCATGCTGCCTCTCGCTAATAAGTTTGTTTGTTTCCAAATGGGAGTAAATCCTGTCCCGAAGAATCCTCTCTAATAATTTCCCTACCACTGATGTAAGGCTCACCGGCCTATAATTTCCTGGATTATCCTTGCGACCCTTCTTAAACAAAGGAACAACATTGGCTATTCTCCAGTCATCTGGGACCTCACCTGTAGCCAATGAGGATGCAAAGATTTCTGTCAAGGCCCCAGCAATTTCTTCCCTTGCCTCCCTTAGTATTCTGGGGTAGATCCCATCAGGCCCTGGGGACTTATCTACCTTAATGCTTTGCAAGACACCCAACACCTCCTCCTTTTTGATAATGAGATGACTGAGACTATCTACACTCCCTTCCCTAGGCTCATCATCCACCAAGTCCTTCCCTTTGGTGAATACTGATGCAAAGTAATCATTTAGTACCTCGTCCATTTCCTCTGGCTCCACACATAGATTCCTTTCTCTGTCCTTGAGCGGGCCAACCCTTTCCCTAGTTACCCTCTTGCTCTTTATATATGTATAAAAAGCCTTGGGATTATCCTTAATCCTGTTTGTCAGTGACCTTTCATGACCCCTTTTAGCCCTCCTGACTCCTTGCTTAAGTTCCTTTCTACTGTCTTTATATTCCTCGAGGGATTCGTCTGTTCCTAGCCTTCCAGCCCTTACAAATGTTTCCTTTTTCTTTTTGACTAGGCTCACAATATCTCGCGTTATCTAAGGTTTCCGAAACTTGCCAAACTTATCCTTCTTCCTCACAGGAACATGCTAGTCCTGGAATCTAATCAACTGACATTTGAAAGACTCCCACATGTCAGATGTTGATTTACCCTCAAACAGCTGCCCCCAATCTAAATACTTCAGTTCCTGCCTAATATTGTTATAATTAGCCTTCCTCCAATTTAGCACCTTCACCTGAGGACTACTCTTATCCTTATCCACAAGTACCTTAAAACTTATGGAATTATGGTCACTGTTCCCAAAATGCTCCCCTACTGAAACTTCGACCACCTGGCCGGGCTCATTCCCCAATATCAGGTCCAGTATGGCCCCATCCCTAGTTGGACTATCTACATATTGTTTCAAGAAGCCCTCCTGGATGCTCCTTACAAATTCTGCCCCATCTAAGCCCCTAGAACTAAGTGAGTCCCAGTCAATATTGGGGAAGTTAAAATCACCCACCACTACAACCCTGTTACCTTTACATCTTTCCAAAATCTGTCTACATATCTGCTCCTCTACCTCCCGCTGGCTATTGGGAGGCCTGTAGAAAACCCCCAACAGCGTGACTGCATCCTTCCTATTCCTGAGCTCCACCCATATTGCCTCGCTGCACGATCCCTCCGAGGTGTCCTCCCACAGTACAGCTGTGATATTCTCCTTAACAAGTAATGCAACTCCCCCACCCCTTTTACATCCCCCTCTATCCTGCCTGAAGCTTCTAAATCCTGGAACATTTAGCTGCCAATCCTGTCCTTCCCTCAACCAAGTCTCTGTAATGGCAACAACATCATAGTTCCAAGTACTAATCCAAGCTCTAAGTTCATCTGCCTTACATGTTATACTTCTTGCATTGAAACAAATGCAGTTCAGACCACCAGTCCCACTGTGCTCCTCAACATCTCCCTGCCTGTTCTTCCTCTTAGTCTTACTGGCCTTATTTACTCGTTCCCCCTCATTTATTTCACTTGCTTTCCTACTGCTCTGGTTCCCACCCCCCGCCATACTAGTTTAAACCCTCCCGAGTGATGCGAGCAAACCTCGCAGCCAGGAACCTGCCCCTCCAGTTTAGATGCAACCCGTCCTTCTTGTACAGGTCCCATCTGTCCCTGAAGAGATCCCAATGGTCCAGATATCTGAAACCCTCCCTTCTACACCAGCTGTTCAGCCACGTGTTTAGCTGCACTATCTTCCTATTTCGAGCCTCACTGGCACGTGGCACGGGGTGTAATCCAGAGATTACAACCCTAGAGGTCCTGTCTTTTAACTTTCTACCTAACTCCCTAAACTCCCCTGCAGGACCTTATCACTCTTCCTGCCTATGTTGTTGGTACCGATGTGTACCACAATGTCTGGCTGTTCACCCTCCCCTTTCAGAATGCCCCCTGTCCGTGCAGAGACATCCTTGACCCTAGCATCAGGGAGGCAACATACCATCCTGGAGTCTCTTTCACGTCCACAGAAGCACCTATCTGTGCCCCTGACCTTTGAGTCCCCTGTGACTATTGCTCTTCTGCTCTTTGTCCCTCCCTGCTGAACAACAGTGCCAGCCGTGGTGCCACTGCTCTGGCTGCTGATGTTTTCCCCTGATAGGCTATCCCCCCAACAGTATCCAAAACGGTATACTTGTTAGAGAGGGGGATAGCCACAGGGGATTCCTGCACTGACTGCCTGCCCCTTCTAGCAGTCACCCATCTATCTGCATGCACCTTGGGTGTAACCACTTCTCTAAAACTCCTGTCTGTGATGCTCTCTGCCACCTGCATGCTCCTAAGTGCATCCAGTGGTCGCTCCAACCGATCCATGCGGTCTGTGAGGAGCTGCAACTGGGTACACTTCCTGCAGATGTAGTCATCCGGAATGTTGGAAGCGTCACGGACCTCCCACATTTCACAGGTGAAGCACTTGACCCCTCTAACTGTCATTTCTAGCACTAATTAATAAATTAATTTAAGATAAATAAATACTTATTAAATCCTTACTAAATTGTTATAACTATATGGTCCCTAGTGCTAGATTCCTACAATAAATATTAAATGCTAACTAAATACAGTAATCTCCTCCCTCTGGTTTAGTTACTCTACTTATTAATTAGTTAATTAGGGTTTTAATCAATTTTTATCAATGTTTCATTTTCAAATTCACAAATTTCTTTGAGTGTTTCATTAATTTCAGGTTGTGATCTTCTTGTTAGTCTTACAAAATTATCTTGGTTTGTCAGCTCGTAGCTGGGACCTGAAAATTAATTCTACAGGTAAGGAAGCATTTATTAAAAAGCACAAAAAATAGAAGAGTGCACTTGTAGCTGCTGGAGTACTGCCTCTTGATGGTGGATTAAAGGTTTTGGATATTAGATATAATGACAGACTGAGGCCAGAGGCAATATCATGAGGGCAGATGCTTGTGAAGTTGATGTTGGTGTTTGTTGCGAGTAATAGTGGACTGAAAAAAATTCTGGAGTGTGGAGGGATTTTTCTGGAACTTTCTTATCACATAATGAATGCAACAGCAACCTTGTTTTGTAAGATGATCTGAGATTCTCAAGCAATTTCAATTCAGCTGCCCGTTCTACATCATCTCTCCCAATTTTCATTTATGTTGAAGGTATAATTACCCTGGTGGAGTTTTGATTAAGGCCATTCCATCGCTCAAAACAAGAAGCTGCAATTGGAATTAGACTGCTGATGTGCGCATATAGAATCATAGAACGTTACAGCACAGTAAGAGGCCACTTGGCCCATGGTGTCTGCGCTGGCCAGAAAAAAAAGAGCCACCCAGCCTAATCCCACTTTCCAGCATTTGGTCGATAGTCTGCAGGTTACAGCACTTCAGGTTCACATCCAGGCACCTTTTAAATAGGATGACATCTTCTGCCTCTACCACCCTTTCAGGCAGTGAATTCCAGACCTCCACCACTCTCTGGGTGAAAAACATTTTCCTCATCTCCCCTCTAATCCTCCTACCAATCACTTTAAACCTGTGCCTACTAGTCACTGACCCCTTTGTTAAGGTAAATATAGAAATATATGTAAGATAAATATAGCATATCCCAGGCTATTGAAGGAAACTTTCACAACATCAAGAACCTGGTAGCTACAGTGCCTTCATTATTTTTTTATGTATTTTTGCACAGTTAAAAAGTAGTGTGTGCTTTTGAATGTTTCATGATCTTGTATATCTACCTTACTGGTTTCCCGCTGCATTTTAAAGGATTTTGTAATGGTGCTGGAGAAACCAGCTAAGGTTTAGTGGCTCACTGATTCAAAGGTGATTTATGTAACTTGCACACTTTAGTTGTAATTGAGAGATATAGCCAGTGCAGTAAAGCAATCTTCACAGAGAAATAAACTATCAGCAGTAAACTAGAAATGCTGTATCCACCCAATAATACCAACACTGTAACCTTATCACATTGAGAATTTAAAGCTCGTTTTACGTTATTCTTTTATTCTTTCGGATTCTGTGAGCCTGATACCTACTAGCTGGCTCCCAGTATTTATTCTGTTAAGTGCATGTTCAATAGCTCGGCAGTAGACTCATTGTTATGGACATTGTGGGGGTTGGGGAGAGTCAGGGGTGGCAATGTGTGGGTCTCAGTATCTATTTAAAGAAAATCAATATAAAGCAGTTATAAAAACTTCAGAGCAACATAGCCTACCATTCAATGAGATCATGGCTAATCTGTGACCTAAATGGTTAACAAAAATCTATCATTCTCAGTTTTAAAATTAACAATTGATCTGGCATCAATTGCCATTTTCGGATGAGATTTCCAAACTTCTACCTGGCTTTGCGTGAAGAAATTTGTCCTAATTTCACTCCTGATAGGTACGGATCTAATTTTTAGACTATGGCCAGAATTTTACACCCCCAGACAGGAGCGGGCTGGTGGTGGGGTATGGGGGTGGGGGTAGGTGTCGTAAAATTGAATGGGAGGCAGGGGTGGGCCGCTCCCGATGCCTTCCCACCCCAGCTGCAATTTTATCGGGGTGCTGGCGGTGAGAAATGGCCTGCCCACCCCAGGCCAATCAAGGGGCTTAAGTGGCCAATTAACTGTCACTTAAGGGCCTCCTCCTGCCACCGCTGGTATTTTACCAGCAGCCGGCGGGCGCCTCAGGTCCCCCAGAAGGCCATCCTCCATGTGGGCTGGGGGGCCCCCTCCTGATTGGGCACCCTGTGCCTCATGGACAGCCTCCCTGAATCCCCAACCACCCCCACAGAAATAAAGTCCCCACCCCTCCCAACCAACCCCCCTTGCCTTGCCAGGGCCCAGCTCATTGTCCCAGGAAAGGCCACACAAACTTACCTTTTTTTCAGGGCTGGCATCCGTGATCCTACTGTTAGCTGGGTGCAGTCCCAGCAGTGGCCACCACTCCCGGTGGTGCTGCTGGGACTGAGAACGCTGGCCTGCTGATTAGTCGGCAGCTCTTGGAGGCGGGACCTCCTGGCATGGCTCCCAGGCCCAGCAGACGTGGGCTCGCCCCTGAATTTTTGGCTGGTGGGTGGGGCCTCCGACCCAATGTAAAATTCCGGCTTATGTCCTGTAGTCCTCAACTCCCCAACCAGCAGAACTAGTTTCTCTCCATTTACCCCTTAATAGCTTGAAAACCTCGATCAAATCACTTCTTAACCTTTTAAACTGCAGAGAATACAATCCTAGTTTGTGTAATCTCTCCTCCTAATGTAACACTTGGAGTCCAGGTATCATTGTAGTAAATCCACTCTGCATTTCCTCTAAGGCCAATATATCCTTCCTAAGGAGTGGCATGAAAAACTGCTCACCATTCTCCAGATGTGATCTAATCAGGGCTTTGTCTATCTGAAGCACGACTTCTACCCCCTTGTATTCCCCCCCCCCTGAGTTCTCTAGATATAAAAGCCAGCTTTCCATTAGCCTTTTTGATTATTTTTTGTACCTATTTATGACATTTGATGATCTATGTACCTGGACACCAAGTCTCTTTGGACCTCCATTGATTCGAGCTGTTCACCATTTAGAAAGTACCCTGTTCTATTTTTTACAGATCCAAAGTGGATGACCTCACATTTGCCGACATTGAAATTCATTTGCCAGTTTTGCTCATTTACTTACTCTATTGTTGTGCTAGGCCCCCACCTGCCAAGAATGAGGCACATTAATGTTGTCATGAACATTGATTTTAAACGGTTACTGCAGTGAAGAAAGGACTTGTTAAACAGATCAGCCGTGGCTGGAAAAGACATTTGCTTATTAACAGACGGTGTTTGGAAGGACAAAGCAGCCATTCCCTAACACATTCAACCCACAATGGACTTTTGATCACCAGACTTTGAAGGTGGGGGAGCTCGTATTCCAGGTTGACTGCTAAGATGGTCGAATATACAAACGGACATGGTCAAACCAACTAGTCACATGATTAACCTGCTGGGCAACCTGAGTTTTTGGAATTTGTATGAACAGTTTGGGCAGAAAGTAGAATGCTCCTGGACTGAGAAGATTTCTCCTGGCTGGCTCGCCATAGCCTCTCCTGTCTGCCTGCTCCCATCCCTTTCTCACAAGCCTCTGAATCCACTGAAGACACATGAACCCCAAGAGAGAAAAGTCTCCTACAGCGAATGAGGTTTAAGAAGAATACTGGGCCCCAGTGAAAAGCAAGATCTACCTACAAACAAGGACTCTACAGTGAGCTCCAAGAACCATAACAGCAACTCTTCAGATATTGCCTCAAACCTTTCCACTTTATTTTTTCTGCTCTTTTCTGTCTCTATTTGCATGTGTATATCGCATATGCATGCTAGCATGGGCGCGTTGTGTATCTGTAGGTGTCAAAAAAATTAGAGTTTAAGTTTAATAAATTTCAACTTTTCTTCATTAAATCTAAGATGGCACAGTGGCGCAGTGGTTAGCATTGCAGCCTCCCAGCTCCAGCGACCCGGGTTCAGTTCTGGGTACTGCCTGTGTGGAGTTTGCAAGTTCTCCCTGTGACCGTGTGGGTTTCCGTCGGGTGCTCCTGTTTCCTCCCACAGCCAAAGACTTGCAGGTTGATAGGTAAATTGGCCATTGTAAATTGCCCCTAGTGTAGGTAGGTGATAGGAGAATGGTGGGGATGTGGTAGGGAATATGGGATTGATGTAGGATTAGTATAAAGGGTGGTTGTTGGTTGGTACAGACTCGGTGGGCCGAAGGGCCTGTTTCAGTGCTGTATCTAAAATAAAAATAAAGCCTATTTGTGCTGGTTTCTTTGCCTTATAATTGGAAAGCAGTGAACAAGGATTCACCAAGGGGGTGCTAAACACACAGTGTGTTTAAAATAAAACCCTGTTACAATAAGACCAGGTGAAGGCTGAAAGGGAACCCCTAGACATCGTTCCCTCCTGGTTGTAACATTATCAATACCTCTTTGTAATGTTATGCCTCCAACTACACTGCTTACAATGCCAGCTTGTAACTCATAAGACAGTGTCTTCCCTTCCCTATGATTAACATATTAGGATTAAAGTTTTTTTGTGTATTATTACCTATTTGTTTCAAATGAGTTGGCTGATTTAAAATAACGCTCAAAGTAATTTTACATTAACACATTAACCAATGCACTGCCAAAGGATGTAAAATGCTTCCCCCTGTCCACCCACAGTGGGGTCAGAAATGGCAGCATTACCCTGGTGAAAAATCTGTTAAGTTAGGGCACGATGTTCTCTAATGTTATGCTTGTAATGGTGCCAACAGAAGATCATTCTGTTCAATCATGCCCAGCTTCAAAGAAGCAATCATGCATTTCAAATAGGCTAACAAGCCAGTTAAGCGTTTAAAGAGTTGCTCTAAAGAAGATTTGAGTAGAAATAAAATGGTATTAAAGTAAAACAGCATATTCTTTGTATCAGGAATACAAAGATAACACTTTTGGTTGCACAAATGTTCAACAAAAGGAGCAGTTTTAGCAAGAAATCGGACAGGCTTTTACCATCAAAATGAAATATTTAAAAAATCGAAGGAGATCCTCTATGCTGCAAAGGTGCCGTAGAGACACCTCAAGTCCTAGCATGAGTTAGTCACTTCCTTGTACTTCAACCTGAGTATCCTAATGATTTAAGACAGCTCAGTTGTCAAGTACAGTGCTGCATTTGACATGGAGCATGCCAGCTGTTATGTATGTTCGTTACTCTATTGTGACCATGTTATAAGAGACTATTAACTGACATGGGAGCATAGGATCTGTGAAACAATAAAAAATCAAGGTCCATATAGCATCCTGGTAGCCGCATGATGTAACAGTAATGGAGTTGCCAACTAATCAAAGGAATCAATCCCTAACAATTAGCCTACAAAAGATCCAGGAAAGTGGGTGAGGAAGACCCCTATGTTGGAAAGCTTGAGGAACTGTCCAAGTATTCTACACTCACCATATTTCATGTCTCACCATGACACTACTGATGTTCGAGTGACTTCATTTCCTCTTATTTAATAGCTTTAATCTGAAGCATGATGTTGATTAGATCCAACAGGGTGAATGTTTGTGGGAGTTCTCCTGTTCCTCCATCGTTACATCAATGGAAGAGCCATAGAAAGTCCAAAAAAAAAGCATAAACACTATTCACCCCATTTTTTGAGGTTTTCACAGCTCTTTCAACAGGAGAACTCCCAGGGCAATTCACCCCAGTGCTCCTCAGATAGCGAACTCCATTACATTCAAATGCTACCATAGTAGTGCCCAAATGTGACATTTGGGAGACCTGCAGCCCCTGAACTTTAACAATTAGCCCTTAAAATTTGGGCAATTCAAAGCTATTTGCACTTACATTTCTTCACTGATATGTCCTCTTTGAACTTTGTGGGCCTGGGTATTTGGAAGCAGTCATTCTTAAACTTGTTATCATTGGTGGATAAATCCTAACTTAGAACACCAAGATATGTTTATATCAGCCACTAGAGTTGTACAAAAAAATAACAGGAACATAACTTTAAATGTTCTATGTGCCACCCCACCACTACATCAAGCTTCATGTTCATAAAAAGGGAGAAAATGTCATAGGAAGTTGTTATTAAAAATTATTTCTTCTCTATTATGTAAATAAGAACTGAAAAGAATATTTTGTTGTTTGATTTATACAGTTTCACACACCAACTGAAAGTAACCTGTTTCTTGTCCCTATAACAAAATACTTTATTAGGTCATTCAGCCATTGATAGAATCAGGATGTGTTAGTGCAGAGTTATCTTTATCTAATGTCTGTTTGTTTAAAATAGTAAGTAGATTTTGAACAATATGATACATGACTGGTATCTCTTGCATGATGACTTTATATCGATATCTTGCGTCTTGCACAATACCTTGCATATTACAATTTATGCAACAATAAGTGTACAACAATGAAAAAGCTGTATCCTTGCTCTCTGCAAAGCAAAGGATACCATTGTGTGCCAGGAGAGCCTGATTTGTTCTAAAGCATTCCATTCAAGCTTTTAGCATTTAAGGGCCAACAGACTGTCTGGGCATTTTAAAATATGGTTGCTGTAAACTTGAAGTGGTGTGAGAAGCCATATTAGCTTCAATGACATTAGGCATCAATTGGGAATTTGAGTAATACCAGTTATGCTTCCTATTGATACACTGTACAAACCGATACAGGTCAATGTCAAAGTGCCAGTAAAGCTGCATCTTTAGATAGATGCATTCAAAGTCCAATTACTTCAGGAAAAACAAGCATGATGAGGAGCATTGCACTGCAGAACTTTGATTTAGAAGCATGGACACATCGGCTTTTCAAGTTCCAATTATGTAGATAATTTTGAAAGGGTAAATATGCATTAGCTAAAGAAAACCAGGGCCTATGCTCTTAGGGACCAGTATCGGAAAATGCTGGAAACACAAAGCAGGTCAGTCAGCATGGAACAGATAGGTAGTGTTAATAGATCTCATTATCCTCCAAGTACTGATACCTATCACAAGGTGAAATACACCGATTTTCTGAATAACTGATCCATTGTGTCAGTTTGGCTCAGTTGGTAGCATTCTTGCCTCTGAGTCAGTTGGGATTGAGCCCAACTTCAAGACTTCAGCACATAATTTTGGCTGATGCTTCAGTGCAGTGCTGAGGAAGGTCTGTATTGTCACTGGACGCTGTCTTTTGGACGTTATTAGAAACAGATGCCTGCCAGTTCAGCAATACTGGTGGGTGTTAAATATCCCATGACATATTCCCAGCCAATATTGCTTCATGAACCAAAGCCAGTTTATCTCATTCATCTCCTTGTCATTTATGGGATCTAGATGTGTGCAAAGTGACTGTGCAGTTGCCAATGCTGACATAAGAATAGTAGGGGAGATTTCCTAAAACATTGAAATCAGGTGGGTCAGAGCACATACCTGAAAAGGATTGCCCAATTTTCCTTCTATTGAAATAAATGGAAGAAAATGAGGTGGGTCCCTTTACAGGGGTGCACTTGAGACTGGCCTGTTTTCTGTTATTCTCTGCACTAGGTCATCCACTGCACTTGGTCGGCGATCCCAGCAAATCTCCCCTTGGGACTGCGCTTCTGAAAACAAATTCATTGTATGTGAAGCACTTTGGAGTATTTTTTGAATGATATAAGACATGAGATAAATCCATTTTAAAAAATTGATAAATATATTTAGTTGAGTGTCAATAGATCAAAAAAAGAAAAAAAAATGGGAAATGAAAATGCAACTCAATGTTTTGCCCTATTTAGAAGTGATTATCCATATGAAATAACATGAGGCATAATGAGGCACTGGACAGAAACAACCTGATTAAATACACAGTTTGTACAGAGGAATGTTTGGTCTGGCAGTGCTCTTGGAAGGCACTTCATCGCTGGCCAATTGTCTCATACTTTGAATTTCCAGAAATAGATTATTCCCTTCTTATCTTCCACTTTTATAGCATATTATATTCTCAAAGGAATTTTTGAAGTTAATCATCCTAACCATGAAAAAAATTATGTAAGCAACATCATTTACTTTAGACATGACCACCTCCTCAGGCCTATTTCACCTTGAAGGGAAAAAGGCATTATTATCCATGGACACCTGTTTCCAAACCCCATGCATCAAAGAACATTGGTTCCCCTTCATCACTTAGGGCGGCACAGTGGCACAGTGGTTAGCACCGCAGCCTCACAGCTCCAGCGACCCGGGTTCAATTCTGGGTCCTGCCTGTGTGGAGTTTGCAAGTTCTCCCTGTGTCTGCGTGGGTTTCCTCCGGGCGCTCCGGTTTCCTCCCACATGCCAAAGACTTGCAGGTTGATAGGTAAATTGGCCATTATAAAATTGCCCCGAGTATAGGTAGGTGGTAGGGAAATATAGGGACAGGTGGGGATGTGGTAGGAATATGGGATTAGTGTAGGATTAGTATAAATGGGTGGTTGATGGTCGGCACAGACTCGGTGGACCGAAGGGCCTGTTTCAGTGCTGTATCTCTACACTAAACTAAACTAAACTCCCCCAGACAGCTTTGCGAACAATGTCATATCCATGGATCTCAAAGAATTTTCTGTCAATAAAATTGGAGGGACACATTCGAGATGAAAAGTACCAAATATATGACGAGTTACTTGCCACAGTTTAATGCACAGATTTCATTCTGAGCTGATGAACAATCTGTAAAAATTGCTGAACAGAGCTGTTGATATTAGAACTTGCATGAATTGACTGAAGTTTTATTTGAACATCTACAATTTATTTGGCGAGAGAAAACAGGAACAAAGCTAGTGTGACACCCTGTCTTCAGGTAAAAAATAAAACCACAAATTTTACAAGTGATGCTGCAAATGCACAGCAGACCTGATCAGCCAATCATAGAAATGAGAATGGATCAATGTGCTCGGCATTCGTTAACTTGTACTTAAGATTCCTGAATCAGATAAGTGGGGAAACCTTTCTAGTTGCCAAGTTAATGGTCTTGACCTGAATCTGCAGCAATGATAGATGTGGGTTTTTAGCTACTTCAAAAGATGTATCTTTGCCTTTCATAATATAAACAACAATTAAGGCAATTTAAAAGATTACAGATAGCTTGGCATCAAGAATTATTAATTTAAAAATCTGGAGTGGAATCGTAAATATGTGGTGAACCAGTATATGAATTAAAAATAAATAATGGTACCTAATGATTTCAGAATGGAGTGTCTGTGTATTGCTCTGGTGTCAGCCTTAAGACCTGCAGCCCTTTTTCGCCGTTTACTATTCCATTTTGACACTGCCTTCAAACTCTTTGCATCTGGATTCCTTCCAGTGACCTTTGCCACATGAACCAATCAGCAGCCCACCACTGCATCATCAAGGCCACTGCTGGTCTCTCCAGGATGGTCTCACTCTACAGTCATATGGGGTGCTGGGCCATGCCTATAGCCCCACCATGTGAATGTATTGGAGGAGACCTAAAGGAGGCAGGCTCAGTGCCACTCTCCAGAAAGGCAGCAACAACTACACCCATTCCTTGCAGCCCACTGATGCAGGGCAAAGCTCTGACGTGCTACTGGCTAGTGTCATCCAAATAATCACAATCAACTCCTGTGACATTGTGCTGCTGAAAGCATCCACAAAAGCAGTGGAGCTGCCATTCAGAAGTCATAGTTGTTCTTAGGTGCTCTTCCTGCCATCTTGACACTTCCTGGGCTGTCACCATCTCTAGAATCTTTAGCAGGTCATCAGATACCTGCTTTAATTAGAATTAGAATTTGAAGATTACAGCGCAGTACAGGCCCTTCGGCCCTCGATGTTGCACCGACCTGTGAAACCATCTGACCTACACTATTCCATTTTCATCCATATGTCTATCCAATGACCACTTAAATGCCCTTAAAGTTGGAGAGTCTACTACTGTTGCAGGCAGGGCGTTCCACGCCCCTACTACTCTCTGAGTAAAGAAACTACCTCTAACATCTGTCCTATATCTATCACCCCTCAACTTAAAGCTATGTCCCCTCGTGTTTGCCATCACCATTCGAGGAAAAAGACTCTCACTATCCACCCTATCTAACCCTCTGATTATCTTATATGTCTCTATTAAGTCACCTCTCCTCCTCCTTCTCTCCAACGAAAACAACCTCAAGTCCCTCAGCCTTTCCTCGTAAGACCTTCCCTCCATACCAGGCAACATCCTAGTAAATCTCCTCTGCACCCTTTCCAAAGCTTCCACATCCTTCCTATAATGCGATGACCAGAACTGCATGCAATACTCCAGGTGCGATCTCACCAGAGTTTTGTACAGCTGCAGCATGACCTCGTGGCTCCGAAACTCGATCCCCCTACTAATAAAAGCTAACACACCATATGCCTTCTTAACAGCCCTATTAACCTGGGTGGCAACTTTCAGGGATTTATGTACCTGGACACCAAGATCTCTCTGTTCATCTACACTACCAAGAATCTTCCCATTAGCCCAGTACTCTGCATTCCTGTTACTCCTTCCAAAGTGAATCACCTCACACTTTTCCGCATTAAACTCCATTTGCCATCTCTCAGCCCAGCTCTGCAGCCTATCTATGTCCCTCTGTACCCTACAACATCCTTCGGCACTATCCACAACTCCACCGACCTTCGTGTCATCCGCAAATTTACTAACCCACCCTTCTACACCCTCTTCCAGGTCATTTATAAAAATGACAAACAGCAGTGGCCCCAAAACAGAGCCTTGCGGTAGACCACTAGTAACTAAACTCCAGGATGAACATTTGCCATCAACCACCACCCTCTGTCTTCTTTCAGCTAGCCAATTTCTGATCCAAAGCTCTAAATCACCTTCAACCCCATACTTCCGTATTTTCTGCAATAGCCTACCGTGGGGAACCTTATCAAACGCCTTACTGAAATCCATATACACCACATCCACTGCTTTACCCTCATCCACCTGTTTGGTCACCTTCTCGAAAAACTCAATAAGGTTTGTGAGGCACATGTATTGCAATGCAGGTCGTGGGTTCCTCCCAAATACCTATCTCTTCAGCCACATATATGGAAACCATCTCCCTGCTTCAAAATGAGATCTGTACTCCCTAATAATTGTTGAGGTCTGCGTCCCTGAGATCCGGCTTTCCTCCTCAGTTGAGGATAATCATCTCTTCTCCATGGAATAATGGACTTCTCTCATTCTCTCAGACCCAGACTCTCATTCTCACTAGTGCTCAGTACTTCACTCAGTGAGAACCCTTCTGAGTCACAATGTAATTCGTCACAAGTGATTGTCTCTGTGGAGGTGTTTGTGTAGGAAAGATGCCTTGATGATGTTGGGGAAAAACTGACAGGAATGGAATATTGAGAATGATAGTGGCTGTCTTGTAATATCCAGGAAGCCACTGAGTGCAAGGGCACAGCACATGAAGCTGCCAGCTTGTGCTCAACATCACCCTGTCCCATAGGCAGCTGGACTCATTTGTTTCCTCCTTATTAAACATTTTTTGATAATGGGTGCATTTGGGGATATTCATAGAGCCTCCTCTTTCTGTCCGTTGGCTGATTGTTCACCACCATTCTCAGCCAGGTGCGGTAGGGATACAGAGATTTGCTCTGATCCATTACATTGCTCTTACTATAGCCCACTGGTTTTAATGTTTAGCATGCAGGTAGCCCTGTTGTAGCTTCACTAGGTTGGTGCCCCATTCTAAGGCATGCCTGGTGCTGTGTCTGGCCTCCCGTTGTACACAGTGCATTGAACTAGGCTTGGTCTCCAAGCTTAATTGTGAGTGAGAGATATCCAGAGCATGAGGTTGTAGACTGTGGTGGTGTACAATTCTGCTGCGCCTGATCGATATCCAGTTTTGGGCTGTTAGATCTTTTCTTATTCTGTCCTACTTATCAAGCAATAGTGCTATAATACACAATGGAGGATGTTCACACTGTGGAGACAAGACTTTGTCTTCACCAGGACTGTGTTGTGGTCATCCCTACCAATGCAATCAAAGACATGCATGCCTGTGACAGGGAAGTTGATGAGGACATGCTTACCCATTAATGTTCTCAGATCTTGTTAAAAAAAACTAACTTTTCATGTCTCTCTTTAGAACTGAACCCCTCATCCCTGGTAACATCACAGTGAATCTACTCAGCACCATTTCTTTTGCTTTTTTTGTTCAGAATGATACATTGTACTCCCACTGGCTGGTTTTAAATCAATCCCACTAAAGAAACAATAGTTTATAAAACCATCAGCAGCAAAATCCACTCAGCTGCCATTTTGATTGATAGCAAATTCTGTGAAAATCAGCATTGTCGAACCTCTTCGGAAAAAGGCAGAAAATACAGTAAATAGCCTGAACCTGTGACAATCCAGGGATAATAATTCAGTATAATAACTCCAGCTGAGTCAATGCTTAATACTGTACTGAGGGCACTTCAGTAAATACGATGCACCAGTATAAGGGTTTCGAGAAATAGTCACTCATCAGGTATCATGTATCACTCCAGCATTGAACTTGAAACGATTTGCCAAACATCTATAACATCATGGCTCATGTTACTCATCATCTGGACAATCAGTCAAGCAATGCAACATCGACATTAAAGATTTATGTAACAGCAAAAGTAATAAAGGGCAAGATTTTCAAAACCTGCTGAGTACTTGGAGGCAAGCGTGCTTTGAATATCATGATCTTGGAGGTCGACACTGGGACTTGCCTCCTCTGAAATGCAACACCATGTTTAAAGGGATGCTGGCAATGGGGGAATGGGTTGGACACACACTTCCAAATAATAGCCCGTTGAGCTCATTGAAGATCACATCAACAGGCTTGTCAGCAGCAGGTTTTAATTTGTAAAGGCTGGAAACGTGGAGGATGTCATGGGGGGAGTATGGCAGGGTGACATGAACACAGTGGGTGGCCATGAGGGCTATGGGAAAGGCTGAATAAAAGATTGCAAAGGTACTAAATAAAGCTCAGCTGCTTCAGAAGTGCCACGGAGTAACCAAGATGTAAGACTTGCTTTACTCAGTGGTCAGTGGCAGCAAACCGGAGAGGGATGTGAGGCCACTGGCATCACTTGGGCAGCTGGAGTTGGCAGGGGGAGGCCTGGTGAACATACAAACCCCAGCTGAAGGGGTTTGGATGGCAACAGGCCACTCTGACATTGGACAGAGCAGCCAGGATGAGAAGGCAGATGCAACCTCCTGGACAGCTGGAGGCCAGAGGAGCATAGTGAGGGGCTGCCAGAGGAGGAAGGCATTACCCAAGACATCGGGTCTACTGCCCAAGAGTCAGATACCTGCAAATGACAGAGTGCCAGTGCCATAGGAGCCTGTGCTCTGATCCACAATGACCTGAGGCCTCACAGTCCCCATGGCAGTCCCCTACCTGCAGCCGTCACGGTCATCGTTACCCTAAACTTCTATGCAATGGGGTTGTTCCAGGGATCTGTGGACCTAGGTGGCATCTTACAGTCGGCAGCTCATCAGGCAATTATGCAGGTCAAGAATGCCAATTTCAGGAAGGCAGGGAGCTACACCCATTTTAACGCAGATGGGGCTGTGCAGGCACAGAGGGCATTGTGTTCAGCCTCCATCTCTGGATTGCCCCAGGTGCAGGGCATCATCGCTTGTGTCCACGTGGCCATCAAGGCACCCAAGCGACCGGCCAGTGAGATCCATCAACAGGAATGGCTTCTACTGCCTCAACATCCAACTGGTCCATGACCAAACATGAGCTTCCTCTACAACAAAAACAGGAAATGCTGGAAATACTCAGCAGATCAGGCAGCATCTGTGGAGAGAAAAACAGAGCTAACGTTTCAGGTCCTTGTGACCTTTCATCAGAACTGGCAAAAATTAGATATGTAATAGGTTTTGAGCCAATGAAAGGGGGGAGGGGGAAAGAAGAACAAAAGTGATCATCTGTGATAGGTTGGAGGGTAGGAGAGATTAAATGACAAAAGGTTTCATGGTACAAAGCCAAGGGTGGGTCATAATGGGACAAGTAAAGAAACAAAGAATGCGTCTGGATGAAGTGTAAATAGCTGGACAGCAGCCGCCCAAACACAAAGTAGAGGAATTAAGAAAGAAATAAGGGAGGGCAGAAGGAAATGAACCAACAAAACAAAACACAAGAAAAGAAAAAAAATGGGGGCAGAGGTTATGATTAAAATTATTGAACTCAGTGTTGAGTCTGGAAGGCTGTAAAGTGCACAGTCGAAAGATAAGTTGCTGTTCCTTGAACTTACGTTGAGCTTCATTGGAACACTGTAGCAGACCAAGGACAGAAAGGTCAGAGTGGGAGCAAGGTGGAGAATTGAAATGACAAGTGACAGGAAACTTGGGGTCGTGGTTGTGGACTAAGTGGAGGTGTTCCGCAAAGCAGCCACCCAGTCTGTGTTTAGTCTCCCCAAAGTACAGGAGACCACATTGTGAGCAGCAAATACAGTGTATTTTAATTAACAGAAGTACAAGTAAATCACTGTTTCACTTGGAAGGAGTGTTGAGGGCCCTGGACAGTGAGAAGGGAGGAGGTAAACGATCCGGTATTGCATCTCCTGCACTTGCATGGAAAGGTGCTGTAGGAAAGGGGGGAGGTGTTGCAGGAGACTGAGAAGTGGACAAGGGTGTCGCAGAGGGAATGGTCCCTTTGGAATGCTGAAAGGAGAAGGGAGGGGAAGATGCATTCGTTAGGGGCATCACGCTGCAGGTGGCAAAAATGGTGGAGGATGATCTGTTGAATACGGAGACTGTTGAGTTGGAAAGTGAGGACAAGGAGAACACTATCATGGTTCTGGGAGGGAGGAGAAGGGGTGAGAGCAGGAGTATGTGAAATTGATTACAGTTGAGGGCTCTGTTAACCACGGTGGGGGTAATCCACGGTTGAGGAAAAAGGAAGACATATTGGAAGTGCTAGTCCGGAAGGTTGCATCTTCTGAACAGAGGCGAATGGAATCGAATCCTTGCAGGAAGTGGGGTATGAGGAAGTGTAGTCCACAGAGCTGTGAAAGTCTGTGGGCTATAGTGAATATTGGTTGATAGCCTATCCCCAGATATGGAGACAGAGAAGTCAAAGAAGGGAAGGGAAGAGTCGGAGATGGACAATGTGAAAATGACAGAAGGGTGGAAATTGGAAATAAATTCAATTACATTTTCCAGTTCGTGGCGAGAGCAGGAAGTGGCACCGATACAGTCATCAATGTACTGGAACAAAAGGTGAGGGAGGGGGCCTGAGTAGGACTGGAGCAAGGAATGTTCAACATAATCCCATAAAAAGGCAGGATAGCTAGGACCCATGTAGGTGCCCGTAGCAACGCCCTATATTTAGAGGAAATGAGTGGATTTGAAGGAGAAGTTGTTCAATGTGAGAACAGGTTCAGTCAGGTGGAGGTGGTTGATGGTGGATGGGGACTGGTTGGGCCTTCATTCAAGAAAGAAGCAGAGAGCCCTCAGTGGGGAATGGAGGTGCAGACAGATTGGACATCCATGGTGAATAGGAGATGGTAAGGGCCAGGAAACTGGAAACTGTTGAAGTGGTGGAGGGCATTGCAAGAGTCACGGATGTAGGTGGGAAGAGACTGGAGAAGCGAAGTAAAAGTAAAGTGGAGGTAGGAAGAAATCAGTTCGGTAGGGAAGGAACAGGCTGAAACAATGGGTCTACCAGAGAAGTCTTGCTTGTGATTTTGGGACGGAAGTAGAAGCAGACTGTACAGGGTTGGGGAACTATGAGGCTGGAGGCCATGGAGGGAAGATCTCCAGAGGAGATGAGGTCAATGACAGTCCTGGATACAATGGCTTCGTGTTTGGTAGTGGGGTCATGGTCCAGGGAGAGGTAGGAGGAAGTGTCAGACAGCCTTTGCTAGGTAGAGGTCAGACAACAACAGCACCACCCTTGTCAGCAGGTTTGAAGATGATGTTCAGGTTGGACCTGAGAGAACAGTGTGTGTGAGTTCAGAGGGAGATAAGTTAGAGTGAGTGAGGGAAGCAGAGAAATTGAGACAGCCAAAGTCATGTCAGCTGTTCTGAATAAAAAGAGGCCAGAGGGAGGGGTCCAGGAGGAGGGAGAATATTGGAGATGGATACAAAGGGTCTGCTGAGTTGGGGGGATGACTCCTGGCCAAAGAAGTGAGCGCAGAGGTGCAGGCGATGGAAGAAGAGCTTAGCGTCATGCCGAGCTCAAAGTTCATTGAGGTGGGGGCGTAAGGGAATGAAATTGAGGCCTTTGCTGAGGACAAATTGTTCAGTCAGAGAGGGGAAGGTCAGAAGGTATCGTGAATACCTGGCAAGGGGTGAGATTAGAAGAAGAGATGGGGTCAGAGGGAAGGGAAGGGGAAGAAGGATCTAGAGGGGTGTTGCTACTCATGAGTTGTCGAAGCTCACACCTGAAAGTAAGATAAAATTATGTTGTTAAAACACTGGAGGAGGCGAAGAACGAAATGAAACAGAAGACCAGGACAGCTTTGAGAGAGAGTGAGTCGGTGCTGCTGAAGAGAGAGATTGAGAGTGTGCATGTGGTCGCGCATGGCATTGAGAGCGGATCTTAGGATGCGGTGAGAACAACGGTTTGAAGAATGCTGAATGCCTAGGAGATATTTGTAATCATGGGTGGATCTGAAACACAAAGGGTGGAATTTCAGTTGGAATCCACATGGAATAAGTTGGAGCCAGAGGCAGTTGCTGAGGAAAGAGATGTGGCTGTGAAGGTGAGTTTTTGTGGTTACCTGATCAAACATAGAAAGGAGATGGAAAGCAATGAAGGTGAATAAGGTAGAAGGGACAAACAGAAATCCAATCAGAGAGAAGAGCAGAACTTCTTCAAGCTGGGCATTCCTGGAAAAGAAGTGGCAGCGAATTAAGGAAAGGGAAGGGAACTCCCTTCCTAACAGCACTGTTGGTGCACCTACCCCACATGGACTGCAACAGTTCAAGAAGGCAGTTCACCACCACCTTCTCAAGGGCAATTAGAGATGGACAATAAATGCTGACCTTGTCAGTGACATCCATATCCCATGAGCAAATAAAAAAGAACAAATGCAAAATACTGTGGATGCTGGAAATCTGAAACAAAAACAGAAAATGCTGGAAATACTCACCAGGTAGAACTTCCTCCATGTGTGCGCTTGCTTTCCTGGCAGCTGCCATGACTCCTTCATCCTCCACTTATCCAGGCTGCCTCAGCTCTTCCCTCCACCTCCCAAAGTGCCTGGACTGATCCAAGGGAAATCCCTTGAAGAGATCGCTACTGATCCCTCTATGGGAGCCCAGACAGGCACAGAGGTGATACAACCAATGCCACCTTCTCAGCAAGCCAACCATTGAGCAGGCCATCGGGTTTCTGAAGTTGCGATTCTTGTACTTGGACCATTTGGGTGGCATCTTCCAATACGGGCCTGCAAGGGTATCTGTCATTGTGGTGATCTGCTGTGCTCTGCATAACATAGCTCTCCAGAGAGGTTTGGACCTTGAAGACCATGAGTTCCTGGAAGGGGACAGCTCATTGAGAGAGGAGCAAAAGGTAAGAGAAGAGGAGGAAAAGGGGGAAGAGGGGGAAAGCACTGAACAGAGAGGTGCTTCTGCTGCATGATGAGGTGGCCTCTTCCTCCTGCACCCTCTGGGATGAGGACCTCCCTCCTCTCCTTCGCGGCCTCCAGCATTAGATCCAGGTGGGCATTGATGAAGCGAGGGTCTGCCCTGCCCCTAGTGCCAGGCCTCCAGCTTCCCTGTGACCTTTTGCTTCCCTCTGGTGCTGTGGAAGGTAAATCTCTCCCTCAGGACAACCAGCAGCCTTAGTGATGGCTGCTATGGAAGTCTACATCACAGAATCGTTACTGTGCAGAAGGAGGCAATTCGGTCCATCGTATCTGCACTGGCTCTCTGAAGGAGCAACTCTCTCAGTTTCATTTCCCCGCTTTCTCCCTGCAACCCTGCACGTTCTTCCTTTTCATATAACTGTCTAATTCCCTTTTGAATCCTTCAGTTGAACCTGCCCCCGCCACACTCTCAAGCAGCGCATTTATGACCTCAACCACTTGCTGCGTGAAAAAGCTTTTCCTCATATCACTTTTGCTTCTCTTACCAAATTATTTAAATCTGTGCTCTCTCATTCTTGATCCTTTCACGAGTGGGAACAATTTCTCTCTTTCTACTCTGTCCAGACCACTCATGATTTTGAATATCTCTATCAAATCACCTCTCAGCCTTCTCTTCTCTAAGGAAAACAGTCCTCCAATCCATCTTCATAACTGAAGTTCCTCATTCTTGGAACCATTCTCGTAAATCTTTTCTGTACTCTCTCCAATGCCCTCACATCTTTCCTAAAGTGCGGCGCTTAGAACTGGACACAATACTCCAGCTGAGGTCGAACTAGTGTCTTATACAAGTTCAACATAACTTCCTTGCTCTTGTACTCTATTTCGCTATAAATAAAACCCAGGACACTGTATGCTTTATTAATCGCTTTCTCAACCTGTCCTGCCACCTTCGATGACTTATACACATATACTCCTAGGTCCCTCTGCTCCTGCACCCCTTTTAGAATTGTACCCTTTATTTTATATTGTCTCTCCATGTTCTTCCTACCAAAATGAATCACTTCACATTTCTCTGCATTGAACCTCATCTGCCACCTGTCTGCCTATTCCATCACCTTGTCTGTGCTCTTTTGAAGTTCTACACTATCCTCCTCACAGTTCACAATGCTTCCAAGTTTTGTATAATCTGCAAACTTTGAAATTGTGCCCTGTACACCAAGGTCTAAGTCATTAATATATATCAGGAAAAGCAAGGGTCCCAACACTGATCCCTAGATAACTCCACTACAAACCTTCCTGCAGCCCGAAAAACATCCATTAACCACTGCTTTTTGTTTGCTGTCACTCAGCTAATTTTGTATCCATGTTGCTACCGTCCCCTTTATTCCATGAGCTACAGGTTTTCTCACAAGTCTGTTGTGCGGCACTGTATCAAACGCCTTTTGAAAGTCCATGTACACCACATCAACGGCATTGCCCTCATCCGCCCTCTCTGTTATCTCCTCAAAAAACTCCAGCAAGTTAGTTAAACATGATTTTCCCTGAAGAAATCCATGTTGGCTTTCCTTAATTAACTCGCACTTGTCCATGTAACTATTGATTTCATCCCGAATTATTTTTTCTAGAAGTTTTCTTAGCACCGAAGTTAAACTGACTGGCCTGTAGTTGCTGGGCTTATCTTTACACTCTTTTTTGAACAAGGGTGTAACGTTTGCAATTCTCCAGTCCTCTGGCACCACCCCTGAGTCTAAGGAAGACTGAAAAATTATGGCCAGTGCCTCTGCGATTTCCACCCTCACTTCCCTCAGTTTCCTTATATAAGCCCCACCTGATCTGACCCATTTTTAACACCACTGGCTCTAAGAGGACAGGAAATCCGTCTCCTTAACAATTAAGGTCTTACCCGTTTGAAAACTGCAGTCTGGATCAGCTTCCCACAGGAAATAGGCTCTGACCCAAAATAAGACCCAGTTCCTGTTTCCCACTTCCATAATGAAAATTCAGCCCAAAGTGTTCAGCATGTGGTATTGTATTACGTAACACACTGACATCTTCCTTCATGCTAGACTCCTGTTTTCTACAGAATTCTTGAAATATAATTAGTTGATCTCTGCAATAAATTTAATCATTTTAAGATCTAAAGTCAGAAAGATCAGGGTCTGCACTTAAGCTTGCCAGTTGTTTGTCTTTAGCCACAGTTATATGATGTTAGTCGGAATCATTTCTTCACAGAGCTGGGAAAATTAGTATAAAACATTGGGCAGGAGATGCATGTTCCTAAATCCCTCTCCCCTGCCTCCTCTACTCTAACCTCTAACAACACCCCTCCTCAAAAAATCAACACTTGACTGCACAGTCCTTGCAAGCTACCGCCCCATCCTCTACCTCCCTTTCCTCTCCAAAGTCCTTGAATGTTCTATCGAGATATCTGTGCTTACTAATTCTGGCCTCTTCATTCCCAATATGAATCAGTCCAACACTGGTGGCTGTGCCTTCAGCTAGCTGGGCCCTAAGCTCTGGAATTTCATTCCCTAACCTCTCCGCCTCTCTACCTTTCTTTCCTCCTTTAAGACGCTTCTTAAAACCTACCAGTTTGACCAAGCTTTTGGTCATTTGCCCTAATATTGCCTTATGTGACTCAGTCAAATTTTGTTTTATAACGTTCCTATGAAGCGCCTTGGGACATTTTATTGCAGTAAAGGCACATTGTATAAATACACATTGTTTCTGTTGATATGCAGTCAGGGTCCTTGTGGTAGGGGAAACTAGTCAGCTGCATGATCTCAAATCAATGAATCCTGCTGGAAACTGTTCAGGTGCTTGTGCATGGACATTGGGTGAAAGTTGGGTTGATCTATCAAGAGGCTAACTCAGACTGTCTGGGCTCATACATGAAGAATTACTATATAGTTTTGGTACCAGAGCTTTGCCAGTACTAATGGAATTCTATCCCAACACATGTCAGTGCCTTAACAAGAATGAGTTGGGAGGGAACCAGAGAATAAAGGAAACATGATGTGAGTTGAAATTTGAATACAAATAGTTCTGATTTGGGCCAATTCATTCAGGGTAGTCCATATGGTTTACTGATAGCACGCAAGCTGTTGGCTCAGGTTATTGCACTCATAACAATGGCTGGAGCTGGAAAAAGAATCAGAAAATGGTAGAGTCATTACTTATGCACACTTATAAACTATTCTATCCTAAAGGGCTTTAATAAGTTAAATAGTGAAAGAAGCTAACTTTGTCTATGAGGGCTGAATTTTTGCTTTATGTTCAGAAAACAGGAGCAGGGATTGTTTCCCGGTCCTGAATCTGCCTCCAGGAGGAAACAGTCACTCATTGGAACTTTTTAAATTGACATGGAGACAGGTTTCTTGTCCAATTAATGGTGGTGGGTGGGTTCTTGCGGTTGGAGGGCCAATCAGAGGCTTTCCAGCTTCAGAGAAGCAGCCAGCTGCAGTAAATGGTAAGTAACTGAGAGGGCGCTTCAACATGGAGGTGCCTGCTCAGCCACTTCTAAATTTTTTAAATTAAAAATGCAAAAAGCAGCCAGGCCACCACTGTGTGTTGGTGGGGTGGGGAGAAGAGCCCCTCAACAGGGTGGTCTTTGGCTTCACCCCCACCCCGGCAGGCAGGGAGGGCCTGTATAGGTCTGCCTGGAGTGCTGGCACCCTGCACAGCTGCTAGGTGCCTACCTCCAGGCAGTTAATCTGCCAGTTGTCCTATCGGAAAACTGGAGGCCGATTGGAAAATCCCAGTTGGCCTCCTAAACTTACCTTTAATAAGGCTTTTAATGAGCCTAATTGACTGCCCACCTCACGGGGACAGGGGGCTTTGCCAACCCCGAGCCTGCCTCGGCCAAAATGGCCAACGCTGGGAACAGGGTCGGGAAATTGGCATGCTGGCCTGTTTCAATATAATCGGGCCCTGTCGGTCTTTGCTCCAAACCTCGGCGAGGCTTGAATATCCTGCCCTGAATGTTATTTTCAGATCGCAACAATTAAGTTTTATAGAAGTGGCCTATCCTTATTGAACCTAGGCCTGTTCTCGAGTTTTATTATGATTAGCAATGCTGAGGCCCTCACAAGTCTGGCTAAACTAGACATTCTCTATATTGTGGTGCTGTTGTTGACACAGTCCTCAGTGGGAAGGAGTGGGATAACTGTGATAATGATAGTGAAATGACAAGACCTTGGATGGGTTGTTTTTGTGTGGAGTGATGAATCTTTAATGTTCTTGAGTTGAATTCTCCTTCTTATAATAGGCTAGCAGCAGAGCAGGAATACCATTACATGAATCTGCTGTTAACTCACTGAAATTTCTTTCTAGGACCCTCATCTGTTCAGCAGGGTGGGTTTGGAGAAGTAATAGCATTTCAATAGGTTTATAATCACTGGGAGTAAGGGAAATTCCATTCTGATGAAGCCTTTAAAAGGCTGATATCAGTGGAAGGGGAGAATCACTCTTCTGAAAGAATGGCTGAAGCAGCTATAGCCTCTGGGGTGTCAGCCATTGGATGGGCTCCTAGATTTTTGGAGGCCTTTCTGTCAAAACTGAAGGTGAGTACAGCAAGATATTTGGGCACTGAGGACTGGGAGGCAGTACAAGCTGTTAGGAGGGAGATGGCAGAGGCAGTCAGTGCTACCTCCGGCACCCCAAGAACAGCCAAACAGTGCCAGAAGAATTTCAATGACCTCATAAGGGTGGCTAAGTTAAGCACTGGTAAGAATAAACATCCTCTACCAGCCATACTGCCTCTACTCAATACCTTACCTATCACACACTTTCTCAGCATCTGGACATCAGGGAAATTCAATAATGCACAGGGAAACCTTTGAAAACACTCAAGCATCATCAAAGACGAACAACCACTCAGTCACCTTACCTAACCTACTGTAATGGTTTAGAGTCATAGAGTCATGTTTCTGCTAGTCTTCAAGGACACTTAGACACCAGGACAGTTGTCTGGCACAAAGAATAGATACGATGTTAAGAAATAGTTGCACACAGGGTGACTAGCATTTTTGGCTTAATAGTGAATGTTGTTCTGTAAAATAAACATTATTTTTTGAGTTCATCCGGTGTATGGTTTCAGTTTTCAGGGTTTGTATGGTGGCAGGGGAATTTAAGTCTTCAATCTTATGAAAGAATTTGGCAGAAGTCTAGGAGAATAAGGAACTTTGTGAGTTATTGTGGGTGAGTGGAGAGAATAGGTAGGTGTAAACTGACCTTTCAGTGAATGAACCCTGCTTTTAATTAAAAGCGCCGGACTATCTGTTGTGCCCTTCTTTCTCTGGCTGCTGGCTATTCTGTCCAATATCCCTCCTGTACGTCCTCCTTGTGCATATGATTGAACTTTCTGTGATCTTAAAGGGAACTGGTGACACTTTTTTGGTTGGGCGGAAATTTAGCTGCAGCTTTTTGCTGCAGATTTGACTTGATAATTTTTAAGAATCCATTTTACTCCAATTAAAGCTCCAAGTCATCTCCAAAATGGGCAACAATTCAGTAAGGAATCCAATCTCTTGTGTCCAGCCAGCATTGGATCGGTCCACTGATCAGACAGCTGCTTCCTAATCCTTGTGGAACCCTCTACTATCAGTATCTGCATGTAGCGCATCCTTTAGTCTAATTTATTCTCCAAAGCTTCATACTCCCTTCCACTGTGGTGCAGTGGTTAGCACCGCAGCCTCACAGCTCCAGCAACCCGGGTTCAATTCTGGGTCCTGCCTGTGTGGAGTTTGCAAGTTCTCCCTGTGTTTGCGTGGGTTTCCTCCGGGTGCTCCGGTTTCCTCCCACATGCCAAAGACTTGCAGGTTGATAGGTAAATTGGCCATTATAAATTGCCTCTAGTATAGGTAGGTGGTAGGGAAATATAGGGACAGGTGGGGATGTGGTAGGAATATGGAATTAGTGTAGGATTAGTATAAATGGGTGGTTGTTGGTCGGCACAGACTCGGTGGGCCGAAGGGCCTGCTTCAGTGCTGTATCACTAAACTAAACTAAAAGAAAGTATCTGAAAGACATCCTCCCGGAATGCCAACGTAAGTTAGATATATTGAAGAGGCACAGATTTTAAAATAATCTAATGTTCTCTCAGGGGTTTCTTTCATTGAATCCACCAACCTAAAATGCAAAGATCAGCTGCTTTAAAGCGATGCTATTATTCAGTTCTACCAAGCGCATGCCTTCCCTCTGTGAATTCATTTTGTCTGAAATTTGGCCCTTAAATTCAGTGTTCATGATCTGTCAATAAATATGCAGCTAATAAATAAAATCGCATTGATACTAAACTGTAGCAAGGTTGCACTGTGGAATGACAGCATACTGTCATATATGATTCATCTTTTCTAGTAGAACTTTTTTACCTTTCAATCACACTTTTAACTGATTTAACAGGCTGTAGATGGAGAGAGGTGAAGGCTATTTGTTCGGTGACCTGCCAGAGAATTGGGGGGACATGGTCGCATTAACCTCTTCTATTCATGGAGATAATGCAAGACTGGAGTCAGACTCAGTTTAGCAACTTTCTTTATGGCTGTTGTGCCTACTTGTTCTGTGCCTGGCTGATTGCACTTACACCTGAGTGTGATGGTAATTCAAATTATGGTCCAATAACAAATGACTCAGAATCCCGTCGGCCAAAATACTTTTCCGGCACATGAAAAGGATATTTTACACTTGGTCAGTGTTCTAATTTCTCTTGACATTTCTTTCCTGTTCAATTTAACTGCATCATCGACCCTGATGCCAAAAGTGTTTCAAGTCTTCAAATAACTGTGGGCTGAAATAAAATATTATTCCCATAAAGAGCATAGCCCTGATGAAGCGATTGTTCCACTTGCTTGTTGTGTGCAAGAACTGATCGGGATATTTCTTTTCCTTCCCTTGTACACAGTTTCCAATTCCAACTAGATCCAGATGATGCATCACATTGCACACATGCTTTCAAACCCCACTTGGCACTCTTTTATTTGGGAACTCCTGGATCATGAAAGCGTGTCTCTTGACTGCAAGAAGACTTTCATCTATTATTCGTTCCTTGCCAAGTTGGAAGTTTGCAGCACTGATTGAATCAAAACTTTGGGTAAAGATCAAATTCTGAAGCACGCATCTAGGCCTGGTGATCCTTCTAGTGCTGCTTTGTTATTGATGGAAACACTTAACTATTGCAAAAATATTCCTCCTTGAAAACACTTTCAACAACTCCTGGCTGTGAAGCTGACCAATAATTTTTGATATTAGACATAATCATGATCTGAAAGAAAATCAAGACAGCAATAAATCTTCTAATTTTGTTCTTCCCCACTGGTTCCTAAACAGATGACTAATGTTCTTGCACAAGCTGTGAGCAATGTTTTGCCCTGTCATCATGAATTCAACATCAGTTCTGAGCTGAGTTTATGTCTAGTTTAATCACGTGTATCTTGAATAGGTACAGAAGAAACTGGAATAATGGACTCTGCTAATAGTAGACCACATATCTTCATCAATAACTTGCATTTCATCAGATTGCTGTATGGGTTCAGATGTTTCCTCTTAAGCCAACAGGTGCAGTGTGACTTTCACACTGGTATTACATGAGATGGAGGTATTATTGTCAAGGATAAACATGTTAAATAGATATTAACTTTGTGGTTTGATTTACATTTAGCCAGCACAGACACAATGGGCCGAAATGCCTGTTCCTATGCTGTATGACTCAATGTATATGTAGAGACAAAATTACATTTCAAGATGCAGTTATATCAGACTGATTATAAATGTTTTTACAACAAATATACTTCCATTCTCTGCTTTCATAAATAAAAGGAGCAGCAGCACTGAGTGTGCAGTCTTGGGCTTTCATCTCACTGGGCAAAATCCCGGGATTTGGTTGTTATAAAGGGGATGTTCCTAAGGTTTGGCCACACTGTGGTGGGGTCCTGGAATTTTGGCAGTATTGGGATGGTGTGATGGAGTTTGGCAGCAGGAGCAGAGGGGCTGTGGATTTACAGCACTGTGGAGGGGGAATCTGGAGTTTGAGAGAGCTAAGGTACAGAATGCGGGGATTGGTTTACTGCTGGTTTCTTGGTGTCTGCCAGCAACTAGGGGTTCAAGCATAGAAACATAGAAAAATATACGGCACAGAAGGTGATAATTTGGCCCATCATATCTGTGCCAGCCATACATCTGGCACCATTGGGTAAGGCATAGGGTACTCATTCCGGCAGCACGAGTAAGGGGTGAGAAGAGGGTCCTCGGATGTTATAGGTTCTCAAACATTATGATGTTTTGTGATAGGTTCCTGGAATATAATCAAATGCTGTCCTTTCTTCAATAAATAAAATCCATAGCTGCGTAAATAAATATTCAGATTCCACTTTCTGTGTCTCTGCCTCTGTGGAACACATAAATAAACACATGGCAGCTTTAATAAAATGTATTCTTAGTTTTAATCCAACAAAAGTCAGCCAGCAAGTTTAGCTGCTCTTGGGATGTGGGTGAGAGGATCCAGTTTTACAATCAATATTCCCCTATGAATGACTAATCTTGCTGTCAATTATAAATACTTACAAAAATTACCTCAAGTAACATTTCTTTTACATGAGATTAAAGTCTTATTCTTTGGAGATAGAAAAAATGAGGTACAAACAAATGATTAACTTTACTACCAGGATAATATACAAAAAAAAACCTCACAGAGCTTCTGGGTTTTCCACATAGCAGGAAATAATGTTTCACTCGCCCACTGTGGCTGGATAAACAAATTTGATGTAAATAGGGATTTGTTTTTGAATTGTAACTATAACCAGTTGGACAATGGCTTGATTTTCAACTTATTGCTGCCCTGTTACGGGTTGGAAAAAATGGATATTTGGCTTCTGAATTTTGAGTGGGAGATCTCGATCGCCCAGTGTCCAGTGAAAGTGAGCCAATACCATTTGGAGTCAGGCATGCTTAAATTGCCCAGGAAGTCCACCCTAAACTGGCAATGCCTAATATATATTAGCAAAAAGTACCAAACTCTGGGGGCAATGCCCAAGGTTACCTGAAAGATGTCCGAACCAATATTGAGTTGCCTATTTTTTAGACAAATCTGGTAGCAGCCTAAAACAGGCATTAGGACACTTACATACAGAAATGAGGTTTTAGGATAGGTCTACCAAAAAGGCTGAGCGGAGCAGGCCTGACTTGCTTTGCTCAGGAATCTATGGTAGTCATTGCGTCCAAGCAGTGGCCTCCAACAAAAGAGTGCCATTCTCTTTTGAGCGTTTAATGTGGAGCTAGAAGGAGCAGGAATGCACCTCAAAATGGGCAATAACCAATTTCTAATTCACAATTACTGACCGAATTCTTGTTTTATTTGGATTAGTGCTCAGATTAAAGTTATAGAGTTTGAGCTCATTACGGAGAAGCCGAGTCTCTGAGGGCTAAATGCAGGATTCTTGCAGTCCAATCCATACACAGGACCTTTACTGCAGGAGACCAATACTTGGCTCAATTAAAGCTCTGGGAGAGGCACAACTCTGATTGTATCGTTCCCCCGCTCTGTGTCTGTGCATAGCTTCCTGATGGTGTAACAAGCCACGTGTTCACAGGATATCCCTTGTTCCCAAGCAGCCAGCCTGGTCATGAGGACAGAGTTGGATTACTGCCACAGGATAACAGAAACATGACATGCAATATTCCTAAAACAGAATATCTGATCATTTATCTGATTGCAGAGTGTTAGGCCTTTCTGTGTGCAAATTAACTATCGTGTTTTCTTATATTGCAACAGTGAATACACTTAAAAAGTATTTTTTGGCTATGAAACATAAGAACATAAGAAATAGGAGCAGGAGTAGGCCATTCAGCCCCTCAAGCCTGATTCAATAAGATCATGGCTGATCTGTCCCAGTCCTCAACTTCTCTTTCAGGCCTGCTCTGCCTAACCCTCGACTCCCCGAGATTTCATAAATCTATCTACCTCCTCCTTAAATACATTTAGTGACCTAGCCTCCACAACTCTCTGAGGTGGAGAATTCCAGAGATTCACCACCCTCTGAGAGAAGAAATTCCTTCGCATCTCAGTTTTAAATGTGTGCCCCTTATTCTGTAACTATGTCCCCTAGTTCGAGATTCCCCCACTAGTGGAAACATCTTCTCAACATCTACCCTGTCAAGCCCTCTTAAAATCTTATATGTTTCTATAAGATCACCTCTCATTCTTCTAAACTGCAATGAATAAAGGCTTAACCTGTTTAGCCGTTCTTGATAAGACAGTCCCTTAATCCCAGGAATCAGCCTGGTGAACCTTTCCTGAACTGTCTCCAGTGCTGGTATATCCTTCTTTAAATATGGGGACCAAAACTGTACGCAGTACTCCAGGTGTGGTCTCACCAACACCCTGTGCAGCTGTAACAAGACTTCCCTATTTCTAAACTCTAATCCCCTAGCAATAAAGGCCAAAATTCTATTTGCCTTCCTAATTACTTGCTGCACCTGCATGCTAACATTTTGTGTTTCATGCACAATAACACCCAGATCCCTCTGTACTGCAGTATTTTGTCGTCTTTCTCCATCTAAATAATAATCTGCCTTTTTATTCTTTCTACCAAAGTGGATGACCTCACACTTTCCCACATTGAACACCATCTGCCAAGTTTTTGCCCACTCATTTAACCTATCTATATCCCTTTGCAGATTCTTTGTGTCCTCATCACAACATGCCTTCCCACCTATTTTTGTATCGTCAGCAAATTTGGATACACTACACTCTGGCCCTTCCTCTAAGTCATTAACGTAGATAGTATATAGCTGAGGCTCTAGGACCGATCCTTGTGGCACCCCACTAGTTATGGCTTTCCAACCTGAAAAAGACCCATTCATCCCGACTCTCTACCTTCTGTGTGTTAGCCAATCCTCAATCCATGTCAACACATTACCCCCAATACCCTGAGCTCTTATTTTGTGCAATAAACTTTTATTTGGCACCTTATAAAACGCCTTCTGAAAATCTAAATACACAACATCTACTGGTTTACCTTTATCCACTCTGCTTGTTATATCCTCAAAGAACTCTAACAAATTTGTCAAACATGATTTCCCTTTCATAAAACCATGTTGACTCTGTTTGATTGCAACAGTTGGGGAAATCCCAAAGACGTGAAAGATGCTTTGTAAATGCAATTCAGTTCTTTTCTTTCTTTTGTGACAACTGCCAGGAAAACAGATGGACACCTGAACAATTGGCGTCGCACACCAGTTGCATATTCAGCAACTGGAGGCCATTTCTTGTTCAATTTTATGAAGGGGTCCTGACTTAGAGCGTGCAAAACTGTGTGGATGCAGTCAATTATGTCCTGCACCTGGGGGAGCCTGCAATCCTAATGTAGCCCAAATCCCCATCTTCCTGATTTGCTGCCTGGGCTCCAGGTGACATAGCTGCTAGTGAGGCCGAGCTCCTGTGTGCACTGCTCCTCACTTGACTGGAGGTACTATGTTCTTGTAACACTGGTAAGAGGGGTAGAATGCCTGTGACCTCCCCTCCTTTGCTTCTTTCCTCTCTCCTCCATGCAGCTGCAGATGTATCTACTCTTGCTTGTTGCTGTTCCTCCTCCTGGCTCTCCAGTCCCAGTGGCAGACCGAGTGGCACAGTGCCGAAGGACTTTTGTGCCACTGGGCAGATGCTGTCTCCCAGCTCTGACACAGCAAGAAAGATACACAAAATCGTACCTCCAGTTTACAATGATGAACTCACCAAACTGCAGCTGAGGATTAGAGCACGGAAACAGGCCATTCAAACCAGCTGATCTGTGCCGATTCCTTTAAGTAGCACTGGCTCAGAATCCTGCCTTACTATTCTCATCCAGGATTGAGCGAATCCAGAGTTCAGGAATTTGAAAATGGCAGTGAGGTCCTGTAACAGACATAGGGGCCGAATTTTTAAATGGCCGCGGAGGGCGGGAACGGAGGTGGATGGACCGCAATCTTCCGCTACCAGCCGGTGTGCCGGTTTGCCAGCCCGTTTCTGTTCCAGCCCATTTTGGAATATGCTGGTTCGGGTGAGGGAGGGGGAGACAGGGGCAGGGAAACACCTACCCTCCCGCAAGCAGTGGGTGGCCAATTGGACACTATTAAAGGCCTATTAGGGCCACTTTGCCACTGAGGCTGAAACACAGTTCGGGAATGGAGGCAACCTCCCAGCAGCAATGTGGGGAACCAGCACTGCACCTACCATTCTGACCCACTCCTCCCCTTGTGCCACGATTGTGAGATGGTCACAGCTGCAGCCACGGGCTGCCTATGGCGAAGTGTGTGTGGGGGTGGGGGGTGGAATCTCCCTCCACATTAACAGGTCTGGCAGCTGTGACCAGTTTTAATCTCACCTTTTAAATAAGTCTTCAATGGACGCCCTCCTATTGGCCCTCCAGCCTTTGGAGCCCACCCGCCGTTCTTAATTGGATGGCAAGTGCACTCCCTGGCCACTAATTGGCCAGCTCGTTAAAATCTTGTCAGATGTCAGGCGCAGGCGCAATGCCAGGTTGGCATCTAGGAATGCGGCCAACATTGGAGTCCCGCCCAAAATCCAGCACAGGATGTGTCACTTACATATATGTACAAGAAGCAAATTGTCCCCCTGTGATTTCAAATTGACAGAAAATACAAACAAAAACTAGGCGCCAGTCTTGGGTGCATTTCTACCAATGAGGTGCCCATATTTGTTACCCCAGTGTCTACAACATTGGAGGCAGAAAGCTTCTGTGCATCTACTGAGGACACTTGAGGTGGGACATTGGCTGTACTCCTTATGACTGTATTCTCCAAGTTTAAGCTTACATATGTGCAGCACAGAGAAAGTACACTTCCCCTTTAAGAGGTGCAGGCTGCCTTCAAATGGTATCATTCACACCTGAATTCCCTACCCTCCCAAGGGGCAAAGTATAATAACCAGCATGAGTAACACTGACAGCTCATCCATCTCTGTCTCTCTCTCAGCTTAATATGCTTTCTGAAGAAAAAAGTGAACAGCTTCATCATTTATTTTGTATTCAAATCTTTTTCGAAACACACACAGAAATACGATCAATCATAAAGATACAATTTTACTTTTCTACTGAAATAAATAATTGATCACTTTAAAATTGAAGATAAACAAAAGCTGCCATGTGTGTGCAATCACTTATTGATCTATTATGTTTGTATTGGATCCTGCCTGCTAATGTTTTCTCTCTCTTACACACACGCAAACAAACTTAAAAAAATACTCAGTGTAAATGTTACTTGAATGAAATATTTGACAATTCCTCTTTAGCTTTTCTTAAAATATTTTAAAAATAGATGCTGCTGGAGGCTAAAGAGAAATGTTTTCCAGTTGGGTTCCAGAATGCTGCTGATGTGCGCACATCAGTGCTCTGATTGCAGGATTTGTCCACAACTAACAGGGTCACAGCTGTAAGCCAAAAAAAAACAAGTCCAAATCCAGGCTTTTGGGAGAGGTTGAGGCCTTCAAATAAAAGCATTAATAAAAGTGCTTAAAGACACAAAAGAAAACTTTATATTCAAGTTTAATAATGTAATTTTAAATCTATTTTTATGTTACAGACTGTATTTTAGAGGTTAGAATTTAAGCTACTCAGAAAAAAATTAATATATTTTTGAAAAAGTGTCCTTTTTATTTAATATTTTTATTTTTAAACGGCAAACATAATGTTGATTTAGAAAGCTGAGAAGGAGAATTGTTTGGAGCATAGGAATTTCTCTTCAGTGCAGACTGAGGAGTTGGGAAATGCAAAACTCAGGTGTTATAGCACCATCACTGATGGAAAGACACAATAACATTGTGCCAAGTGTACATTGGCATTTTCCATTATAAATGTGGACATAGGAATTTTTATGAGTACAATGTGACAACAGGAAGTAAAGTTTTACAGACAACTTGAGAAGGAAAGAAATTTGAATACTTGTATGTTTATCATTCAAACAGGCCGTGCAGTGTCTTAGCTGTTGGGTTTATGTTGTCTATCATGTAGGCTTTATTTTGTGCATCACTAACAGATATCATCTCAACTCATGGACTGTCTCTCCCGTGCCTGTAATTTGTTCTCCTTGACTATAAGCGTCAAGAAAACTGTGGTCATGGGACAAGGTGTTGCATTTCCACCCCTGATCACACTATCTAACACCCCACTGGAAGTGGTTAACAAATTCTGCTATCTTGGGTCCACAGCGACAGACAATCCGTCCCTTGATGCAAAACTCGATACACAGATAGGGAAAGCAGCTATCACCTTTGGCGACTTGCAAAACGCGCATGGAGTAACACCAAACTGACCTTTAGAACCAAGCTGATGGTTTATAAGGCCTGTTTTCTCAGCACCTTGCTGTATGGCTGTGAAACATGGGCGACTTACAGCTACCAGGAAAAGAAGCTCAATCATTTCCATCTTCACTGTCTGCGGCGCATTATGGGTATATCCTGGCAGGACAAAATCACAAATGTGACAGTCCTCTCAAAGGCAGAGCTCCCAAGTGTGTTTGCACTAATCAAACAGAGGCAGCTTAGGTGTACCGCAGGGTGGAAGAGAGTTGCATACCTAAGGACCTTCTCTATGGTGAGGTAGCTCGGGCCAGATGGCCAGTGGGGAGTCCAAAGCTCCACTTCAAGGATGCTTGCAAGTGTGACATGAAGGCCTTAAATGATGACTATCACACTTGGGAGTCACTAGCTGATCAAAGTGAACAGTATCAGAGGTGTCCAGAGGAAATACAGATATGCTAATCTAGAATACAAGGGCAAGCTGACAGCTTCAGAAAAGCTAACCCTGCCCCAAACCACTGATGCTTCAAGAATGCTCCTGATTATGCTTGCGGTGTCTGGAAACAAGTAATTACGTGGGCTTTGGATTTTCAACAGACTTATCAAACCATCACTCCCTAAGTTACCTCAACAGCCACAGTCCCACATTTAACTCATCCCCTCACTGAAGTACTCTGCCTCCTCCAGATCCAATCCAAAGGGACACTGTAGCCCACTCAATTCCCAGTCTTTCATAGAAATGTTCTCCAATTGTCCCACTTCACAATGGCAATATTTGTGCTCTCCCACTTCAGTTCATAGAGTCGCAATGGCACAGAAGGAAGCCATTTGGCCCATCAAGTCTGTGCTGGCTCTCTGCAGAGCAATTCAATCAGTCCCACACCCCAATCTATCCGAACCTGACATTCTTTTCCTCACCCACAATTCAAGTTGGAAATGTTTTTCAACTCCAAACCCCTTACTTTAAACTGTCGCTCTTACCCTCCTAAATAGAGATGCCACTTCCCACCCTCTCCACCCACCCCAACATTGCCTGATTGAATTGTGCTGATGAACTTTTCCTGCTCCTAAAAATTCTTATTTGCTATGACAATCACATCCAGGTAGCCCTGGATTGATCCATTCCACCTTTTGTGATAGATCAATGTTTAAACACCCACATCAGGCTGCTGAGGAACATGGAATGACGCACATGTATAGAAAATCATAAAATAGCTTACCTGACTCATTCTCCTCCCCATGCCTTTGTCAGCAGCAATCTAACCAATGCCACCATTACAGGAGAAAAACTTTTGCCATGATCTAGAAAATGGTACAAGTATAGACCTGGTGAAAAGATTGATATATTTATGCATGAATGCTGCCATTTTTTTTTGAAGGAATGGGCAAATTTTAAGTCTGATTTTATCTGTATCTAAATTTGGACAAAGTTCAGAATGATTTGCATCAGTTACAGGGGTAGCTTGTGATACTTTATTCTGTAATTTCCTCTTAGCTCACAGTAGTTTTGTGGTTATGTTACTGCACCAGTAATCCAGAGACCTGGATTCATAATCCATATGGCTGTGAGTTCATATCTTACCATGGCAGTTTGAGAATTTGAGCATTTAATGAAAGAGGGAATACAGTATGGATCCCGGTACGGAGAAATAAAGAAAGCAAATGCTATTAAACACCAGAAATAGTGATTTTGGACGCTGCTCCACCTAAAATTATGGGCATAAATTTTTGCCTATCCAGAATTGGCATAAATGCAGGAAACTTGCATTCTCTGGTCTTTTGCTTGAGGGTGGAGCTATGTTAATGAGCCAAGTGAGGCTGTTTGTGGATGTAACTCAGAGGTAGTGTTGCTGGATCGAGTAAATTGCTCATTGCCATGTTTCGGCATAAAACCAGTGTAAATCAGTTACCTGCAAATTTCCTCAGAATCAAACACTGCAATTCCGCTCTTACGCCATAGATACGCCAAAACTTTCTAAGAAGTTTGGGCCCATAATGACATCCTCTGTAACTGTAACCATGACCAGGGTTACATCCTCATCCATGTCGACTTCTCTGCAGCCTTTGACATGGTCGACCACCACATCCTCCTCCAACATCTGTCCTCTGTTATCCAGCTCACTAGGACTGCCCTAAGATGGCTCCACCATATGTAATTGTAGGTAAAGTACCTCCGGTAATGGTTTCTCTTCCAGCTCCAGCACTGGTACCTTGGAACCCCCTAAAGACCTTTTTTTTGCCGCCTCCACTTGCTCACCTGTTTGTTGCCACTTGGTAACATCATCCATAGACATGGGGTCAGCTTTTCCAGATACCCAGCTCTACCTTAACACCACCTCTCTCAACTTCTCCACAACTCTTGTTGTCAGACTGTCTGTCCAACATTCAGTCTTGGGTGAACTGAAATTCCTTTCATCATCTTTCAGCCTCACCACAAACTCCTTACTCTTCTCACTCATTCTATCCTCTCCCCAACCACTGAGTCAGTTTGAACCAGACTCTTCACAACCTCGACCTCCTATTGACTCTGAACTAAGCTTCTGATTTCAGATCCTCTTCATCACAAAGATCACCTACTTTGACCTCCATAACATCGCCTGCCTCCAGCCCTATTGCAGCCCAGTTGCTGCTAAACATTCATCCATGCCTTTGTGAGAAGGTGGAATGCACAGCTCCATATGGATGAAGTCCTCCAACTTTCATATGTTTTTCATGGGATAATTATGAAGAAAATTGGGTGCATTTTTTTTCCATTTTGCCATGCCCTATTTGCTCTTGACTCAGAATTGCACTGCCTGTTAAATAAGATTGAAATAGCATTTTGATGACTTTATCTGTAGTTGCCCACATTTTCCTTTATCTGGACAATGCAAAAAGGAATTGTAAGTTGCATTTGACACAGACTGGGTCAATTTTAATGTTCCCGTCGGGTGGGGAACGGGCAGTAGTGGGACGGCTATCTGTTTTGCACCCCACCTGATCTTCCCTTCCAGAGACTTTAATGGAAAAGAAAATCAGGCAGGGTCCTAACCTGCTGTCATCTATTTCCTGCACAGCAAGAACAGTTAGAATCAAGTCGGATATCTCTATTTATAGAAAAATACTGTGCATTGCAACTTTTCAATTGTATGAAAACATACAATATACACAGACAAAAAAGAAGTCAGGGCCTGGATTATGCTCTGGAATATTGTTTGTTTTTAATTTGTTAAAGAAACAAAACACTTGCAGTTATTTCGAACTTCTCACGTTCTCAGGATGTCACAAGTGCTTCACAGCTGATGAGTTACTTCTGAGGTAGAATCACTGCTTTTCTGTCAGTAGCATTTTATACACAGCAAGGGACCCACAAAGAACAAGAAGAAAAATCTGTTCTCATGGTGTTGGTTGAGGGAGAAAGTTTGGCCAGGTCACTGGGAGAAGTTTTCTCTTCTTTCGACAGTTGCAAAGGATCTTTTATGTCCACCTGAACAGATGAGCAGCGTTTAACATCTCTTGCAAGAAGGTACACCTCCAATAATGCAATACTCCCTCTGTACTGAAGTGTCAGCCTACATTATGTGCTTAGATTCTGGGATAGATTTGAACCCTTGATCAATCAGCCCAGTCCCAGGACATTGCTGCAGGAGTTCCACAGTGTCCTAGGCCCAATCATCTTTAGCTGCTTCATCAATGACCTTCCCTCTATCATAAGATCAGAAGTGGGGATGTTCACTGATGGTTACACAGTTTTCAGTTCCATTTGCAACTCCTCAGATAATGAAGCAATCTGTGTCCGCATGCAGCAAGACCTGGACAACATCCAGGCTTGGGCTGATAAGTGACAAGTAACATTTGCGTCTTACAAGTGTCAGGCAATGACCATCTCCAGCAAGAGAGAATCTTAACTATCTCCTCTTGACATTCAGTGGCATTATCATCGCTGAATCCCCCACCATCAACATCCAGGGTGGGGCTTCACTACTGAGCAGAAAATTAACTTGAGTAGCCATATAAATACAGTGGCTACAAGAGCAGGTCAGAGGCTGGGAATTCTGTGGCAAGTAACTCACCTCCTGACTCCCCAAAGCCTTTCCACCATCAATAAGGCACTAGTCAGGAGTGGTATGGAATGTTCTCCACTCGCCTGGACAAAATCCAAGCCAAGGCAGCCCGCTTGATCGGCACCCCATCCACCACCTTAAACAGTCACCCCCTCCACCACAGGCATACAGTGGTTGCAGTATTTACCATCTACAAGATGCACAGCAGTAATTTGCCAAGGCTTCTCTGACAGCACCTTCCAAACTCGCAATCTCTACCCCCTGGAAGAACAAGGGTAGCAGTCACATGAAAGCACCATCTCCAAGATTCCCTCCAAGTCACACGCTACACTGACTTGCAAACTTATCACCATTCCTTCATCGTCGCTGGGTCAGTAACATGGAGCGCCCTACCTAACAGCACTGTGGGAGTATCCACAACACATGGACTTCAATGGTTCAAGAATGTGGCTTACCTTCTGAAGTGCAATTAGGGATGGTCAATAATGTCGGCCCCGTGAGTGACACATCCCATGAATGAATCAAACAGGATTCTCTGACTCAAGAGATGAAAGTTCTACCACTGAGCCAAGCTGAAATTACCCACTCACTTTTTCATTAGTGATACTAATAAAAGATATGTATACGACTATTTATATATTGTTGTGTTGGTGGTGTACTGATCAATTTTTGTTCTTGGGAAGAACTGACATGCTGAAAAGGTTCACCAGGGTACTAAATGGGGATTATTGCAATGGCAAAAACATACCTGTTATAACCCCCTTTCTCACATACTTCCCATTTTCCTGGTAGTTTACAACGCTGGGAGGCAGGGAAAAATTATATTGCACACTGCTAACTGTTAGTGACAGGTTGAAAATGATGACAAATCCCCATGTTGTCACTGATGAGGAATTCTTAGCTCGAGCCGCTCGTGATTGAATGAGATGTTGTTTTATTGGGTGGCATCTATAAGTACACAAGGTCTGATATTACTCAAGAGATTTTTTTCATAGCTTGTCTGGACTACATTTCGAAGTAATTCAATGTGCGTAACATTGTTGTCATCATACTTATATCTTCACAACTTGTGACTTTAGATGCCGCCAAGGAATGTTTTAATATAGAACCTTCTGGAAGTCTCATTTGGTTTGTCTGATAATACAATAAATTACTTGTTTTTATATATTCAGATGGCACAGAAGAGCTGAGTTGTTCTTTTATGTCACAAATCATTTTTGAATTTTATATAATATAAAAATGGTCTCTGTTTTTGAATTGCATTTTAAAAGCAGGTAATTCATTATCAATTAAACACCAATTTCTTCAATGTAATGCTCTGGCAGCAAATGTAATCTATTTAGTAATCATCTATCACCTTTGTGAAAAGAAAGAAATATTTGCATTAATATTTACAACCTCAGGAAATTCCAAAGCACTTTACAGCCAGTGATGTATTTCTGAATGCAGGAAATGCAGCAGCAAACGTGCACACAGCAAGCTCCCACAAACAACAATGTGAAAATGACCAAATAAAGATTTTTTAGCGCTGTGGCTGAGTTATAAATATTGACCAAAATACGAGGGAGAACTCCCCTGCTCATCTTCAAAATAGTGCCATGGGATCTGTTACATCCACCGGAGAGGGCTTCAGACTAAAGTTTCATCTGAAAGATGGCACCTCTGGCAGTGCAGCATTCCTTCAGTACTGCACTGAAGTGCCAGCCTAGATGTTGTGCTCATGTTTCTGGAGTGCGACTTGAACCTATAACTCAGAGGTGTACGTGTTACCATTGATCATGGCTAACAGCTGATTTAATACTGTTACTATCATCTTGTAAATAATTAGACACATTCACCTCTCATTTATTGTTCCCTTTCGAATAGGAATTCCATCTAAAACACCTTGGCTGGGATTTTACTGGGCTCCCGACATCGGTCTCCGTGGCTGGCGGGGGCTGGAGGATCATTCTGGCGGTGGCCTGCCACAGAGCTGAAGCCAAGAGGGCTGGGCCCAATCTTCCCAGAGGTGGCGAGGCTCCATGGTGGCCCCACTGTCTCTGGGCGACGGGACCCGGATTTCCATGTGTTAATTAATGAAATGAAATAAATTTCAATAAACTTACCTGCAATCTTACAGTCGAGCAGCAATCTTCCAAGTGGTGGTCAGCACTCACACGTCTTCACTTTCCCGTCTGGGCTAAGTAGGGGCCGCAGTGGTGGGGAAGGGGGGAACATATGATTTTTAATGTGGGGATGGGGGGAGGAAAACGGGATAAAATTTTCATCATTAGTGTAGGGGGAAGGGGTGAACTGTGTACTTGGTTCAGTGGTGGGAGTGGGAGGGAGGGGGGAAGGTCATGTTTGCCAGGTAAGTGTTTTGGGGGAAGAAAAGGCAATAACTTAATTTTGGTGTTATTGGGGGTGGGAAAGGGGTGACAAATCTTTGATATGAACAGTGTGGGGGTGGGGGGGGGGTTACCTTTAAAAATTTAAATTAGCTGGCAGGGCTGGCTGCTCTTTAAAAATGGTGCCAACGCCTGTGTATAGGCAGGTGATGCCATTGTCGGCGTTGGAGAGCCTGCCCCCTCCACATGATTGACGGGGCGGACTGACCACCGTATGTAGATTAGCCGCTGCATGCAACATCGTGGTGGCATGGCGGCACCCGCTGGCAGCAGCAGAGGGCACTTTCTGTGTAGAACAGACTGGCATAACGTTTTCTCTGATATGTCAGATACATTTCATCAGTGGAAGGGTGTTCATAAAAAAAACACTCCTTTATAATATATACACTCCACTTTACCAAAAAGTTTTTACATATCTCTCAAAGATAATCTTCAAAAGATGTATCAGATTTAACATTCATTGACCTGTATAAGAAGGTTTAACAAACAAACTTCTTATATCAGCCACTATCTGGATCCCAGCCTTTTGCAACTAAAAGTGTAAAAAGGTGACATTTAAGTTGTTGTTTTTAAATTTTGTTGATCTCGTTTACAGAACCATCTGTAATGCATCATCTCAAACCCCAGAACAAATTTATGGATGAAATTCATCCGAATACACACTTATTTTTGGCTGTAATGACATTTATATACTCTTGACTTATGATACATCCAACAACACATTGATACACTTTTTCCTTTCCTTGTATTTTATACATTTTATTTTGCCATTTCATTACAGTAGTTATCCTACACCTAATAGGATTTTGATACTCTTTTCATGGGATGTGGGTGTCGCTGGCAAGGTCAGCATTTGTTGTCCATCCCTAATTGCCCTTGAGGAGGTGATGGGAGCCACCTTCTTGAACCGCTGCAATCCATCTGGTGTAGGTACACCCACAGGGCTGTTAGGGAGGAAGTTCCAAATTGGTGATCCAGCAACAGTGAAGCAACAACAATTTAGTTCCAAGTCAGGATGGTGTGTGACTTGGAGAGGAACTTGCAAGTACAAAAGCTTCAGTAATTATACTACCCATTTACCAGAGGCAGGACTACTTTATTCCATCTCATCCCAAAATGGAGACTAATCTTAACGAATCTTTCTTGATTCAACTTCATGGAGTACATGTTGACGGTGGTGAGGTTCTTCCAGATTCTGGTTAAACCTCTTCCCATCTTCTAGATGGCAGGAATTTAGAAGTTGGGTAGAAAACCTGACTGAATTTCCACTGGTCTGAATCATTGTTCAATGTTTATCCATGTGTGAATAGTTTTCTATACAGTAGAGATAAGTGTTTATTCTGAAGTGCAGCTTTTAGTGAAGTTAGCAGCATCACCATTCTGTATTATCTCATTAGCATCAAATATTCTTACACTTTATATGCTCTGGTTGCTGATTCACCCAGTATTGTGGCCAATATCTATTACTATTGTGATGGTGCTCCATCTCTACAGTCTAAGAGAAACATGCTCCCAGAAACAATCTGCAGTCATAGGAATATAAGAAATAGGAGCAGGCCATTCGGCCCTTCGAGCTTGCTCCACCATTCAGTATGATCATGGCTGATCTTCCACCTCAACTCCTCCTTCCTGCACTATCCCCATATACCGTGATTCCCTTAGTATCCAAAAATGTATCTCTGTCTTGAATATACTCAAAGACTGAGCATCCACAACTCTCTAGGGTAGAGAATTCCAAAGATTCACAACCCTTTGATGAAAAAATCTCACCTCATCTCAGTCCTAAATGGCTGACCCCTTATTCTGAGACTGTGACCTCAAGTTCTAGACTCCACGGCCAGCGGAAAAAGCCTCCCAGCCTCCTATCAGGCCCTGAAGAATTTTATATAATTCAATGAGATCACATCTCATTCTTCTCAATTCTAGGAAACAGGCTAATCTACTCAATTATGTCGAACAGCCTTATTTTTTTTTAGTTGTTGATTTTAGCTGAAATGAGCCTGCTCTTTAAAATAACTGATTAATTAGTCCTACTCCCCTGACTTTTCCCCATAGCCCTGCAATTTCTTCCCCATCAAGTACTTATCCAATTCCATTTTGAAAGTTACTATTGAATCTGCTTTCACCACCCTTTCAAGTAGCACATTCTAGATCATAACAACTCGCTCTGCAAGAAAAATTCTCCTTATCTCCCCTCTGGTTCTTTTGCCAATTACCTTAAAACTATAACAATGAGTTTAAAATTCTAAAGACTAAACTAAATATACATAATTAACATTTCAGGTTGATGACCTTTCATCATTTCATCAACCTGAAATGTTAACTCTGTTTCTCACTCCACAGATGCTGTCTGACCTGCTGAGTATTTCCAGCATTTTCTGTTTTCATTTCAGATTTCCAGCACCTGCAGTATTTTTCTTTTGTAATATAGATAATATTTATTCATCTTCCAGGTTTAGATCCAGTGCAGGCATAAAACAATAGGTGGAGCATTGTGCAGTCACTTTTATGATCAGTTCTCATTTTTAGAAATTACTTATTGAACCCAGACCCATTTTTCTATACTATTTTAGTTTCCATATGCTGTATTACGCCCTTGTTACATTGAATCTAGAGTACAGAAACAGACCATCCAGCCCAATTGGTTTATACTGGCATTTATGCTACACGCAAATCTCCTCTTACCCTCTTCATCAATATCTTCCTATTCCTTTCTCCCTCAGGTGCTTATCTAGCTTCCTATGCTATTTACCTCAACTATCTAGAATTTCTATGAGATATGTAAATCAGGGTCCCCAACCTGTTGCAGCTTTTGAGGAGAAATAGGTGAATTGCACACAACCCATGTCAGCCCCAATTCTCCAGGTGGCGGCGATAGGCTGAACTAACAGTTCTTCAAAGAAACTAGTTAACTTTACTTATTTTGAGTGTATTAAGTCTGTAGTCCACAGCTCAAATAGAAGTATCTAGTTCAGTTTTGATGACTTGGTGAAATGAATACCTAATTCTCATGGAGGAGATTTTCAAGCAGTTATTACTGGAAAAAAGATAGGGCAGGTCACATGTCCAATTGAAAAGTGTTTAAATGTTACCTGCCCTTAAAAAAATGAACAAAAACATTTGCTCTAAAATTACATTATTCTTGTAATGGAATATGTTAACCATATTATTTTTGATTTATAATTTAAAAATGTTAAATTTACATTTTCAAAGTGTTTGGTGTAAATAGAAAGACAATTTTGGCATCATACCTGTTTTTGCGGTTTTGTATTTCGCCTGACAACAAATTTACTCCAGATGTTCCTTTCTTCTTAATTGAGATAACTAATTGATTTATTTGGTGTCTTAATTCTGAGCTGACCCTAACATGTGAATTGAATTTGCACTGAGTGTTGGGAGAATTCATGTACATACCTCATTCAGGGCTCTTTTATGGGGTGTAGTAATACCCTGACTTGTTTCTAAAAGAGAAATAGTGCAAATAATGATGTTACTCTGATCCAGTAAGTGATTACTGCATGCTCTGTGTTCGATCAGCAGCTGGATGGATTGTAAGATTACAGCTTCATACCAGTTACAATCCAAACAGAAATAAATCCTCACTGTTGATTTGAAATCAACTTACCCATCCCTTTCATTGCAGCAGCTTTTTCGGGAGCAGAGTGTGAGCGAGTGAGCAGCTGGGAAAGTCAGTTTGAAAGTAAATTTAATTTCCTTTTGTTTTTCGGCGGAGGCCAGGGGGCTGCTGGGTAAGTAAAACGCTATATATTTGGGCGGTTTAAAATAACTTTCCTTTCATTGCAGCAGCTTTTTCGGGAGCAGAGTGTGAGCGAGTGAGCAGCTGGGAAAGTCAGTTTGAAAGTAAATTTAATTTCCTTTTGTTTTTCGGCGGAGGCCAGGGGGCTGCTGGGTAAGTAAAACGCTATATATTTGGGCGGTTTAAAATAATTTTCCTTTCATTGCAGCAGCTTTTTCGGGAGCAGAGTGTGAGCGAGTGAGCAGCTGGGAAAGTCAGTTTGAAAGTAAATTTAATTTCCTTTTGTTTTTCGGCGGAGGCCAGGGGGCTGCTGGGTAAGTAAAACGCTATATATTTGGGCGGTTTCTGAACCCGAGACACCACACTTGTAGTGTCTCCCACCCGCCCTCCTCCTCTAACCAAAAAAAAAAGGACTCGGTGGGGTGTTTATAAGGTAAGGCTTTTTCGATTTCTCTGGTTTTATAGTGATTGGTAAAAACTTTGCGTTCCTTTTTCATTTAACTAAGTTTAAACTTAAGATTAAAAATGGCAGGAGATATCAGACCCGTATCATGCTCCTCTTGCTCAATGTGGGAGCTCAGGGACATGGCTGATGACCCTGACTCCTTCACGTGCAGGAAGTGTGTCCAGCTGCAGCTCTTGTTAGACCGCATGACGGCTCTCGAGCTGCGGATGGACTCACTTTGGAGCATGCGCGATGCTGAGGAGGTCGTGGATAGCACGTTTAGTGAATTGGTCACACCGCAGATTAGGATTGCTGAGGGAGAAAGGGAATGGGTGACCAAAAGGCAGAGAAAGAGCAGGAAGGCAGTGCAGGAGTCCCCTGCGGTCATCTCCCTCCAAAACAAGTATACCGTTTTGGATACTGTTGAGGGAGATGGCTCACCAGGGGAAGGCAGCAGTAGCCAGGTCCATGGCACCGTGGCTGGCTCTGCTGTTCAGAAGGGCGGGAAAAAGAGTGGAAGGGCAATAGTCGTAGGGGATTCGATTGTAAGGGGAGTAGATAGGCGGTTCTGTGGTCGAAAACGAGGCTCCCGAATGGTATGTTGCCTCCCAGGTGCACGGGTCAGGGACGTCTCAGATCGGCTGCAGAACATTCTAAAGGGGGAGGGTGAACAGCCAGTTGTCATTGTGCACATAGGCACTAATGACATAGGTAAAAAACGGGATGAGGTCCTACAAGCAGAGTTTAGGGAGTTAGGAGCCAAGTTAAAAAATAGGACCTCAGAGGTAGTAATCTCAGGATTACTACCAGTGCCACGTGATAGTCAGAGTAAAAATGAAAGAATAGTCAGGATGAATGCGTGGCTTGAGAGATGGTGCAGGAAGGAGGGGTTCAGATTTTTGGGACATTGGGACCGGTTCTGGGGGAGGTGGGACTATTACAAATTGGACGGTCTACACCTGGGCCGGACTGGAACCAATGTCCTTGGAGGTGCTTTTGCTAACGCTGTTGGGGAGGGTTTAAACTAATGTGGCAGGGGGATGGGAACCAAATGAGGTCAGTTGACAGTAAGGAGGTAGTAACAAAAGCCTGTAAGGAACTAGATAATGAAGTCAGTGTGACTAAGGGGAAGAGCAGGCAGGGAGCAGATGATGAATATAAAGGGACTGGTGGTCTGAGGTGCATTTGTTTTAATGCAAGAAGTGTAGTAGGTAAGGCAGATGAACTTAGGGCTTGGATTAGTACCTGGGAGTATGATGTTATTGCTATTACTGAGACTTGGTTGAGGGAAGGGCATGATTGGCAACTAAATATCCCAGGATATCGATGCTTCAGGCGGGATAGAGAGGGAGGTAAAAGGGGTGGAGGAGTTGCATTACTGGTCAAAGAGGATATCACAGCTGTGCTGAAGGAGGGCACTATGGAGGACTCGAGCAGTGAGGCAATATGGACAGCACTCAGAAATAGGAAGGGTGCGGTAACAATGTTGGGGCTGTACTACAGGCCTCCCAACAGCGAGCGTGAGATAGAGGTACAAATATGTAAACAGATTATGGAAAGATGTAGGAGCAACAGGGTGGTGGTGATAGGAGATTTTAATTTTCCCAACATTGACTGGGATTCGCTTAGTGTTAGAGGTCCAGATGGAGCAGAATTTGTAAGGAGCATCCAGGAGGGTTTTCTAGAGCAGTATGTAAATAGTCCAACTCGGGAAGGGGCCATACTGGACCTGGTGTTGGGGAATGAGCCCGGCCAGGTTGTTGAAGTTTCAGTAGGGGACTACTTTGGGAATAGTGATCACAATTCCGTAAGCTTTAAAATACTCATGGACAAAGACGAGAGTGGTCCTAAAGGAAGAGTGCTAAATTGGGGGAAGGCCAACTATACCAAAATTCGGCAGGAGCTGGGAAATGTAGATTGGGAGCAGCTGTTTGAAGGTAAATCCACATGTGATATGTGGGAGGCTTTGAAAGAGAGGTTGATTAGCGTTCAGGAGAGACATGTTCCTGTGAAAATGAGGGATAGAAATGGCAAGATTAGGGAACCATGGATGACAGGTGAAATTGTGAGACTAGCTAAGAGGAAAAAGGAAGCATACATAAGGTCTAGGCGGCTGATGAAAGACGAAGCTTTGAAAGAATATCGGGAATGTAGGACCAATCTGAAACGAGGAATTAAGAGGGCTAAAAGGGGTCATGAAATATCTTTAGCAAACAGGGTTAAGGAAAATCCCAAAGCCTTTTATTCATATATAAGGAGAAAGAGGGTAACTCGAGAAAGGATTGGCCCACTAAAGGACAAAGGAGGAATGTTATGCTTGGACTCAGAGAAAATGGGTGAGATTCTAAACGAGTACTTTGCATCGGTATTCACCGAGGAGAGGGACATGACGGATGTTGAGGTTAGGAACAGATGTTTGATTACTCTAGGTCAAGTCGGCATAAGGAGGGAGGAAGTGTTGGGTATTCTAAAGGGCATTAAGGTGGACAAGTCCCCAGGTCCGGATAGGATCTATCCCAGGTTACTGAGGGAAGCGAGAGAGGAAATAGCTGGGGCCTTAACAGATATCTTTGCAGCATCCTTAAACACGGGTGAGGTCCCGGAGGACTGGAGAATTGCTAATGTTGTCCCCTTGTTTAAGAAGGGTAGCAGGGATAATCCAGGTAATTATAGACCGGTGAGCCTGACGTCAGTGGTAGGGAAGCTGCTGGAGAAGATACTGAGGGATAGGATCTATTCCCATTTGGAAGAAAATGGGCTCATCAGTGATAGGCAACATGGTTTTGTGCAGGGAAGGTCATGTCTTACCAACTTAATAGAATTCTTTGAGGAAGTGACAAAGTTGATTGATGACGGAAGGGCTGTCGATGTCATATACATGGACTTCAGTAAGGCGTTTGATAAGGTTCCCCATGGCAGGCTGATGGAGAAAGTGAAGGCGCTTGGGGTCCAAGGTGTACTAGCTAGATGGATAAAGAACTGGCTGGGCAACAGGAGACAGAGAGTAGCAGTAGAAGGGAGTTTCTCAAAATGGAGACGTGTGACCAGTGGTGTTCCACAGGGATCCGTGCTGGGACCACTGTTGTTTGTGATATACATTAATGATTTGGAGGAAAGTATAAGTGGACTGATTAGCAAGTTTGCAGACGACACTAAGATTGGTGGAGTAGCAGATAGTGAAGGGGACTGTCAGAGAATACAGCAGAATATAGATAGATTGGAGAGTTGGGCAGAGAAATGGCAGATGGAGTTCAATCAGGGCAAATGCGAGGTGATGCATTTTGGAAGATCCAATTCAAGAGTGAACTATACAGTAAATGGAAAAGTCCTGGGGAAAATTGATGTCCAGAGAGATTTGGGTGTTCAGGTCCACTGTTCCCTGAAGGTGGCAACGCAGGTAAGTAGAGTGGTCAAGAAGGCATACGGCGTGCTTTCCTTCATCGGACGGGGCATTGAGTACAAGAGTTGGCAGGTCATGTTACAGTTGTATAGGACTTTGGTTCGGCCACATTTGGAATACTGCGTACAGTTCTGGTCGCCACATTATCAAAAGGATGTGGATGCTTTGGAGAGGGTGCAGAGGAGGTTCACCAGGATGTTGCCTGGTATGGAGGGCGCTAGCTATGAAGAGAGGTTGAGCAGATTAGGATTATTTTCATTAGAAAGACGGAGGTTGAGGGGGGACCTGATTGAGGTGTACAAAATCATGAGAGGTATAGACAGGGTGGATAGCAAGAGGCTTTTTCCCAGACTGGGGGTTTCAATTACTAGAGGACACGAGTTCAAAGTGAAAGGGGAAAAGTTTAGGGGGGATATGCGTGGAAAGTTCTTTACGCAGAGGGTGGTGGGCACCTGGAACGCATTGCCAGCGGAGGTGGTAGATGCGGGCACGATGGAGTCTTTTAAGATGTATCTAGACAGATACATGAATGGGCAGGAAGAAAAGAGATACAGAACCTTAGAAAATAGGCGACATGTTTAGAGAGAGGATCTGGATCGGCGCAGGCTTGGAGGACCGAAGGGCCTGTTCCTGTGCTGTAATTATCTTTGTTCTTTGTTCTTTGTTCTTTTGCCTGATAAGTGTTGGGGCTGTTTTGTGTTCATTTATGATCTTTTGCACTGTGCCTGAAACAGGCAGAAGGAGAAAACTGCATTCTTTGGCTTTGGAGCAGATCCAACCACTGCATCAATATTAAGAGTGAATATTTGGAAGAGAGGGTGCAAAATAATGGGTCTGTCAGTGCTCAGTTTATTATATTATGTCTTTGCTTATTATGACTAGGGTGAATGGGACTGGCAGTGAAATGTGAATAACAGTGGCAAATAAGATTGCAGCAATGTCGAGGGAAACAGGTAAACGAGGTAAAATTTGGTATGTTTAAATTAGCAAGGAAAGTCATGAGAACATTGACGGAGAGAGGTGATACGGCCTGGAATTCTATAGACAAGAGTGGATAGAACCAAGTGAAATGTGGGAAGGTATTGGCAGCATGTTTGAGTGAGAATGGAATAAGTGTTATTGTAATAGGTGGGAAATCTCAAAATCAAAGAAGGAAATGAGATCCAATTTGTAATCTAAACATATCAAGGGCAATATTTAAAAAATATTTTCTGAGCCTCACTTCCTGGTTCTGTTGGGTTTCAAATTATGCAGAAGTAAAAATAATATTTACTTATTATTTCAGGCCTGATTATATAAAGCCTAACATTACAGTGGAAATATACTGAGAGCATATGATTGATTTGCCTAATAAATATACATGGATGGGGACTGATCACAACATGAGAAGATGTGCCAAAAAAAGGAAGAGTGGGACTTAAAGTACAGAAGGTAATTTATGGATTATTATTCAAGGTACGAAAGTTGGCCCTTTGATGATAAAGAGTATGGATATTCAATAACATTTTTATCAATACACATCAGGGTGGTATTTTTCAATGGCATAAATTAATCTGCAGCACATCTATATCACATTAACTGCATAACAGCTTCAAATTGTAGGAAAAACATTAGTCTTGGGTGGCAGAGCAAAATAGACAATAGTGAATCGACTGCATGCTTCATACCCGTGGGATCTTCTTTTCCATTGGCTTAGGAATCGGGCAAAGGGAAAACAGGCTATCACTCATTTTATGCGACCACTCAAGGCCAATTTCACTTGTGTGCAGTGCCCCTCATGTACACTAATTTCTCGGGTCACTTTAACAGTTTCCAACAAAACAAGACTTGAAGGCACTCAGATGGAATGATTACACTGCACTTAGTGACACTCTCATATATTGTTACCTAGAAAATAGGAGCAGGAGTAGGCCATTCAGCCCTTCGAGCCTGCTGCGCCATTTATTATGATCATGGCTGATCATCCAGCTCAGTAGCCTGTTCCCGCTTTCGCCCCATACCCTTTGATCCCTTTAGACCCAAGAGCTATATCTAACTCCTTCTTGAAAACATACAATGTTTTGGCCTCAACTGCTTTCTGTGGTAGCTCACCACTCACCACTCTCTGGGTGAAGAAATTTCTCCTCATCTCAGTCCTGAAAGGTTTGCCCCGTATCCTCAGGCTATGACCCCTGGTTCTGGACTCTCCCACCGTCGGCAACATCCTTCCTGCATCTACCCTGTCAAGTCCAGTTAGAATTTTATAGGTTTCTATGAGATCCCCCCTCACTCTTCTGAACTCCAGCGAATATAATCCTAACCGACTCAATCTCTCCTCATATGTCAGGCCCACCATCCCAGGAATTAGTCTGGTAAACCTTCGCTGCCCTCCCTCTACAGCAAGAACATCCTTCCTCTGATAAGAAGACCAAAACTGCACATAATATTACAGGTGTGGCCTCAGCAAGGCCCTGTATAATTGCAGCAAAACATCCCTGCTCCTGTACTCGAATCCTCTCGCTATGAAGGCCAACATACCATTTGCCTTTTTTACCGCCTGTTGTACCTGCATGCTTACCTTCAGCGACTGGTGTACAAGAACACCCAGGTCTCGCTGCATATTCCCCTCTCTCAGATAATATAACCGTTCAGATAATAATCTGCCTTCCTGTTTTTGCTACCAAAGTGGATAACCTCACATTTATCCACATTATACTGCATCTGCCATGCATTAGCCCACTCACTCAACTTGTCCAAATCACCCTGAAGCCTCTCTGCATCCTCCTCACAACTCACCCTCCCACCCAGTTTTGTGTCATTTGCAAATTTGGAGATATTACATTTAGTTCCCTCATCTAAATCATAAATGTATATTGTGAATAGCTGGGGTCCTAGCACCGATCCCTGCAGCACTGCCTGCCATTCGGAAAAGATCCATTTATTCCTACTCTTTGTTTCCTGTCTGCCAACCAACTTTCTATCCATCGCAATACACTATCCCCAATCCCATGCATTTTAATTTTACATGCTAATCTCTTATGTGGGACTTTGTCGAAAGACTTCTGAAAGTCCAAATAAACCACATCCACTGGCTCCCCCTCATCAACTCTACAAGTTACATCCTTGAAGAATTCTAGTAGATTTGTCAAGCATGATTTCCCTTTTGTAAATCCGTGCTGACTCTGCCTGATTCCACCACTGTTCTCCTAGTGCTCTGTTATAAAATATTTGATAATTGACTCCAGAATTTTCCCCACTACCGACGTCAGGCTGACTGGTCTATAATTCCCTGCTTTCTCGCTACAAAGAACAAAGAACAAAGAAAATTACAGCACAGGAACAGGCCCTTCGGCCCTCCAAGCCTGCGCCGATCCAGATCCTCTACCTAAACATGTCACCTATTTTCTAAGGTTCTGTATCTCTTTGCTTCCTGCCCATTCATGTATCTGTCTAGATACATCTTAAAAGACGCTATCGTGTTCGCATCTACCACCTCCGCTGGCAGCGCGTTCCAGGCACCCACCACCCTCTGCGTAAAGAACTTTCCACGCATATCCCCCCTAAACTTTTCCCCTCTCACTTTGAACTCTAGTATTTGAATCCCCCACTCTGGGAAAAAGCTTCTTGCTATCCACCCTGTCTATACCTCTCATGATTTTGTACACCTCAATCAGGTCCCCCCTCAACCTCCGTCTTTCTAATGAAAATAATCCTAATCTGCTCAACCTCTCTTCATAGCTAGCGCCCTCCATACCAGGCATCATCCTGGTGAACCTCCTCTGCACCCTCTCCAAAGCATCCACATCCTTTTGGTAATGTGGCGACCAGAACTGCACGCAGTATTCCAAATGTGGCCGAACCAAAGTCCTATACAACTGTAACATGACCTGCCAACTCTTGTACTCAATACCCCGTCCGATGAAGGAAAGCATGCTGTATGCCTTCTTGACCACTCTATTTACCTGCGTTGCCACCTTCAGGGAACAATGGACCTGAACACCCAAATCTCTCTGTACATCAATTTTCCCCAGGACTTTTCCATTTACTGTATAGTTCACTCTTGAATTGGATCTTCCAAAATGCATCACCTCGCATTTACCCTGATTGAACTCCATCTGCCATTTCTCTGCCCAACTCTCCAACCTATCTATATTCTGCTGTATTCTCTGACAGTCCCCTTCACTATCTGCTACTCCACCAATCTTAGTGTCGTCTGCAAACTTGCTAATCAGACCACCTATACTTTCCTCCAAATCATTTATGTATATCACAAACAACAGTGGTCCCAGCACGGATCCCTGTGGAACACCACTGGTCACACGTCTCCATTTTGAGAAACTCCCTTCCACTGCTACTCTCTGTCTCCTGTTGCCCAGCCAGTTCTTTATCCATCTAGCTAGTACACCCTGGATCCCATGCGACTTCACTTTCTCCATCAGCCTACCATGGGGAACCTTATCAAATGCCTTACTGAAGTCCATGTATATGACATCTACAGCCCTTCCCTCATCAATCAACTTTGTCACTTCCTCAAAGAATTCTATTAAGTTGGTAAGACATGACCTTCCCTGCACAAAACCATGTTGCCTATCACTGATAAGCCCATTTTCTTCCAAATGGGAATAGATCCTATCCCTCAGTATCTTCTCCAGCAGCTTCCCTACCACTGACGTCAGGCTCACCGGTCTATAATTACCTGGATTATCCCTGCTACCCTTCTTAAACAAGGGGACAACATTAGCAATTCTCCAGTCCTCCGGGACCTCATCCGTGTTTAAGGATGCTGCAAAGATATCTGTTAAGGCCCCAGCTATTTCCTCTCTCGCTTCCCTCAGTAACCTGGGATAGATCCCATCCGGACCTGGGGACTTGTCCACCTTAATGCCTTTTAGAACACCCAACACTTCCTCCCTCCTTATGCCGACTTGACCTAAAGTAATCAAACATCTGTCCCTAACCTCAACATCCGTCATGTCCCTCTCCTCGGTGAATACCGATGCAAAGTACTCGTTTAGAATCTCACCCATTTTCTCTGACTCCACGCATAACTTTCCTCCTTTGTCCTTGAGTGGGCCAATCCTTTCTCTAGTTACCCTCTTGCTCCTTATATATGAATAAAAGGCTTTGGGATTTTCCTTAACCCTGTTTGCTAAATATATTTCATGACCCCTTTTAGCCCTCTTAATTCCCCGTTTCAGATTGGTCCTACTTTCCCGATATTCTTCCAAAGCTTCGTCTTTCTTTTTACCTCCCTTTTTCAATAGTGGGGTTACATTAGCTACCCTCCAATCTGTAGGAACTGTTCCAGAGTCTATAGAATCTTGGAAGATGACCATCAATGCATCCACTATTTCTAGGGCCACTTCCTTAAGTACTCTGGGATGCATGTTAGAAGTCTCAGAGGCCTGCAGCAGTGGCACTTGTATCTAAAAGTGACTTGGTTGATTTTAACACCTGGTACAAAGTGGGCATGCAGCAGGTGGAGTGCACAGGTCACAGTTGCTGTTGCCAAGAGGCCTGAGCCAGTTTGAGGACTGGGCCTCTTTGCATGAATCCAGTGAGCTATGCGTGTCAAACCAGCACCACGCCAGCACCAAACCAGCAGCAATTAACTCCAAACCAAATAGAGCTTGCCGGATTAAGACAGCGTGAAACTGTTAGGTTCAAACAGAGCTTCAAAATTGCAATTGGGGACCTACATGCATTAAAGGACTCTAATATGCATATTAAAAGTGGCCTCTCATTTGAAATAGTTGGGCACTCAGGTTGTCCACCTACTTAGACGATGACAACCAGAATGCCAGTTTTGGTTAGTGCTGGATTGCTGCTGGTTTGTTGCTGGTTTTCTATGCGTAGCTCACTGGATTCATCAGGCAAGTGGCCTGATGCCATTTTCAGGCTGATACTACCCCTGTTTATGGAAAGCAACCAGGGTTCAATTGGTCCCATTGATAACACACTTTGACAACTGGTTCCTTTCAAAACTCTATTTCATGTCTTTTACCTGGGTTACTGGATAGTGGCAGCAAGGCTGGCATGCATGTGCTTCATAAAATAAAAACAAGTTTTTAAATATTCATAGCATGCTAAGGCTTTTGTTGCAGTTCCATATTGCATATGTTGCTTTGTCACTGAAAGTATTTGAGACAGATCATCCCATCTTTTAAGGAAAAGGTGGATAAATATTTGAAACAAAAAAGGATACATGGCGATGGCATGAGAAGTGAGTGGAATGAATTTTGGATTGCTGTAGCACTAACACAATGGACTGAATAACCTCCTTCTGTGCTATAAATATTTATGGTTCCATATTAACATGAACTGGCATTTGAACATTGGTACAATAGAATGGTGCAGGATAGATTGGCTTACTATCTCACATGCCTTCGTCTTCCTCATTCACAAAGTTGTTTAAATCAGATATCAAATAAACGTAACTGAAATTCAGATTTTGAAAGGAAATTTCCGGGTTTCCATATTACAAGGAAGCAGTCCGTGTAGAAATGCAGCAAGACCTGGACAACATCCAGGCTTGGGCTGATAAGTGGCAAGTAACATTTGCACCACACAAGTGCCAGGCAATAACCATCTATAACAAGAGAGAATCTAACCATCTCCCCTTGACATTCAATGGCATTATGATCACTGAATCCCCCACTATCAACATCCTCGGGGCTCTCATTGACCAGAAACTGAACTGGAGTAGCCATATAAATACCGTGGCTACAAGAGCAGGTCAGAGGCTAGGAATCCTGTGGTGAGTAACTCACCTCCTGACTGCCCAAAGCCTGTCCACCATCTGCAAGGCACAAGTCAGGAGTGTGATGGAATACTCTCCATTTGCTTGGATGGGTGCAGCTCCAACAACACTCAAGCTGCTCAACACCATCCAGGACAAAGCAGCCTGCTTGATTGGCAACGCATCTACAAACATTCACTCCCTCCACCACCGACGCAAATGGCAGCAGTGTGTACCATCTACAAGATGCACTGCAGCAACTCACCAAGGCTCCTTAGGCAGCACCTTCCAAACCGGGGACCTCTATTACCAGATGGGCAGCAAATGCATGGGAACACCACCACCTGCAAGTTCCCCTCTAAGCCACACACTATCCTGACTTGGAATTATTTTGCCATTCCTTCACTGTCGCTGGGTTAAAATCCTGGAACTCCCTTCCTAACAGCACTGTGGGTATACCTACCCCACATGGACTGCAGCGTTTCAAGAAGGCAGCTCACCACCACCTTCTCAAGGGCAATTAGGAATGAGCAATAAATGCTGACCTAGCTAATGTCGCCCACATCCCATGAATAAATAAAAAAACCTATCTAAATACAGCCAAGGCCTTTGCATTGCTCATCAGTTGATTTGTTTTTCAATGCAATATACAGCTTGTTGGTTGAATCATTATCTTTAAACTGCAACAAGGGAGTCAAAATGCCTTCGTATTTACCAGAAGTCATGAGTTTACATTAGAAACTTCTGTATCTCTTTAGAGATCTGTATTCAGCCAATAAATACACAGTTCTAAACTGATCAAGAGAAGTCGTATCATCCTTTGCTGGTTTATCTCAGTCAAGCAAATTTTCCAATGGTACCAAGATGGCGACTATGAGGAAGAGGACAATTCTGTCTCTCGGGGAAAAATGTGATCCCAGATATCTCCTTGATTTGAAGTGTGTGCTTACTGGCCAATTGCAGTGTTACAAAGTCGTCTGCTCAGATCATCCCAATAGAGAAGTGTATATGGTGAAAATCACTTGCAGAAGAAGAAAGTTAATAAAAAGAATAATGGGTTGAGAATACTCACTCTTTTGGCTGAAGGAGATCAGTGTTGATTACTGTCTCAAAAGGAAGACAGAAACTGCATACTGTGCCATTCTATTGAAGGAGTGAAGCTACCTTCCAATTCCATAACACAAAATTATTTTATGCACTCAGAGTATTCCAGGCTACAGGGACATGCCTATTTTTATCATGCCTCTATGAAGCACCTTGAGGTTTTTTTTTTGGTTGAAGGTATATATAATTGCAAGTTGTTGCTTTGTCAGTGTTCGTTATGTTCTGTGACATGAGAGCAAAGCCAGTACATTAACTTCTTGAACTGTCTGCCTTGGTTACTATGGCTGGAATTTGACCAGGCGTTTGCCGATGGGCTGGGAAGTGGTAAGGTTGGTAAAATGGCAAGGGAAAGTGTCAGGGGTGGGGCAGGGGGGTGCCCAACCATGCCTTTTTACCAGCCCACTTCCCGCCACTGTGGGCATTTTTCCCCATGCTGGGGTCTCCATGCTGCATGGGGAGACCACCCAATGAAACCGGGTGGCCTCCCAGTGGGCTCTGGGGCCTGCCCTCCTTTAGAGGCACTCCATGGCCCCTGAGGGGACCACCCAGCAGCAACGGCCACCCCGCTGTCCTTAATTAGGATGGCGGCCCCAGTGGATGCCACTTAGTTGTCCGCTACCAGCTATATGCCTCCTCGGGTCCCACCGCCGGCCTACCGTAGGGTTGCCTCCCGCTTTTAGCCCTGGTGGCAGGACCTCAACCATCCCTGTAAAATTGTGGCTCATATTTCTTATTCTCCTGAGGCACCTCTTGGTATAAGCCACAATTTATTTTCCAGAGAAAAAACTGTTGAAGATAAAAGACAGTAAGATTATTAGGTATGAGGAAAGTCATTTGGTGCATCTTAATTCATCCATTCAGTGAGATCAGCAAGTTCTATACAACCTGCCCTCATAATTTAACTATTTTATTCCCAGTATTTTTCTGGTGAATTTGCACTGCACCCCCTTAAAAGCACCCCAATATCTCCTTCCTGAGGGGTGCTTCCCAGCACTAAATGCAGTTCTCGAGAATCCCGATGGGGTCTAGCCAGTGCTTTATAATTTAAAGTAATGTTCTAGTTAACTTTTTTAATGTCTTTAAAATTCTTACATACTTCCTTTCCAGGCTGAAAAGCCAATTATAGTCTGCTAATTGTATACTACTTGTACTCAGATGGTGGTTATTAATTGGGGATTCACCTGTACTCAGATATTTAGAAACAGAATGAAAACTGTGGTTGTTGGATTGGAGGTGCACAATATGTAATATGTGTCTCTTTAAATAAATGCTTGTAAGACTAGGCTCCAGTTCTATCTTTCACTGCCTGGCTATCTGAGTTGTGACACAGGCTTTCCCCACAACTCAGACCCCGACACTCGGGGCTTAGCCTTGTCTTCCTTGCAAGGTCTCTGGTACTTGAATATCTCTGTTGTTCCTTAGGAAGCAGTATTCAAGATGCGATCTGACTAGAACATTTTGAAGTTTGATCACTACCTCCTCTCATTTACATTATCTATTGCTTTGGCTACATAGTTCGACATAGCATTGGCTTTGTTGATTGTTGTTTTGCACTCTCGCACATGCTCGAGAAGTGTTCATTTCCAGACAGCTGCAAGTTCTGTTTTTGAAAAGAAATATTTTAAATATGCTAAAGTTATCAGACTTTTGTTAAACTGCAGGTTTGTCTTGTGGACTTGTATTCAGTTAATATGCCAACTTTTTTTTCTCTAGTCAGCTACCAGTTGTTTACTCTAAGTATTTTAAATCAATTAAAGGATTGCTTAGCTATGAACAGCAAGGGAGATGCAGTTCTAAACTGGCTGGAACTGGATTCAAGACCACAAAAGAATGTTTTAATTGTCACATTAGGTGACATGTTGCATGAGGACATATTTCATTTAACAATAAAGGTAGTAATGCTGAGCTACAAATCCATTATATCTGGACATTTTTCAGCAATTGTTTTGATGGTTTTCCCATCACAAAACAAAATCCTTTAGTTGTGAATTGAAGCGATGGTACAGAAAGGTATCCGCAAGCCAAGAGGGGCACAGTTCCATGCACATAAATCATCTTGCGTGCCATAATGACATGGTGTGAAAGGCCATCCCTGTGAAATCTGATCTTGTCTTTTCACCACACTCACACCTGAACATTGTATCAAGTCAGACTTCATTCCAATAATTTAAAAAAACCTGAAAAATACTCATTCGCTCCAAGAGATTATCGTCATTGCTCTTTGTATTTGCGCTGAAGAATGTAATATTGTTACGAGGAACATGAATTTAATTGTGTTCATTCTGCGATGCTCCTTTGATCAAGGAGTACAATTTTCATATTGTTTCTGCCAGCTGGTTTATGTTTTTCTTTTTACGAGGGTGAGATTCTGGATTTATAAAAGGCATCTTACCTAGCCAGCTAGATAAGAACTAAGAACAGTCACCATAAATATGACAGCCGGACTTGAGTGTCAGCCAACTGTGGGAATAGAAATTATGACCTTAGGACTCTGAAACGAGCTACCACAGTAACCATTTAATATAATTTAGTCATGGAAGAGACTAATTTCAAATGCATACCTTCTTCACAGCACCCATTATTAATGCCCATGACATATTTAACTGATCAGAACTACATTCAGTATCTTGAAAGTCCCCTTTGTTGGGTGAAAAATGTAATTCATAGATAATTGTAAATGTATTGCTACAGGGATTCACAAAGATAACATTGATTTAGTTCCATGAATCAATACAAGAAATTTTGAGTGATATTGTCCCTTATCAACACATTTAAAAACAGCTAACATTTGTGACAGTGATCAGGTTAAATATTTGTATTCACTTTTAAAATATTTGAACTGTGAATTCCTTAAAAAGCCCTCTCCTGAGTGAGTTGTTTTGCACACATTCAGTGCCACTGTGACTGAACAAGTTGGGATATTCTACACACAGCTGGCGGGCAGCCATAAAGGCGGGGCTAAAGTGTGGTGAGTCGAAGAGACTTAGCAGTTGGCAGGAAAAAAGACAAAAGCTCAAGGGGAGAGCCAACTGTGTTACAGCCCCGACAAACAAATTTTTCTGCAGCACCTGTGGAAGAGCCTGTCACTCTAGAATTGGCCTTTATAGCCACTCCAGGCGCTGCTCCACACACCACTGACCACCTCCAGGCGCTTACCCATTGTCTCTCGAGATAAGGAGGCCAAAGAATACTTCTATACAGCATATACATTCATTGATAGAAACAATTATCTTCCCTGACTGGTGGGGAGGTGCATTCTGATATATAGCTAATTTCTTTTACTGTGAATGCGCTATCACAGCCATTGTCAAAGCAAATTCACAGATTAAATCAACAAGGAAAATGATCCAAGTTCTAATAAATAATGTCCCACATTAGTATGATGATATTCAACAATGTGGGGAAAGTGTGAGGATCTAACAAAGACAAATTGGAATATTTCCTTAATGGGGAGAGACTTGGAGCAAAGGTGGCTGTGTCCACAAATCACTAAACGTTAGTGCAGAGCAAGAAAAAACATTCAAAACGGCTAACGTGATGCTTCAGTTGTATAGATTCTCAGTCAGACTTCTTCCAGAGAAATGGGTTCAGTTTTGGGCATCAAAACTCAGGAAAACCATATAAAAAAGCAAAATACTGCAGGTGTTGGAAATCTGAAATAAAAACAGTAAATGTTAGAAATGCTCAGCAGGTTTTGCAGCACCTGAAACATTAATTTTGTTTCTCTCTCTATGTATGCTGCCAGACTTTCTGAGTATTGCCAGAATTTTCTGTTTTTATTTCAGGAAATCACATATTGGCCTTGGAGTGGGGATGGTCAAAGTTCACCATGACTTAAATGGTTAAATTGTGAGGACAGAATGCTTAAACTTTGCTTATAGTTTGAGTTTAGAAGATTGTTGGATGATCTAATCAAGGTGTTTAAAACAAAGAGACCTTATGGGGTAGATAGAGACATTGTTTCCTATGGTGGGACAATCCAAAGCATAATCTTCAAATTAGAACTAGGTCATTTAGGAGTGAAATTCCAAAGCACTGCATAATTGAGTGAAAATGAGAAGACTCCCTGCCAAAAAGGCTTTGGATGCTGTTACAGATTACAATTTTCAAGGCTGTGATTCTGTTGAAGTATCAAGGGATATGGAATATGGGTTGGGAGTTGAGATACAAATCAGCCAAGATCCAATCGAATGGTGGAACAAGCTTGCGGGCCTTAATGACCTACCCCACTCCTGTGTTCCTAATTCAATTCCTATTTTACAGCAGGCTGTCACTAGAACATTTTATTACATTATAACATCTTGTAAAAATGCAACCTACTGCTCCTCATTCACAACTCCACCTGTAACTAATAAACCATTTAAACACGTTCTTGTCGAAAGATCCACTTTTATGCAGCTTCTAAACGCACATTTTTAGAGGATTGCTGCCTGTGCCATCTTGTTAATTGTCAAAATTTCTGTTACTCCCACATAATGTCCCATCTAGTGGCTTGGCTGACAACTAACAAAGGAAGTTTTTTTTTTCCATTCGGTTTCATAGTGAATAGCAGGGTGCATCTAGAAGCAAAAACAGGAAGTGCTGGAAATACTCAGCAGATCTGGCAGCATCTGTGGAGAGAGAAGCAGAGTTAACATTTCAGGTCTGTGGCCTTTCATCAGAACTGGCAAAAGTAAGAAAAGTATTAAATTTTAAGAAAGTTGGGCGGGGGGCTTGGTGGGTAAGAGAACAAAAGAGGTGTGTGATAGGGCAGAGGGCAGGAGAGATTAAATAACAAAGATATCATGGTACAAAGGCAAAGAAAGTGTTAATGACTGTGATGAAAGACAAAGCATTAGTCCAGATAGAGTGTTAATGGCAGAATAATGAGCAGCTCTGTCCAAAAGCACATGAACAACAGGCAAATGGTTATTAAAAAAAAATCTAGAAACACCTGGATTGTGCACATTGGACTCTGATTCAAGGTATTAATTGAGTATATATTTTAATATTGTTAACATTTCAAAATGTAAAGGTTTGTAAATTCTTCAAATCAACCATTATCCTATTAATTATGTCATTGAAAGGAAGCATTTGAGAACCAATCCCATAGTGATGTATGATAGTAAATGCCATGCAAAAGGCAAATCCTGATAATTAAGCTAAATCACGAGGATAGAACAAAGGGCCATAGGTTGAAACTAATAAAAGGCACATTTAGAACTACTGTTAGGAAGAATATAAAAGTGATCAATACTTGGAACAGACTTCCTAGACAGAGTCATGGAGGCAAAATCCTGGAATCATTTAAGAATCAATTGGATGCTACATCTGGAGATATGTTAGTGTTGATTTGGATGGATGAATTAAGATGGGCCAAATGGCTACCATCCTCTATAATTCTTCTGTGTTTTCATGATTACTACATATGTGGATGGATTAAATCTTTTCAATGAAGTGTAGCACATTATATCTTGTATAATGATCAAGATCTCTATGGTTACAGAGACAGTTGTATCCAGCAGCATCGTTACAGGATGTTGTGAGACACTTTATAATCCAACACTGATGAATGAGTGAAGTTAATCAGTTCTCATTGCTCTCAGCACCAAATCATCATGACTATTTGTACAAATGGCTTCCGCCATGATGGTAACCCTAGTGATTGTTTTTAAAAGGAGAAAGCTCTTCTGGAAATTCTATGGATTGATATGCCAGATGTGTCTTTCTAAAATAAATGGCATTGTTGCAATTTTCTCTGTTCAAAGTTCTATCTTACAACATCTATTGACTCTAAATATTTTTAATGTAACTCTCTAAGGCCTCAGGCTTATGTTCTGTGGCTTGGCTCTGAGAACACAGAAGAATATAATGCTAGCCTTTCTGTAAATGCATACAAGCAAGATATTTAAGTCATGTATTGCCTATTGTTTTAAAAGAAATTCCTGATTATGATGCAATGTTATGTTAGACGGAGCCAAAAATAATTATATGTTATGATTTATATGACTATATAGTGACGTTCCTAACATGCTGCTAATCCCCAAAGAGATGAATTCTGTATTCCCTTCTTGCACTCTGTTCAGTATCATTGTTGCAATATCTCCCAGGAATTGAAAAGTGAGTCTTTCATATGGTCATCAGAAGCTGCCAGAATTGCAGCAAGTTTTTGTTTTTACTTTTCTCATTCCTTTGAAGACAGGCTCGCAGCCAAAATTTAACATTTACACGTTCATGAAAACAACCTGACAGTGTAATGAACACAAAACCAGAATGAAATGTATTTTTACGTATACTGTATGCAGAACTTGCGTATTATACAGAAGATAGAAATGCTGTCAGCTGCACACCTGCTCCTGATAAATACTTACGAATATGAGATTATGAACTGTTAAAAGAGATTCTGAAGATCATGAAAGCTCTATCCAAGTACAGGAACTGCCACGATTTACATTGCGCACAGTCATCTTCAATTTAGGTCAACAAAATGATCTTGAGGCATGATCAAAGGATGCTGTCTCATCAGTTGACTTGCAGCCAATGTTGGCTCATATAAATACAAATTAATGCAGCAACATCCAAATGTGTGTTCACTGTTATCATCATTGCTAATGGGACAAAGAAATATAGGAAGTAAGAAGGTTAGTTGTACAAGGCAGGTCTGTGTGGACTGTGGAGAAGCTCCATTACTAAGGGGAAAAGAAACTCTGAGACTCTGACTTGCAACTGATCTGCTATTCTAGTATTTTTATGATAACTTCCATTGAATTTTTCTAAGACAGAAGAGAGAAATATTTAAGGATCTAACTGTTACTTTTGTAAGTGTGATGGGATTTGATTTTCTGCTGGAAAGGTATACTATAAGGCCTCATGATTGCATATCTTCCAGAATGCTAGCATTTGTTGTCCAGATTATTAGATATAACACTGCTCAAAAGTGAAGCTCTCCAACTATTTTGACACAAGGAAGACAGATCTGAATTGAATTGTGCTTTCTGTGACCAGCTAAAGACAACAAGGACAAAGGCCATGGTCCGAGCACCAAGGCTGAAGGAAAAAAGGGGTGGAAAACCTACATATAAAAATAAATAAATATATAGAACATAGAACAGTACAGCACAGTACAGGCCCTTCGGCCCACGATGTTGTGCCGAACATTTAACTTACTCTAATATCAAACAAACTACCTACCCTTCATTCTACTATCATCCATATACCTATCCAAGAGTCGCTTAAATGCCCCTAATGTATCTGCTTCTACTACCACCGCTGGCAGCGCATTCCACGCACCCACCACCCTCTGTGTAAAGAACCTACCTCTGACATCTCCCCGAAACCTTCCTCCAATCACCTTAAAATTATGCCCCCTGGTGATAGCCCTTTCCACCCTGGGAAAAAGTCTCTGGCTATCCACTCTATCTATGCCTCTCATCATCTTGTACCCCTCTATCAAGTCACCTCTCATCCTTCTACGCTCCAATGAGAACAGCCCGAGCACCCTCAACCTTTCTTCGTAAGACATGCCCTCCAGTCCAGGCAGCATCCTGGTAAATCTCCTCTGCACCCTCTCTGAAGCTTCCACATCCTTCCTATAATGAGGCGACCAGAACTGAACACAATATTCCAAGTGTGGTCGAACCAGGGCCTTATAGAGCTGCAGCATAACCTCGCGGCTCTTAAACTCAATTCCCCTGTTAATGAAAGCCAACACACCATATGCCTTCTTAACAACCCTATCAACTTGGGTGGCAACTTTGAGCGATCTATGGACATGGACCCCAAGATCCCTCTGTTCCTCCACACTACCAAGAATCCTGTCTTTAAGCATGTATTCTGCATTCAAATTCGACCTTCCAAAATGAATCACTTCACACTTTTCCAGGTTGAACTCCATCTGCCACTTCTCAGCCCAGCTCTGCATCCTGTCAATGTCCCGTTGCAACCTAGAACAGCCTTCCACACTATCCACAACTCCAGCAATCTTCGTGTCATCGGCAAACTTGCTAACCCAGCCTTCCACTTCCTCATCCAAGTCATTTATAAAAATCACAAAGAGCAGAGGTCCCAGAACAGATCCTTGTGGAACACCACTGGTCACCGAGCTCCATGCTGAATACTTTCCATCTACTACCACCCTCTGACTTCTATGGGCCAGCCAATTCTGTATCCAGACAGCCACCTTTCCCTGAATCCCATGCCTCCTTACTTTCTGAATGAGCCTACCATGGGGAACCTTATCAAACGCCTTGCTAAAATCCATATACACCACATCCACTGCTCTTCCTTCATCAATGTGTTTTGTCACATCTTCAAAGAATTCAATAAGGCTTGTGAGGCATGACCTGCCCCTCACAAAGCCATGCTGACTGTCTCTAATCAAACCATGCCTTTCCAAATAATCATAAATCCTGTCTCTCAGAATCCTCTCCAATAATTTGCCCACTACCGACGTAAGACTGTCTGGTCTATAATTCCCAGGGTTATCCCTATTCCCTTTCTTGAACAAGGGAACAACATTTGCCATCCTCCAATCATCCGGTACTACTCCAGTGGACAGTGAAGACGCAAAGATCATCGCCAAAGGCGCAGCAATCTCTTCCCTCGCTTCCCGTAATATCCTTGGGTATATCCCGTCTGGCCCCGGGGACTTATCTGTCCTCATATCATTCAAAATTTCCAGCACATCCTCCCTTTTAACCTCAACCTGTTTGAGCATATCAGCCTGCTCCACGCTGTTCTCACAAACGACCAGGTCCCTCTCATTAGTGAATACTGAAGCAAAGTATTCATTTAGGACCTCCCCTACCTCCTCCGACTCCGGGCACAAGTTCCCTCCACTATCCCTGATCGGCCCTACCCTCACTCTGGCCATCCTCTTGTTCCTCACATAAGTGTAGAACGCCTTGGGATTTTCCTTAATCCTACCCGCCAAGACTTTTTCATGTCCCCTTCTCGCTTTCCTAAGTCCATTCTTCAGTTCCTTCCTGGCTACCTTGTAACCCTCTAGAGCCCTGTCTGGTCCTTGCTTCCTCAACCTTAAGTAAGCTTCTTAATGTTCGGTGCCATCTAAAAATTGCTTAAGATGATGTGGGATAGTTAAATTGTGATGACAGAACAAGAATTATAAATTTAAATTAATAAAAGACAAGTTGATGACTGCTATCAGAAAGTTCAATATATCACCAACAAATGGAACGTTTGAGGTACATTCCTTCAGATCTTCCATCACCAAGCTTTGTCTTCCTCAAATTTTTCTACTTTCTGTTTTCCTTTTCTTTTTAACTTTGTAACTTCTTATCCTCTTCATATTTCACTCACGTTTTACTCCCTCCTTCTTGCCTCTTTCATTAACCCTATTTCCTGTGCCTTCTATTGGTTTGCATTATATAAGCATACAGTTTTGTTTTTCAATTTCCATCATCTTCATTCATTCAGAGTTTTACCTGCTTGAAATTTGCTCAAGCATCATCTCACTTGCTCTGTGTCTCCAATGTGTTTTTGCAGCATTGTTTATGGCTATATTCCAACTACCTTCATCAGCACAGAGGGGCGATTAAACAAAAACTGTAGCAGAACTAAACTAACAAAAAAGCTGCATTCTCATGTTTCAACTAAATATTTCTTGAGGTTAAATACTTTATAAAGGTTGGGTATATTATTATTTACCAGAATAAGCGGACTTCATGGCCACATTCTAGACAGTTCTATATTTTGACTCTATGCAGGATTATTGTGGATTTGTAAGGAAAGCTGTGCCATAGTTAAATGGAATATGTGACTATCTCAAAGATAACTTTTATCAGCAGCCTTGATATTATTACTGAGTACATTTTGTAGAGTGCAACTGCACACAATCCTTTGGTCTGATGGAAGGTTATATGTCAGTATAACTCTGGTGTTATGGAGGTGTTAAAATACCGAGGAATGAAATAATGGAGAATTTATCTTTTGTGCTAGTATCACATCTAATGGCCCAGATTTTGTGGTCAGTGGTAAAGTGATGGTGCTCGCTGCTGACCTTGAAGAAAGCTGTCCACAAAAATGTAATGATCTCTGTGGTGTGGATTTCCCCTTTCCTGACATCATTTGAATCTGTTGTCAAGTCAATGGCATCAAGCAACAGTGATGTCATCAAGCACAGTAAGCAGCCAATCATAGTGAAGTATTCTCACAGGATATATCTGCTCGGTGGGAGGGAACCAACGATAGAGAAAAACCAACTTGGCCTCATCCTCACCAATCTACCTGTCGCAGATGTATCTGTCCATGATAGTATTGGTAGGAGTGATCACCGCACAATTATTATGGAGCTGAAGTCCCATCTTCACACTGAGGATACCCTCCAACATGTTCTGAGGCAGAACCAATGTGCTAAATGGGATAGATTTTGAACAAATCTAGCAACACAAAACTGGGCATCCATAAGGTGCTGTGGGCCATCAGCAGCAGCAGTATTGTATTTAACCTCAATTTGTAACTTCATGGCCCAGCATATCCCTCACTCTTCTGTTACAACCAGGTGAGAAAGAGGTCTAGGGGTCCCTTTCAGCTTTCACCTGGTCTTATTGTAACAGGGTTTAATTTTAAACACTGTGTTTTTAGCTCCCCTTTGGTGAATCCTTGTTCACCACTTTCCAATTATAAGGCAAAGAAACCAGCACAAACAGGCTTTCTTAGGTTTAAAGAAGAAAAGTTGAAATTTATTCAACTTAAACTCTAAATCGGTTAACACCTATGGATAGACGACATGCCCACGCTAGCATGCATAAGCGATATACATATGCAAGAGACAGAAAAGAGCAGAAGAAAAATGAAGTGGAAAAGTTTGAGGCAATATCTGAAAATTTGTTGTTACTGTTCTTCGAGCTCACTGTAGAGTTCTTGATTGTAGGTAGATCTTGGTTTTTGTTGGGGCCCAGTATTCTTCTTAGACATTGTTTGTTGTAGAAGACTTTTCTCTCTTGGCGTTCATATGTCTTCAGTGGATTTAGAGGCTTGTGAGAAAGAGATGGGAGCAGACAGGAGAGATCTTCTCAGTCCAGGGGCAAACAGACACTCTGCCTTCAAACTCTCTGTGACCAGTTCAAAAGAAACCCCTGAAACAGCCAGGTAGTCATGTGAACAGCTGGTATAACCAGTCCTGGCCCTTGTCCTTAACAGGCCCTGGAATGCGCTTCCTCATCTTCGATATCTGTTGGTATGTAAATGCTTTTTTCCAGCCACGACTGATCTGTTTAACAAGTCATTTCCTCACTCCAATAACAGTTAAAAATCAGTGTTCATGACAAAATTGATGTGTCTCATTCTTGGCAGTTGGGGGCCTAGCATGACACATCCACAACCAGCGGAATAAAATGCGATTTGAGAAAAGCGCATTTCATTAAAAGGGTCAAGAGAAAAATATAAGATACAGAAAAAAAACATGCATTTCTCTTATTCATTCACAAATCCTAAAACATATTAAAATCGCACCTTCTTTGGCATTCCAATAAACATGTAGTTCCTTTTTGGGGAAGTTTCTCTTCCGTTTGCCCATTTCCATGGCTGCCTAGGGTCTTTGTTCCTGTTGAGGTAATTTCTTTTCAGGAGAGTCAGTAGTGGGCGGGGCTATACTGAACTCTCTTTCAGTGCTTTGCTGAGTCATGCAAATGCTTTTGACTTTAGGGGATGGGTGACTTTCATTTTTCTGACTGTGGAGGAGGATTCTTTGCTAATCTCCCCTTTGCCCCAGAGGACAATCCTGACTGCAGGTATTTGTGCAGACTCGACTGCACGCCCCTGTGGCACTTTGACTAGGTGAGGCATCACCCTTATGGTTTCGCTGCCCCCTAGCAGTCTTTCTTTGTCTCTGCAGATTCCTGTAAATGCTGTTAGCAACTCTGGTGGGGTGCTTCTAGTGTCTGCATTTACGTCGGGGGGATATGGGGTCTAATTTTTCACATTTTCTGGGATTGGCTGACTGGACAGAAGGGGTTTTCATCCAGAATTCCTCCCGGACTTGCTTTAACCTGCCCTCTTGGTCACTTTTTCTCCTTCCCTGTCTAACCTTCTGCCAGCCTTGTGCCTGCCTGTTCCTTTTTGTTCTCGGCGGGAGTCCCTTACAGTTCACCAGCCCTCTGCTGGAGGGTCTTCCTAACACCCGTACAGGACCTAGTTGTGCAGATTTCACTGTAGATTGGGGTTTCCCCTCAACCTGGCACATGTGGCAACTCCTGCAGTACTCCACCATTTCTTTGTGGAGTTTTGGCCAGTCAAACTGCTGTCTTTTATGGGCTTTGGTCTTTTGTATACCGGCATGTAGAGCTACTGTAGTCTCGTGGGCCCTTCTTAATATTTCTCCCCGGTACCTCTGTGGAACCACTAACTTGTAAACTACTGTCCAATCCTTGCTCTCAGGTCTGTGAGGAGAACTCCATTTCCTCATCAGTACCTCATTCTTTGAGTAGTAGCAATCAGGGACTCCCTCTGCTTCAATTTCAGACTGGGCAGCCTGTGCTAACTCTTGCAATACTGGGTCAGCTCGCTGAGTCTCAGCTAGGGAAAATCCATTTAATTAATTCCCTGGGTGTCCTAACTTTCCAAAGAAAGTCTCAGATAGACAGACCTGGTCATCTGCTTGCAGTGTTAATTCAGTTTCCTCTGGGGGATCTGGTTTGATCATGGCCTGACCCACTACATGGCGATCCCGAAACTAGGTCACGCTCCGGATGCACCTGGTGTACAGGTACAGGCGTACACTGCCCTCCAATACCATTCACCACCATTTTGGTGTTCACTGCACTCTCTGGGGGAAAGGTCAGGCCTTTTCCCAGTAAAAGGGATCTAGTGGCCCCTGTGTCCCTGAGAATTACTGTGGGCTTGGTTGGCCCACTCGAGGGGTATGGGGTTACTGTCCCTTATGACACAAAACCTTGATAACCCTCAGGAATCCTATTAAATTTTCCTGCACTTGCAGCTGTAAGCTTCCTGGGTCTCACTCTTACTGCAGTTAAAGCCACAGCTTGTTCTGCTATGTTTTCCATCAGATTCCTGTCTTCATTGAGTGGGTGTGCCCTGATTAATCCTACCAGTTTTCCCTTTAGTTTTCAGCAGTCAGCTTTTAAATGCCCTGCTTTATTACAATGGAAGCACTCAGGTCTCTGGGTCTTACTCCTGCTCATAGCGCTTTCCTTCTTGGCTAGAGGAGGGCCCCCGTGTCTCCTGCTTTTCTTTCTCTCCCAGGACTGCTTAGGCTCCTATCACCTTCCAACCCTTTGTCCTTTTCGGATTTGTGAGGGTGACTAGGAAAGGTTCTCCCCGGGAAACTGACATAAATTAAAGCAAACTCATTGGCCAGAATGGCCGCTTGTTGGGCTCTCTGGACCCGCTGCTCCTTTACATGGGTCTTTATGGAGAGTGGGAGACAGTATTTATATTCCTCTAACAGAATTACTTCTCTGAGATTCTCATAGTGAGCTGTATTTTAAGAGCCCTCAGCCACTGGTCAAAAGCCAGCTACTTACTTCTTTCAAACTCCAGATAAGTTTGATTAGATTGCTTCTTGAGAGTTCTAAACTTTTGGCGATAGGCTTCGGGTACTAATTCATATGCCCTGAGGTTAGCATTTTTTGTCAGTTCATAATTTGATGAACTCTCATCTGGCAACAGAAAATAAACCTCATGGGCTTCTCCAGTTATCTTGCTTTGCAGTAAAAGAGGTCAGGTCTCAGCTGGCCATTTTAGCTGCCTTGCCAGTTTCTCAAAGGACACGAAAAATTCTTCTACATCTTCCTCATTACATTTTGGAATTAATTGAGCTAGTTTTAACAATTCTGTACCCAGCCCTGAATTACGCTCCTCCATATTGGCCATACTTTCACTGGGGTTACTCTGTCACCCCTTAGTTAACTCAAGCTGCTTCAACTCTCTTTCTTTGCATCCTTTCTGGAATATTCTTTCTCTCCCTCTCTCCTGCCTTTCATTTTCTGCATGTTCCTTCTGGAAGGCTCTTTCTTTCTTCCTCTCCTGTCTCTCTCTTTCTCTTTCCCTGTCTTCTAATTCAAGTTTCCTTTGTTCCAATTGTACTTTTGCTAGCTGTACCCTCTCTGGGTCTGATTCTAACCCTGTTTCTGCTTCTTCAAATTCAACGGAAAAATTGTTGGCCACGAGTCTTAGGAGTTCAGACTTCCTGGCCTTGCCACGTACAGTGATCCCACACTGCTCAGCTATTTTCCTCAGCTCCTCCATGGACAGTGCTTTTAACTTATCCCAAGTTACTTCATCCTGGCTTGGAGAGCTACTAGCTCTAGTTGCAGACATGTTAGTATTCAAGCACACACAACCACAAGAAAACCTGTATTGCAATCTTGCTCTTTTTGATTGGGAACAGTTTGGCTTCTCAATTCCAATTTCTCTTGCTTGTCTGTGGGTAGAATTCTGGACGCTAGCACCAAAATTTCTGTTGTGACCAGGTGAGAAAGAGGTCCAGGGTTCCCTTCAGCCTTCACCTGGTCTTCCTGGAACAGGGTTTTATTTTTAAACACACTGTTTTTAGCTCCCCCTTGGTGAATCCTTGTTCACCACTTTCCAGTTATAAGGCAAAGAAACCAACACAAACAGGCTTTCTTAGGTTTAAAGAAGAAAAGTTGAAATTTATTAAACTTAAAAGTTAAACTCTAATTCAGTTAATGCCTACGGATACATGACGTGCCCATACTAGTATACATAAGCGATATACACATGCAAGAGACAGAAAAGAGCAGAAGAAAAATAAAGTGGAAAAGTCTGAGGCGACATCCGAAGAATTGTTGTTACGGTTCTTCGAGCTCACTATAGAGTTCTTGATTGTAGGTAGATCTTACTTTTCATTGGGGCCCAGTATGCTTCTTAAAGCTTGTTCACTGTAGAAGACTTTTCTCTCTTGGAGTTCATGTGTCTTCAGTGGATTTAGAGGCTTGTGAGAAAGAGATGGGAGCAGACAGGAGAGATCTTCTCAGTCCAGGAGCAAACAGACACTCTCCTTCAAACTCTCTGTGGCCAGTTCAAAAGAAAACCCTGAAACAGCCAGGTAGTCATGTGACCAGCTGGTCTAACCAGTCCTGGCCCTTGTGGATTGTTTCCTCCTTAGCAGGCCCTGGAATGCACTTCCTCACCTTCGATGTTTGTTAGTATGTAAATGTTTTTTTCCAACCACGGCTGATCTATTTAACAAGTCATTTGCTCACTCCAATAACAGTTAAAAATCAATAAAAGCAAAATACTGCAGATGCTGGAGATCTAAAATAAAAACAAGAAATTCTGGAAATTCTCAGCAGGTCTGGCAGCATCTGTGGAGAGAGACGCAGAGCTAACATTTCAGGTCAGTGACTCTTCATCACAAGTTAAAAATCAATGCTCATGCCAAAATTGATGTGCCTCATTCTTGGCAGGTAGGGGCCTAGCATGACACTACCATTACCCTCAAGCCAAGGGATCAAGCCTGGTTCAATGAAGAGTGCAGAAGGGCATGCCAGGAGCAATACTGGGCATTCCTAAAAATGAGGTGCCAACCTGGTGAAGCCACAACACAGGACTACATGTTGCTAAACACCGAAAGAAGCAACCGATAGACAGAGTTAAGCGATCCCACAAGCAACGGATCAGATCAAAGATCTGTGAGCCTGCCACATCCAGTCATGAATGCTGGTGGACAATTCAACAACTTAACTGGAGGAGGACACTCCATAAATATTCCCATCCTCAATGATGGGGGAGCTCAGCACATCAGTGCAAAATACAAGGCTGAATGAAGCATTTGCAACCATCTTCAGCCAGAAGTGCTGAGCGGATGATACATCTCAGCCTGCTCCTGAGGTCCCCAACATCACAGATGCCAGTCTTCAGCCAATTCGTTTCACTCCACACTTTATCAAGAAATGGCTGAAGGTACTGGATAAAACAAAGGCTATGGGCCCTGACAACATTCCAGCAGTAGTATTAAAGATCTGTGATCCAGAACTAGCTGCGCCCCTGGGCAAGCTGTTCCAGTACAGCTACAACACAGGCATTTACCTGACAAAATGGATATTGGCCCATGTATGTCCTGTTTACAAAAAGCAGGACAAATCCAATCCGGCCAAGTACCGCCCCATCAGTCTACTCTCAATCATTAGCAAAATGATGGAAGGTGTCGTTGACAGTACTATCAAGTGGCACTCACAGCAATAACCTGCTCATTGATGCTGAGTTTGGGTTCTGCCAAAGCCACTCAGCTCCTGACCTCATTACAGCCTGGATTCAAACATGAACAAAAAAGCTGATTTCAAGAAATGAAGTGAGAGTGATTACTCTTGACATCATGGCAACATTTGACCGAGCATGGCATCAAGGAGCCCTAGCTAAACTGGAGTCAACGGGAATCAAGGGGAAAACTCTCCACTGGCTGGAGTCATACCTAGTGCAAAGGAAGATGGTTGTGAATGCTGGGGGTTAATCATCTCAGCCCCAGGACATCACTGCAGGAATTCCTCAGGGTGGTGTCCTAGGCCCAAACATCTTGAGCTGCTTCATCAATGGCGTTCCCTCCATCAGAAGGTGAGAAGTGAGGATGTTTGCTGATGATTGCATAGTGTTCAGTTGCATTCATAACTCCTCAGATAATGGAGCAGTCTGTGTCCAGATGCAGCAAGAGCTGGACAACATTCAGGCTTGGGCTGATAAATGGCAAGTAACATTCATGTCACACAAGTGTCAGGCAAAGTCCATCTCCAGGAAGAGAGAATCTATCCACCTCCACTTGACATTCAATGGAATTAACATTGCTGATTTCCCCACCTTCAACATCCTGGGGGTTACCATTGACCAGAAACTGAACTGGACTAGCCACATAAGTACTGTGGTTACAAGAGCAGGTCAGAGCCTGGGAATTTTGTGGTGAGTAATTCACCTTCTGACGCCCACCATTTTGACTCACCTTCTGGCGCCCAATGCCTGTCCACCATTTACAAGGCACAAGTCTCCACTTGCTTGGGGTGCAGCTCCAACAACAGACAAGAAGCTTGACACCATCCAGGACAAAGCAGCCTGCTTGATTGGGACCCCATCCATCACCTTCAACATTTACTCTCCTCACCACCGACGCACAGTGGCAGCAGTACATGCCATCTACAAGACGCTCTGCAGCGACTCATCAAGACTCCTTCGACAACACCTTCCAAACCCGCGACCTCTACCACTTAGAAGGACAAGGACAGCAGATGTATGGGAACACCACCACCTGCAAGTTCCCCTCCTAGCTGCAGATCATCCTTACTTGAAACTATATCATGTTCCTTCACTTTCGCTGGGTCAGAAACCTGGAATTCCCTTCCCAACAGCACTGTGGGTGTACCTATACCCAATGGACTTCAGCAGTTCAAGAAGGCAGCTCACCATCACCTTTTTCAGGGGCAATTAGGGATGGGCAACAAATGCTGGTCTTGCCAGTGATGATCACAACCCCTGAAAGAATAAAAAGCCAATTACATTGAAGTATTCTCACAGACAACAAACCAGAAAGTAAAATGTACTTATTATCTTTCACCTTTAATTGCATTTTGTAGTGAATGAAATAAATGATTGGGACAGACACATGGGATTAAGGTAGAAGGTAACATTACAAACAAGCTGCTTAATTTATGATAGAGAAATTTGACATTCCACAATCTAAAATTATTTTGCGAAGCCAGTGAGACTGTTCAGCAGTAATTATGAACTTATATGCCGTTAAAAACCCAGTTACCCTTCATTCAACAAGATGTAACATTTTCAAGGGTTTTTACAATGAGACTAAATGTGTAAAAGGGCATGTTTTCGTCAGTTCAGTTATTTCTACTTGAAGTGGGGTGGTTGGTCTTCAACAGCACACCTTTTGGGGAAGCACAGGATCTCTGACAGCAAGTTTGGATTTATATGGTTAACTGCACATGGGGGGACTCTAGAAGTTTCTGTCAGTTTCAGAGGAGTAATGGCGATGAATGGTGACAGTTTTGCCATCATTACTGCTGCAAAGTCCAGGCCAAAATTGAACCTCTTCATCCACTGGTGTACCAAGGCTGCTGTCCATACTATTTACAGGATACACTGCCGTAACCTGCCATGGCTTCTTCAGCAGCACATCTTAGAAGGACAAGGGCAGAAGGTGCATGGGAATACAAACACCTCCAACTTACTCTCCAAGACACACGCCATCCTGACTTGAACATACACCAGCGTTCCTTCATCATTGCTGGCTCAAACCCCTGAAATTCCCTATCTAACAGCAATGTGGGAGCACCTTTACCACATGGATTATAACAGTCCAAGAAAAAGGCACATCATTACCCTCTCAGGGCAACTAGGATGGGCAATAAATGCCAGTCTTGCCAGCGATGCCCACATTCTAAGAATGAATGAATAAAAGTAAAAGGTAATTTAGTAGATGGTAGATGATGCAGCCTTTAAAAGATTGAAACCTATTCACTAATGTTAGTGTTATTTGGCAGCAAGCTTACCTGAAAAAACCATGACCTGCTTGATGTTTATGAGCACAGGTGAATCCTCAGTTAATGTCCACCATCTGAATACAATTATTCACCCAATTAATATACAATTAACATTAACTTCTGGATGATGTGGATTTAGCTTTCTTCTTACTTTCTGTCTGTATCATTCAGAATAAAGTTGTTCATGCTGTTAGAATGTTTATGCTGCATAACACACAGTCTGATTTTGGTATGCTCAAACTTGGATGGATGGAACATATCCCACAGTGCTTGGCCAGTGTGACCAAAGGACCCTACTCTTGAGGCCATGCTCGCCACAGCTGCAACAGTGTGAAATTACTGTTGTGCATAGAGGAGAACTTGTTAAAAGGCAATCATTGTGTAACATCTCCCCATTACAGATAATCATTCAAACAGTTAATTCCACAGTATTATCATGTATATAATGCTACTAAGTATCATCACCTCATTCCATGACAATATGAAAGGCACAATTCAACATGGTGGCTCCTCATCAGAGCCCTTTCCTATCCTGAGTGGCGTGAAACAGGGCTGTGTTCTCGCACCCACACTTTTTGGGATTTTCTTCTCCCTGCTGCTTTCACATGCGTTCAAGTCCTCTGAAGAAGGAATTTTCCTCCACACAAGATCAGGGGGCAGGTTGTTCAACCTTGCCCGTCTAAGAGCGAAGACCAAAGTATGGAAAGTCCTCATCAGGGAACTCCTCTTTGCTGACGATGCTGCTTTAACATCTCACACTGAAGAGTGCCTGCAGAGTCTCATCGACAGGTTTGCGGCTGCCTGCAATGAATTTGGCCTAACCATCAGCCTCAAGAAAACAAACATCATGGGGCAGGATGTCAGAAATGCTCCATCCATCAATATTGGTGACCACGCTCTGGAAGTGGTTCAAGAGTTCACCTACCTAGGCTCAACTATCACCAGTAACCTGTCTCTAGATTCAGAAATCAACAAGCGCATGGGAAAGGCTTCCACTGCTATGTCCAGACTGGCCAAGAGAGTGTGGGAAAATGGCGCACTGACATGGAACACAAAAGTCCGAGTGTATCAGGCCTGTGTCCTCAGTACCTTGCTCTATGGAAGCGAGGCCTGGACAATGTATGTTAGCCAAGAGCGACGTCTCAATTCATTCCATCTTCGCTGCCTCCGGAGAATACTTGGCATCAGGTGGCAGGACCGTATCTCCAACACAGAAGTCCTTGAGGCGGCCAACATCCCCAGCTTGTACACACTACTGAGTCAGCGGTGCTTGAGATGGCTTGGCCATGTGAGCCGCATGGAAGATGGCAGGATCCCCAAAGACACATTGTACAGCAAGCTCGCCACTGGTATCAGACCCACCGGCCGTCCATGTCTCCGCTATAAAGACGTCTGCAAACGCGACATGAAATCCTGTGACATTGATCACAAGTCGTGGGAGTCAGTTGCCAGCGTTCGCCAGAGCTGGCGGGCAGCCATAAAGATGGGGCTAAAATGTGGCGAGTCGAAGAGACTTAGTAGTTGGCAGGAAAAAAGACAGAGGCGCAAGGGGAGAGCCAACTGTGCAACAAATTTCTCTGCAGCACCTGTGGAAAAGCCTGTCACTCTAGAATTGGCCTTTATAGCCACTCCAGGCGTTGCTTCACAAACCACTGACCACCTCCAGGCGCGTATCCATTGTCTCTCGAGATAAGGAGGCCCAAAAGAAAAGAAAGAAAAGAAATAATGCAGTATGATTCCATTTCTAGCATTCAATATTTAACTGGGTTAAGTAATCAGGGTGAAAACATGAGGTTTTAGATTTGTCCATTAGACTAATACAAGATGTAATTTGAACCGAATTCGAAGGTTCCTAAGGAATATGGGGATAGTGCAGGATAATGGCATTGAGGTAGAAGATCAGTCATGATCTAGTTGAATGGCAGAGCAGACCTGAGGGGCCAGATGACCTACTCCTGCTTCTATTTCCTATGTTCAGCAGGCAGGAAACACACAGGATTGGGTAGTTTTGACTTCAATTGAGAATAAAACTGGGCAGGGTGTAAAACCAGCATTTTCACCCGATCCTGTCAGTTTCCTGATGGGAGGCTTGGGTTAAAATTACCTCCAGCATTTATCCACTGAGATGTGAATTTCTCAGCAGGACCAAAACCAATGCAGTTTTGAAGAGTTACAATTTTTTTCACTTTTGCTTATTGTGTTACGACCAGGTGAGAAAGGTGTCTAGGGGTCTTTTATTGTCTTCACCTGGTCTTATTGTAAGGGTTTGATTTTTAAACACACTGTTTTTAGCTCCCCCTTGGTGAATCATTGTTTACCACTTTCCAATTATAAGGCAAAGAAATGAGCACACCAGGTTTTCTTAGGTTTAAAGAAGAAAAGTGAAATTTATTAAAACTTAAACTTAAACTTTAATTCAGTTAACGCCTACGAATTTATGACACGCCCACGCTAGCATGCAGATGCAATACACACAGGCAAATAGGGACAGAAAAGAGCAGACAAAAAATAGAGAGGTTTGAGGCAGTCTCTGAAGGGGGTTTCTTGTTACTGTTTCTGTCTTTCCAGCTCACTGTAGAGTCTTTGATTGTAGACAGCTCTTACTTTTCGTTGGGGCCCAGTATTCTTCTTAAACCTTGTTCACGTAGGAGACTTTTCTCTCTTTGAGTTTGTGTCTTCAATGGTTTCTGAAGCTGGTGAGAATGAGATGAGAGCAGACAGGAGAGAGGTCTTTTCCATCCAGGAGCAAACAGCTTTCTGAGTTCAAATTTCCCATGGCAAGTTCAAATTCAAAAAAATACCAAAAGTTAGTCATGTGACTAAACTGGTCTGACCATGTCTGTTTGTGTATTCGGCCATCTGAGCAGTTAACCTGGAATGCTGGCCTCTCCACCTTCAACGTCTGGCAATCAAAAGCCCATTGTGGATTAAATTGGAGCAGGGAGTGGCCCCTTTGTCCGTTCCAACTATTGTTTGTTACTATGCAACAAAGGTCTTTCTGATGAGGGGCCTGGAAATTCCTTGTGATAGGGCCTCTTTTCTTCCCAGCAACAATTTTAAGTTTTAATGTTCATGTGGCGAAATAATGTGTGCCTCATTCTAGGCAGGTGGGGGGGGGCCCTGCATGACAATTGTAATGTTAATACAAGTGCTGACCTGGAGACTAATGATATCAGGAAGACTAAAAACTGCTCATGTTTGGAAAGAATATGGTGCCAGCAAGATAAGGGTCAGCAGGAAAGACTGTATTCTCCATGCTGTACGTCTCTGACTATTAATGGGGGCTGTCCAGTTACAAGTTGTCTCAAAGGTTGCTGGTAGCAGAGTTCTAAGCTGGAAGTAAGGCACATTTGTCCCATAACAGCCTAATCTATTAAGGTACCTTTGGCAAAGACCTGGAGGAACCTGGATGAAACTTAAGCCATGTTGTGAACAGGGTTATTAGCCACTTAATTCTATGCAACACGTGTCATGTAATAGCTTTATCATTTCAGAAATGCTAATGAGCATGAAATATTAACAGCTATGTTCTGCAACCAGGAAGATTCTCTTAATTAATTACTGTATTTCCATCTGGTCTCATGTCATGTAGCTATTCGATTACATTTAGGTAGGTCACCAATTTAGGCTGATGCCACTTGTGAACATTACTTTCGGACCGGCTGCAAATCTCCTGAAGACCCGGCATTCAAGTCACTTATGTTGCAAGTGAAAAAATATGTAGAGCTTTGTGGCTGCATTAAGGAACAGGATGTGTATTAAGGCTAAATAAAATGCATAATTAAATAGCAGATCTCCTGTGACTCTGCTAATAGTAAGGCAGCAGATATGTAGTTTTAAACGGAGAGCAGTATTATGCCAAGCAGAGCAACGCTAATTGTTCTGCTACATCTGTTCATCTGTGTGTAAGGGCATAAAATCATACAGCACATAATGAGGCCATTCGGCCCATTGTGCCTTTGCCGGCATTTTAATTGCTGGAGACAGGGTAGCAGAATGAGTAAATCACTGGATGAATAATCCAGAGTCCTGGACTAATGATCTGGAGATGTGAGCTCAAATCCCATCACAGCAGCTGGTGAATTTAAATTCAGTTAATTAAATAAATCTGGAATTAAGAAAAACTCTCGTGTTAGTAATGGTGGGCATGAAATTACTGGATTGTTGTAGGAACCCATCCGATTACGCTATGAACTTGCTCGCCGGTGCTCACTATTGCTGACCTGCAGGATTTTTACATGGGTCAGTGGAAGGACACCCAAATTAGATGGCATCTGCGCCACTGTTGGCACATCCCTGGAGCCCGGACTCCCCATGCTGACATTATGGGACAATACTTGGTCAAGAAGCTATGAATAGGATGCATTTAAGGCGAAGTTAGATAAACATGTGTATGAGAAAGGAATAGAGGGTTAAGCTGATAGGATTAGATGAAAAGCAATGGGAGGAGGCTCATGTGGAGCTGTGATCATTTGGGCTGAATACCCTGTTACTGTGCTGTACATCCGATGTATCGCTATGTAATCTGGATATAGGCAGGTGTATAAAGAGAACAGTGGGAACAAGAGGACTTGATTATGAATTGGACAAGCTAGTCATTGACATGTTGATTGGTTCATTCATTCGTTCACCACAAAGTGCAGTAAATGCTGACTTATAAAGCCTGGCTACCTGACCCGGACCTGACGACATGTGTTGGGTTCGGGTCGGGTCGGGCCTCTCTTCCGAGTCCAGCATTCAGGCTCGGGTCGGGTCGGGCTGGACAGTGCTGCCTCCGGGAAGTAATCTTCAATTTAACATTAAGGTCAAGGCGGGAAACGTGCACTCCGGACTCCGCACTCTGCAGTGAGCGAGTGAGCATCTCTATGACGTCATCATGCTCCTGCTGTAGCTTCCATGCATCCAAAGTTGATTCTACACTACGGTACACGATGCATGTAAAACGAATGTTATCTACAGGAGAATGTTTAGCAGTGGAAAGTCCTGTAGCCCGAAAAGGTAAGTCTTCCGTTTGGAAACATTTCACGCTGTTGTTTTCCGCAATATTAAAAGTTCAAGTGGATTAGTACAATGCAAATCTTGCAAGCTTCTACTAAAATATGACTGCAGCAAGACGGGAAATTTATCTTTGCAGCAGCACACTGAAAAAGGTTGTACCCGACCCATAGCAGGGTCAGTCGTACCTAACTTTGTTTGTACGGACGAGCGAAAATAAACATACCCACTCACGAGAAATCAGAAATTACAGACAAATGCGTGAGTCTCTGTTGCAAGGATATTCGACCTTTCGAAACTGTCTCTGGTGAAGGATTTGTTGAGCTAGCACAAAATTATGAGAGGGGTAGATAGGAAAAAACGTTTTCCCTTAGCGGAGGGGTTAATAACCAGGGGGTGTAGATTTAAGGTAAGGGTCAGGAGCTTTAGAGGGGATTTAAGGAAAGATTTTTTTCACCCAGAGCGTGGTTGGAATCTGGAACGCACTGCCTGAAGGGGTGGTAGAGGCAGGAACCCTCACAACATTTAAGAAGTATTTAGATGAGCACTTGAAACGCCATAGCATACAAGGCTACAGGCCAAGTGCTGGAAAATGGGATTAGAATAGATAGGTGCTTGATGGCTGGCACAGACACGATGGGCCGAAGGGCCTGTTTCTGTGCTGTATAACTCCCTGACTCTATGACAAGAGCTTATCAATGTGGGCGCTACATACGGTCGAGTATCAGCATCAAGTGTGTTACCAAATCCAAGCACAGTTTCTAGAAGGTGGTGTGATGTGGCCGAAGAAAAGAGAAAACAACTAATTTCTCAGATTACTGACATACTGAAGGATGTGAATGTGGGAATGACAACTGACATGTAGACGGACGACTACCATAAAATCTATTATATGTTCATAACTTGTCATTACATCACAGCAGATTTTAAACGTAACGCCAAAGTTTTAACAACAGCAATTCTTCCACTGGAGGACACCAAAACTGGCCAAAACATCAGGCGTGAGATTTTAAAGCTGCTAGTGAATACTTTTGGATTCGACCCAGCAAATTTAAATAAATTAGTCTGGGTGACAGATCAAGGCACTAACATAGTACTTGCTCTTAGACCATATCAACGTCTGGACTGTCAGGACCACGTATATAACATGGTCCTTCCACATTCACTTGATCCAAAGGAATTAGCTTCCGAAGCTCCAGATATTGTAGAAACTATACATCATGCCGAAGCTTTGGTGACATACGTTAGTTTGGTCTTGCTGCACAGTTGTCTAAAACTGTAAATCCAATGGGAGAAACGAGGTACAGTACTGTGTATCAGACACTGAATTCAATTCAGGATATTTATCATGAGTTGCACGAGAAACTGGAACAGCGTGGGGAAAACTACAGGCTGGAAAACATCGCCCCCCGATGTCTTGCAGTTTTTGGTTGATTTCCTCTGACTATTTTATGAAGCTCAGGGGGAACTCCAGGGAGACCAGTATCGTACATTGAACCTGGTAATTCCGTGGTTTGAGAAACTTCAACGACTCTGTATGCCACTTTCTTCAGATACTCCAATGCAAGCAGTTGTCAGGTAATGGCAAAAAGAGTGGCTTCTGAAGAAAGTTGAAGTAAATGATGTGCACAAGTTGGCCACATTTTTCTGGCCTAAATTCAATCAGCTGTGAATGTTGTCCAGCCACGATAGGGAAGAAGTTTGTTCTGAAGTGCGCAGACTTATCAACAACTTTAAAACAGAAGAACCTGTGAAGGAAACGAAAGTGGTTGACGAACCTACAGCTGCCAAAAAAAGTGACTGAATTTGCTGAATGGGAGAACGTTTGTGAAGAAATGGACACAAATGATGAAGTGCAGCATTACACAGCATGAAGGCCTGCTGTGCTGGCGATGGCAAACAAGCATGATCTGTTGGGCAGGTGGAAGGAACACGGTGTTACATATCCTAAATTGGCCAGGCTGGCTAGAAATATACTTTGCATTCTGGCGAGCAATAGCAGCAGTGAGAGGAACTTCAGTGTAGCTGGAAGGACAATCGGCCAGCGGAGGACTGCCCTTAACCCTTCTACTGTTGACTCTATTCTTTTTTTACATGACAATTTATAAGACCTTTTGTTCTTTTCTTTTTTTTTGCTATGTCTGTAACTGAAAATACTTACTTGCTATGTCAGTAACTGAGACTACTAAATCAAATGTTCAGCTGACTGCTTATTGGGTACTTTGTTGGAGTAGGCTATTTGTTTTCTTTTTAATCTATGGTTTGATGTGCTTTGTTTCTGTTTTATCTGGTTATTATCACAGTGCTGTTTGTGGGAGCTTGTTGTGGGCACTGACTGCTGCGTTTCCTACTGTACAGCAGTGACTACTATTCACAAAGACCTTCATTGGGTGGAAAGTGGTTTGGGATGTCTTGAGGCTGTGAAAGGTGCTAGACAAGTCTGTCTTTGTAGAGAGAAAATGGATAATCTCATGAGAAGACTGCTTAAAAATCATGAGGGAGTCAAGACGTTGTTTGAAAGTCTCAGAAGAGACAGGCTGATATTTCTGACAGAAAAGAGAAATACTGTGTGTATTTGAAAGTTATCTACAAAAACTTAGTTCGGCTCCTAGAGTTGGGATCTTTAATTTTATGTACTCAAGGAGTTGGAAGAAAGATGTTCAATAAATACATAACTGTATTTGATCGCTGTTAGATTATTTGTATTGCATTTTAATACTTCAAATCCAGGCTCTGGGATGCTTTATCTCTTCTAAGACTGAACTGTAATCTTATAGAGGAATAAGACAGTCCAGTGTGTAAAAGCAGTGCTTGCTGATTGTTTACCTGGCAGTGCTACAAGAACTTACAAAGATCTCAAAGGATAGATGGGCACCTTGAAAGCTTTGGAGGGTTGAGATTCACCCATGACATCAAATAATCTAGGATAAGAATATATATTTTTTAAAGTGATACCAACCTTTATGTAAAATTGTGTTAAATGTCAATGCGTGAAATTGTTCAACATACTTTGTCAACATTAACGTACTTTTTTTTTGCTTTGTAGGCTATTCGAGGTGCTGGCCATTTTGTGTATGTTGATCAACCAGAAGTCTTCAATCAAACAGTACTGCAGATTTGCAGTACTGTAGACTAATGATCCTTCAGCACTGGGAATCTGCAGTACTGTACATTAACAATCAAACAGCACTGGGAAAGCCTGCTATCTGATCTACCATTTTTCCAATCAATCAATCTTTTCTTTCACTGAAATTTAGCTTCCAGTCCGATCCCTCGGTATTGAATTCATTGAGTTTAGGAATAGCAGTAAGAAAATGATAATTGGCCTCTGTGTTGCTCATGTTCAAATATTCATGGCCTTGTATACCAACCCCCCCCCCCCCCCCCCCCCCGCCCAACCACTCCAAATCTCTACAGCCCTACAACCCTCTGAAAACTGTGTTGACTAAAAAAGGGAGGGGGTAAGGAAATCACTAGGTTTGTACCCCTGATCACTATCCAATGAACTTAGCCACAAAGTGCTCATGTGTGAAAATTAGGGGCAGGGGGTGGGGGCGTTGATTCCTGGAGATGGGATCAGGCTCAGATTCCCCACAACTCCATCTGCAGGAATAACCTGCTGCCGGAACGGATGAACCAGATCACAACATTGGACAAGATAGAGCACAATAACCTGTTTGAAATCATTAACTTTATTATGATAGTTAGGTCGGGTGCGAAAAAAATTAAAGGACTCGGGCTCAGGTCAGGTTCGGGTTAGATGTGGTCGGGCCGGGCCCGGCCCGGGTCATGTTTCAATTTTATACCCGAGCAGGCCTTTACTGACATAGTTCCAGGGTCCATCGTGGAATTCGGTTCATTCTTGATTTATGAGTGAATAAGCCAAATCTGAGTTTTGGGCAAAGGAGAAAATGGTGATTTTGTATTTTAAAATATGGTCCAGATGATGGAGTGAGAGCCTTTTCTGTTGCCACACTCAAAATGCTTTTTTTTAAAACTTACCACCAGCTATTTGTTTATACAATGTTCATTTTTTAAGTTTATCCTTACAGTTTTCCTATTTTTCTGATCCAAAAGGTAAATAATGTCAACAGTCACAAATTGAAAATGTTTCTACTTTATATGGCTGGTGCTGTTTGTGGAACATTTCTGTGCACAAATTAGCTGTTACGTTACCTACATTATAACAGTGACCACACTTCAAAAGTACTTCATTGGCTGTAAAGCACTTTGGGACCTCCTGAGGCTGTAAAAGGTGCTATATAAATGAAAATCTTTCTTTCTTGATAAGAAAATATTGTAAGAAAAAGGTAGTTATTGTAACTTATGTAGTAAAAGCTGAGTTGAAATAGCAGTAAGAGAGGGAGAGAGTGAGGGAAAACGCCAGAGGCAAGCCAAAGTAAAATGCGCTGTTTTATATTAAATTATTTTAAGTGCTTGTTTTGTAGTTTATTATACTGATGAAACTACTTCTGATATCTGAGTAGTTTTATTGTTGTGATATGAGTGTTGAAAGTTAAAGCAATTTTTTCAGCAGTCTAAGGGTTAAGTTAATCTGATTTTGTAACTAGCTAAGGCGTACAAGCACTTCATGCAATGATGGCATGCTTGAATAATCTATGGCTTAAAAATAGGTTCAGTCAGCCTCTTCATCCCAATTCTGGTTCACATCCAGTTCCAAATATTTATTGTCTGAGATACTGTCACATACTGGCCTGCGATCCAGCATTATCTTTGAAGTGTTAAATGCAAAATGTAAGCATGATCCAGGTTGCACTTACTGTTCTGGTCCAAGGCACCACAATCCATTTTCTTTTAAAGCTTTCTGGCTCAGATTTTTTTTTAAAGATTATTTTCAATGTCATCTTCAAAATGCAAAATCATTTTCTTTTCTTTAAAATATTGTAGACAAATGCAAGCAGGTGAAGCCAAAATGCTAATTGCAAAAAATATTGGAAAACAACAGCTGTTCCCAAGTTCTAGTTTATCGGGTCCAATTGGCAGAGGATTTATATAGTGAAATGCTACACCTTGACGCTCTTAAGCTTGACATTGAAGGGCACAGCACAAAGATATGTAAGATGAGGGAGATCATTCAGCCCATCTTACTCATCGTTCCATAGCACTGTACACTCTCCCATCCCAACTGCCTTTTCAGTGACTCCCAGTAGCTGCACTACTCAGAAGACCATTCCCAGTATTAACAACTCATTGAACGATGAACTGCTTCCTGATTATAGTTCTGAACTTTCCTTTTTCAAGTTTGTACCTGTGTTCCCCCACACTGCCTCTCTCAGTCTTACAGTTAGGGTTTAACTTTAAATAGTGCTCAGGATTAGTTTTCTTCTAAACCTTATATAAGGTTTCATCTTTATTTGCTTCCTCCCAAGGCTGAAATGTCCAAAATTTTTTAAAGTCTTGCCTCATAACTATGACACCAAGGATTAACCTGACAGCCTGTCTCTGCACCATCTTTTGGGCTTGGATGGTCCCATTGGGCCTGAGTAACCAGAATTGTACACTGCAATCATTGTGCACCCTGACCAGAGCATTATACAGCACTACTCCCTCAGGCTTAGAAAATGGACATATACTAGTTACTAGGTAAAGCCAACTGCCCATTTCTTCATGCATTTGGTATGGTTGCTGCTGTTTAGCAAAAACACAACTATAGTAGGTGGTAAGAGGATGTGTAAAGTTTAGGGCTGCTTTGAAGACATAACACATTTGTGTTTCTCTGACTTTGAATCAAAGCCCAACACCTAAATGTATTGGGTTACTTAAATAACTGTGCACTGTAAAACTGACTTCCTGTTTGCATTCAATTAAAAAGAAATTTGGTACAACCCATATATCTCCTCATTTGCACTTACACTGGATTTGTAATTTTGTGCTGCTGTGGTCCAGGCAGTGGTGTAATGTCATAAAAAAAGATTTCATTCAGCTCTTGAGATCACAAGCTGTATCCAAACAAAAGCTCGTGAGCTGTGATGTGGTGCTGCTGTTAGGTCTTTACAGTGCAGTTACATTGTGGATTGTGCATCACTGCATAAGTAGATTTCCATGTTGCTATTAACACTAATTGGAGGTAAAACTGCAGCTCAACTTGTGTCCATCAGGCTTTTATAATGAGCATCAGATCACCTCAAACAGATCGTAACATTGCTCCAGCTTCATACCAGCTGTGTGTCTGACCTAGGAGCTCAGAAGTAATGGTCATTGGTAGCCAGGACATCACTGTTCCTCAGGGTAGTGTCCTAAGCCCAACCATTTTCAGCTACTTCATCAATGACCTTCCCTCCATCATAAGGTCAGAAGTGGGGATGTTCGCTGATGATTGCACAATGTTCAGCACCATTCACGACTCCTCAGATACTGAAGCAGCCCGAGTCCCGATGCAACAAGACCTGGACAACATCCAGGCTTGGGCTGATAAGTGGCAAGTAACCTTCGCACGACACAAGTGCAAGGCAATGACCATCTCAAACAAGAGAGAACCTAATCATCGTCACTTGATGTTCAATGGCATTATCATCACTGAATCCCCCACTATCAACATCCTAGGGGTTATCATTGACTAGAAACTGAACTGGACCAGCCACATAAATACTGTGGCTACAAAAGGAAGTCAGTTGTAAATTCTGCAGCAAGTAACTCACCTCCTGTCTCCCCAATGCCTGTCCACCATCTACAAAGCACAAGCCAGGAGAGTGATGGAATACTCTCCACTTGCCTGGATGGTTGCAGCTCCAACAACACTCAAAATGTTTGACATCATCCAGGACAAAGCAGCCCACTTGATTGAGACCCCATCCACCACGTTCAACATTCACTTTCTTCACCACTGACGCATAGTAGCAGCAGTGTGTACCATCTACAGGATGCACTGCAGCAATTCACCAAGACTCCTTCGACAGCACCTTCCAAACCAGGTCCTCTACCACCTAGAAGGACAAGGGCAGCAGATACATGGGAACACCACTGCTTGCAAGTTCCCCTCCAAACCACACACCATCCTGAGTTGGAACTATATCGCTGTTCCTTCACTGTTGCTGTGTCAAAATCCTGGAACTCCCTTCCTAACAGGGCTGTGGGTGTACCTATCACCCAAGGACTGCAGCGTTTCAAGAAGGCAGCTCACCACCACCTTCTCAAGAGCAATTAGGGATGGGCTGTAAATGCTGGCCTTGTCAGTGACGCCCACATCCCATAAATGAATAAAAAAAAGATGGCACCAATTGAACTTTAATATTCTGGTGCTCACCTCCATGTCTTCAGCCTGCCCCAAAATCTTCATGGATCGTCTCTGGGAGGAGGCAGGCCACAGCACCTCTTTCACTAACTCTGCCCTTGTGGATTCAGCAAGCAGACCAATAGGGAAATGAGGCAGAGGCTGGGAAATGTCCCTTCCTGCTTCCTTGCCATAGCTTCTACTGGAAGGTGCCAGATATGCTATATCCCTCAGGAATGCCCAGCAATTTCAGGGCTGCAGACACCCAGTAATCTGGGGCAGGATTTTGCAACTGGGATCAGGAACCCAACGTTGGAAGTTTTTCTGGGTCCAAAACCCCACACCGAGGGGGTTCTGTCGTGCGGGCCCAATTTAAAGGCACCACATCCGCCATTACTGTGGCAGCTGTTTTGAAGCAGTAAGCAAGCTGCAATGCGACAGGAGGAGAGGCAGAGGCCTGGAACCTGGAGCAGGGCTACCCCACACATCAAGGATGCAGATCTTGAGGTGCCATTGGAGGCTGTGAGAGAGAGGCGGGAGGTCTTGTTTCCATGTTATAGAAAGCACAGACCACCCCCATATGTGAGATCCGTGCAGGAGTGTAATGCAGGTTGTCACCTGACCAGTTTAGGCACCAGAACTGCGTCTTCTGAATCCCAATGGCCTGCTCAATGGTGGTTGCTCAATGGTGGTCCTTGTGAGCAGATTGGTTCAGCTGTAGCGCCTCTGAGGCTCCGTCTTGGGGTCATGTAGAGGGGTGGGTAGCCATCCATCCACGGGGTTTTAATTGTGGCATGAAGAGCTGCTGCACCCTGGACTGCCAGAGGATGAAGGCACCATGCCAGCTGCCAGGACAGCAAGCGCACACATACATAAAGCTCTAGTTGTGGTTTCACACCAGCTGGACATTGAGGAAGTGGAAGCCCTTCCTGTTGATGAATCTCACTGTCCATTCACTCAGTGCCTTGATGATGTCCTCCACCTGGGGGAATCCAGCAATGAAAGCAAAACCCGCTGCCCTTCGTGCCTGTGAGGCTTCATCTATTTGAAACTATGTGCACTACCCAGCTTTCGCAAATAGTTGTTTCAAGACTGCTTCCGTTTCTTTTGTAAAATATGTCTTAAAGAACTTATATGAACATACGAATTAGGAGCAGGAGTAGGCCACTCGGCCCTTCGAGCCTGCTCCACCATTCAATAAGTTCATGGCTGAACTGATTACACCACATTTCCACCTACCCCCGATAGTTTCTTGATAAGCAAGGGGGTGGACGGTTGTCTACCTCTACCTTAAAAATATTCAAAGACTCTGCTTCCACCACCTTTTGAGGAAGAGAATTCCAAAGACTCACGATTTCCTCAAATTTGTCTTAAATGGACAACCCATTATTTTTAAACAGTGGCCCCTAGTTCTGGATTCTTCCACAAGGGGAAACATCCTTTCCACGTCCATCCTGTCAAGAACCCTCAGGATCTTATATGCTTCAATCAAGTCGCCTCTTACTCTTATAAATTCCAGCAGATACAAACCTAGCTTGTCCAATCTTTCCTCATAAGGCAGCCCGCCCATTCCAGGTATTAGTCTAGTAAACCTTCTCTGAACTGCCTTCAATGCATTTACATCCTTCCTTAAATATGGAGACCAGTACTGTACACGGTACACAGTACTCCAGATGTGGTCACATCAATGCCCTGTATATGGTTGAATTCTGGACAGTGAGTCTTATGGAGATTGCTGAACTTTGTGTTTTAAAAAACAAAAGGGAAGGTCAACAGATGGTTGGCTGGTGGACAGGTCTTACTGGAAAGCATCTGTTTGCAAATAACCCAGCAGGGGGTTGTGTTTTGACCTGAAAGGATGTTTGCAAGAGAATGACAAGTCAAGATTTATAGATGTCATGCGACTTGCTGCTGAACAGTTTACTTTAATTGTGAACTGTTAAAAGCCAGTTGGTTTTAGGCCTAAAAACAGAAGGAAGAAGTTGCTGTGTGCTTGCCAGGAGAAGACAGCTGGTATCTGTCTCTCTTTGAAGAATCCCTGCATCTTTAAAGAATTCCTGCATCAAATTGTACTGTTGCTTCCTGTATTTGAAGAAATCCTGCATGTTTGAAGAAACCTTGTATCTTTGAAGTAACTTTGCATCGAATGTGTGAGAATTGAAAGTTTTGTTGCTGCACACCTGACGCAAGACCTATGTGAAGCCTACTGTGGCTCCACCTCTTTGAAAGCCTACCCAAACGGATCATCAACATTGCCTGGAAAGAACTGTTTTAGGAAGATTCTATTGACAGCCACCTATTTGCCTTTGGGACACCTTGTCAAAACAAAGGACTTCCATACCTCCTTTTCAGTCTAAGTGTTTTTTTATTCCTTCTATTTCTTTGTGACAGCTGTAAGCAAAAATCCATTTTTTCCCGGTTAACCAGTTGTGTATGCATGTTTGTGCGTGAAGGCTAGGATAAAATAAGGGGCTTTAATATTTCCATTTATGTGTATGTTTCACTTCATCATTGGTTAAGACTTGGTTTATAATAAACGGATAATTTTGTTGTATATTAAAGAAGGCTGGTTGGTGTGCTCTATTCTGGGGAAAATAGAGTATCTGATTGATGGTTTCGGTATGTGGGAAAATTTAAATATATGTTGTGACCTATGGAGAAGTGGGACTGAATTAACAGTGCACTCCACCCGCCTCCGTCGTAACAAGGTCATCAGTGACCTGCGAGATGCAATGATGTTCTGCTGCTTGAAAGGTGCCACCAAGGTCCGCAGCTGATCCTTGGAAGGAGCCAGAGGTGAAGAGGTTCAAGGCCACTATAATTTTGATGGTTACTGGCAGGGCATGACGAGCAGTGCTGCGAGGTCTGAGGTCTTCTGCTACGAGGGCACAAATCTCGATTAGCAGCTGCTTAGATAGGTGCTGACACCTGCTGCATAGTTCTCTGACATGTCTAGGTAGCTTCTTCTGCAGCAGTATACCCTATGTTGCGGGTATGGCCTCCCCTGCCTTCCTGCCTCTTGTTCCTCTCCTCAGTCCTCCTCCTGCCTGGAACTCTGCCTCTAATGTTGATCCTCATTGCTACATGAGCCAATCTCTGAAAACCTTAATCCCATGTCCAGCTGCTGTCTTGCTTGTGGTCAGTTTCACTCACAGTGATTACTAAACTCCTCCCCCCACCCGCCCCCACCCCCCATAACTCTCACCTTACAACCAGCTCCACTGCCTGAACATGCACAGAGCACTTGCTCTGCTAACTCTGCTCATCCTTTGGCCCCTCTCAGCCCTGCTCCCTTTAATGGGCACACCTAATTCCATGGTGCCACCATAACTGGCTCCCAGTGGTGGTGCCGCCTCCTTGCACCTGATCCAGCATGCAACACATTCATTCCCACCAAAAACTGGCCCTTGACGAGCTGACAACAAGCTCGTTAACAAGATCAGTTGGTCACTTATCCAAATCGGGCGGGTTGCTGGCTCCAACTTACCCCATCCTGAGCAAAATTGCCAGCGGCAGGAACAGCAACGTCAAACCAGCACACCGGCCAACGCGCCAAGTTTCGCACCTGCAACCTCTGCACTCACCCCCATCGGGGCCTAAAAATCCTGCCTCTGATTTCCACCCCTTTTTTCTAACAATGCCCATGGAATGGGCTATTCCTTCGAGGCAAAGGTCAGGAAACTCCACTTACCTAATACTTCTGGAGTATTTGTCACAAAGAATGATAACAAAACTGGTTTGCACTGAATGAAACCAGGCCAGCATAAAACAAATAATATAAATTGGTATCCTTTACAGCATCCATTAGCATGAATTTAAACAAACACAGTTTATTTGATTTTACTCGGTTCTGTTTAATTTCAAACATCAGATCAAGTCATCCTAGTTTTTATGTTTATGGTCCTGGTAGGCACACACAGGACAGTTAAATTAATTTAAGTTAGTTTTATTTAGATTATTTTTGAACGGATTATCTACCTGAACCCCAATTGCCTGGTAACAATATGATACGGATCTGCACTGTCTGGGACTTACAGTGCAACACCAGATTGCCACTATTCCTGGGTTATTACAACAAATTACATCTTTAACATTGAAGGTGTCCCAAGGTGATTCATAGCAGTATAAAGAGATTAGGAGTGCTGAAGCAAAGTTTGGTCAAAAAGGTGGGTTTTAAGGAGGGTTATAAAGGAAGAGGGTTGGGTGGTGATGAGGGATTTAGGGAGAGAACTGCAGAGTGTAGGGCCTAGATGGCTGAAGGCACAATTGCCAATGGTGAGTTGAAGGAAGGGGGAAAATGCACAAAAGGCTCAGGTCCGATGAACAGAGAGTTCTTGGGTAGTGGGATGGGAGGAGGATTGTGGGGCTAGAGAAGGTTACAGAGATAGGGAGAGACAAGGCCATGACGGGTCTTAGACACAAGAATAAGTATTTTAACTTGGGGGACTGGAAGCCAACATAAGTCAGTTTCGACAGGAGTGCTGGATGATTGGAACTTGGTGCAGAATAGGACTTTGGCAGCAGAGTTTTAGATGAGATCAAGTTTGCACAGTGTGGCGGCTGGGAGACTGGCCAAAAAAGCATTAGAATAGTCAGGTCTTGTAGTGTATGTTTAAAAAAATAATGTGCTGATACATTTCTGCTGCCTTGCAAGAAATAGCATCCATTTTGGATTTGACATGTCCAATTATTCAATCGGACTTTGGTTGTGAACTTTCCATTGGCTATCTGAATTTAATGGGGCTCCAATCAGAAGCCCCATTTTTTATACTCCTATTAGATGATGCACTTACAGGCAGAGGCGTGTTTACTGCCAACACCAGACAAACAACAGGAGGATGATACACTCTCTGGAGTTATTGTACATCATCTAAATAAATGCTGGAAAATAACTTGGCTATTTTTATGCACAATCTTTGCAAACATAAAGATCAAGAATGTGACAACAATGAACAAAAATTATTTGGCACTGGCTGATGATTATGTACAAGACTGCTACTGGCAGAGTAATTTATCATTGTGGCATTGTTGTGTGTAATATAATAATTAGACATGTTGTAAGATATCGCAGACACACAGTAGTTCAAGGCCCATATTTATGTAATGGGAAAGCAGTGCTATCATAGGCTCCCCATTGTGTTTACCTACATGTAAACTGTTGTTTCATTAAAACAGAACTTAAATTCTATCCCATTTATGTGATGACTCACAAATATCGGAATAAAGTTTCCAGCATGTTTATCCGAACAGAGTAGCATAAATAAGTTTCACTTGAGTTCCAGAGCTGTATTTTCTTTGAATCTACCCCATGAAGGTCAGAGCATGACTTTTGCATTCTGTCCTGGCCTAGTTTCCTGGCTCACTGATCATTAAGTATGCAGGACAGGCACTTGATGGGATGTAATTGCTGCCAGCCAGAAAACTTTGCCCAGAACTGCAGCAAGAGCACTACTGAAGAGGAATAGGTCACTCAAAGGGGGCAGAAGAGCCCTGAAAATCAGAAAGGGATCCTTTTAAAGCCTCAAACTTGGCTAAGGACAAAAAAATGGTGTGTTTGAGCTCTGAAGTGAGGGAGAGATGCCTAGCAATGGGCCATCTCCCTCCAAATTGGGCCTCCCACCCCAGTCCCAGGGACTACTGCCACTCCTTGTTTTGTGAAACTCTGATTTTAGAGGGATCAAGAGCAGAAAGCAGGGATGTGGAGTGTAGTGTTTGTTTCTTTTTATGAAGCACTGTTAAGCAGATCAGTGAGTCTTAAGGATAGATGTAGGCTTGATATTCAGGTTCAACACAACACTCTATTACCTTAACTGTTTACATTGTATGAGCTCTACACATTTCTCAGGTCCAGGTCTTGTCCATGCTGCTGTGTGTGCTCTGTCTGCAGGCCGTCTGCTCAGTATCTTCTTACAAGATGGTGTCTCCTGCGTGTGTGTATGTGTATATATATATATTATATATGTATATATAATATATATACTATATATATAATATATAATATATATATATATACAATAATATATATATAGTCACACACACCTGAAGTATAACAATCAAGGCCTAACTCTGAAGAGTTATGAAAAACAGACTTAGTCTTTAAAAAATTAACCTTTATTTTAAAAAGTGAACAATGGTCCAAAATGGACACCAAAGAAAGGGGATTTGCTTTTTGTGTATTTTGTGTATTCAAATTGTCAGACAAAGACAAAGGACAAATCTTCAAAGCCAAAAGATGTTAATGGAACCCATCTTACACCTATCCTAAAATGTTCCAGAACTGAATGACATCTTCTGAAACAAAGGAGGTGTGAAGTTAGCCATGTTCTGGACCATTGTGCAATCACCATGGGGAAGAGAGGTGAGAGGTGACACAGTTTTACCTTAAGAAAGACATCCAGGGAGCGAGACATAGTCACCCAGGTGAGAAGCAACCTGTAACAGCTGGTATTCCAGCCAAGCCTGCTGAAAAATTCTGACATCTACATTATACAGTAGAGAGAGCCAGAACTGACCCACCATCTTCAACAGAACCTTCAATCAAGAGAAAAAACTACAATCATCTCAGGCCTGCACCCCTCAAGAACTTGATTCTCAAGAGAATTCAACAGGTTTATCGTAACCTTTCCCCCCACTGAAAACCACCTTCCTTTTTTCCTTCTCTATCTGTCTCTTGTTTGTCTGTGAATGAACGGATGCGGTTGTGTGTGTGTGGTGGTGTTTTCAGTTACATCAGTGACTTGGTCTCTTAAAGGTGAGATCACCACTACATTACATGGAGCAGCTGTCAAGGCTCTACCTCCCAACCATCATTAATGTGTGGTGGGTGGGGAAGGAGTGTTACATAGCCTTTCTGGCTGGGGTAGTGGGAGGAATATTGAGAGTGCGGTAGGGATGTGGCTGGAGGCCGATGTTCCATTTTTCACTTCTATACAGCCTGTTTTATGGCTGCAAAGCAGTAGAAAATTCAGGCCTTAGCATCAGGTTGGAATAACATTGTACTGTAATTATAACCTGAAATTATTAAGAACATACATAAGAAAAATCATAGACATGGAAAGCTATTTAGCCTATTGAAGCTCATTCTCTTAGTACTTTAACTTTTTCATCCCAGTGTCCAACTGTATTTTGAGCAATATTGATATTTTCAGGGACAGGCACCAACACGTTGCACCATGGACATTTGACAAAATTATTGACTCAGTCATAGACATAGGGACAATTATTTATATATGAAGTGCATAGCCAACCTAATGACATCAAAACACAATCTGATTTAAAATGCATTTCTCCCTATTTAGTGAGATACCTGGCATTGTTTTTGCTTGCACAAGTAGTCAATGTCTGCCCACACACTTGACGTAGTGATGTGGAGCATACGGATAGGTGTCAATCTGTTAGGTGTGATCTTGATCTCTTTCTCTCCCTTCTTGCTCTCTCCCTCTCTGTCCATCTCTCATCCCTCTCTCCCCTCTGTGTTCATCTCTCCCCCCTTTGGGTCCATCTCTCTCCTCTCCCTCTCTCCCTCTTCTGTGTCCATCAAACTCCCCTCTCTCTCTCTCCCCCCTCTCTCTCTGCCACTCTCTCCCTCTCCCCCTCTCTCTCTCCCCCGCCTCTCTCTCCCATTTCTCTCTCCCTCCCCCTCTCTCTCTCTCCCCCTTTCTCTCCTCTCTCTCTTTCCCCTCTCTCTCTCCCATTTCTCTCTCCCTCTCCTTTCTCTCTTTCCCTCTCTCTGTCTCCCTCCCTCCTCTCTCTGTCTCTTTGACAGTTGCAGAGAGTAGGAACTCTCCCCAGAGCAGATTTGTGATTGGTCAGTTTTTAAAAATAATTCACAGCTGTCAATTTCACAGCTGACAGGTGCCTGGAGCGGCTTCCGAACTCAGGGCAAGTTTGGGGTTTCCAGCGGGCTTTTAAAAAAAAAAATCAGAACCTGCCAGAAAAACCCAAACTTGTCTTGAATTTGGAAGCTGCTGTTCCAGCTCGAAATATCTGTCAGCTGTCAAACTAACAGCTGTGAATCTTTTTAAAGTCAGACTAATCTGGAAAGAAGCTGCCAATGGGAAATTTCTCATTCCTGAAATTTTCAGTCATGGACCTCAAAATTTTTACCACAGACACTGGTGTCTGTGTATGGACACGTTGCCAACCCCTGAATATTTTTGATTGTGCTTTCTTGTCAGGTAGATTATTTCAAACATTTAACACTATTTGAGCAAAAAGGTTCTTCTTAATATCTAATCTAAATATCATTCTAAATGAGAGAAAATTTAATTTATATCCTCTGGCTCAACATTCCTAGCTTCTTTTGAAGTAAGGTTCATGCCTTAAATTATTTATAATCAGTTAATTTTGTATATGCATCAGAGCATCTCTTTAACCACTCTGTTCCATACTATAGAAATAGAGCTGAGCTTCTCATAACTCACAACCTCCGAGCAGTATTGTTGCCCTTCTTCGTATCTTTTCCAACAGATTTTGTAGCTAGTGATTAAAACAGGACACAGCATTCCAAATACACTGTGTGATAATAGTTTAGTTTTTATTTAAAAAAAAAGACATTTGCACCTATTTCACAGAGTTTTCGAAACAGCTGGAATTAAAATCAACATAGTTTTTTGCTGTCAACATTCAACAAAACCTGAGTAGCATTTTAACTCAAGTGAGCCATGTTTTTGGGCATTTTATATGTTTTAACACCAGATCATGCCAATCAGATGAAATTGGGACTTAATTTACTGTCAGGCATCACAAGGAGACTATTTGTAAGTGTTAATGTTTGTGGATTGAAGCATTCAATTTCTCTAATTGTTGAACTAGTAACAATAATAATTAGCATTTTAATTGCTCCTTTAATGTAGTAAAGTTTCTCAAGGCACTTCACAGGAGCATAAACAGACACTGAGGCACAAAAGGAGATTTTTTTTATTCGTTTGGGGGATGTGGGGGTCGCTGGCTAGGCCAGTATTTATTGCCTATCCCTAATTGCCCTTGGGAAGGTGATGGTGAGCTGCCTTTTTGAACCGCTGCAGTCCATATGGTGTAGGTACACCAACAGTTGCTGTTAGGAAGGGAGTTCCAGGATTTTGACACAGTGACAGTGAAGGAATGGCGATATAGATTTTAGGACAGGTGATCAAAAACTTGTTCAAAGTTGTAGGTCGGGCAGGTATCCTGACCGGTCAGCTCTTGACGGCTCCAGGGGGGATATCTGACAAGGGACTTTGCCCATCCATCAGGTTTCTGCTGGAATCACCCGCATTGCTTTAATGACTGACCCAAAAAATATTTATTCAAAAAGATAAAGCGGTGTGCTTTTTCATTCAGAATGCATGTTACAAAGATTAGATGTTGGTAATATAGCTGAGTTCTTAATTTTTTAAAAAATAAATCATAATTGCAACTGTATTGGTGCACTTTATGCTGCACATTTTGCATAACTGCAAAGTAGCTTTAATAATGCAGCAAAACAACTTATGCAGTGTAGCTACAAGAACACTGAGTTCAGCCTTTGTCCTAGAGTGAGACCACTTGGATTGAAATTTCACACGACTGCTTTGTCTTCACACTAATTACAGTAAAACTTAGGAGTTAAGAAAGGATTTCTCCCAAATCTGGATGAGCAGAAAGCTGGCCTGCTGAGGTCTGTGAAAATCTGTAAACATGCTCACGCAGAGTCAGACCAGTGTGGACTAAGCAAAATAACTCTATTATCTGTTTGCAGTGCTCTCAGAATCATACTGATGTAAATCCAATCCATGCAACATAATTGCACCATGTGAGGCTATTTACAGGAATGTATTGATTCCTTAAGTGGACCTGCAGAGTTTGCTTAGGTATAATCAATTCCTCAAAGTACATAATGGGGCTAACAAGGTGGTTCTACATAATTTGACCGGGGTGAAGTTTAAGAAAGAATAATACCTGAAAATGATATAACTCCAGAACTTCATATATTGTGGCATTTCCTTGGGAAGTGGGCAAGGCATTAATATTTATTCTATGTTTTGGTTTAGTACACTATATCGAGTTTAAGAGATTACCTTTGCACTCCTTGTCAGTTCATTGATGTTTCCTGCATTAAAATGCTCACGATTATAATGCCTTGCTTTTTCCAAGTTATAAGCTATGATAGCCACAATTATTCTGTGTCCAGGAACACTGGGAAGTGTGGAATAAATGATGGCTATCAAGGCTGTTGCTGCCCAAGTGATGCCAGCAGCCTCACGACCCTCTCCGGATTCCTACCACTTACCACTGAGAAAGGCAAGTCTTACAGCTCCAGCAATGGTTACTCTGTGGCACTTTTGAAGCAGCTGAGCTTTATTTTGGGCCTCTGCATTATTTTAATCGGCTCTTCCCATAGCCCTTATGGCCCCCCCACAGTGTTCACGACTTGTATACCATGCCAAGTTCCACATATGACGTTCTCCACATTCCTTTCCTTTAAAAATTGCAAACTGTTGCTAACAAGCCTGTTAATGAGCTCCTCAATGAGCTGAACAGGCACTTAATGGGAGGCATGCGGCATTGCCGATCCTCCCGGTGACCCTTTAAAAATGGCTTTGTGTTCCAGCGGTGGCGGGACCCAGTGCCAACCTCAGAGAATGTGACCTTTAAATTGCGTGCACGCCCACCCTACACCAAGCGGGATTTAAAAATCTGGCCCAATGAGGTTGACTCCAGAATATCTTTCTAATCTTACCTTCCATGTTGTTTGTCCTTAGATAATTGTTATCTTTGGCATGATACTTCCATGATCCAGCAGCTCGGGAATCTTCATGTGTAATAGATTTGATCAGCTCTATCAGTCCTCACCTTATAACCTGCAATCAGTTCCTAACCAGATAGAAAAAGGTATTAATTGGCACAACAAAACACTTCTAACTAAGGACATAGAAACATAGAAAATAGGAGGAGTAGGCCATTTGGCCCTTCGAGCCTGCTCCGCCATTCATTATGATCATGGCTGATCATCCAACTAAGTAACCTGTTCCCACTTTCTCCCCATACCCTTTGATTCCTTTAGACCCAAGAGCTATATCTAACTCTTTCTTGAAAACATACAATGTTTTGGCCTCAACTGCTTTCTGTTGTAGCGAATTCCACAGGCTCACCACCCTCTGGATGAAGATATTTCTCCTCATCTCAGTCCTGAAAGGTTTACCCTGTATCCTTCGACTATGACCCCTGGTTCTGGACTTCCCCGCCATTGGGAACATCCTTCGTGCATCTACCTTGTCAAGTCCTGTTAGAATTTTGTAGGTTTCTATGAGATCCCCTCTCACTCTTCTGAACTCCAGCAAATATAATCCTAACCGACTCAATCTCTCCTCATACGTCAGTCCCACCATCCCAGGAATCAGTCTGGTAAACCTTCGCTGCACTCCTTCTATAGCAAGAATTTTGCCTTGCACCAGAATCCCTTTTGTCATTTAAACTCTCCTGCCTTCCATCCTATCACAGATCCTCCCTTTTGTTCTTCCCCCCCGCAGCCCCCCACCGCCCTTTCCCTGTACTTTCTTAAAACCTGTCACATCTCTAACTTTTTTTCAGCTCTGAAGAAAGATCATTGACCTTAAATGTTAACTCTGTTTGTCTCCAGGACCTGCTGAGAATTTCTGCAGTTTATTGTAGTAGGCATGGCTGCCCCATTTGTAAGGGGAATGCAGTGGAGCAGCCTTTTGTAGAGGAAATATGGGTGGGTCCATCTGTTTGTGAAGGGAATATCAGGAGCAGGGGAGAATGGTCCTGTCTGCAATGTGAAAATGGGTAGAACTATGCCAATTGTAGAAACACAGAAACTTCGGCCCTTTCTACCTGTGCCAAACGCAGTTTATTCCAACTGCTATAATTCATCTAGCATTGATCACTATTTGTCATAAAGCATTCCACATTAGGATAACACTTTGTGAAAAAAGTTGCTTCTAATTCCCCCCCCCCCCTTTATCTTGTGCCCATTTTCAAGATCATTGCCACTTAACTACGAACAGAAATAGTCTATACATGTTTGCTTTGCCTATTCCTTTTGAACACCTTTATCAAATCCTCCTCTATCGTCTCACTTTGAGAGAACACAATCCTAGTTGGACCAGCCTTTCTCCATAATTCCAACCTCTCATCCCTGGTATCATCCTGGTAAATGTGCATGGTACTTTCTCCTGAGCTCTTGTATCTGGCACAGTGGTGCAATAGTTAGCACTGCAGCCTCACAGCTTCAGTGACCCGGGTTCAGTTCTAGGTACTGCCTGTGTGGAGTTTGCAAGTTCTCCCTGTTTCCGCTGGGAATTCCAGTTTCCTCCCACAGCCAAAGACTTGCAGGTTGATAGGTAAATTGGCCATTGTAAACTGCCCCTAGTATAGGTAGGTGGTAGGATAATTGAGTGAAGGTGGGGGTGTGGTAGGGAAATGGGATTAATGTAGGATTAGTATAAATGGGTGTTTGATGGTTGGCAAAGACCCAGTGGGCCGAAAGGCCTGTTTCAGTGCTGTATCTCACTATCTATCCTTCCTCAGATAAGGAGACCAAAACTGCACACAATATTCCAGGTGTGGCCTCACCAAGGCCCTGTATAATTGCAGCAAGACATCCCTGCTCCTGTACTTGAATCCTCTTGCTATGAAGGCCAGCATACCATTTGCCTATTTTACCGCCTGTTAGACCTGCATGCTTACCTTCAGCGACTGGTGTACGAGAACACCCAGATCTCGCTGCATATTTCCCTCTCTCAGTTTATAGCCACTCAGATAATAATCTGTCTTCCTGTTTTTGCTACCAAAGTGGATAACCTCACATTTATCCACATTATACTGCATCTGCAATGGACCTATTCCATTTATCAGTCCTTCATTTACTATGGAAGAAGGGAGAATGCTTCTAATCTTAAATCTTGCCTGAGATCTATTGATTTTATGCTTGTATCCTTCAGTTCAAACTATTGACTACCATCTATATTATCCATTCCTCAGCATTTTCGAAAACCTAGGTTATGTCTCCGTGCAATCTTAATCTTTAATGAAAATAGGCTGCATTTCAATGCATTACTCAGAGTCTGATATCACAGAGCGTCCTTCTCGTTCTATTCAAACCAACATATCAAAGTGTAAAAGTTCCCAAAATTACATGGTGGGCATGTATAATACCCAATAAACATTAGTATGGATCATAGGGAATAGGAGCAGGAGTATGGTTCACTATAGCTTTTCATAGACTCGATACTTTCAATAAATGGTTGATAATCCTTTTCCTTTTGGAGATCCCTTTGTCATGTGTCTGTGATTAATGCCTCCTGCTCCAATGTGCATAACTTTACTTTACCATCTGTAAAATGTCTCCACCATTCCTTAGCCCAGCCTTTCAATTGGAATTATGGATCTGTGCAGTCTCCCTTATGCTTGTCATCTGACCACATTACTCACAATCATTTTTCTCACTATTGTTATTCGAACTAACTGTCTGTAGTTTCCCCACTGATATCTGCCTCATGACCTGTGCTGAAGTTCCTAGGATCAGCTCCTAAAAATATTAATCAGGGACTTTCATAGTCCTTACGTGTTTCGTTGAGGATATTGTGGCATGTACCATTTGCTCCAAGTGCCCTGTATACAATTAATCCATTAAGATTCTTCCTAGCATATGCCTTACTAACTTCCACACCAGGCACAGATTCCTGAACGAATTTGGTTCTGGATTTTATGCACATTTTTTTTTTCTTGACGACTGATACAATTTTTTTTTTAGTTCCTGGCTCCCCCATGATATTTTTACCCAAGCTACTGCTTAAAGACCCAGCTACTCTTTAACACTGTCTACTTCCTACAATGCTAAAACAGCTTATCTTGATTCCTTGTGGAATCTAGTGAAAATGCAGTTTTTCTGCTGCAGCCCATGCACTTATAAATTTAGTAATTTAAGCTCTACCTCTGCCTTAAAAATATTCAAAGACTCTGCTTCCACCACCTTTAAAGGAAGAGAATTCCAAAGACTCACGATCTCCTCATCTCTGTCTTAAATGGACGGCCCCTTATTTTTAAACAGTGGCCCCTAGTTCTAGATTCTCCCACAAGAGGAAACATCCTTTCCACATCCAGCCTGTCAAGACCCCTCAGGATCTTATATGTTTCAATCAAGTTGCCTCTTAATCTTCTAAATTCCAGCATATACAAGCCTAGCCTGTCCAATCTTTCCTCATAAGACAGCCCGCCCATTCCAGGGGCTGAATTTTATTCGGGCGCCACGCTATGTGGTGGCGCACTTTCAACTTAGTGGGGTGCCCTCATTTAGCGGCCGCCACAGAGTCCCCGCGATACTACGCGAGGGGGCTCATTAGAATCACGGCACCAACCCACCCTCCCCATACTGCCTGGGGAGAGGCGGGACATTCGGCGCAGTGAGACAGTTTTTGACAGTTGTGCAGCAGGTTCTGGGGCCTATTTTAAGCACCCCAGCACCTACTTCCTGACAGCTGTCAAAGAATACTTACCTAACCACTGAAGAGTGGGGCTATTGTTAATCTGGCAACAAAGCAGAAAGTGCTGCAGAAATCCAGCAGGTCAGCCAGCATCTGTGGAGAGAGTAGCAGAGTTAACTTGTCCAAGTTCACAGACCTGAAAGTTAACTCTGCTTCTCTGTCCACAAATGTTGCCTGACTTGCTGAGTTACCCCAGCACTTTCCACTTTGCTGCCACATACTTACCCTGCTGTGTCCCAGTGTCCTGTGAAGTTGCGATCCTCTTTTAGGGAAGGCATGATGAGGATGTGATGAGGACACAAAGAATCTGCAAAGGGATACAGATAGGTTATGTGAGTGGGCAAGAACATGGCAGATGGTGTTTAATTTGGGAAATTGTGAGGAAATCCACTTTGGTAGGAAGAATACAAAGGCAGATTATTATTTAGATGGAGAAAGACTACAAAATAGTGCAGTACAGAGGGATCTGGGTGTTCTTGTACAGGAAACACAAAAAGTTAGCATGCGGGTGCAGCAGGTAATTAGGAAGGCAAATGGAATTTTGGCCTTTATTGCCAGGGGGTTAGAGTTTAAAAATAGGGAAGTCTTATTACAACTGTACAGGGTGTTGGTGAGGCCACACCCGGAATACTTCGTACAGTTTTGATTCCGTATTTAAGGAAGGATATACTAGCATTGGAGGCAGTTCAGAAAAGGTTTATTAGGCTGATTCCTGGGATGAAGGGGTTGTCTTATCAAGAACGGCTAAACAGGTTAGACCTTTATTCATTGGAGTTTAGAAGAATGAGAGGTGATTTTATTGAAACATATAAGATTCTAAGGGGGGCTTGATTTGGTAGATGTTGAGAATATGTTTCCACTGGTGGGGGAATCTTGAACTAGGGGACATAGTTACAGAATAAGGGGGCACACTTTTAAAACTGAGATGGGAAGGAATTTCTTCTCTCAGTGGGTGGTGAATCTCTGGAATTTTCTACCTTAGAGAGTTGTGGAGGCCAGGTCACTAATTGTATATAAGGAGGAGGTAGATAGATTTTTGAAATCTCGGGGAGTCGAGGGTTATGCGGAGCAGGCCCGAAAGAGGAGTTGAGGCCTGGGACAGATCAGCCATGATCTTATTGAATGGCAGGGCAGGCTCGAGGGGCTGAATGGCCTACTCCTGCTCCTACTTCTTGTGTTCTTGTGTGTTCTTCTCCCACTCAAGTGTAACATTCCTTCTTGTAGGCGTGCCGCACCAGGGTGAAAAAAGTTGAGGCCCCAGCGCAGTTCCCTGTGGCACACCACTCGTTACATCTTGCCAACCAGAAAATGACCCATTTATGCCCACTCTCTGTTTCCTGTTAGCTAACCAAGGTCTTAAAAAAACTGACTGTGCTGTATAATAACTATTTCTCATCCACATTCATTTCAGTCTGAGGAATTTCGAGAGATTGCCTGGGGCGCTACGTGCCGCTATACCTATCAAATTATCCCATTGTGGAAATAGTGTGGCTGAGTAATTTTCCAGTATTTAATCACATGCTGAAAAACATGATTCTTGCACACGTCCAATTATACTCAGTATAACCCTTTGTTTTTCCCTCAATATTGAGAATGCAGGCTAAAGTTAATAGGCACCTTCTTTACATAGACAATTAATATGGCAATTATATTTATTTATTTTTATTTAGAGATACAGCACTGAAACAGGCCCTTCGGCCCACTGAGTCTGTGCCGACCAACAACCACCCATTTATACTAACCCTACAGTAATCCCATATTCCCTACCACCTACCTACACGAGGGGCAATTTACAACAGCCAATTTACCTATCACTTGCAAGTCTTTGGCGGTGGGAGGAAACCGGAGCACCCAGCGAAAACCCACACGGTCACAGGGAGAACTTGCAAACTCCGCACAGGCAGTACCCAGAATCGAACCCGGGTCCCTGGAGCTGTGAGGTTGCAGTGCTAACCACTGCAGCGCCATATGTTCCATACCACAACAAACAAAGCTACCAAAGGGACAAACAAGCCCTGTATTCATCACTGATGATGTTGGTATCTCCATTGTGCTGATTGAGTCAAAACATGAGAAATCTCAAATGACCAATGACATGAGTTTTGCGGAAAAGTCAGGTTGTGTTATGCCTTGAGCTGCTGTCACCAGTATCTGTTGTATTTAGCCATTCCTGTTTGTCAAGTCAGAGCCCTCTCTTTGTTCTTCTGCTTTGCCCTCTGTCATTTGTGGAGGACGGTAACAGGCGTCCGTCACTATCCTCCACTGCTGATGTCTCGAAAGCTGCTGTCAGGTTTGTTCGGGCACTCTAGCTCCAATTTCTCCAGAGCCACACTTCAACTATCTCTAAAAATAACAGCTGTATATGATGTCCGTGGTGAGTCTGTGAATCACATGCTAACTACCTTTGTTAATGATGTGTCGTTTACAAAGTGATTCATGACAACGCTTCGTCAGTGCCGACGTCATCATGATGCGCCGCGGTGCGCACATGCGCAGACGGTCTCCTGCTCTCTGCGCATGCGCTGCGGTCCGGCTTTTTGCTGCATGTGCCAAAACAGCGCCACCTACCGTTCGCATTGTCAACAAATGCGGTCATGTGTTTAATGATGCAAATTTGTCCTGCACTTGTGAGGATGAATAAAGCATGCATAGCAATAACAAACATACCCTTTAATGCAGACATATCATTAAACATTATTACCCAAAATGCTTGTGCTACTAACATGTACAGTTTCCAGACAAAATGGGGTATTGCTTTAGTGCTATGTAATTAGAGATTAAAAACCAGGATCATTGGGGCAACATGCCGTGGGTCAGAAATTTGCATAATGATGGGGAATACTGTCTAAAGATAAAAAAAATGGACTTAATTTTGCATGCACCCCCACTGCCCCTGCCCCACCATCCTGAAGACATTGACTGCTGGAATTCCCCAGGTTACAGCTTCTCTCTGGTACTGTGCCCAAGTGTCCATGCTTCATGTGTGGGCTGAGTCAGTTAATGATGAGAGGCTATACAAATGCAGAGAACATCAGAGCTGAGTCTGATCTTGTTCAAATATAAAAGCAAAATACTGCGGATGCTGGAAATCTGAAATAAAAACAAGAAATGCTGGAACCACTCACATCTGGCAGCATCTGTGGAAAGAGAAGCAGAGTTAACGTTTCGGGTCAGTGACCCTTCTTCAGAACTAGCAAATATTAGAAATGTCAAAGGTTATAAGCAAGTGAGGTGGGGGTGGGGCAAGAGATAACAAAGGAGAAGGTGTAGATTGGACAAGGCCACATGGCTGACCAAAAGGTCATGGAGCAAAGGCAAACAATATGTTAATGGTGTGTTGAAAGACAAAGCATTAGTACAGATAGGGTATTAATGGACTGAAGATTGAACAGCAGCAAGTACAAACATGAAAAAAAACAATGGGTAAGCAAACTGAACAAACTAAGATGAAATGAAATAAACAAAAAAAAAATTGTAAAAAATGACAAAATAAAAGTAAAATGGGGGGCCTGTCATGCTTTGAAATTATTGAACTCAATGTTCAGTCCGGCAGGCTGTAGTGTGCCTAATCGGTAAATGAGATGCTGTTCCTCGAGCTTGCATTGATGTTCATTGGAACACTGCAGGAAGCCCAGGATAGAGATCTGAGCATGAGAGCAGGAGGGAGTGTTGAAATGGCAAGCAACCGGAAGCTCAGGGTCCTGCTTGCGGACTGAGCGGAGGTGTTCCGCAAAGCGATCACCCAGTCTGCGTTTGGTCTCCCAAATGTAGAGGAGACCACATTATGAGCAGTGAATACAGTATACTACATTGAAAGAAGTACAAGTAAATCGCTGCTTCACCTGAAAGGAGTGTTTGGGGCCTGGAAGAGTGAGGAGAGAGGAGGTAAATGGGTAGGTATTACACCTCATGCGACTGCAGGGGAAAGTGCCATGGGACGGGGACGAGGTGGTGGGGGTAATGGTGGAGTGGACCAGGGTGTCGCGGCAGGAACGATCCCTTCGGAATGCTGACAGGGGAAGGGAGGGGAAGATGCGTTTGGTAGTGGCATCACGCTGGAGGTGGTGGAAATGGCTGAGGATGATCCTTTGGATATGGAGGCTGATGGGGTGGAAAGTGAGGACAAGGGGAACCCTATCACGGTTCTGGGAGGGAGGGGAAGGGGTGAGGGTAGAGATGCGGGGAATGGGCCGGACACGGTTGAGGGCCCTGTCAACAACAGTAGGGGGGGGGGGAATCCTCGGTTGAGGAAAAAGGAGGTCATATCGGAAGCACCGTCATGTAAGGTAGCATCATCAGCGCAGATGCGTCAGAGATGGAGAAACTGGAAGAATGGAATGGAGTCCTTACAGGAGGTAGGGTGTGAAGAAGTGTAGTCGAGGTAGCTGTGGGAGTCGGTGGGCTTATAATGGATATTAGTAGACAACCTATCCCTAGAGATGGAGACAGAGAAGTCGAGGAAGGGAAGGGAAGTCTCAGAGATGGACCATGTAAAGGTGAGAGAAGGGTGGAAATTGGAAGCAAAGTTGATAAAGTTTTCCAGTTCGGGGCAGGAGCAGGAAATGGCACCGATACAGTCATCAATGTACCAGAAAAAGAGTTGGGGGAGGGGACCTGAGTAGGACTGGAACAAAGAATGCTCGACATATCCCACAAAGAGACAAGCATAACGAGGACCCATGCGGGTACCCATAGCAACACCTTTTACTTGAAGGAAGTGAGTGGAGTTGAAGGAGAAGTTGTTCAATGTCAGAACAAGTTCAGCCAGGTGGAGGAGGGTGGTTGTGCATGGGGACTGGTTGGGCCTCTGTTCAAGCAAGAAGCTGAGAGCCCTTAAACCATCCTGGTGGGGGATGGAGGTGTAGAGCGATTGGACGTCCATAGTGAAGAGGAGGCGGTTGGAACCAGGAAACTGGAAATTGTCAAAATGACGTAGGACATCAGAAGAGTCACGGATGTAGGTAGGAAGAGACTGGACCAGCGGACAAAAGATAGAGTCAAGATAGGAAGAAATAAGTTCAGTGGGGCAGGAGCAGGCTGACACAATGGGTCTGCCGGGACAGTCCCGTTTGTGGATTTTGGGAAGGAGGTAGAAGCGGGCTGTCCGGGGTTGCGGGACTATGAGGTTGGAAGCTGTAGAGGGAAGATCTCCAGAGGAGATGAGGCCAGTGACAGTCCTGGAGACAGTAGCTTGATGTTCAGTGATGGGGTCATGGTCCAGAGGGAGGTAGGAAGAAGTGTCTGTGAGTTGGCATTGAGCTTCTGCAAGGTAGAGGTCGGTACGCCATACAGCAACAGCACCACCCTTGTCTGAAGGTTTGATGACCATGTCGGGGTTAGACCTGAGAGAACGGAGTGCCTCAAGTTCAGAGGGGGACAGGTTAGAGTGAGTGAGGGGGGCAGAGAAATTGAGATGACGAAGGCCTCGCCGACAGTTTTCAATGAAGAGATCAAGAGCGGGTAAGAGGCCAGGGAGCGGGGTCCAGGTAGAGGGAGAATGGTGGAGGCGGAATGGGTCTGCTGGTCAGGGGGAGGACTCCTGGTCAAAGAAGTGAGCCCGGAGGCGACGGAAGAAGAGCTCAACGTCATGCCAAGCGCGAAATTCATTGAGGTGGGGACATAAGGGGATTGAACTGAGACCTTTGCTGAGTACAGAACGTTCAGCATCAGAGAGGGTTCAGTGAATACACGGCAAGGGGTCAGATCAGAAGGGGTGGGGTCAGAGGGAAGTGAAGCAGAAGGAGGATCTGGAGGAGCATTCGTCCCCATCAGCTGCTGGAGCTTGCGTTGCTTGATATCTGAAAGGAAGAAAAACTGTTTTTTGTTAATGCATCGGATGAGACAAAAGATGAAATGTAACTGCGGAGTAGAATAGCTTTGAGATGAGGTGAGGCGGTGCTGCTGGGGAGAGAGGTTCAGTGTGTGCATGTGGCGGCGCATAGCACTGAGTGTGGATCTCAGGATGCGGCGAGAGTAGCAGTCCGAGGAACATTGTATTTCTTGGAGATACCTGTAATCCTGGGTGGATTCAAAACGTAATGGGTGAAAATGCAGTTGGAATCCATGTGGAATAAGTCGGAGCCAGAGGCAGTCACTGAGGAAGGAGATCTGGCTGTGAAAACGAGTTTTGGTAGACACTTTATCAAACACCAGGAGGGAAATAGAAAGCAATGAAGGTGAACAAGGTAAAAGAGACAAACGAAAATCCCGTCGGAGAGAAGATCAGAACTTCTTCAAGGTAGGCATTCCTGGAAGAGAAGTGGCAGTGAATTAAACACTAAAATGATCTTGTTCTAACTTGATATCCACAAACATACTTTCCAGAACAGTTCACTGGACAGTAATCTGGAATATAAACCTTGCCAGGCACAATAACAATGGTTGTTCATCTCCATTGCTCGCCCAGCTGAGATCGACCAATTCAGCACAGACCCAGGATCGAGCCTTTCTTTGTTTAGCACAGCGCCAGGCACCCACTGGGTCATGCTTTAAAACTGCCCCCATTTTAATTGCCCCGTTATACTTTAACTTATTTTTGTTCATAATTTCTAGTCAAGAGCTGTTACTTCATTTACAAACCTGTCCGTGCTGAGTTTATTACTTGTTTATTAAAAACAAAAAACTCATAGTAATGTCCTATCAGAAACAGTGGTGGAAACAAAATATGTATTTTTTTCAAAGGGAAGTGGATAAATATTTGAAAAAGGATAGACGGTGAAAAGGGCCTGGGAATGGACAGGCAGATGGGAACCAAATGGAAAGCTCTTGCAGAGAGCTAGCACAAGTGTGATGGGCTGAATGGCCTATTTTTGTGTTGTAAAATTCTATATATAGTTTCACAATGTTTCTGTTTCTGTTTCACAAGCTTGAGCAAAAGTGCTGCAAAATTAACCTGTGGGGGTCCTTTTACACATCCGATTGTATTTTTCCATCTACACTATGGAAGATCATTTTAATAATAGTTGGTTGCAACTGTCCCTAACGTATGAACACTCACAGGATAAAGGGAGAATGTTGCTTATGAGATGCATGGATGTTCTACATTAAATGTTATGCTTGGACCAGGAATACTGTAGAAACGGAATGAGTAGGAAGCATGATAAATTGGAATTCCATGCTTGGTCAGAATTATGCTTGGTTCCGGTACACATTTACATGAAGTCAGTTACATTGGCAGTGTGTACTGGGAATTCAAATGGATTCATGAATTAGGAGACATTTGTCACAGAATAGTTTCCTCTGGAAATAGTTATTGGCTTGTTAATAAACAGTGAGCTTTCTTCATTGCAGCATTGAAAAGTGTAAGAAAGAACTTGTATTTATGCAACAACTTGCACTTATCTTGCGCTTTTAACATGCAAAAACATCCCAAAATGCTTCACAGGAGTGTTATCAAACAAAGTTTGACACTATCAGTTGCAGAAGGAGGTATTAGCTCAGGTGACCAAAAGCTTGGTCAAAGAGGTAGGTTGGAAGGAGCATCTTGAAGGACGATAGAGAGGTAGGAGGTGGAGATGTTTAGGAAGGGAATTCCAGAGTTTACAGCAGGGCCACCAAGGGGAGAGATTAAAATTGGATATGCACAAGAGACCAGAATTGGAGGAGTGCAGATATCTCAGATGGTTTAGGGCTAGAGGAGGTTCCAGCGAAAGAGAGGGGCGATGCCATGGAGGGATTTGGAAACAGAGATGAGAACTTTAAAATTGAGGTGTCGCTCAACCAGGAGTTAATGTAGGTCACAGACACAGGGGTGATGAGTGAACAGGACTTGGTGCGAGTTAGAGTACGAATAGCAGAGTTTTGGATGAACTCAAGTTTACAGAGGTTGGAAGATGGGAGGCCGGCCAGGAGTGTGTTGGAATAGTCAAGTCTAGAGGTAACAAAGGCATGGATAAGAGTTTCAGCAGCAGATGAGCTGAGGCAGGTCAGAGTTGGCCATTGCTACAGAGGTGCCAATAGGTGGTCTTAGTGATGATGCAGATATGTTGTCATAAGTTGATCTCGGGGTCACATACGATGCCAAGTTTGTTGACAGTTCAGTTCCAACAGTTGTCAGGGAAAGGGATAGAGTCAGTGGTTACGGACTTGAATTTAGGATCATAGGAAATAGGAACAGGAGTAGGCCATTTGGCCCCACGGGTCTGCTCTGCCATCCAACTAGATCCTACCTCAACACCATTTTCCCGCACTATCCCCGTATCCCTTGCTATCTTTATTATCTAGAAATCTATTGATCTCTGTCTTGAACATACTCAATGAATGAGCCTCCACAGCCCTCTGGGGTAGAGAATTATACAGATTCAACACCCTATGAGCGAAGACATTCATCCTCATCCCAGTCCTAAATGGCCTACCTCTTATTCTGAGACTGTGGCATTTGTGGCAGAGACTGTAGGCAATGGTTTCAGTCTTTCCAATATTTAGTTGGAGGAAATTTCTGCTCATCCAGTACACAATGTCAAGCAAGCAGTGTGACAATTAAGACACAGTGGAGGGGTCAAGAGAGGTGGTGGTGAGGTGGAGCTGGGTGTCATCACAGTACAAGTGAAAACTGATGTTTTTGTATGATATCATTGAGGGGAAACATGCAGATGAGAAATAGGAGGAGTCAAGGATAGATCCTCAGGGGACACCAGAGGTAACGGTACAAAATGGGAAGAAAAGCCATTGCCAGTGGTTCTCTGGCTACGACTGAATAAATGTGAATGGAATTAGGCAAGTGCATTCCCACCCAGCTGGTTGATGGGTGGAGAAGCATTGGAGGAGGATGGTGTGGTTGACTGTATCAAAGGCTGCAGAGAGGTTGAGAAGAACGAGGAGGGATAGTTTCCAATGGCCGTAGTCACTGTGACTTTGAGAAGAGCTGTTTTGGCACCGTGGTAGGTGCAGGGAGGTGGAGGGATTCAAACATTGTGCTCATGGAAAGATAGGCACAGATTTGGGAGGTGACAGAGTGTTCAAGGAATCTGGAGCGAAAAGGGAAGTTGGAGATGTGGCGGTTGTTTGCAAGGACGGAGGGATCAAGGGTTGGTTTTTGAGAAGAGGGGTGATGACAGCAGATATGAAGGGGAGGGAGCAGTACCTAAGAAGAGAGAACCATTAACAATATCAGTTAATGTGGGGACCAGGAAGGGAAGTTGAGTGGTCCTGCAGTTTAGTGGGAATAGGGTCGAGGGAGCAGGAGGTGGGTCTCATGGACAGGATGAGCTCAGAGAGAGCATGAGGGGAGATAGGAAAGAATCTAGAGAAAGATGTGAATTTAGGGCTAGGGCAGGGGGGCACTTTAGAGTAAATTTGGCCTATTGGATTAGGGGATGAGAAGGAGGTGGCAGAGGCAGCTGGAAGGATGGACTTAATCTTACTGCCAAAGAAGTCCCTAAACTCCTTGCACTTGTTGGAGGTGAAGGTAAAGGAGCAGGAAGAGGGGTTTAAGGAGATGGTTTGTAGTGGAGAAAGGAACACGGGGCTTATCTTTGTATTTAAGTATGATCCTGGAATAGTGAGCAGTTTTGGGAGAGAAGAGTGGGGCCCTACAGCAATGTTTCCTCCAAACCTTCTTTGTATTGGGCAGGCTAAAAGCCGCTGTGAACACTTTTGTCCATGGGCAGTTTACACTTTCAAAGTCATGACTTCCATACGCTGGAAATTTCTCCTGACGAATGGACGACCTGTTTAATTCAGCTTGTGGTTCATTCAACATTGCTGCGCATCTACACATGCAAGCATCTTGGAGGAACATTTCCCAATAGCGCTTTATGTGGTCCAGCCAGATCTGGTGGTGAATAACTTAACCAGTTGTCCACCACAGTGGCGCAGTGGTTAGCACCGCAGCCTCACAGCTCCAGGGACCCGGGTTCGATTCCGGGTACTGCCTGTGTGGAGTTTGCAAGTTCTCCCTGTGTCTGCGTGGGTTTTCTCCGGGTGCTCCGGTTTCCTCCCACAAGCCAAAAGACTTGCAGGTTGATAGGTAAATTGGCCATTATAAATTGTCACTAGTATAGGTAGGTGGTAGGGAAATATAGGGACAGGTGGGGATGTTTGTTGGGAATATGGGATTAGTGTAGGATTAGTATAAAATGGGTGGTTGATGGTCGGCACAGACTCGGTGGGCCGAAGGGCCTGTTTCAGTGCTGTATCTCTAATCTAATATACATTCAAGACGGTGTCCCTTGGACTTAAGGGGGCAGAGATGAGGGTCTTCCAGGGAAAAATGACCAGGGTGAGAGAGGGTAATTGTTTTAATGAGAACAGGTCATCAAAGGTGGAGTTAAGGGTATGGTTGAGCAGATTGGTAGCTACAGAAATGTGGTAAATGGAGGGCCAAAGGCTAAACAGTTGGGATTTTGAAAGGTCCCTTGCGAGTGAGTTGGGAGAGAGTTTTGTCGAGGGGCGGACACAGAAGGAAGTAGGTTTGGGAGATTGAAGGAGGTTGTGTTTGGAGAGTGCCTTATTATTTTTCTCAGAATGTGCAGATGTGCTTCACAACTAACTAATTACTTTAACGTATTGCTTTGTCACTGTGGCAGCCATTTTACACAGCATCTTATAAACAGCAATCAGATCATCTATTTTTGTGGGTGAGGTAGGAGTGCGGAGTGTTGGCATGCGAAAAGAGAATTGTGCTTGTTTGACATGAAGAGAGGAAAAGAAAAGACAAATGTATTTGGAAGAAAAAGGGAAGTGTCTTTGTCTGCCCTTGTGATTGTATATTGAAGAAAATGATGGAGGGAAGTAATAATTGAGAATGCAGGGGAAAAGGATGAGAGAGCTATTGTGAAGTGTTATTGAAAGCGGTGGAGTGGTGAAGAGCTGTACTTATTCTTGCTGCTCATTTGAGGTCATTAAACCTCTTCCTGCTTTAACCCCAAGTCCTGGACTGATGCTTTTGGCACTGGCCCTATTAGCCACCTCTCTTCAGGCCTGCTGAAGTATCCTTGGGGATGGTCTTTCTGGGGAATAGAAGCTCCAACCTGGCCCTCACTTCCTCAGGGAGACTTCAGAAAAGCTGATAGAGGAGAGGGAAGGGAAGGAGGGGCAGCGCTTCAATTCCTCTGTGCTGCCAGCATCTTTTTCCAGCGTTCATCTAACAAAGATGATAGAGGGGATTGCAACCTGTCTTTAAGTGGTACATCCCTGCGTTAAGCAGAGCTGGAAATTGCTTACCTCGTGGGCTGGGCTGCCAATTTTGCAAGAAAGTGGGAGGCCAGCTAATCCTCCAAATGTTAATGAGGCTCAGAAATTAAAATGGCCCAGTCCTCATGCTAACAATGTCATGGGGGTGGTCTGTCCAATCCACTATCTGCCCCCCGACCCCCACCACCGCCTGATTCCCGCCCCAAGTTAAAACCAACTCTACTGTATTTGTGATAGAGGTTATTTGAAATCTGTAGGGCTAAGCTCTCAAGTGGGTTTACGTATCTCTTATAAACCAGAAAAGACTTGCGCATTCACCTCTTTCTTCGCAGTAAAGTAAGTAAAGTAAGCTAGTCAGTTGCAGTGGATAATGCAACTGCACTTGATGCATAACATCACATTGTAGCAGAATCACTGACCTCTTGACCTATGCTTTCCTTGCCAACCTGGAAGGATTGTAGCTCCACACACAATCAGACGGGAAACTCCTCAACCTATCAAGACTAAAAGCCAAGACAAAAGTACAGCATGTCCTGATCAGAGAACTTCTGTATGCTGATGGTGCTGCACTAGTTGCCCAAACAGAAGACCAGCTCCAAAGACTCATGGATTGTCTGTTCCATGCCTATGGCATGTTCTCCCTCACCATCGCTGTCCAGAAAACTGTAGTTATGGAACAGGGTGTTGTGCCTTCTCCATGTGATAGGACTCAAGAACACACAAATGGAAGCAGTCAGAAAATTTTGCTACCTTGAATCTATGGTGTCAGATAACCTGTCACTTGATGAAGATGTCAGCACATACATTGGAAAGGCAGCCACAACTTTGGCCGACTAACAAAACAGGCATGGAAAAACAGCAAACTGACCCAAAGAACCAAGATCCTTATCTACAAGGGCTGTATGGCAGCAAAGCCTGGACAACTTACACGACCAAGAAAAAAGGCTCACTAACTTCCATCTCTGATGTCTATGACGCATCCTTGGCATCACAGTCACCAATGAAGCAGTGAAGCAGTCCTTTTTAGGGCAAATATGCCAAGTATCTTCTTTGTGTACATCCCTATGTCAGATTTGGCATATCACAAAGAAAACAGTACTATCTCACCTTTACATGCAACAAGGAATAAAACCATCCCTTATGTATGTGGCTCCTTGTCACCATGATTGACTCAAGAAAGCATCACAAGTACGTTAATGTAAGATGCAAAGCAATACTATCACATTCTGTTAATTCAGATTACACCTATATTGTATTATATTCAATATTAGTGGATTTTACCTGATTACAGCAACCCCCTGCAGACAAGGGTGATGCTGTTGTTGTCTGGCGTACCAACTTCTACCTTGCAGAAGCTGAGCGCCAACTCTCAGACACTTCTTCTACCCTCCCCCTGGACCATGACCCCATCACTGAACATCAAGCTACTGTCTCCAGGACTGTCGCTGACCTCATCTCCTCTGGAGATCTTCCCTCTACAGCTTCCCACCTCATAGTCCCGCAACCCCGGAGAGCCCGCTTCTACCTCCTTCCCAAAATCCACAAACAGGGCTGTCTCAGTAGACCCATAGTATCAGTCTGTTCCTGTCCTGCTGGACCTATTTCTTATTTTGTCTCTATCTCGTCTCCCCGGTCCAGTCTCTTCCCACCAATATCCATGACCTTTATGACGCCCTATGTTATTTTGACAATTTTCAGTTTCCTGGCCTTAACTGCCTCCTCTTCAGTATGGCTGTCCAATCTCTCTACACCTCCATCCCCCACCAGAATGGTCTGAGGGCTTTCCGCTTCTTCCTTTAACAGAGGCCCAGCCAGTCCCCATCCACCACCACCCTCCTCCGCCTGGCTTAACTTGTTCTCACATTGAACAACTTCTCCTTCAACTCCACTTTCTCCAAATAAAAGCTGTTGCTATGGGTACCCGCATGGGTCCTAGTTATGCCGGTCTTTTTGTGGGGTATGTCAAACATTCTGTGTTCCAATACAACGCAGTGCCCCTCCCCCAACTCTTTTTCCAGTACATTGATGACTGTATCGGTGCTGTTTCCTGCTCTTGTCCCGAACTGGAAAACTTCTTCAACTTTGCTTCCAATTTCCACTCTTCTCTCACCTTCACATGGTCCATTTCCGACACTTTCCCTCTCTTCCTCGACTTCTCAGTCTCCATTTCTGGGGATAGGATGTCCACTAAAATAAGCTCACCAACTCCCACAGCTACTTCGACTACACTTCCTCGCACCCTGCCTCCTGTAAGGACTCACTTCCATTCTCCCAGTTTCTCCATTTCTGACATCTGCCCTGATGATGCAACCTTCCACAACAGCACTTCTGATATGTCTTCCTTTTCCCTCAACCAAGGATTCCCCACCCACTATGATTGACAGGGTCCTCGACCGTGTCCAACCCATTTCCCGCACTTCTGCCTTCACCCCTTCCCCTCCCTCCCAGAACCGCAACAGGGTTCCCCTTGTCCTCACTTTCCACTCCATTGGCCTCCACATCCAATGGATCATCCTCTGCCATTTCTGCCACCTCCAGCGTGATGCCACCACCAAATACATCTTCCCCTCCCCTCCACTGTCAGCATTCCAAAGGGATTGTTCCCTCCGCGACACCCTGGTCCACTCCTCCATCACTCCTGACACCCCTTCCCACGGCGCCTTCCCGTGCAAATGCAGGAGGTGTAACAGCTGCCCTTTTAGCTCCTCTCTCCTCACCATTCAAGGCCCCAAACACTCCTTTCAGGTGAAACAGCGAATTACTTGTTTTTCTTTCAACTTAATATACTGTATTCACTGCTCACAATGTGGTATCCTCTACACTGGGGAGACCAAACGCAGATTTGTGGAACACCTCTGCTCAGACCGCAAGCATGACCCCGAGCTTCTGGTTGCTTGCCATTTTAATTCACCACCCTGCTCCCATGCCCACATTTCCGTCTTTGACCTGCTGCAGTGCTCCAAGAAGCTCAATGCAAGCCCGAGGAACAGCACCTCATCTTCTGATTAGGCACTCTACAGCCTTCTGGACTCAACATTGGGTGCAACAATTTCAGAGCATGACTGCCATTTTTTATTTTTTTTATTTTTGTTTACTTTCTTTTCCAACCATGTGCATATCTTAAACTTGTTTTTCATGTTTTTGCTTTCAGCCAAAGCTGCTCATTATTCTGCCATTAACATTCTCTCTGCTTTGTCTTTTCCGACAACTATTAGCACTCACTTTGCCTTTTGTTCCATGACATCACTGTCATTTAATTTCTCCTGCCCTCCACCCAAGCACACACCTTCCCTTTTGTTCTTCTCCTCCTCCTCCCCGCTTTCACTTGCTCATAACTTATTACATTTCTAACTTTTGCCAGTTCTGATGAAAGTTCACAGACCTGAAACGTTAACTCTGTTTGTCTCTCCACAGATGCTGCCAGACCTCTGAGTATTTCCAGCACTTTCTATTTTTATTGCTGCATTCCCTTCATCAGACAGGACTTCACCATCAACAATATTATTAAGAGGTTGGTTCCCATATGACTGAATTCAGACACTGGCATCAAAGAGTGCATCAATACTGGAGCGGAAGTAGAAATTTCCTTTGTTCACACAACCCAGTAATTACTCATGCCAATATTAGCATATGACACAGTCAGAAAACATTCCTTTAATGTAAGCATTAATCTGTCTATTTTACCTGCCGTGATGCCTTTGCACTAAAAACCAGATGGAGGAATGTGATACAAATGCAGTAAGCAATATTGCCAACAGAAATTTAAATTTTTTTATGCATTAACAACATTGTAAACACAGAGAGAAAGTTTCCTATGTTTGCTACATCTAGACAATTGGTAAAAGTAATCTAAATCTTTTAGTGTCACCTTGGTTCAGTTGCACTTTAGTATGACTCAGTTGGTAGCAATCTCACCTCTTGAGAAGAAGGTTGAGAGTTCACAGTTCAGTCCAGGCTTTGAGGGCATATCCAGGCTGGTACTATAGTGCAGGTCAGAGGGAGTATTGCAATATTGGAGGCACTGTCCTTCAGATTTGAAGTTGAATTATTCTGGTGGATTAACACATCCTGTCACACTATTTAAATAAGAGCAGAAGGTTTCTTTCCATGAACTGGCCAATACTCTTCCCTCAACGCAGACAAAAAAAAAACTGCTAAACTGGTCAAGCATAGCATTTTCTATTTGTGCGTGATTGCCATATAGAAATTGACTGCTGTGACTGCAGTTAGTAAAACAATTAATTGAAAGTCTTAACATTGCACCTGGAAAAACATAGTATGATTAGCATGGTTTCACTAAAGGGAGATCCTGTTGGACAAATTTAATTAGAGTTTTTTGAGAATGTAACTAGTAGGGTAGATAAAGGGGAACCAGTAGATGTAGTATACCTGGATTTCCAAAAAGCATTCGATAAGGTGCCACATAAAAGATTAATAGGCAAGATAAGGGCTCATGGATTTGGGGGTAATTTATTACCGTGGATAGAGGATTGGTTAACAGACAGGAAGCAGAGAGTGGGCATAAATGGGGCATTTTCAAGTTGGCAGGCAGTGAATAGTGGGGTGCTGTAAGGATCAGTGCTGTGGCCTCAGCTATTTACACTCTATATTAATGACTTGGATGAAGAGACAGAGAGTAATGTGTCTAAGTTTGCTGATGATACAAAGCTTGGTGGCAAGGTAAGCTGCGGGGAGGATGTAGAGAGGCTGCAAAGAGATATAGACAGGTTAAGTGAGTGGGCAACAAGATGGCAAATGGAGTTCTTTTGGGCCTCCTTATCTCGAGAGACAATGGATACGCGCCTGGAGGTGGTCAGTGGTTTGTGAAGCAGCGCCTGGAGTGGCTATAAAGGCCAATTCTGGAGTGACAGGCTCTTCCACAGGTGCTGCAGAGAAATTTGTTTGTTGGGGCTGTTGCACAGTTGGCTCTCCCCTTGCGCCTCTGTCTTTTTTCCTGCCAACTACTAAGTCTCTTCGACTCGCCACAATTTAGCCCTGTCTTTATGGCTGCCCGCCAGCTCTGGCGAATGCTGGCAACTGACTCCCATGACTTGTGATCAATGTCACACGATTTCATGTCGCGTTTGCAGACGTCTTTATAACGGAGACATGGACGGCCGGTGGGTCTGATACCAGTGGCGAGCTCGCTGTACAATGTGTCTTTGGGGATCCTGCCATCTTCCATGCGGCTCACATGGCCAAGCCATCTCAAGCGCCGCTGACTCAGTAGTGTGTATAAGCTGGGGGTGTTGGCCGCTTCAAGGACTTCTGGGTTGGAGATATAGTCCTGCCACCTGATGCCAAGTATTCTCCGGAGGCAGCGAAGATGGAATGAATTGAGACGTCGCTCTTGGCTGGCATACGTTGTCCAGGCAAATGGAGTATAATGTAGGAAAGTGTGAAGTTGTTCAGAAAAGCAGAATTTTTTTTAAAAGGTGCGAAACTGGTAAGTGTTGATGTTCAGAGAGACTTAGGGGTATTCATACAAGGAATGCACAAAGTTAACATGCAGGTGCAGCAGGTTATTAGGAAAGCAAATGGCATGTTAACCGTTATTGCAAGGAGATTGGAGTACAGGAATAAAGAAGTCTTACTAAAACTGTACAGGGCTTTGGTGAGACTGCACCTGGAATACTGTGTGGAGTTTTGGTCTCCACATTTAAGAAAGGATACACTTGCACCAGAGGTGGTGCAGCAAAGATTTACTAAATTGGTCCCTGGGATGAGGTGGTTGTCCTATGATGAGAGGCTGAGGAAATTGGGCCTATATTCTCTGGAGTTTAGAAGAATGAGAGGCGATCTAATTGAGACACATAAGATTCTGAAAGGGCTGGATAGGGTAGAAGCTGAGAGATTATTTCTACTGGTCGGGGAATCTAGAACGCTGGGGCACAGTCTCAGCATAAGGGGCCAATCATTCAGGACTGAGATGAGGAGAAATTACTACACTCAAAGGGTTGTGAATTTTTGGAATTCTCTCCTCCAGAGGTGGATGCTCCACCATTGAATACATTTAAGACTGGGATAGATAGATTTTTTTGTCTCACAGGGAATTAAGAGATATGGTGAGCGGGCAGGAAAGTGGAGTTGAAGATCAGCTATGATCGTATTAAATGGTAGAGCAAGCTCGATGGGCCATATGGTCTGCTTCTGCTCCTATTTCTTGTGTTCTTGTGGATGTGAAGCAGTTTGAGACATCTTAAGTGATGTGATAAGATGCTAAGCAAATGAAAACTCATTCCTCTTTCACCATTTTATACAAATAGTGATCAGAAGTAATCTTCCTCACCCGATGGTCAATTTTGGTCTGCACCAGTCTTCATTATATTTCTCTGAGGTGATTGATCCCACATCAGTCTTCCATTAACAAAACATTATTCTTTTTTCAAACAGTCAGGTGAAACTACTCTTACTCCTTCTAAACAGCATTGTTCTACTCATGCAGAATATTGTTAATTAATTCAAAACATGTTGTTTGCCTCAATATGAAAGGGGCACAAAGCAAGCAATTTGAAGATCAATGTTCGATAGGGGCACAGTGTTAATTACAGTCTGGGTAATCTACAGAAAGGGATAAAGTGTCTCCAATTTGAAGTTGTTAGAATAGTCGGTATCCATGTATAGGTAAATGGAGCTTCTGTTACCGGATTATATTTCACAGGATAAACTTCAGAAGCTTAATGGAAAAACTTCATTGTTAGTCACTATGCTGTTCCCTCTCTAGTTACATTTGTCAACTTACGTCTCTCAATCTATTTTTTGAGCTTGATTTTTTCCCCTTGACTTTTTCGGAGTAACTAACCTAAAATCCCTTTCTAATCAAGGACGTAAAGTTATATTTTCCATCAATTAGCACTGCTACAGTACACAGCTATCAGTCCCTGAAATGTTTTCACTGTTAAATGAGGTGATTTTGCAAAGCTTTATGCTCAGCAGTGAGCAGAAGGTGGGTCAATGGGGTCCAATGTTACCGACCTATCTCTGCTATCACGTTTGCCACTGGTCAGTTTCTGAAAAGGAATGGGATCTCATATATTCTTCTTCTTTGGCCTCCTTATCTCGAGAGACAATGGGTAAGCACCTGGAGGTGGTCAGTGGTGTGTGGAGCAGCGCCTGGAGTGGCTATAAAGGCCAATTCCAGAGTGACAGACTCTTCCACAGGTGCTACAGAAAAAATTGTTTGTCGGGGCTGTTACACAGTTGGCTCTCCCCTTGCGCTTCTGTCTTTTTTCCTGCCAACTGCTAAGTCTCTTCGACTCGCCACACTTTAGCTCCGCCTTTATGGCTGCCCGCCAGCTCTGGTGAACGCTGGCAACTGACTCCCACGACTTGTGATCAATGTCACAGGACGTCATGTCACGTTTGCAGACGTCTTTAAAACGGAGACATGGACGGCCGGTGGGTTTGATACCAGTGGCGAGCTCGCTGGACAATGTGTCTTTGGGGATCCTGCCATCTTCCATGCGGCTCACATGGCCAAGCCATCTCAAGCGCCGCTGACTCAGTAGTGTGTATAAGCTGGGGATGTTGGCCACCTCGAGGACTTCTGTGTTGCAGATACGGTCCTGCCACCTGATGCCAAGTATTCTCCGGAGGCAGCGAAGATGGAATGAATTGAGATGTCGCTGTTGGCTGACATACGTTATCCAGGCCTCGCTGCTGTAGAGCAAGGTACTGAGGACACTGGCTTGATACACTTGGACTTTTGTGTTCTGTGTCAGTGCACCATTTTCCCACACTCTCTTGGCCAGTCTGGACATAGCAGTGGAAGCCTTTCCCATGCGCTTGTTGATTTCTGCATCTAGAGACAGGTTACTGGTGATAGTTGAGCTTAGGTAGGTGAAGTCTTGAACCACTTCCAGAGCGTGGTCGCCAATATTGATGGATGGAGCATTTCTGACGTCCTGTCCCATGATGTTCGTTTTCTTGAGGCTGATGGTTAGGCCAAATTCATTGCAGGCAGCCGCAAACCTGTCGATGAGACTCTGAAGACACTCTTCAGTGTGAGATGTTAAAGCAGCATCGTCAGCAAAGAGGAGTTCCCTGATGAGGACTTTCCGTACTTTGGACTTCGCTCTTAGATGGGCAAAGTTGAACAACCTGCCCCCGATCTTGTGTGGAGGAAAATTCCTTCTTCTGAAGACTTGAACGCATGTGAGAGCAGCAGGGAGAAAAAAATCCCAAAAAGTGTGGGTGCGAGAACACAGCCCTGTTTCACACCACTCAGGATAGGAAAGGGCTCTGATGAGGTGCCGCTATGTGGAATTGTGCCTTTCATATTGTCATGGAATGAGGTGATGATACTTAGTAGCTTTGGTGGACATCCAATCTTTTCTAGTAGTCTGAAGAGACCACATCTGCTGATGAGGTCAAAGGCTTTGGTGAGATCAATGAAAGCAATGTAGAGGGGCATCTGTTGTTCGCAACATTTCTCCTGTATCTGACGAACGGAGAACAGCATGTCAATGGTCGATCTCTCTGCACGAAAGCCACACTGTGCCTCAGGGTAGACACGCTCGGCCAGCTTCTGGAGCCTGTTTAAAGCGACTCGAGCAAAAACTTTCCCCACTATGCTGAGCAGGGAGATTCCACGGTAGTTGGTGCAGTCACCGCGGTCACCTTTGTTTTTATAGAGGGTGATGATATTGGCATCGCGCATGTCCTGAGGTACTGCTCCCTCGTCCCAGCACAGGCAAAGCAGTTCATGTAGTGCTGAGAGTATAGCAGGCTTGGCACTCTTGATTATTTCAGGGGTAATGCTGTCCTTCCCAGGGGCTTTTCCACTGGCTAGAGAATCAATGGCATCACTGAGTTCCGATTTTGTTGGCTGTACGTCCAGTTCATCCATGGCTGGTCGAGGCTGGGCTGAATTGAGGGTAGTCTCAGTGACAACATTCTCCCTGGCGTACAGTTCTAGGTAGTGCTCAACCCAGCGGTCCATTTGCTTGCGTTGGTCAGTGATTATGTCCCCTGATTTAGATTTGAGGGGGGCGATCTTCTTGATGGTTGGCCCAAAAGCTCTCTTAATGCCATCATACATTCCTCTGATGTTTCCGGTGTCTGAGGCCAGCTGAATATGACTGCATAGGTGTTGCCAGTAGTCATTTGCACGGCGCCTGGCTGTTCTTTGTGCAGTGCTTCTGGCTGCTTTAAGTGCTACGGATGTTAACCCGAAGGGTCACTGACTCGAAACGTTAACTCTGCTTCTCTTTCCACAGATGCTGCCAGACCTGCTGAGTGAATCCAGCATTTCTTGTTTTTGTCTCATATATTACCATTTGACTAAAAGCAGACATTTATCCTTTCGCTTCCATATTGTTTAGTTTCCTTCCTTCATTCTTTCAATAACTCCCCTCTTAATTTCTTTAATGGGTAAGTGTAGTCTACTGAATTGCTCTATAATCCTAAACATTAACAATGATTATTAGGTATTAATAAGTATATACACTTGTCATCAACTGTCAGTTACCCTAGCACTACAGTACTACCAAATGGATAAATGGAGTTGAGGTACAGATCTGTCATGGCTGAATGCCACAATAGGCTTGAGGGGCTGAATGGCCTACTTCTGTACCTATATATCCTATGTATGAGGAAGCTCAGCAGTGTATTTTCTGCACACCTGCCTCACATGACATCCACTCAAGTAACATCATAAATGGGAATTTCTGCCCACAATAGCTGGTGGAAGTTAAATTCAGTTCATTAATAAAAAATTGTCTCAGTAATGTTGCCATGAAACTATTATCGATTGTCGTAAAAACCCATCTGTTCACTAATGCCCTTACCTGGACTGGCCAAAATGTGACTCCAGACCCCCAGCAATGTAGTTGACTCTTAACTTCCCTCCAAAATGGCCTAGCAAGCCACTCAGTTGTACCAAACTGCTACAGAATGGTCAAAAATGAATAAAACCAGACAGACCACCTGGCATCGACTTAGGCACCGGAAATGACAACAGCACACCCAGACCTACAAAGTCCTCCTTCCTAGCATTTGGGAGCTTGTGCCAAAATTGGGAGAGCTGTCCCATGGACCAATCAAGCAACATCCTGGCATAGTCATACTCACAGAATCATACCTTACAGCCAATGTCCCGAACACTGCCATCACCATTCCTGTGTGTGTCCTGTCGCATGAGTAGGACAGATGCAGCAGAGGTGGCAGCACAGTGATGTGCAGTTGGGAAGGAGTTGCCCTGGGAGTCCTCAACATTGACTCTGGACCCAATGAGGTCTCATAGCATCAGGTCAAACATGAGCAAGGAAGAGTCCTGCTGATTACCACTTACTGCCCTCCCTCAGCTGCTAAGTGCTCCATGTAGAATATCACGGAAGAAGTACTAAGGGTGGCAAGGGCATAGAATGCACTCAGTCAGGGACTTCAATGTCCATTACCAAGAGTGATTTGGTAGCAGCACTACTGGCTGAGCTAGCCGAGTCCTGAAGGACATATCTGCCGGACTGGGCCTGTGGCAGGTGGTAATATAACCAACAAGAGGGAAAAACATATTAGACTTTGTCCTCACCAAGCTACCCATTGCAGATGCATCTGTCCATGACAGTATTGGTAGGAGTGACCACCGCATAGTTCTTGTAAACACGAAGTCCCGTTTTCACTTTGAGGATAGCCTCCATCATGTTGTGTGGCACTACCACCATGCTAAATGGGATAGATTCAGAACAGATCTAGCAGCTGAAAACTGGGAATCCATGAGGCGCTGTGGGCCATCATCAGCAGCAGCAGAATAGTATTCAACCACAATCTGTAACCTCATAGCCCAGCATATCCCCCACTCTACCATTACCATCAGCCAAGGGATCCATCCTGGTTCAATGAAGAGGGCATGCCAGGAGCAGCAGCAGGCATACCTAAAAATGAGATATCAACCTGGTGAAGCTCCAATGCAGGACTACTTGTACGCCAGACAGTGAAAACAGAATGCGACAGACTGGGCTAAGTGATCCCACAACCAACGGATCAAATCAAAGCTCTGCAGTTCGGCCACATCCAGTCATGAATGGTGTAGGACAATTAAACAACTGACAAGAGGAGGTGGCTCCACAAGTTTCGCCATCCTCAATGATGGGGGAGCCCAGCACATTAGTGCAAAAGACAAAATTCAAGGATTTGCGTCCATCTTCAGTCAGAAGTGCCAAGATCCAACTCAGCCTCCTTCTGAGGACCCCAATATCATAAATGTCAATCTTTAGCCAATTCGATTCGCTCCACATGATATCAAGAAATGGCTGAAGGCATTGGATACAGAAAAAGCTATGGGCTCTGACAAGTTTCTGGCAATAGTATTGAAGATTTGAGCTCCAGAACTAGCTGTGCCCCTAGCCAAGCTGTTCCAGTCAGGCTATAACACTGGCATCTACCCAACAATGTGGAAAATTGCCCATGTATGTCCTGTCCGTAAAAAGCAAGACAAATCCAATCCAGCCAGCTACTTTCTCATCAGCCTACACTTGATCATCAGCAAAGTGATGGAAGGTGTCATTGACAGTGCTATCAAGGGGCACTTACACACTAGTAACCTGCTCACTGATGCTCAGTTCAGGTTCTGCCAGGGCCACTTGGCTCCAGACCTCATTACAGCCTTGGTCCAAACATGGACAAAAGAGCTGAATTCAAGAGGTGAGGTGAGAGTGACTGCCCTTGACATCAAGACAGCATTTGACCAAGTATGGCATCAAGGAGCCCTAGCAAAATTGAACTCAATGGTAATAGGGGGGAAATCCACTGGTTGCGGTCATACCTAGCACAAAGAAAAATGGTTGTGGTTATTGGAGATTAATTATCTCAGTCCTAGGACATCACTGCAGGAGTTCCTTAGGGTAGTGTCCTAGGTCCAACCATCTTCAGCTACTTTAAAAATGATCTTTCCTCCATCATAAGGACAGAAATGGGGATGTTCGCTGATGATTGCACAATTTTCAGTACCATTCAGAACTCCTGAAGCAGCCCATGCCCATATGCAGTAAGACCAGGACAATATTCAAGTTTGGGCTGATAAGTGGCAAGTAACATTTGCACCACAAAAATGCAAGGCAATGACCATCTCCAACAAGAGAGAATCTAACCATCTCCCTTTGACATTCAATGGCATTACCATCACTGAATCCTCCACTATCAACATCATGGGAGTTACCATTGAACAGTAACTTAACTGGACCAGCCATAAAAATACTGTAGCTACAACAGTAGGCCAGAGACTGGGAATTCTGAGGTTAGTAACTCACCTCCTGACTCCCCAAAGCCTGTCCACCATCTACAAGGCACAAGTCAGGAGTGTGATGGAATACTCTCCACTTGCCTGGATGGGTGCAGCTCTAACAACACTCAAGAAGCTCGACACCATCCAGGACAAAGCAGCCCGCTTGATCGTCACCCCATCCACAAACATTCAGTCCCTCCACCACCGCCGCACAGTGGCAGCAGTGTGTACCATCTACAAGATGCACTGCAGCAATGCACCAAGACTCCTTATACAGCACCTTCCAAACCCGTGATCTCTACCAACTAGAAGGATAAGGGCAGCAAATGCATGGGAATAGCACTACCTGTAAGTTCCCCTCCAAGTCACACACCATCCTGACTTGGAACTATATCGCTGTTCCTTCACTGTCGCTGGGTCAAAATCCTGGAACTCCCTTCCTAACAGCTCACCACCACCTTCTCGAGGGCAATTCGGGATGGGCAATAAATGCTGGCCTGGCCAACGATGCCCACATCCCATGAATGAATAAAAAAATAAATAAATAAACTAAGTGCCCAGTTCCCAGCATATAGCAGCTATTGTTTTGGTACGTTAACATGTAAGTCTCAGAGGAAGTCAGATGGCATGTGATTTACATATATCTCCATGTCCCTTAAGAGATGTCATCAAGGCAATGGATTTTAAAAAATTCTTTCATGGGATGTGGGCGTTTGTGTGGCGCAAATGTTACTTGCCACTTATCAGCCCAAGCCTGTATATTGTCATTTCATTTAAGATGTGGCAGTTCATTACAATTCTCTTCATCAAAGCTTTCCATTTTCTTTTTATGCTGTTCTTTTTTGTTTCAGTTCTAACTTCACTTTTCTTCACTGACGTTTTTTATTATTTATCCCCTTATTTTTCACGACTGTCTTTTCTATTTCATTTCCTGTCTGTTTAATTATTTTGAGGGTACATTCTTCCCAGCAAATAAGAATGATCAGAAGAATGCGAGGGCTCTTTTCTGAAAAGCTGCATGGATCTCCACCACCCCCGCCATCCCCCAGCCATCCCCCCGCCAACTCCCCGCCCACCCCACTGCCACCCACCCCCAACCCCCTAATGTCTAGTATTTGAGCCCAATAGTTTTGGTGTTCTCTTGCTGCAGGTATCCTGATATTGCTTTCCAAATATCTATGTTAAAAACAGAGAAACGTGAGAAAATCAGACTGAATGAGTTTGAATTTATCGGAATGATCCCATTTAGGATCATTTCAGCCTTTGTATGACACACACTGGTCAGTTCAGGTAAGTACAGCTGACAGTTTTGGAAACAAATGTTCAGGTTGACAATATTCCACCATGGATTGTAAAGAAACGTGACCCTTTTTGACCCTAACCCCATACACTACCATTGCGAAGTGAATCCGTTTGAAGTGTTGGCACCGACAGCAGTAACTCCTGTGGAAAATCATCCTGACCCACTGTTGAAAAATTAAACTCTCCAACTCACCAGAGAGGAATGGCAATATCAGTTTGTAAGAGCTGAATGGCAATGGAGCACATTTGCTTTGCCAGTCATGTCAAGACGTTCCTCATTCCATTTGTGATCCTTTGTTATTTATCTGTCTGCTCCTCCACACCACCTTCCTCAACCCCAGAAACAACTATTCTTTTGTGATCTTTTGCTATTCTACAGGTGGTATTTTTTGTGCTCAGATTTTTTTTGTTTTTTTGCTCTGAGTTAATGTTCATATTTTTGCGCAATGATTTGGGTGTTTTGTTTTAAAAAGAGGAAAAATTTCTGACACAATACGCCAGACATTGAAAAGAATTTTCCAGCATTGTGCTGGCTGGCTTTCCTCCTGGCACTCTTATTAATGTCAGACCATTTCTCCATCTCTCCAGCCTCTATCCTCCTAAAAGACTTCTTGACTATAACCACTCTCCTCAAGGAATTCCGGATTCAGTTGTGGCTGAGTTTCCTAAAATTCCATGTGTTGCCCTTCTTTTCTTCCAGCAAGTTCACCATCTTTTATTCAATAAAGCAAAATTTCTCCTAGTAAAAGATACACCCGCAATATGGAAAATCTAAAAGGCTATGGAGGCTTTTGGATCAGGAAAGATTTTGCTTCAGTGAGTATTTAAAAACCAATATAAATAGAGTTGGAATATCCTGCCATGGATTCAACTGATTGGGATTTAAAAAAAATCAATCTTGTACAGTAGACTAATGTCAACAAATTACAGTGCCACTCAATCGAAGTAATTGTGCCAAACATTTCCAATATGAGGTCCCCATTTGAGCAGTCTGGCAAACAGATGTACCAAGTTGTCAGGAGATACTCTCTAAATTGGCAGGGTGAGGGATAGTAAATTTGAATCTGACTAATCCTGTACCACTCTTTTTTTTTCATTCATGGGATGTGGGCGTCGCTGGCCAGGCCAGCATTTATTGCCCATCCCTAATTGCCCTTGAGAAGGTGGTGGTGAGCTGCCTTCTTGAACCGCTGCAGTCTATGTGAGGTAGGTACACCCACAGTGCTGTTGGAAGGGAGTTCCAGGGTTTTGACCCAGCGACAATGAAGGAACGGCGATATAGTTCCAAGTCAGGATGGTGTGTGACTTGGAGGGGAACTTGCAGGTGGTGGTGTTCCCATGTATGTGCTGCCCTTGTCCTTCTAGTTGGGAATGTCTTAAATGACACTTTATGACAGGTCCAAATCTGATGTATGTGTGTCAAATGAAATTTGAAATTTTGTCGCTTTATTATTTGGAGTGTGCTTGAGTAGTTGGGATGGTTTAATCTATTTTGTTCTTGTGCCTCTGTTACTAACTGAGAACAGCAAAAGGGTTAACTTAATGAATCAAGTCCTGAAGAGGCAGCCCTATCATTTGAGTAAGGAGATGAATTTAGGAATAAGTTCTAAACTTAAGATTTTAAATGTAAACTGGAGCTTTTTAGCCAGAATAAATTTTGCATTTTTAAACTATAAAAATCCATTCATGAGGCAGTTCGTACTGTCTGTTTATAGGATATTTGGGGCAAGAGCTCTAGATTGACATACCTCTCTGAAATTATTATAATTATTTTTATCTCGAGCTACGCAATATGGAAGGAATTGTAAAACAGATTATTTAATGTCATGTCAATTTGATGAAATCACTTCTGTAACAAATACAGGTAGTAGGTATAAGGGTGGATTTTCTTTGCCTTGCACTTATACGAACATTTGAATTAGGAACAGGAGTAGGCCACTCTAAAGGCCTACTACCCGAGTTGAACCCGACAAGACCTGACAACATGTGTCAGGTTCGGATCGGGTTGGGCCCATCTTCTGGGTCCGGCTTTCGGGTTCGGGTCGGGTCGGGCAGAGTCCGGGTCGTGGTCGGGTTGGGTCTCTGGACACACACGGTAAGTGCTCTGCCGGTAAGTATTAAAAGTAAAAAACTTAGCTGAGCTGGGAGTCCGGGATGAAACTGAGTCTGCGCAGTGAGCGAGTGACATCACTATGACGTCATCACGCATGCGCTGCAGCTTCGTGGAGTTTCCCAGTCGGAAGGTAAGTAAAGGGATGGTCGGGTCGGGCCGAGTGGGGTCAAGTTCGGGTCGGGTCTGGCTCGTGGCGAAAATGGAGGGCCTCGGACCGGGTCGGGCTCTGGTCTGCTGTGGATCGGTTGGATTCGAGTTGGGTTCTTTTTCCCGACCTGAGCAGGCCTTTAGGCCACTCGGCCCTTTGAGCCTGCTCCGCCATTCAATAAGTTCATGGTTGAACTGATTACTCCACATTTCCACCTACACCGATAACCTTCCAACACCTTGCTATCAATTACTTGAAATCTAAGCTCCCAGGTTATTGACCTCTCTGCTAAAGGAAATAGGTCCGTCCTATCCACTCTGTCTTGGCCCCACATAATTTTATACACCTCAATTAAATCTCCCATCAACCTCTTCTGTTTCAAAGAAAATAACCCCAGCCTATCCAATCTTTCCTTAAAGCTAAAATTCTCCATTCCTGGCAACATCTTCGCGAATCTCCTCTGTATCTTGCTAGCTGCTTCACTCAGCCAATTCCTTATGCCCCAGTGCGATAAGAGGAGGGTCTGCCCACTTTCATTTAACTACACTGGCATGTCTCCTGTGCCTGACGGAGAGAGAAAGAGCACAGATGAAGTACAAAATATAGAAATACAACATTGAATATACATTGGACATGGTCCGATTCATAGTGGGAAGACAAAGCACATCACCTCCCTAACATATGCCAAATGCCACAACTTGTGTGTGTGCTTGCCTGTCTTCTAATTGTAGCAAGGTGGTGTGAATTATTTAAAACATTAAATATGCTTCCACCCTTTAGTGTAGCAGTCAACTTAGATATACCCTCCTTCATAAACACTAGTAAAATGTTTGAATCCTGTAATTGTTTACACTTTAATTACCCATGTGGAGTTTTATTTATTGCAAACAAAGATTATTTGGGCTCATATCCAATGCTCATCTGTGATAAAATATGCTCTGTCCTAACATGCTTATATCCTGAATAAATATAGGGGATACAAATAAGCTGCTCAAAGCAAAAGGAAAGAGAAACAAAGGAAAGCATGCTTGAAGGAGGGAGGAGATTGCTACTCATCGTATTTCTATTAGTTCTAAACAAAAGACCAACAGCCAATTCGAAATGCCAAACATTACTTTGCACTGACTCTAAAGGCCAATGGTAATATAAACCTCTAGGACATTAATGTCAGTTTTGTGGCTAGTATACTATTATTTATTGTGGCAGTTTGTCAGTAAAATGCAAAATACTTCCTGCATAGACTGCAAACCAGGAAGGTAAGTTCACCACTGTTTTGCAAAGAGGTTATAATACAGTGATGAAACAAGTAAACTTGTTGAATATTATGATTGCTTAATGTCACATTTTTCACGCAAATATTTTAACCGATCAGCTTTTCTACCATAGTATGCAAGTGTGCGTTATACTATGTTCATATGACAATATTGGTGGCTAGTGTGTGCATACCATGGCCGGAATTTAACGTTGAGGTGGGGGCCCCGCCCACCGGCTAAAAAGTCAAGGGAGAGCCCGCCATGCCAGATCTGGACGACACACTGCTATTTTGCGTGGTCCAGGCCCTTAATTGGTTTAGGTCAGGACTTCCGCCCTCTTCTTATGTTTACGCTGGTTTTAATTTTGATATCCAATTTAACTCTGAGCAATGCAGATATCACATTGTGTTAAATAAACAACTGGTTTATTTAAAGCACATTAACTATAAAATGCCTTACAAATTGTGGCACATGTCTTAATAGCAGCATGTGTTCTGTGAGACAGAATCAAAATGTCTGTTGGAAGCTTCCAGAAAACTCCCACACTTCCACTCTTGCTCAGCCGCTCCACTCGGAGGCTCAGGCAATCAAAACTGATCAGTCAAACACTACACCTCTGAGGCAAGAAGTCCCACCTCCAAAAGCTGGCGGCCAACCAGAGGGCCGGCAGATCTTCAGTCCCAGCAGAGCCACCGGGAGTGGTGGCTACTGCTGGGACTGCACCCAGCAAGAAGAAGAAAGATGGACATCGCCCTTCGAAGAGGTAAGTGGGTGTCGGGCCTCGCCAGGGACAATCAACTAGGCCCCAGTGAGGTGGGAGGTGGGTTGGAGAGCAGGGCAGTGAAGAAAGTTTTAGTGGGGGTAGCCTGTGTTGCTGGGGACCATCCATCGGGCAAAGGGTGCCTGATCAGGAGTGCACCAGGTATTACTGGGCAGCCACCTCTAGTGAAGTGCCCGTCCTCTGCTGATAAAGTAGCAGCGTCGGTGGGAGGAAGCCCTTAAGTGACAATTCATTTGCCACTTAACGACCTCAATTGGCAAGCAAGATGTTTGCCCTGCCGTTGGTAAAAGCACAGTGGGGCAGGTAGGCGACAGGCACGGCTCCCCCTCACCTCCCACATAATTCTATGCCCCCCATATACTTACTAACCTGCTCCTGGGTTGGGGGGAGGAGTGGAGGGGGGGGTGGTGGGGGGGTGAGGCGTTAAATTCTGGACTATAATTTTCACATCTTTCCAAGCATTCTTGGGCATGGACTAAAACTGTAGTATAAAATCTACTCTTAAGCAACAGTGTAAAATTTAACAAAACATTTCTATTGCAGATTCAGTTTAATTTACCCACCTTCCTAGTCCTTGCAACTGAGATAATTTGCTTTCCAGGAAGGCTTCTTTAAGGTGAAATATGATGCTTGTAGGATGCAACATATCGTGGAATCAGTGCAGGTAGCAGTGTGAAAGAACTTCCGATGCGCTGAATTCGAGCAAGGTATTTTAAAATATTACCTTTTGTTGACTGAGTTTCCACTGTTAGTTATAAATATAATAGAAGGTAGAAAGGAAAGAGATTTTAATTGCATGAAATGCAAGCACTACAATGGTGGGTGCTGTGATTTTGTAGTAAAATCTGCCAACGTGAGAAATTCCCAGACACAGAGAGAGTGGAATTCAGTGCTGTGATGGAAAATTAATTTCCATTGATGTTTTATAACGTCATGACTTGGACTTCATACCTTTCTCCCACTGACAGTGAAACAAACATTGGCAGTATCTGCACAATCTCCTGATGAACTCCAGGAAACATGATGAACTCAGGCCAGTCATTAAATCTCTCTCCAAGCTTTCACTTGAGTGAATAATAAACCAGTTCTTGCTCCAAACTAGCCCTCTGATTTCAAAGCGTGATATGGGCAGTGCTGGTCACCCAAATCTTCACTCTGATCATGTGGTTAGCTGCGTCAGGAAACAGCAAGTCACAGAGGAAATACATGGCGGTTCATAGAAAGAACTTACAAGTGAGATGGACAGAATGTGGCAGTGGGGGTCGAAACAATTCTGCAGTAATGACAGACCTATCTGTACATCAGAATCCTGGAACTTCCTCCCTAACAGCACTGTGGGTGAACCTACACACACGGATTGTATCGGTTCATGAAGGCAGCTCGCCACCACCTTCTCAAGGACAAATGAGGATGGGCAATAAATGCTGGCCTTTCCACTGATGCCCACATCCCATAAAGGAATAACAAGAAACTTGGGCAGGTTGCAGTTGTCTGTGGATAAGAAGCATCTAAAAAGCATAAACTGCATTTATATAGTGCCTTTCACATCCTCTAGACATCTCAAAGCACCTTACAGCTAATGAAGTACTTTTGAAGTGTAACCTCCATTGTAATGTAGGAAATGCAGCAGCCCATTTGTGCACAGCAAGCTCCCACAAACAACAATGTGATAATGATCAGATAACCTGTTTTTAGTGATGTTTGTTGAGGGATTAATAACAAGCAGGACATCAGGGACAATTCCCCTGCTCTCCTTCAAATATTGTCTTGGGATCTTTTGCGTCCCCCTGCGAGGGCAGACACAACCTCGATTTCACTGCTTTTATTGTCAATTGTTTCATCTTTGTCTGCACACACTGAGTTGATAAAGTGGCATAAGAATCCCCAGCAAAACTCCTGTGTCTTTGTGCTTATGTAGACAACAAAAGATTGACTGCATGAAATTAGCAAAAAGATAGCACTCTGATAAAAGCATTAATCCTCCAACAAGATACACAAATGGAAGCTGAAAATCTCCCTTTACTTCATGTGAGCAGCATCTGAAAACTGGAAGTGTTTTACCTGGAAATGTTAAACACTCATCACCGTAAAATACATTTACCGGGATATTTGTTTGCGGGAATTAAGTCAGCATAAGAATACACCCCATTAAGGAACAGCAGCATGCATGTAAATATTACTGTAGCAGATTGCTGTGGGAACAACCCTGCCAAGACTCCCACATAAAGCACCACACGTCAGTGTAAAATTCAATTACTGTAACATAAATATCATCATCTGGTTCAAAGGAAAAAATGCGTCCTCAAGCTCTGTGAGGACCAGATTCAGACATTTTGTTCTAAAGCATTCCTTGCTGTTGTAACTAAACTGGAAGAAGTAGATAAAACAACTATTATTCACATGGCATTAATAACCAGTATCTAGGCAATTCAGAAGTATCTGATACAGTAGGACAAGTGCTGCTATGGAAACACAGTCCTTGATAGGAGTGCAAGTGCCAAATGTAAGATCCTCTTCCCATCTGGAGTACACTGTGGGCAAGTTTAGTCATCAAAGGAGAGATTATGGACTAGTTCTGTGTTAGTGTGAAATTAATCTACTGTGATCAGAGGCAGATCCTTTGCTGCGTCATTTATCTTTCATACAGCTTGCGTCTGCAGTTTCTCCATGATTTCCTTTTGAGTTCACTCAGGACACATATGCATGCATGCCAGACTAGAAAACTAGCAAACACTGACCCAACGGCTTCAAAAAAACAATTTGGCACAGTCCAAAATAACTGATAGCTCAAACCTGACCCTAAATATGAGTGTATGATGTGTGAAAACAAGCAGTTGCATTGAAAATGCAGTGGAACTGAAGCTGCCCAGATATCAAGCATCCCAGTGCTCATATTGCCAGAGTTAGTGGGGGAGTAACTAGAGTTCACAATGGCCTGAATGGAATTGTGAAAATTGGGAGATTTATTTTTTTAGGGGTGGGCATGGTCCTTCAAATAAATTGGATTTTGATATTTTGGGCTGGATTGTCCTCTTCTATAGTAGAAGATGAGGAAGGGAAATGGAGTGTGGAGGCCTAACTGCTTTATCTTCAGCCCTGAAATGATCCTGTCCCTCCCTTCCATGCTACATGGTCACACAATCTCGTGGTCACATGACCTTTGAGGTCTCTATTATTGATAGAACTCTCTCTGACCACTTCCTCATCTCCATTCTTTTACACATCCCTCTGCCAGCCCTATACCTTGTCACTGTCAATTTTTAGCCTTGTTTAACAACAAAGTACCCCAAGCAAACTCTCATGTTTCTAATTTAAATCTCCCCCTCCTCTGGCCTGTCACCTGCAATGACAAAACACCTCAATAAATCTCAAGTTATCTTGTTTCCTACCTTGAAGCCTTCATTGGGCTGAGTCAGGAATCTTGGTGAGCCACTTGGCTGACTTCTCCTGTGTTCACTCCATCACCAAAGCCTTTACCTTCCACCTCCACTCTCCTTATTGCTGTCCATACTCCAGTTCATGTTTTTATTGCGTTGAGGCTCACTTTATCTAAAGTATTTTGAGCTGACTTTCCTGCCTCTATAATTTGCAATTCCATGGGAGTACAGTAGCAAAGTGGTTATGTTATTGGACTATTAATCCAGAAGCCTGGATTGATGATCTAGGGACATGAGTTCAAATCTTATCATGACAGCTGGGGAATTTAAATTCAGTTAATTATATAAAATCTGGAATGAAAAATTTGTATCAGTAATGCTGACTGTGAAAGTACCAGATTGTTGGAAAAACCCATCTCACTCACTGATGTCCTTTCGGGAAAGGAATCTGCTGTCCTTACCTGGTCTGGCCAATATTTGACTCTTAACTGCCCTGAAGTGGCCCAGCAAGCCACTTAATTGCATTCAAGAAGGCAGTTCACTGCTACTTTCTCAAGGACAATTAGGCATGGGCAATAAATGCTGGCCTAGCCAGTGATGCCCACATCCTGTGAATGAAAAAAAACCCCGTAAACATGCTATAGCCTGCATCCTCACCTGCACAAGGCTCTTCACCACCTCTGCCCCTGCCTCCTTCCTCTCCACAGGCAAGATTTTAACTCATTCAAAATCCATCCAGTTAGAATCGGGCCCCATGTGTACTAACTGATTTCAAAATTCTCCTCGATGTCAGATCCTTCCCTACCTGTACTCCACCCAACCTTAGTGATCTCCTCCCACTTTACGCTCACTCACACACCCTCTGCTCCTCTAACACCAGGCTTCTCCTTACCCTGGCTTCCTCTGCTCCTCCACTGGTAGCCACTCATTCAGTCATTAGGTTCTTGCCCTCTGGAACTCCCTGTCTAGTTCCCTCTACCTTGTTACCTCCCTTCTCTCTCTCTTACTGATCCTTCAGCCCCTACCCTAACCCTCTCAGTTTTCCCTTGCGCTCAATGCCCATTGTCTTTTAACTCATGAATGTAAGGCATTTGGAGATGTTTGCCTGCAGGTGACATGTTGTTGTACTACACAAACCTGACTCAGCCTTACAAAACAACCTGGGAGGTTGATGGAACCAAAGAGGATAGCTTTGTTCTGCTGACATTAAACTAGTGGAAATGGTGGCTCATCATGGTCAGTTCTGGATTTTGAAGGGAGATATAATTCATCCTGAAAAATATATTAGGAACCATGTACCCCCTCAAACTGCCACTGATTGCACCTATAGGATTAGTAGAAATTTTTCTGTGCTTTTATTTAACAAATTATTTGATGTTTTAATGTAACAGTTCGCATCGCGGTCCACCCACCCCACCCTCCCTGATCTTTGTTCTTTCCCATGGTCTATTTTATTTTTAACTTTAATTCACTTTCTATGATAAATTTATTAGTTCTACAATCCCATTGGGAGCTCTGCTCAAAGGGAGTTCAGGTCGCCAAATGAGCGTTGCGTTGTTGTAGACCTAACTCCAACCCATACTCCCTGAGTACAGTTGTTGCTGGGAATTTGACCTAATCTAATCTATCTACTCTTTCCTAACCCTTTCCCTCCCCATAAACTTTAAAATCTTCTATTTCTCTTCCTTCTTCTGAGTCTTACATTTTGGACATGGGAGCAATTTTGGACAGAAAGCCTATTTGTTGGTTTGAAACGCAGTTTGTTTCCAGTCACTCGATGGGCTGAGATGCTCATAAATGCAACCAGGTTAATCTTGGATCCTATTTGTATATGAGAACAGGAAGAATCTCTGCTAGGAAGTAAACACCTCGAGGATCACAAGAACTGCAACAGTGTCAAAACAGGTACGCCTAGCTACTGTGAGTGAAGGGTTTAATATCCTCATTATATCTAGCAACTCTCTGAGGCTGAACCAGTCTGTTCATGACCTTGGTGTCATACTTCACCCTGAGATGAGCTTCTGTCCACATAACCATGACACTACTAAGTCCAACTATTCCCATCTGCATACCATTGCCTGACTTAGCCCCTGCCTCAGCTCATCTGCTGCAGAACCCCACATTCATACCTCTGTTACCTCTAGGCTTGACTCTTCTAATACACTTCTGGCCACCTCCAACATTCTATGCACCGTAAACATGAGGTCATCCAAACTTCTGTTGCCCGTGTCCTAACTCGCACCAAGTCCGCACCAAGACTTAGTAGCAGACCTTCCATGTGTGGAGGTATGGGGCTTCTCTGCAATAGGGATGGGTTTTAAATATATAAACAGGCAAAGGGCATACTGTCTGACATGGTGCTGTCCTTTCTCCTAAAGGTTAACATGGTGGCATTTTTGGATCGAACTTCTTCCGTCGACATTACTTCCTGAAACTTTTCCCAGTAGTGGAATAGTGAATTTGTACGATTCTACAGCAAAGTAGCATGGGGTAGGTCTGGATTTTACAGGCTCAGCTCACATTATGGGACGAGCTATTTTTCTGATTTTTAAAAAAAGACTTAGTAGCAGATTAAGAGGGTGCAGCCATGATTTCAGTAAAGGCTGTGGCCAAGCTCACTTCCTGAGGCATCCTTTGCTGAAAACCACACTTGAGAAACACCACCCAAGTTTGCACTGTTGGCGAAGCTGTTGTCACAATGATGTGAAACTACTTACAGTCTAGCTCCTGAGCTTTCACTTTCGCTAAACTGCACAAAAAGCAAATAGAAAAACTTTTTTGCAGCAGGCAGCATCAGAAATATTTCGATATCGCAACATCGATGATTGCAATTCTCTGTGACCTCAGGAAGCTAGATAATGACATAAGGGAGAAAGGAATGGAATAATATGCAGATGGGCTTAGATGAAGAGGAGTGGGACGAGGAGGCTCGTGTGGAACATAAACACTAGCGTAGACGAGTTAGGCTGAGTGGCCTGTTTTGGTGCTGTATATTCTGCTTGACCTGTCTCCTTCTGCAACAGGTCTTGTTCTGCACCATTGAACGTGGGTGCAATGTAAACACAGCAGTCTGAGCACACATGCACAGTGGCAGGTGGGCAGCTCCAGAGAGACAGGGACCAGCAAGGTACAATGCATTGACTTTCACATACAAATGTGAATTAAGCATCCAAATGCTGAGTATCCGTGTTAAACACACTTTCAGCATTTGCACATGTGGTACAATTATATTGTTATGCCTGATAAACACTCAAGTTGGTGTGGTAATGTAATGGCTGCTTTTATTTCAAACTCTCTGGAATATTGTCTTCAGATACAATTAACAATATAAGAGATGACCCTCGCTGCAATTTCTGGAAGATGCTTACTCCCCAACAGGGCACCCTCTAGTGTTCAATTTACAACATGCAAATATAATACATATCATGACAGAACGTCATGGTGCACATTTTTAATATATAATCTCATACATATTGGTAGAGTACATGTATTCAGTAGCTTGCAGCAATTTGGATTTTTATGACATATCTTAGTAGTCTAATATACGGAAAGCTGAGTCACTTGTCAAGAATGCATTACAGAACAAAACGGAAAGGAAGAACAGCGATGTCCATACTTTTGGTCATAGCTGTGATAAACACCTTTTATGTGGTGGAAAGTTGTATATTTGTGACATTACCCAGAACTAGTTCAGCAATGTGCTTACAGCAAGTTGTTGTATAACACTGTTTGCCCCCATGATAACTTCAAGGAGACATAGAATTTAAAGAAACCGGCCATTCAGCCTAACTGGTCTAGCTTATACTCCACAAGGGCCAACCCCTACTCTAATTATATCTCCCCACCCTGACCCCCACCACTGCCCGGATCCCTCTTTTCCTTCATGTATACAACAAGCTTCCTGTGAAATGCTTCAGCCACTCTGTGGCTGCAAGTGTCACTATACTCTTGTGTAAAGATAAAATGACTGAAAGCTCTTAAATAGCTCAAACTTTTCTGATTCAGAAGTGATAAAAACAAATTTGTTTCTAGTGATGGGTCTCCTCAAATGATCATATACCCTTGACATGAGTTACTGACCTGATCACACTTCCCAGTAATTAGAATGCATCCCTTTCATTACAGTTATATTAGCAAGGTAATGGGTAAACATTCACTGGTAAATACTAATATCGACTGTCTGTAATTAGTACTCTATTCCCCACAGTTTCTGCTGATATTTTGAAGTATGATTACTTATGGCAAAGGGGACTTAAAAAAAGAAATTCCACAGTTCCCATCCTATAAGAGATTATCTATAAATATTAATGGGGGAGTCTAGGACAAGGAAACAGAACCAGAGGGAATCAGAGTCAGACCATTCAGGAAAGAAGTTAGGAAACATTCCTTCACAAAAAGGATGGTCGAAATGTGGAACTATCTCCCAGAAAAGCAATAAATGCTAGCTGAATTAATAATTTTAAGTTTTGGATCGATGGATTTTTGCTAGCCAAGGGTATTAAGGGATATGGAGCCAAGGCATGTGGATGGAGTTAGGGTTCAGAGCAGCCATGATCTCATTGAATGGTGGAACAGGCTTGTGGGGCTGAATGGCCCACTCCTCTTCCTATGTTTCTAACATAGAATGCCAGAGAAATGTACAGAAACCACTTAGGTGTCAGCCTTGACTCAATGGTCACACTCTTGCCTTTGAGTAAGAAAGTTGAGAGTTTAAGCCCCATTCCAGAGACTGTTGAACTGTCTTCCATTGCAGGTAGATGTAAAAGATCCCACTGTGTAAGAAGATCAAGTGAGGTCACCTGGCTAACATTTATCCTTCTGGTTAAAATATATTATTTCACCATTTATTTGCTTCCTGTTCTGGGAAGTTTGCTGTGCACAAATTGGCTGTCGCATTTCCTTACATTTAAAGATTGGAGTCGTGTTAATTGAGAAATCATGAAAGACATCATATAAATGCAAATTCTCCTTCTGCTTGTTCACAGAACAGGATAAAGGATTATATTAATCCTTTTTTGCAGCAAAATTAGTTGAAGGTGATTGTACAGATTATGTTGTGTAACACTTTTAGATTTACTACAATTAAATGAAATGCATTTCCTGAACACAGTATTTCCTTCCAACTCCATGATTCTGCTCATTATGTTTACAATACTGGCATCACAATTGTTAATCTCCCCATGTCATTTCTGCGCAATTTACACAGAACTCGTGACTATCACCAATTTGGATGGTACTGCTTTGAATGAGTTGTCATACATTTTAAATAGAAATAAAAGTCTCTGTGAATGGCTCAGCCTCAGCTGGAGTATTGCACCCTATCCCTTGTGTGTATGTGAATTTTCCTCTTGTAATTATTTTAATTCACATTTGAGTCAGTTCACAGTAAAGGGCACTCAAAAGTATGACATCACGTCTGTTCCCCCTTATGCAACCTTTGAGGAGTTAGTCTGTCTAAGCACTGGATTTTCTGGCAAAGCGTGAGGAAATAGGCATGGTTAATGAAAAACAGTCTACAGTGGAGAGGTCATTAAAGAAAAACTGGAACCATTTAACAATCAAGCAACATATAAATGAAACCCACATAACAACAAAAAATCACAGTAGCAGCAGCAGATTCAAAGTATTGTTGGGAAGTCAAAAAACAGATTTGTCCTGTGCCACAATCTCTAAAGTGTAATCGGCAAAGAACTAGAAGAGTGTAGCCATCTGCCCTTTTAGACAGGAGCATGGAACTCCCTATCTAACAGCACTGTGGGAGTACCTTCTTCACACAGCCTACAGCGTTTCAAGAAGGTTCACCACCATCCTGTCTACTCGGGATGGGCAAGAAATTCTGACCTTGCCAATGACACCCATATCCCATGAATGAATAAAGCACAAAAAGTGCTGCAATACTTTTGGATAAGACAATTGACAGCCATCTCAGACCCTGGACTTGACCCTCCGGTGGGAATCACAGTAGCTTATATTGTGCCTGAGGGTGGAAATGCCACTGAAACCAGCATAAGCGATAGAGCAGAATTTGGAGAATCTCATGGCTGTGATAAAGAGCCATTAGTAGTTTCATTTAACAAGTTTATTGATGTGCTCCAGGTGACTGAACCTTGTTTCGTACAGCTGTCTCATAGTATTAATGTCTGGCAATGATGGTAAATATAATTAAACTACCATTGTTTTAAACCCTGGTTTTAACCCTAAGAATCATTAATCCGCTTGACAGTCATTAACCACTGTTCATTTTTCTGCTTTGCACTTCCCAGGAGCTACTATGTTGGTGTAAGTGTATTATAATATGTGCAATTAAACGGTAAAAATCTAAGTATTTCTATGAGATACATATGTTTAAATCCTTGAAAACCTTTACGTAAATGAGAGTTAATAGAGCTTTAATATAGTGAAAACATTAACTATTTACTCTGTCAAAAATAAACAATTTTTTTCTGAGTCAGGGGACTGACAAGAATCCGGGGCTCAGTTGCATAGACCAGCTCAGTGCAGTTGAGCGTTCTAATTTCATTGTAGTACTGAGGAAGTGCTGCAATACTTTTGGATAAGACATTTAACCAAAGTTCCGTCTGTCCTATCTGTCTGGCATGAAATATCCCCTGGCACTATTTGGAGATGAGCAGAATAATTCGCACAGTATCCCTCAACAAACACCACCAAAAACAGATTATCCAGTCATTTATTTCATTGCTGTTTGTGGGACTTTGCTGTCTATAAAGTAGCCTCTGTATTTCTGGGTTATCTTTTGCTACAGATTTAACAGTCTTATTTCGCTTTATAAGATTACCTCTCATTTGCTTCCTCACTGGGCAGAAAATCTTCCCTCATAACTCACTCCTGATACTGGAGATCATGGTTCTTCTGTACTGTACCCAAGGCTTAAATATTGCCTTATTTGTTGGCAATTAGAACAGTATTCACGGTGCAATCTGCAGTCTGAAGTTTGATCATTACCTCCTCTGACGTGCATGTTACTTTTTTGGTTAAAAGATTCAACATCCTCGTCTTCCTGGGACTTCTATCGCATTCGTAACAAAGTCATGGAATTAACTTGGAATATCTTTGTTTGGAGAGGGCATGTTGCTGATGTTTACCTTGTGAATACTTCGAGGAATTAGTCATTCACAATATGTGTGCTCATCTTCTGTTTCAAGTCTGTTTGCACCTTTTATGAGTTTCGCTTTTCTGACTGTCCTATTGCTGTTGTGGATCATAAAGAATGTTGTTTTACTGTTATGCTTAGCATCTGCTGTTATGCTTTTCTCCAAGTCTCTCTGTTCACCTTTTTAAAGGGTTTACACAATTTCTTGTAATTGTCCCAGTAAGCCCCTTCTCCTTTCCTCCTGCTCAGTTTGCACTTTATTTCATTTTTAATTTTTTTGCATATTGGTTTTATGTCAGTTTTCTATTCTGATCTTGTTTTGGAAATGTATTTACCCTGCATGCTAACATGCTGGCTCAGAATTTTCTGGGAAAGTAACAGCGAGCTTAACACACTTGACATTATTTGTGTGTAAGTAACCCAGCAATTTGTGGCCAGGAAGTGATATGGTGTGAGTTGCCACAAATTGCTGGACAATTTGCGTTGCTTTTCCGTTGGTCTCTCAAAAATGGGAGCCCGCACCTGCAATGTTGAAACTCGCTGCAGAAAATTAGGACTGGCATTTAACGACGTAAAGGCCCTTTTAATGACCAGATTTATGTTCCTGCCACTCAATCTCTTCACCCCAGAAATGGAAGAACTGAAACTATGGCATTTCATTCTGTAGGTAGGAAATTGCTCCCAGAAGTTTTTAATATTTTAAATGCTTTAATTTTATCCTTTCTGTCTCTTTTTCTTCTCTTAACCCAATCTCTCTTTCCCTCTCTATTTTCTCCTTCTAAAAACATAGAAATATAAGAACATAAGAACTAGGAGCAGGAGTAGGCCATTCATCCCCTCGAGCCTGCTCCGCCATTCAATGAGATGATGGCTGATCTTCTACCTCAGCTACACCTTCCTGCACTATCCCCATATTCCTTGATTTCCTTAGTGTCCAAAAATTGATCATAATTGAGTGAAGAAATTTGTCTTTGTCTCAGTCCTAAATGATCAACCTCTTATGCTGAGACTATAACCCCTAGTTCTAGACTTCTGAGCCAGGGGAAATATCCCCCCAGCCATCTACTCTGTCAATCCCCTTAAAAATGTTATATGCTTCAATGAGATTGCCTCTCGTTCTTCTAAACTCCAGGGAATACAGGCCTCGTCTATTCAATATCTCCTCCTAGGTCAATCCCCTCATCCCAGAAATCAGTCCAGTGAATCTTCATTGAATTCCTTCTATGGCAAGTATGTTCCTCCTTAGGTAAGGAGACGAAATCTGTACACAGTACTCATGGTGTGGCCTCAGCAAGGCCCTATACAATTGCAATAAGAATTCTTTACTCTTATACCCCAATCCCTATATAATAAAGGATAATTGTGACAGAAACTACAATCATGCCAGTCTTGTATCTAATTTGATTCGAATTCACCCTATTTTCTGCACCGTTGTTCCTCTGTTCATTTTATTCTTACTTAAATCTCATTGGTTAAGGAGGCAGACTGTTGGTCTCATCATTCGTCAAGTTCCCAGATGCCCCGTTGACTTCACACTTCCAGCAGTTAGCAATGGAATTTTGTTCTGAGCTTAAGAATAAGAAAAAGAATTTAACAACTGGGGCATTGCTATGAAATCCCCCATTCCAGCAAGTTCTGGGCCATACTTTTAAAGTGTTCCTTTTAACCCCAACTGAAGGTGATATTGGACCATATATATCCCTATTCTTTAAAACAAGCAACATTTAATTTTTTCTGTAAGAAACAGCAATACATGATCAGGTGCCAACAAAATGCAATAATAGTAAAAGGTCTTTCAGGTCCTAATAATTCTATATAAAAGTAAAATTCTGCTGGATGAAGCAGAATTTTAACCTGGAGCAATTATGCATTTACACAGTGCATAACATTAAACTCACCAAATCCTTTCAGGTGCAATAACTCTACAGTCTTCTGTACTCAGCAGAAATACCAGAATGGTTTAATTTATCAAATTGAATTGATTATTCATATTTCCTCCTGTAAGTGTTACCAGCTTTTATTTTGAGGGTTTTAAGTGGTTGAATGTAGCCGGTGGGGGAGGGGCGGGGAACTGCAGAGGTTGGAGCAAGTTTAATCCAGTTTGGATAGCAATTTTTTTTTTGCAGACACTGCAAAGATGCACAGGAAGCTCAAGGATCGCATGAATAGTGCTTTTTGGTAGAAGCTGCCAAGGTTGTAATTTCTGTTATGATTAGTCCCTCTATTAATTAACAGCATTTATTCTGCATTCTGTTTCTCAGTGACTGCACACTTTAGAAAAACAAATGCTACATTTTCACGAAAGCTCTAATTGTGAATGCTCAGGTAAGTAATATTTGTTAAAGGAATGTTTACTTTTTAAAGTCAAAATTTACAATGAAGTAGGTTTTAAGGAAATAGCTGAGTTCTGTTCATATCAAATATGCTGATCTTCTCGATGCTGCATTTCTACTTTGGTGTCATCAAGTAAGTTAATTTCAGTTTCCTTTCTTTCTGTTTCATTCAATTTTTTTTGCCATTTTTATTCCTCTTTCTATTTTTGCCTGCCTTGCAACCATTAATTTTGTAATGAAACAATGGGCTGGATTTTATTCCAGGGACAGGTGTACTGGCTGTGGGCCGGACGATGATGGGGAGAATCCACCTTGGCCCTCCATTGGACCCCCGTTGCAATTAACGGCAGGCAGCCAATTAACTGCCTGTCATCAGGGAAGCCGTCCCTTTCAGGGATGAGCTCCCACCTCCAAGAGCTGATGGCCAATTGGAAGACCGGCAGTGGACATTGTCGGTATTGCAGGAGGCCCTGCAGATGTCAGAGACCCCCGGGACAGGTCAGGCGGCTGGATTTTAAGAGCCTGCCGCAGCTTTTGGCGGTGAGCTCAAAAGTGGTCCATCCTCCAAAGATACGCCGCAATGTCCCGTGCAGCAGCTCATTTAAATAGCCAAGGCAGCCCGCACCCCCCTCCCCAATCATGTGGAAGGGGCAGGCTGCCCTCCCCGGCAATGGTGTCAGCTGCCTGTGCGCAGGCGCTGGTGCCATTTTTAAAAAGCAGTCAGCCCTGCCAGCACATTTACATTTTTAAAGAAGTAATCCCAAAAATTAAATAAATAAATTTATAATGCTTCTATCCCATCCCCCCAATTACATTAACTATTTTCCCTCCCCACCCCCCCTCCCAAAACACCTACCTTTTACATCTGACCTTTCCCCCTCTTACGAAAGTGCTTCTGTTTTTGTTAAAAATAATTTTATCAGGATTCACAGTCAAACTGAAGAAATGTTGGAGCAGTTTTTTTTCAAGAGGGTCATCAAGAGGACACTGAAAGAAGTTGTTTGGAAACAACAGTTACTGGTAGTCACATGACTCAAGTTAAAAATAGAACAGAAACCCTGGTAACTGGGGGAAGATGTATACAGAGAAATGACAGGTCAGAAGGTGGACTTTCTGTTTCCAGTTTCACTTTTGAGTTGGGAATGAACTGTTGAAAAAAGGCTTGGAGTTTTTAAAAATCAGCCTGAAGGGTAGAACCCCAGCTCAGCTGAGCCTCCAGGAGAAGAAAAGAAGATAAGAAAGGAGAGAACTTCCAAAGAGAGAAGAGAATTCCAAAGGAAGGAGAGAAGACTACAAACCCAGCTCAGCTTTTCAGCACTTCTCTAAAAGACCCCGAGAAGTAGTTCATTACTGGTTAAGACTTGTTTTATAATCAACCAATAATTTTGTCGTTTATTAAAGAAACCTGGTTCGTGTATTTTATTCTGGGAAAAAATAGAGTGTATGATTGACTGTATTGGTAAGTGGGAAAAAATTTTAATATGTTGTGATCTGTGAAGAAGTGGAACTGGAATAAACAGTGCACTCCTCCCGCCTCGGTCGTAACACCTGCCCCCTCACAAACTGTACAAAGTTTAAGGTTCAACGCTTCCCACCATCCTGTACACCCATTACGTTTATTTGACCCTGTCCCTCACTCCCCGTACTGACAAATTTACCTACTCCCCCCTCTCCACATGTGTGGTGCCGCACTTCTCCGCACAGGGATGTGAAGGCATGGGAGTGCTGGCTGGCGTGCCGAAAATCACGGCGGGCCCTCAAGATCGTTGGTAAGTCTATTTAAATGTATTCTTTTTATTGATTTGAATATGTTAATTGTGGTCCTGTTACCCAGCAGCGGGGTGGGGGGGGGGGGGGCACCACGGAGCAACGCCGCCGCCGGGAGAATTGGGCTGGACCCTCCCAGCATCGAGGTCCGTGGAGGGCCTCATCCAGAGCCAGCTTCAGGCTCCCTTGCTATGGAACCCGGTGCCTGAGGGAGAACAAAATCCAGCCCATAGAGTGAGTGGGGTCGGGGTCTCCGGGGCCAGTCAGTTAGGCCTCAGCGACAGGGTGGGGGGGGTTGGGGAGGGTCTGCATACCTACAAACATACGAACATACGAATTAAAAGCAGGAGTAGGCCACTTGGCCCCTCAAGCCTGCTCCACCATTCAACAAGATCACGGCTGATCTGATTGTAACCTCAACTCCACATTCCCGCCTACCTCTAATAACCTTTCACCCCCTGGCTTATCAAGAATCTAGCTCTGCCTTAAAAATATTTAGAGACTCTGCTTTCACCTCCTTTTAAGGAAGAGAATTCCAAAGACTCACGACCCTCAGAGAAAAAATTTCTCTTCATCTCTGTCTTAAATGGTGACTCCTGGTTTAGATTGTTCCACAAGAGGAAACATCCTTTTCACATCCACTCTGTCAAGACCCCAAAGGATCTTATATGTTTCATTCAAGTCGCCTCTTACTCTTCTAAATTCCAGTGGATACAAGCCTAGCCTGTCCAACCTTTCCTCATAAGACAACCTGCCCTTTCCAGGTATTAGTCTAGTAAACCTTCTCTGAACTGCTTTCAACACATTTAGATCCTTCTTTAAATAAGGAGACCACTATTGTACACAGTACTCCAGATGTGGTCTCACCAATGCCCTGTATAACTGTAGCATAACCTCCCTACTTTTGTATTCAATTCCCCTCACAATAAATGATAGCATTCTATTAGCTTTCCAAATTACTTGCTGAACCTGCATACTAACCTGTTGCAATTCATGCAGTCAGACACTGTCATGCTCGGCCCCCACCTGCCAAGAATGAGGCACATTAATTTTGTCATGAACATTGATTTTAAACTTTTGCTGGAACGCGGAAGTGACTTGTTAAACAGATCAGCCATGGCTGGTAAAGACATTTGCATATTAACAGATTGTGCTTGGAAGGACAAAAGCCCATTCCTTAACGCATTCAACCTGCAATGGACCTTGATCACTGGGTATTGTGTGTAGGAGGAGCATTCCAGAGACTGCCAAGGTGATACAATCCAGGACTGGATGGACCAGCTGGTCACATGACTAATTGGCTGTTCCAGGGTCTTTTGAACTTGCCACAGAGAGTTTGAACTGAGAAAGACTGTTTGCTCCTGGACTGAGAAGATCTCTTCTATCTGCTCCCAACTCTTTCTCAAAGGCCTCTGAATCCACTGAAGACACATGAACCCCAAGAGAGAAAAGTCTCCTACAACAAACATGGTCTAAGAAGAATACTGGTCCCCAACAAAAAACCAAGAACTACCTACAATCAAGGACTCTACAGTGAGCTCCAAGAACCGTAAAAAAAACTCTTCAGATATTGCCTCAAACTTTTCCACTTTATTTTTCTTTTGCTCTTTTCTGTCTCTATTTGCATGTGTGTATCACGTTTGCATGCTAGCGTGGGCACGTCGTATATCCATAGGCGTCAACTGAATTAGGATTTAAGTTTAATAAAGAACAAAGAACAAAGAAGAACAAAGATAATTACAGCACAGGAACAGGCCCTTCGGCCCTCCAAGCCTGCGCCGATCCAGAGCCTCTCTCTAAACATGTCGCCTATTTTCTAAGCTTCTGTATCTCTTTTCTTCCTGCCCATTCATGTATCTGTCTAGATACATCTTAAAAGACTCCATCGTGCCCGCATCTACCACCTCCGCTGGCAATGCGTTCCAGGAGCCCACCACCCTCTGCGTAAAGAACTTTCCACGCATATCCCCCCTAAACTTTTCCCCTTTCACTTTGAACTCGTGTCCTCTAGTAATTGAAACCCCCACTCTGGGAAAAAGCTTCTTGCTATCCACCCTGTCTATACCTCTCATGATTTTGTACACCTCAATCAGGTCCCCCCTCAACCTCCGTCTTTCTAATGAAAATAATCCTAATCTACTCAACCTCTCTTCATAGCTAGCGCCCTCCATACCAGGCAACATCCTGGTGAACCTCCTCTGCACCCTCTCCAAAGCATCCACATCCTTTTGATAATGTGGCGACCAGAACTGTACGCAGTATTCCAAATGTGGCCGAACCAAAGTCCTATACAACTGTAACATGACCTGCCAACTCTTGTACTCAATGCCCCGTCCGATGAAGGAAAGCATGCCGTATGCCTTCTTGACCACTCTATTTACCTGCGTTGCCACCTTCAGGGAACAGTGGACCTGAACACCCAAATCTCTCAGGACATCAATTTTCCCCAGGACTTTTCCATTTACTGTATAGTTCACTCTTGAATTGGATCTTCCAAAATGCATCACCTCGCATTTGCCCTGATTGAACTCCATCTGCCATTTCTCTGCCCAACTCTCCAATCTATCTATATTCTGCTGTATTCTCTGACAGTCCCCTTCACTATCTGCTACTCCACCAATCTTAGTGTCGTCTGCAAATTTGCTAATCAGTCCACCTATACTTTCCTCCAAATCATTAATGTATATCACAAACAACAGTGGTCCCAGCACGGATCCCTGTGGAACACCACTGGTCACACGTCTCCATTTTGAGAAACTCCCTTCCACTGCTACTCTCTGTCTCCTGTTGCCCAGCCAGTTCTTTATCCATCTAGCTAGTACACCTTGGACCCCAAGCGCCTTCACCTTCTCCATCAGCCTGCCATGGGGAACCTTATCAAACGCCTTACTGAAGTCCATGTATATGACATCGACAGCCCTTCCGTCATCAATCAATAAATTTCAACTTTTCTTCTTTAAACCTAAGAAAACCTGTTTGTGCTGGTTTCTTTGCCTTGTAATTGGAAAGCGGTGAACAAGGATTCAGCAAGAGGTAACTAAAAACACGGTGTGTTTAAAATTAAACCCTGTTACAGTAAGACCAGGTGAAGGCTGAAAGGGAACCCAAGACCTCTTTCTCACTGAGTTTTAACAACAGCCAGATCCCTCTGCATCTCAGAGTTCTGCAATCTCTCATCATTTAGATAATATGTTTCTTTTTCATTCTTCCTGCCAAACTGGACAATTTCCCATGGTGAGGGTTGGTTGTGGGGGTGAGGGGCGGGGGGTGGGGGGGGGATGGTGGAGGTGGTGTGGTGAGGTTCTTGCTGGATTAGGTGTTGCAGCCAGCGCCACCAGGGGGCACCTCTGGTGGCCATGGATTGTCCCCAAAGGAGGGACCCCACCCCAAGCCTGCTGAAGGCTGCCAGGTCTCACCTGGCGGTGTCTCCACGTGGCAGCAGGCCCCCTCCCCCACCCCCACCCCACCCGACCATTGTCCACAAAATTATAGCAGAGGTGGAAAGAGGCCCTCAAGTAGCCATTAATCATATCCCACCCTGGACAAAATGGCAGGGGGCTGGGCAATGTCAGGAAGGGCATCCTTTGCTATTTTGTTTGCCCCCCCCCTCCCTCGCCTCTGTTCCCATCTCCAAGGGCAGGATAAAATCCTCCCCCCATATTTTCAGATGCTGCTTAAAAATGCAGAGGAGTATGAAACAATTATATGAGTTCAGAGGAATACGTGTTGGCACTAGTGAGAAGAATGCTTGTAGCTGATTCATGTGTTTGTGATAGATCTTGAATTTGTGCGATAATGTAAAATGGATGACAGCAAATTGCAGCCCGTTTCACAATTCTCTCCGTTTTTCCCATTGACTTCAATGGAAATGAAGATGTAAAACTGGCTGATGTAAAACAGTTTTGATGAAGGGTCACCTGAAATGTTAACTTTGCTTCTCTCCACAGATGTTGCCAGACCTGTTGAGTATTTCCAGCACTTTGTTTTTATTTCAGATTTCCAGCATCTGCAGTATTTTACTTTTATGTAAAACTGGCTGCTGTCTCACTTATCACTTGTTTTACATTATCACACAGTTATGATCTACCGTTTGGCCTCTGACCCAAGCTTTGGATAGATATGGTTTGTTATACTTTCCTACATTACAACAGTGACTACATTTCAAAAGTACTTCATTGGCTGTAAAGTGTTTTGGAACATCCTGAGGTGGTGAATGGTGCTATATAAATTTTTTTGAAAGAATTTTGATTTTTGAGAGCTATTGAAGAGTCCAGAGCAGAGATTGCCCCGAGTGTGGCGTTTAAGCATATATGGGAAAAATGCACGAAAAGAAAATTTCATACTATGAATCAGGCAATTTTTAAAAAAAGGTTTGGGCATTTAAAATACTGAAGGTACTATGATGGGTGGATATAGATGTATTTTCCTGAAGACCAGAATGGAAGTAGGGAGTGTGTGTTTATATCACCTGAGCTACACTTAATGGAAAGAATAATGCTTATTGAATATAGAAGAGGCTTAATTCTAAAGGAAATTGAACAAATTCTTTGTTCACAAAGGATAGCGAGATTCAGGGTTTGGTTAGTAAAATGTGTTGGTATTATCTCCTTCCTTTTGAAAGAGACTTGGGTGGTTTCAATGGTTTTCTACCTATGGTGTTGGGGGTGGTTATTGGCTCTGTATCCAGTACATTTTTCTTCTTTTCAATTGTTACTGCTGCTCAGATACCTTTTATGAAGCATCCTAAATTTCTCAACAAGCTAGGATCAGCTGCTTGCCCTCTTTAAATGAGTGAGTGGATGCAATCCTGCTGGCATTATTTTATGAAAACTAAGAGTGTAATTATATTGCTACATCTGTATTGTGAAGTGGTTTCTGCCATGCAGTGATATTGTTCAGGGAAGTAGCATGGCAGTCTGTAGGAAGAGGCTCGATACTGTATTGAGTAGAATGCCAATATGGTGTGCAGCCTATTTTTTTGAGGTGCTCTAGGGCAGTGTTGTCTATTAGAAATTGTTGACCAGCCACAGATGGGACTGTGGTGGGACTGTTTTAGCCACATGCATTAATTTTAATGGAAAACGTCTTACAGACAATCCAAGCAAAAGTGCTTCCTGTGTATATTTATTTAGCAAACATCTATCACCATGTTGGTAGCCAAGGTAACAAAGTACTCACAACAATCAAAGAACATTCATTCTCACTCTCTGTCACCATATCATTTTACCAACAAACGCACAAAAAGGTTAAAGCGCACACGCATACACCATGTGAATGAGTCTTGAAATCACATGCTCAACAATGGTTGGCTATTACTCAATTTTTACTTACCACTCTGAAGTACAATTAGCAACATCTGGATTCACACTTGTGGCTAGTGGCAACTGCTCTCAGGACCCATTGGCTCTCCAAAGCAGCTTGTCTTAAATGTTCTGAGGGTGCACTCTGCCCCCTCACACTTCCAGTAACAAACTCACTTTCCGGGAGAGTGCACAAGTACAGAGCTTTCCTAGTGACAAGTGTTGGATTCAGTCAGGCAGTATAAATAAAGAACTAAAATAAAAGCAAAATACTGCGGATGCTGGAAATCTGAAATAAAAACAAGAAATGCTGGAACCACTCAGCAGGTCTGGCAGCATCTGTGGAAAGAGAAGCAGAGTTAACGTTTCGGGTCAGTTTCGGGTCTCTTTCCACAGATGCTGCCAGACCTGCTGAGTGGTTCCAGCATTTCTTGTTTTTATTTATTATATTATAAATAAAGTACTGTCAGCTGCTGATCTCACTTTCGAAGGTTGAATTTCTTTGGCAGTGAAGGTCCTATATGAATTGAGTTTGTGGCTGTAGGCCATATCACAAACCCCCCTCCCCCCTTTAACGCGAGTTGGCATTAAATCGTCCATCTTATTTAGAACATTAAGTTGGCTAAATTGGGAAGGGGGAGGAATTCACTCTGGTGCACTTCCTTGGTTAATGTTAAACCTGTTGGATAAAATAGAACAGGCAAGCTGATTCTGCATCAGACTGTATATTGGCCTAGGACTGCTAGATGCTGGCACTGGGAGCCCAATCTGGAAAAATGTTCTTCCCCCGGCACTATTGTCTTGCCATCAGCAGATTTGGAACAGTCAGACTGGTACTTGAAGAGACTGTAATAAACTTCAGGTGGTTTCTCACTGCAAGTGATTTTTACCATTTTAGCTTAAGATTGTTCATCTTCCATATGATTTTTATTTACTATCAAAATGCCACATGGATGTATTGTGCTGCATCCTTGTTGATTTATTTGTATTTCCACACTGATGTCCCAAGACAAGACTGAGATGAAAATTCAATCTTGCCAACTTTGTCCACATGTGCTGGAACTATTGATGCCAGCTGTGTCAACCAGTGTGGCATTCCCAATGGTGAAAGCTGATGCAGTGCTAACTATAGAAGCAGAGCATGATGACAATATCAGACACAGTAGATGAACTGTGAGAACTTAATTTTTCAGGAGAAAATGGCTGATCATATGGTGGTAGCCAAATCTAGCTATTAAGACACACTATGTATTTGACCTTGAACAATGCGCTGGAGATCCACCATATTACAAGGTGTCTTCCAGGTATGACAGACATCTGAAATAGCATGTTCAAGTGGTGGTTTGGAAGGCCTTTGGCCAACTTGTACAGGACATTAGCTCACTGGTCTTTCCTCCTGAAATAGTATGCACTTGGGCGGCACAGTGGCGCAGTGGTTAGCACCGCAGCCTCACAGCTCCAGCGACCCGGGTTCTATTCTGGGTACTGCCTGTGTGGAGTTTGCAAGTTCTCCCTGTGTCTGCGTGGGTTTCCTCCGGGTGCTCCGGTTTCCTCCCACATGCCAAAGACTTGCAGGTTGATAGGTAAATTGGCCATTATGAATTGCCCCTAGTGTAGGTAGGTGGTAGGGAAATATAGGGACAGGTGGGGATGTGGTAGGAATATGGAATTAGTGTAGGATTAGTATAAAATGGGTGGTTGATGGTCGGCACAGACTCGGTGGGCCGAAGGGCCTGTTTCAGTGCTGTATCTCTAAAACTAAAACTAAAAACTAAACCCATTTATTAATCATTCCGAGGAAAGAGTGTGTGCGCCTTCTGTAACAGTAGGTCTTCTGGTGCTCAGGCATATTATCCAAGCTGACATTTCAGTGCAGTACCGAGGGAGTGCTATATTTTCTGAGGAACCTTCTTTTAGCTGAGACACTAAACCGAGGCTCTGTCTGCCCATTCAGGTAGATGTAAAAGATCCATGTTTAAAGAAGAGCAGGGAGTTCTTCGGATGTGTTGGCCAACATTTTTCTCCTAACTAGCACAGCCTAGAATAGATTAACTGGTGCCTCATTTACTGTTTGTGAGCAATTTGGCTGCCAAATCTACTTACAGAGCAACAGTAACTCCACTCGAGAAGTGCCCCACTGGTTGTGAAATACTTTGGACATGCTGAGGATGTAAAAGGTACTTTTATAAATGGTGTCTTCATTTCCTTGTCTTCGGCCACTGTACCATTTTCCACAATATTCATTTTCATTTACTTTGGAGAAGGCACACATGAATGAAAAGAGGGTGGAATTGGTCTTTGGTGAAGTTTTGAAATGGGCGGTAGTGAATCGACAGCCTCTTTATATTCATTTGCCAACATTCTGCTTGAATTCTTCTTGATGCTCAGACACTGAATGAACTCGTCTCCAAATTGTTAAGCTGCTAAACCAACTAGCACTATCATTTGTCCTTTTTGCTGGAGTAGGGTCATCCTAGAAGGTTACTAATAATGTTTGGAAGTGTTACTGCTTCAATGGACTCTCATTGCACTGGTGTATAATGCTGAAAGGTTTGCATACAAAATGGAAGATGGACCATTTTTTAATACACTCTGCTGATTAGTTATCAGCTTACTTGGTGATTTACAGATTATATTTTTTATTGCCATCTCTATTTTGTGTCAAGGGAACCTTATTTTTTTAACTAGCTTGACATTAAAATGTATTTATTATGTGTTAATGTACTATATTTTGGATATTTATTGTTTATATAGCATTATTTTACCGCGCCTGTGCTCTATTGCACTTCTGTCATGATTAGAGCCTGCCTATTGTCACGACTCATTGATCTGTCTAGACATCATTCAGAAACATTAAAAAGTACTGTATTATAATCTGTGGTCCTTTTAACACTGTTCAACATTGCAGGTATACTTGTGGGAGAATTGATGTTTCAAGTAACTGCCAATGTGCAAGAGGTTTAAGTGTTTAGCATTGTGAAACAAGCAGAGAACATATGGTGATAAATAAACATTGTAATGTAACTTAATGCTGACAAGGGACATTATTGGTTTAGTGGTCTGGAGAAAGTACTCTGCACTGCTAGCTTCCAGATGGCAAATGCACGAACATGGTGAAGCATTAGATCGAATAGGAAACCTACTGTTGTACATGAATGTTTATACAACTTTGAAAATGAAGTGAGTGCAAGGACTTGTAGAATGACATCTACTGTCCCCTACTGTTATGCCAGCTAATGTATGGTATGAAATCTTATAGGACCCCTCATCTTCCTGATGTTGTTTGTAGAATCGGTCTATTCACTATCAAATTCATGAACCATTTAATATTTCGACGCTGAGTAACAGCCATTCAAATGTCTCTTCCCAAAACCTCTTAAAATAAGAATGGTTGGTCCACATTATGCAAATAATATCTTGCCCTTTTTTACAATGTTGTCCTCCTGGTATACTGCAGTTGTTCTCAAACAGGGGTTCGTGACTTTCCACGGGGTCTGCGAATGAGCGGCGGCCGGAGTCGTCGTATGGCGATTTGATGGCGATCACATCCATCATTAGCAGCATGTTCGCGAGCCTCTGGGTTATTGCTAATAATTGTGAGAAAACCAGTGACTGCCTATCACTCCCACAAGCATCTCCTCACTTCTAATATTACAAATGCTCGCAAATGTGATGCTAATGACTGATGTGATCCTCATGTAATTGCCACATGACCTCTCGCCAATGAACCAATGAAAAGTTACAGATTTATTTCTTGAAAGTTTCTTTTCTATAAAACCTTTCCGGTGGCCATGAGCAGTGGCGAATGAGACTAAACAAAAACATTGTTGACAGCAACTGGGATGTTAGGATGTTAGCTGCTTTCATGTAGAGAGCATCTAAAAGGGGCGGCGCAGCCTCACAGCTCCAGGCACCCGGGCCCAATTCTGGGTGCTGCCTGTGCGGAGTTTGCAAGTTTTCCCTGTGACCCCATGGGTTTTTGCTGGGTGCTCCAGTTTCCTCCCACTGCCAAAGACTTGCAGGTGATAGGTAAATTGGCCATTGTAAATTGCCCCAAGTGTAGATAGGGAATATGGAATTACTGTAGGGTTAGTATAAATGGGTGGTTCTTGGTTGGCACAGACTCGGTGGGCCGAAGGGCCTGTTTCAGTGTTGTATCTCTAAATAAATAAAGAAGCTGTCCAGGGTCTGGTGTTGTACTGCATGCGATAAGTTTAAATTGATGTCTTGCATCGATATTATAATTTACATGAGGGATCTGTGATTATGAACCCATTTGAAAAGGAGTCCTTTAACCAAAAAAGTGTGCAAACTATAAGTATAATGTAACACGACTCACCTGCATGTGATGGGCGTGCCTTTACCAAAACACCAGTATACATTTCAGATTTGTTCAACTTAACCTCCACAGTTTTCAACAGAATACCACAATAAATAACCAAATGCTATCCCAGAACGCAAGACTGACATATATGCCTTAGTTGCATGTCCAGTTCTCTTCTTGCACTCTATTGCAGATATGGTAAAGTATAGATTCCTAGTTTTGTCCGTTCTCAGATTTAACACTCACGTTGATTCTTTTCTGCCACTTTCAGACAAATTGGCCTTGTCACAATAATTTAATCACCTTTCTCATAATAAATGTTCTACTGTGTGTGCAGAAAAAAATTTAAAAAAGTTATTGAGAAAACTCCATTTGAAACTAACAATATTATTTAACACATGTTCAGTGCTGTAATGTTTAAAATGATGTTTAGACTGTCGTGTTGTGGCTTCCAGCTGTCCCACTAATTCGAGACTGTTGTTTCCAAACGTTCTCACAAGTGAAAAAGGGTGGTGGATATTATGATGTAATCCATTTAATTGAGTGAGGTCAATTAGAACACTTGAATTTTTGTTGTGTTGGAAATTGTCACAATGGGATTAAGGCCAGCTATCTTAAAAGTACATTTCAACTGGAATATCCTCAGTCTGGGCGTAAGAGGAGGAAATGGCCCAGTGTACAGCAATTATCTGATTATATGTAATTGAAAACATTTTAAATAGATGCTGAAATTGTGACAAGGCCATTTTTAAGCTATTGTTTGAAATCTATGGATACATATCCATTTGGCCTACATGAATTATTGTAGATCATCTTCTGTTATGAAACTAGCATTGTCACATTTTAATTATGTGTGAGCACCTGCTATAAATGTTCCACATGAGTTTCAGATCAGATAATACAGCTGCGTATATAGGCAAATGAGATTCATGTGGAAGTAAGAGGGTTATTAGAATATGAAATGTTTTGCTACAGGGAATAGTTGAGACAAAGGTCATTGCATCTTTTAAGGACAGACTAGATACACAGTAGATGCACCAAACGGTGCATGGCTAAAGTGAGAGAATTTGGGCATGAGATTAGTTTTGCATTGCTCCAGTATAAATCCAGAAACATGATGGGCTGCATGCCCACCTTCTGTGCTTTACAACTTTATGGTTCTTCAGGAAATGTTTAACTTTGTCTCTTGTTATTATGCCATTATCTAAAATCTGCAAGTCATTACAAAGTTTTGCCCTCATTCAGAAGCAGATTTGGATGGGTAGAGGGCATGTTCCAGACTACTATTATCTGTTAATTAAACAATACAGACTATTTCAGGGCACAGATAAGGTTTCTGCCACTGATGAGCAATGCCATAGGAGATCATCTTGTGTATGTGTTGTATAAAATTAAATCAAGTGGGCGGCACAGTGGCGCAGTGGTTAGCACTGCAGCCTCACAGCTCCAGTGACCCAGGTTCAATTCTGGGTACTGCCTGTGTGGAGTTTGCAAGTTCTCCCTGTGTCTGCGTGGGTTTTCTCCGGGTGCTCCGGTTTCCTCCCACAAGCCAAAAGACTTGCAGGTTGGTAGGTAAATTGGCCATTATAAATTGCCACTAGTATAGGAAGGTGGTAGGGAAATATAGGGACAGGTGGGGATGTTTGGTCTTGTCTTTTGGGCCTCCTTATCTCGAGAGACAATGGATACGCGCCTGGAGGTGGTCAGTGGTTTGTGAAGCAGCGCCTGGAGTGGCTATAAAGGCCAATTCTGGAGTGACAGGCTCTTCCACAGGTGCTGCAGAGAAATTTGTTTGTTGGGGCTGTTGCACAGTTGGCTCTCCCCTTGCACCTCTGTCTTTTTTCCTGCCAACTACTAAGTCTCTTCGACTCGCCACAATTTAGCCCTGTCTTTATGGCTGCCCGCCAGCTCTGGCGAATGCTGGCAACTGACTCCCACGACTTGTGATCAATGTCACACGATTTCATGTCGCGTTTGCAGACGTCTTTATAACGGAGACATGGACGGCCGGTGGGTCTGATACCAGTGGCGAGCTCGCTGTACAATGTGTCTTTGGGGATCCTGCCATCTTCCATGCGGCTCACATGGCCAAGCCATCTCAAGCGCCGCTGACTCAGTAGTGTGTATAAGCTGGGGGTGTTGGCCGCTTCAAGGACTTCTGTGTTGGAGATATAGTCCTGCCACCTGATGCCAAGTATTCTCCGAAGGCAGCGAAGATGGAATGAATTGAGACGTCGCTCTTGGCTGGCATACGTTGTCCAGGCCTCGCTGCCGTAGAGCAAGGTACTGAGGACACAGGCCTGATACACTCGGACTTTTGTGTTCCGTGTCAGTGCGCCATTTTCCCACACTCTCTTGGCCAGTCTGGACATAGCAGTGGAAGCCTTACCCATGCGCTTGTTGATTTCTGCATCTAGAGACAGGTTACTGGTGATAGTTGAGCCTAGGTAGGTGAACTCTTGAACCACTTCCAGAGCGTGGTCGCCAATATTGATGGATGGAGCATTTCTGACATCCTGCCCCATGATGTTCGTTTTCTTGAGGCTGATGGTTAGGCCAAATTCATTGCAGGCAGACGCAAACCTGTCGATGAGACTCTGCAGGCATTCTTCAGTGTGAGATGTTAAAGCAGCATCGTCAGCAAAGAGGAGTTCTCTGATGAGGACTTTCCGTACTTTGGACTTCGCTCTTAGACGGGCAAGGTTGAACAACCTGCCCCCTGATCTTGTGTGGAGGAAAATTCCTTCTTCAGAGGATTTGAACGCATGTGAAAGCAGCAGGGAGAAGAAAATCCCAAAAAGTGTGGGTGCGAGAACACAGCCCTGTTTCACACCACTCAGGATAGGAAAGGGCTCTGATGAGGAGCCACCATGTTGAATTGTGCCTTTCATATTGTCATGGAATGAGGTGATGATACTTAGTAGCTTTGGTGGACATCCGATCTTTTCTAGTAGTCTGAAGAGACCACGTCTGCTGACGAGGTCAAAGGCTTTGGTGAGATCAATGAAAGCAATGTAGAGGGGCATCTGTTGTTCACGGCATTTCTCCTGTATCTGACGAAGGGAGAACAGCATGTCAATAGTCGATCTCTCTGCACGAAAGCCACACTGTGCCTCAGGGTAGACGCGCTCGGCTAGGAATATGGGATTAGTGTAGGATTAGTATAAATGGGTGGTTGATGGTCGGCACAGACTCGGTGGGCCGAAGGGCCTGTTTCAGTGCTGTATCTCTAAACTAAACTCTTTATTGCTTTGACTACAACAATCAATACCAGGTATTATGGAACAAAAACAATTGGCGGTGACACCAATTTGACTTGGAAGGAACATCTTATCACAATACCTATATGGGCTTTATCTGAATGACAAGGTGCTTTCTCCAAATGATTAAATTTTGGACAGTTTTATATTTCTTTGGCCTTTGTCCTTAATGTTTTTACTTTGCTCAGAATAAAATTACTTAAAAACTGCCGGTTTTCTGAAACGACTATTATTAATGGTAGCGTAGTAATCCGCTCAGATTTGTTATTTAATTTTACCCCTTTTTTAATTCCCAGGACAGCCAGCAGAGGTTTGCAGAGTATGTCTGAGATGGTTATACTTACCGTTTATATTTTTTTTATATTCGTTCATGGGATGTGGGCATTGCTGGCTTGGACAGCATTTATTGCCCATCCCTAATTGCTCTTGAGAAGGCGGTGGTGAGCTGCCTTCTTGAAGTGCTGTTGTGAGGTAGGTACACCTATAGTGCTGGTAGGAAGGGAGTTCCAGGATTTTGGCCCAGTGACAGTGAAGGGACAGCGATATAGTTCCAAGTCAGGATGGTGTGTGGCTTGGAGGGGAACTTGCAGGCGGTGGTGTTCCCATGCATCTGCTGCCCTTGTCCTTCCAGATGGTAGAGGTCACGGTGTTTGGAAGTGCTGTCTAAGAAGCCTTGGTGCGTTTCTGCAGTGCATCTTGTAGATGGTACACACTGCTGCCACTGTGGTGGTGGAGGGAGTGAATGTTTTTGGATGGGGTGCCAATCAAGCGGGCTGCTTTGTCCTGGATGGTGTTGAGCTTCTTGAGTGTTGTTGGAGCTGCACCCATCAGCCAAGTGGAGAGTATTTCATCACACTCCTGACTTGTGCCTTGTAGATGGTGGACAGGCTTTGGGGAGTCAGGAGTGTGAGTTACTCGCCACAGCATTCCTAGCCTCTGACCTGCTCTTGTAGCCACAGTATTTATACATGTACTCCAGTTCAATTTCTGGTCAATGGTAACCTCCAGGATGCTGATTGTGGGGGATTCAGTGATCGTAATGCCATTGAATGTCAAGGGGAGATGGTTAGATCCTCTCTTGTTGGAGATGGTCATTGTGTGGCACTTGTGTTGCACAAATTTTACTTGCTACTTATCGGCCCAAGCCTGGATATTGTCCAGGTCTTGCTGCATTTCTACAAGGACTGATTCAGTATCTGAGGAGTCGCGAATGGTGCTGAACATTGTGCAATCATCAGTGAACATCCCCACTTCTGACCTTACGACTGAAGGAAGGTCATTGATGAAGCAGCTGGAGATGATTGGGCCTAGGACACTATCCTGAGGAACTCCTGCAGTGATATCCTGGAGCTGAGATGATTGACCTCCAACAACCACAATCATCTTCCTTTGTGCTAGGTACGACTCCAACCAGTGGAGAGTTTTCCCCCTGATTCCCTTTGACTCCAGTTTTGCTCAGGCTCCTTGATGCCATACTCAGTCAAATGATGCCTTGATGCCAAGAGCAATCACTCTCACCTCACCTCTTGAGCTCAGCTCTTTTGTCCATGTTTGAACCAAGGCTGTAATGAGGTCAGGAGCTGAGTGGCCTTGGTGGAATTCAAACTGAGCGTCAATGAGCAGGTTATTTCTAAGCAAGTGCTGCTTGATAGCACTGTCTATGACACCTTCCATCACTTTACTAATGATTGAGAGTAGACTGATAGGGGCAGTAATTGTTCAGCTTGGACTTGTCCTGCTTTTTGTGTACAGGACATACCTGGGCAATTTTCCACATTGTCGGGTAGATGCCAGTGTTGTAGCTGTACTGGAACAGCTTGGCTGGTGGCGCGGCAAGGTCTGGAGCACAGGTCTTCAGTACTATTGCCAGAATGTTGTCAGGGCCCATAGCAGTATCCAGTGCCTTCAGTCGTTTCTTGATATCAAGTGGAGTGAATCGAATTGGCTGAAGACTGGCATCTGTGATGCTGGACACTTCAGGAGGAGGCCGAGATGGATCATCAACTCGGCACTTCTGGCTGAAGATTGTTGCAAATGCTTCAGCCTTATCTTTTGCACTGATGTGCTGGGCTCCCCCATCATTGAGGATGGGGATATTTGTGGAGCCACCTCCTGCTGTTCGTTGTTTAATTGTCCACCACCATTCACGAATGGATGTGGCAGGCCTGCAGAGCTTAGATCTGATCAGTTGGTTATGGGATCACTTAGCTCTATCGTATGCTGCTTATGCAGTTTGGCATGCAAGTAGTCGTGGGTTGTAGCTGCAGCTGAAGTTGACACCTCATTTTGAGCCTGGTGCTGCTCCTGGCATGCCCTCCTGCACTCTTCATTAAACCAGGTATGGTCCCCCAGCTTGCTGGTAATGGTAGAGTGGGGGATATGCTGGGCCATGAGGTTACAGATTATGGTGAAGTACAATTCTGCTGCTGCTGATGGCCCACAGTGCCTCATGGATGCCCAGTTTTGCATTTCTAGATCTGTTCGAAATCTATCCCATTTAGCACAGTGGTAGTGCCATACAACATGATGGAGGGTATCCTCAATGTAAAGACAGAACTTTGTCTCCACAAGGCATGTGTGGTGGTCACTGTTACCAATACTGTCATGGACAGATGCATCTGCGGCAGGCAGATTGGTGAGGACGAAGTCAAGTATTTTTTCCCCTCTTGTTGGGTCTCTCTCGACCTTTCGCAGACCCAGTCTAGAAGCTATGTCCTTTAGGACTTGGCCAGCTCTGTCAGTAGTGGTGCTACCAAGTCAGTCTTGGTGATGGACATTCTGCGCCCTTGCTACCCTCAGTTCTTCCTCCAAGTGGTATTCAACATGGAGGAGTCCTGATTCATGAGACATCATGGGGTCTGGAGTCCATGTTGAGGACTCCCAGGGCAACTCCCTCCCGACTGTATACCACTGTGCCGCCACATCTGCTAGGTCTGTCCTGCTGGTGGGACAGGGCATACGTGGGGATGGTGATGGTGGTGGCTGGGACATTGTTTGTAAGGTATGATTCAGTGAGTATGACTATGTCAGGCTCTTGCTTGACAGTCTGTGGGACAGCTCTCCCAACTTTGGCACAAACTCCCAGATGTTAGTAAAGAGGACTTTGTAGGGTCAACAGGCCTGGGTTTGCAATTGTCATTTCCGGTGCCTAGGTGAATGCCGGGTGGTCCGTCCGGTTTCATTCCTTATTGACTTCATAGCAGTTAGATCAACTGATTGGCTTGCTCGGGCATTTAAGAGTTAACCACATTGCTGTGGATCTGGTGTCACATGTAGGCCAGACAGGTAAGGACAGCAAATTTCCTTCCTTAAAGGACATTAGTGAACCAGATGGGTTTTCACAACAATCAGCAATGGTTTCATGGCCATCATTAGACTAGGTTTTTAATTCCAGATTTTTTTATTAATTGAATTCAAATTCCACCTTCTGCTGTGGTGGGTTTCGAACCCATGTCCCCAGAACAATATCCTGGATCTCTGGGTTACTAGTCCAGTGATAATACCACTATGCCACCACCCATCTACCACAGAACCTGAGATGGCAGTAAATACCTGAATGCAAATAGCTGAGGTTCAATGGGCTTCTTAATTTCACAGTCATTATCAGCTTTCCCCAATGATTTTTAACCTCCATGGCTTCGACCCCCCCCACACCCCGCCCCCATCCCTGTAACCTCCTGCAGTCCCATAGCTCCCCAAGATCTCTGCATCCCTGCAGTTCTGACCTTTTGCACGTTCCTGATTTTCATCACACCATCATTGGTGACAGTGCCTTCATCGGCCTAGGCCCTAAACTCTGGAATTCCCTCCCTAAACCTCTCTTCTTCTTTAAGATTTTCTTTCAAACCTACCTCATTGACTAAGATTTTTCCCTACTATCACATTATGGGACTCGGTGTCAAGTTTTTTGATGATGTTGGGACGTTTCACCATGTTAAATGCAAAGTTGTTGTTGAGTGGGTTTCGGGCAAGAGAGAAATGTGGGATGACTGCAAAAAGTTGGCCTAAATTTCAGGCCTGGGGTATTTTAATTCTCTGACCTTATTTAAATGCCACTGGTCCACATCCCACCACGAACAGGCTGGATGAGCATGCAGGGTGGCTCCCGGTCGGAAAAGATTGTGAAGCTCGTGACCTACCACTGGTTTACTGGAATGTGGCAGGATGAGTTTCGGGCTGGTCTCATGGGAGGGAAGGGGTGCTGAGGAAGTCACAACTTTCCAGAGGAGCGCTGCTGTCCCCACAAAAGAACATCTTACACTTACATCGGCGGGCCTCTCCTGTTTGTAGAACAGCTGCAGACTTGCTTTAGCCTGGCTGTTTCCCTACTCGGGTCCCAGGTAAAAGGTAATTGGGGTCCCAATGACATAATAGTCTCCCAATTTGCATAAATTCATGAGGCTTCCACTTGCTTTACATGAGCACTTCACCCACTTACATTGGGTAGCCTACTCGGTTTTAACTACACACATAGTTCGGTTTCTGCCAGACAGACATGGTCATAATTGACTCGAAATACTGCTCGCTCATCACCCCATCCTCCCCGATTTACATTGGCAAGCTACTGTTCTTGCCATTCTCACTTTAAGTAAAAGAAGCCATTGGTTTCTCTGTCTGCCTGTACAGCTTGTGTTGCTTGATTGAAGGTACTATTGCGATTTCGTGGCTGTGTTTAACTTTACTCTGTTTAAAGCAGCTACAATCCCTTCGATAGAGCTGTTCTAAATTCTATAAAAGAAAAGAAAATCAGTAAAAGACATTCAGCAAAAAGACAGGTTTAGGATCTGTCTCTTGGAGGACGTGGAATATGACAGTTCTTTATTTCTCCTGCTGCTGCTCTTGACATTTAGGGACCTATTGACATTTTTTGGGATGTAACCAAACACAGTGATTGTTGTCACAGAAATAAATGAATGGAATTTGATTCTTAAATGCCAATAAAAATCCCAGAATACCATGTAACAGAAAGAAACTGTTACGTATTAAGTTACAGTAAATCAGTGGCTCTGAATATAATTTATAGCATATAGAAAGAAATGAAAAAAACAAAAATAAATACACAAGTGAATATGACGTGTTCAAGAAATCCCACCTCAGGGCAATTGGGGCATGAAATGCTGGTCTTGTAAGGTATTCCAGAGGCTGAGAGTGAATAAAAACAATTTGGAAAGTGAAACTGAATTATGCCAATATGAGTGATAATAATGTTACCTTTTGGTTGCTTTGCCATGGTACAGCCCCATTGGTTTTCTGTTTTCGAGTATACCAACAACAGCAACAGTTTGCATTAATTTAGCGCCTTTAACGTAGTAAAATATCCCAAGGCACTTCACAGGAGTGTTATTGGAGAGGAATTGGCACCAAGCTATATTAGGACAGGTGATGGTCAAAGAGTTAGGTTTTAAGGAGTGACTTAATGGAGAGAAGAGAGGCAGAAAGGTTTAGGAAGGGACTGCCTCCCAGTGGATTCATCAAACCGCAGTACATTTCAAAACATGTGACTAAAAAATTCTACGCATTTCCATAAGGATCAAAACATTTAGAAATATATACAATATAACAGGTATACAGTGTATCCTGTCACAAAGCCTGGTATTATCTCTGGTGCTGTGTTACAGTACATCAGCAGCACTGACATATATTGCATCATTACAGCTTTGAATTCTTTAACATGGTTACAGAGTTAGCTTTTTTTCTATTCGTTCATGGGATATGGGCATCGCTGGCTAGACCAGTATTTATTGCCCATCTCGCATTGCCCTTGAGAAGGTGGTGGTGAGCTGCCTTCTTGAACCGCTCTAGCAGTTTGATACAACTGAGTGGCTTGCGAGGCCATTTCAGAGGGCATTTAAGAGTCAACCACATTGCTGTGGATCTGGAGTCACATGTAGGTCAGACTAGGTAAGGACGGCAGACTTCCTTCCCTAAAAGATATTACTGAACCAGATGGGTTTTTACAACATTTGACAGTAGTTTCATGCTCACTGTTAGACTAGCTTTTAATTCCAGATTTATTAATTGAATTCTAATTTCATCATCTACCATGGTGGGATTTGAACCCATGTCTGAAGAGTATTTGTCAGGGCCTCTGGATTATTAGTCCAGTGACATTACTGCCTCCCCAATCTGAATGATTGTCCAACACACTGAAATATCTGTTCTAATGAAAGGTCACAGACCTGAAACATTAACTCTGCTTCTCTCTCCACAGATGCTGCCAGACATGCTGAGTATTTGCAGCATTTTTTGTTTTTATTACACTGGAATATCTGTTGCAGAAAGAGTGGAATTAGTAAGTTATTATAAATAGTGCCCATGCAAAATATAGTTTTGTTTTTTCTCAATAAGAAAAGGAAAAGATTTTGGAGAAACTGTTGTGTTTGGTGTAATGAAGGCAAATGCAGTGACCCTAAAGACCCTTGGTACAATGAGCTAATTAAATAACCTACACATCACTTTGAAAACATAGCACAGTTCCAAGGTTAATCCTTGATGTCTTGTGAATCTCTGTAATGCACAGGTATTGTAGATCTTTTAAAAAACCCTGTATTAAATATCACTGGAGCTGAGATTTGGGTTAATAAGGAGAGGCTTGCTGGAAATGTCTGCATTACCAGCTGCAGTATGAACACAACAACATTTTATCTCCTCTCAGAGCTGGAAGGGGGGGATAGCTCAACCTCAGCCTTTCCTAGTTATCTGCCATATTTAATTAATGGCAATGGATCCATTGTCTTGTTAAAAATATCAATATTATGTATTATGAAGTATATGAATTCCAGTGCTGATGCGATGCCAGGTATGAAGGCCATACGTCTCAAAGATTGGCGGATCGTTTCAAACAGCACATTCCTTCAGCTGTTCACAATAGGCAGAGTACTGACCATACTCAACCAGCCCATACTTGTACAACTCAGAACACAATGTCTAACATTAGCTGTGATTCTGCGATTGGACAGCACTTACTGAACAATCCCCAGTGTGCTAAGAATTACACTAATAACCAATTTAAGATTATCAGTCTGGCTCGCAATGTTACTTACGTTTGCTAGAAGCTACATATATTCACATGCTGGGACTGTCCTCTGCAGGCAAAAGGAACATGTCCAGGCCTTGTGTCTTTTTTGAATTTAACAAAAGTGTGGGGACAATAGTTCCCTGGTGCATTCTCCGTGGCAATGCCTCAACAAATCAGTGTCATCTTGCCCAGCAATCAGCACCCTTTTCTCATGCAGTATAAATTGTTGCTCCCTTTGAAATTTGGCATTCTTGCATCTGTCCTGATGAGTGCAAGACGAAAAGCTTCGACGGCATGTCTCTTTTTTCAGCAATATTATGTTATTTTAAAAGGCCAAGTATTCTTTCATTACGGAAGACCTGGCGTGATTATGAACAATTTAGCATTGCGTTACTTATTTCCATCCTGGATTTTTCCACCAACTTGGAATTTTCCAAATTGATCAGTTTTAGTTAGAATTTGCAGTGATTATTTATTTTAGTAAGCTTTTGATAATATGAAATATATAAGGTACTAAATGGTATGGAAAAGAAAAGTCTGGAAAATTATTTCAAACTTAGTTGTGAGAGTAGGACAAGGGATCATGGGATAAAACTAGTAAAAAAACAATTATAGTCTGATACCAGGATGATGTTCTTGATGTAAAGAGTGATGGATCCATGGTATGGACTTCCAGGTAGAGCAGTGGAGACAAAAAACCTAGATATATATATCAGGATGATGCAATGAGGGGAATGTTGGGGTTCTTTTGGATGGATGAATTAAGATGGGCTGAATGGTCTTCCTCACTCGCAGTTATCCTTGTGATCTTATGATTAGGGTAAATTAATTCCCTTTACAAATCCTGGAAGTTTTTACACTTACTCCATGCACTGTGATTTGCAATTCAGGAGGCTTGGCGGCAGAGAGAACATTGACTTCTGGGTGGACCTGAGCAAAAACAAATCATGGGAGGGTGCTTCCATTGACTGTTGATATTTTGCATGTCAACTTCTGCAGCATCACAGAAACTTTTACCTAGCTCTGTCCACTCTATCTTTTCTAATGATGTAACATCTAATTCCATGCACTTTACATGCTGTAGTTACATTGTAGACTTGAAAATGGTTTTGAGTTTCAGCACAGCGCACATGCCATTTTTGTAAGGTAATACATGCAAAAATTACTTTTTAGTATCAGTAGTTTAACTGAAAAAGAATAAAGTGTTATGTGTAAAGCTGCCATGGACCTAAGTTTTAGGCTACGTGCCTTTCCTACAAGTGCCAATTGAGTGTCAGCTGCTACTCAGTTGGTAGCACTCTCACCTCTGAGTCACAAGTTTGCAAGTCCGTCACAAGTTTGAAAGTTCAAGTCCCAATCCAGAGAATTGAGTACAAAATCTAGACTGATGCTCTAGTGCATTACTGAGAGAGTGCTGCACAGTTGGAAGTGCTATTTTTCAGACAAGACATTAAACTGAGGCTCTGCCCACTTTCTGAGGTGGACATAAAAGATCCCCTGGCACATTTTCAAAGAATAGGGGAGTTAACCCTAGTGTCCTGGCCAATAATTATTCCTCAATCAACATCACGAAAACAGATTATTTGGTCAATCTCACATTGCCATTTGTGGGAGCTTGCTGTATGCAAATTGGCTGCCATGTTTCCTACATTAGAACAGTGACTACACTTCAAAAAGTATTTCTTTGGTTGTAAAGTGCTTTGGGATGTCCTGAGTTTGTGTAAGGTGCTATAAAAACGCAAGTCTTTTTTTTAATATATGTACAAAATAAAATCTGTAATTATAAATCTGGTAGGATTTGGGATTTGATTATAAATCTTTTGCCTATAGTTTTAATTGAATGTAACTGCCCCTTGCTCAAACATGCTCCGCTTTAGTTTAGAAAGTATGGAACAGGAAGAAACATCAGAAATGCTGTGATACGTTATTAAATCAGAAAAGAACGATCAGCTTTCTTGTGGAATCTAACAAGTATAAACCAGGCTTGACTTAGTCTTATAAATTAGATTATTGGAAAATAAAATGGATTTTGCCCTTCTATAACCAAAAGAGCCCTTCAACTCTTATAAAACATGAAACATTCACTTATTATTCCATTGTGGGTGATGTACTGTTTTTGGAATGATTTAGATTTATGAACAATAAATTATACTGGTTTTTATTTTTATTACTGAAACCCTGCAGTCACAGAATTGATGCTATCAACAGGCAGACCCACTGTTAAAGGCCCAATTGTGTATGTTGGAAGACACTGTCTGATTATAGGTTTTCAGGCCTTGGACACCAACAGCAAGCTGAGCTCAGAAATTTACTGTGTGGATTCACAGTTGCAAGCCCACATCCTACCACTGAGTAACACATTGGATTGAAGCACCCACATTCTGTACCACTGCAGGTCAGGCAGTATTTGTAGAGAGATAAAACAGAGCTAACGTCGACCTGAAACATTAACTCTATTTAAATCTCCGCAGATACTGCCTGACCTGCTGAGTATTTCCAGCATTTTCTGTTTTTGTTTCAGATTTCCAGCATCTGCAGCATTTTGCTTTTGTGTTCTGCACCACTGTGCCACCTGTTAAAGGTATGATTCTCATCGAAAGCAATCGTGTTTCCCCCTTGGGTCTGTGCTGAGTTAACTCGAACGATGGGTGTTGGTGCTAACATTGACCACACCTCCCTTTGGTTAAAGAAGGGAAAAATCACCCAAGATTCCCACTGCCGATTATTCCAAGGCAGCCTCTGCTGGAAGACTCGTCAGCAGACATCAGGTGAGAACAGCTTCACACTCATTTGTAACATCCTCCTCAGATGGATAGTCAGCCAACACTCCTTGGTAAGACTCGTGTGTGAATAAAAGCCTATTGATCAAATTACTTGCAATATTTTGGTATCAATGGAACTCAACAGGAATGCCATCATATGTCTCAAAGTTGATTCCCATGTTGCTTGTTGAAAACAAGTCCTGTTCCATATGTTCATTTGGTGGTAGTTCTTTTGGCCAGTTGGTTTCATCCCATTTGCCTTCCACCCAATGGCTATTTTGACCAGCATCATCAGAACAAAATCCACCACAATCTATTTTGTGAAATCCTCCATCCTAAAGAAGCCAATGCCTTCAAGAGAATAGCCAAGGGTGAAATTTGGGGGAGGAAAATAACTATTTACATCGATATCATGCAAATGCCTTTTTGATTGATGTGCACACTTGTTACAGAGGAAATTGGGTAGTTTTTGGGTGGAAAGAAAGGAAAACAGGAGAATACGTCATCCCATGACACTCCGAGTGTCTGATTTACAGATTGCCATTCACAGACACTGGACACCAGGTCACGCATGTGCAATTGTGTGCAACATGGGAAGGTCAAACAAAGAGAAGGAAGGAATTGCACAACAAATCCATAGAAATATCAGAAAGTAAGAACGAGAAATTCTTACTTGTGTTGCTGAAAGCTCACTGCATGAGCTGTCAGACAGCTCAACAGGAAGTATTCCAGTGTGCAACACCAATGGCATAGCTGAGTTTTTAAAGCAGCTCTCACAGCAGGTGGCACAGTTTATTGAATTCATGTAACTCACCAAATAGCATGACAAATGTCACTTCAGGAATCACCATCACAGAGTCAGTCTCCAGTGCTAATATATCACCATGAGGAGTTTCTTTGATGTGAACAGTTATACCAAATGTAATCAAGTGTAAAACGAAGCTTTATTGGAGCTGGAACCAAACAGTAAATGTCTGAGTCATTGTGAACTTTCTCAACAGGATTTAGGGAATTAAACATCCTTTTTAAACAATTTTAGGCTAGTAATTACAATGCAATGACTTTTACAAAGAATGTTAACATTGACGTGAGCCACCAGCATATGAAAATGTTTTCACAGAAAGTTAATCAACAATAATTTGCATTTTTAAAAGTGCTATTGATAGCTGCCTTAACATGACGGCCTTTATGTAGAATGCTTATTTTTCTATCAGGTATCAGTACATGGCATTCATACAGAATGTTATGAACTTTATGCTTTTTTACTCTCCTGCTCTGAGTTTGAGGATTTTGAAAAGAAGACAACATTTAGGCTTGGGCTGAGAAGTGACAAGTAACATTCGTGCCACACAAGTGTCAAGCAATGACCATCTCCAACAAGAGAGAATCTAACCACCTCCCCTTGACATTCAACAACATTACCATCGCTGAAGCTCCCACCGTCAACATCCTGGGTCACCATTGACCAGAAACTGAACTGGACCAGCCACATAAATACCGTAGCTACAAGAGTAGGACAGAGATTGGGAATTCTGTGGCAAGTAAATCACCTCCTGTCTCCCCAAAGCCTGTCCAGCGTCAACATGGTGCTGTCAGGAGTATGATAGAATACTCTCTACTTACCTGGATGAGTGCAGCTCTAACAACACTCAAAACGCTTGATGCCATCCAAGCGGGCCACTTGATTGGCACCCCATCCACCATCTTAAACATCCACTCCCTCCGCTACCGATGCACAGTGGCAGCAGTGTGTACCATCTACAAGATGCACTGCAGCAACTCACCAAGGTTCCTTCGACAGCACCTTCCAAACTCTCAACCTCGACCACGTAGAAGGGCAAGGACAGCAGACATATGGGAACACCACCACCTGCAAATACCCCTCCAAGGCACACATCATCCTGACTTGGAACTATATCATCGTTACTTCACTGCCAGTGGCAGTTCGACCAGGTGGCTCCCCACCACCTTCTCAAGGGCAATTAGGGATGGGTAATAAATGCTGCCCATGCCAGCAATACTCACATCTTAGGAACAAATAAAAATAAAGATGCCGAGGAGGTTCGGGGAACCAACCTCTACAATTTGCATGCTCTAAAATAAAACACTGATTAATAACACTGCACTTTTATTGTATCCCCAGACTTCTTGACAGCATTTGGGAGCAACACCTCTCTCCGGTGGAGGGAATATGGAGATTTCCACTCTTGTCCCCAATCCAACCTTCCTGCTTGAGAATTATCAATGTAACGAGACAAATGAGAGTGGAATCATACCATAGCAAGTTATTCATTGCGCTCTGAGATTTTCTTCCGTTGGAGGGTTAATCAAAGATTGATGAAAATTAATACAAGTCATGGGGTTGAGAGTCTGCAGAGTTCTGGCAGATGTGTCCTTGGGACCTGGAGAATAGCCGACCCATTCTCTATGAAAATGTAGCATTGAAATCTGCAATGAAGAAAGAGGCTGTAATTGCAGCTAGAGTCCATTCTATAAAACATGGAAGGCCTGAAATTCTTGTACAGAAAGATTTGCATTTATATAGCACCTTTCACAACATCCCAAAGTGCTTTACAGCCAATGAAGTACTTTTGAAGTGTATTCACTGTTGTAATGTAGGAAATGTGGCAGTCAATTTGTGCACAGCAAGCTCCCACAAACAAAAATGTGATAATGACCAGATAATTTTTTTTGAGTGATGTTGGTCTTGAGTGTAAGGAGAATCATTTTTTTTTGATATTGCTATCTTCCATTGGTAGTGCGGGCTGCTGTATCTTGTGTCCTCCCCCCTCAAATAGCTCTGTACACATGTTACCAGAAGACGCGGCATTGGTGGAATGACGTCAGAAACCCTGCCCGTCCTGCTTTATGGCCCTACACTAAGTATTGCAGGATCAGATTGTGGCAGAAGTGAGACCCAGAGCCATCTAGAATGCAAGTTTCCCAATGGCAAACCATCACAGAGCAGTCAATTGTTATTGACAAAGTGAAAATTTGGAACTTCTAACAGCCTTATAAGGTTCTAGCCATCTTTGACTGGCATTCCTGGTTTCTTCACAGCATGGCAAGGTGCAGCATGGCAACTCCTGTCCCCTTCCTACAGAGATAGGCATCCAGTAATGATGCGCACACACCAAAATGCATATTAACCTTATCTTGGGATCTGGGGCAGTGTCAGGGGTGCAGCAGACAGGTGAGTCCAAGTCCCACTCTACTGCAGTTCTGGTGGTGAAGCACAGTCCAAGATCCTTAGGTCCACGTTATCTTTTGGCTGGTCTGTTTGATAGGCAACCTTGTGTGTGTGGTGATTGGGTGTGGGGTAGGGTGGAAGAGGTCACATATGCTTGTTACACATGTGGAAAGGGGAATGGATCTTAATGGTCCGTTAAGAAATTTCAGATCTCTCAAAGTGTAAATCCTTATTAACTAAGTTACAAATGCGGTTATAGTCCTGTTCTTGCATAGTCCTATTCTTGTAAAGCCTCTACAATAAGTTCACCAAATATGTCAACTGCTGTTGCTAATCCTGTGGGCAACAGAACGGAAATGTTATTTGGCTGTTACTGTTTCCCTCTTGATGGACAATATTGGAGGGGTTTTGGGGGCTGGACCTGAACAACTCATAGAGCTAATGGCTGGCCAACCATCATAAATGTTGGTTACCCGATAAGAACTGCCCAGTGTGTGCACATTGATATAAGCAAATATGGTATTGCTATGCTGTATCTAGGAAACCATTCTTGTAACCTTCAACACTTCTGTTTACATTGGAAATGGTTGTTTAAAAAGTAGGGATTTTGCCCTGCATTTAGTAAAGCATTTCAATAACATACTCACAGAGAAGACCTGTATCGATTGTTCTGTGCCAATACGTGTCTTTATTGAAGAGAAACCCAGTGTGCGTAATTAGAACCTCACTTTCTCCAGAACTGTAGGGAAAAAACTCACTGTTTCTTTCTAAAGTGCCTGTTAGTTCAATAATGAAGATGTTTTTAAGTAAAATGGACCTGACAATGTATTCGAGAGCTGCATTACAGAGTGGGCTGCTCACGGATCAGAGTGCAAGGGCTAGCAGACACGAATTGCACTGTCAGAATAGCTCTTCAACCTGAAACATTTTCTCTTAATTCAGAAGTATTATACTAATTGAGACAATCTTGTTGTTGACAGCATGCACTGTGGAAATGCACCTTGCCTTTGTCGAGAAAAATGCTAATGTCACTAGCACCATCTCATCAGAACAACAAACAGCACATGGCTCAGAACAGATGGCTGAATTCGTGAGTACATTATTGACATTTATCCTGTTGCAATGAGGCTGGGACTCCTATTTGAGTTCTTAGTCTGCCACCCAGTGACAGAAGTTTGAAAATATAAAGAGGGCTCAAAAGTCACTGCATAGAAACTCCGGCGAGGAGGTTGTGGAAATTTGTCACCGCCTGGTTACAAGCACGATGTTTGGAATGTGGCTGCTGCCTGTGCCCCTGAATGGTGGCCACAGGTAAATACCATAGTGGGAGGAGGGAGTAGAGGCCCTCGGGAGTGCTGTGGAGCTGGGAGGGAAACTGCTCCTGATCCTGTCTCCACATGGGCTACAAAGCTCACTAAAGCTCATCTTTTCTGTGGTGACTGTTCCTTAGGTCACATTCATGCCAGGTAAATCTGCGCATAGCAAGCCCTGCACCTCGGGACACCAATTTTCCCAAGCAATAGGCCTCTCATTTGGATACATACGAGGCCTGTTTTTGGAAGGTGCTGGGAATGCCTGAAGAATCATTTTCAATTCTGACATCTTTTAGGTGTTCATGGGGCACAGAACATTCATTCCCGAAATTGGGCTTCATTGCACCCATCTGTGGCTCATAAAATAGGTGCAATGAGGTCTAATTTCTACACCATGATTTTCAAACTTTCAAATTTTATGTATATATAATTTAGCTAACTCCATTACTTACCATTATTGAAGCAGTTAAATGAGAACCTGGACTGTCAGATGCGTATAAAATATGCAGTGTCGCTGATAGTTACAGGAACCTTCTCATCATTACCGGTAGCTTCAGATTCTTCCGAATAACACCAATGGCATCAATCACAGCTCCATATTAAAAGCTATTTGCCCGATTGCACGTCAACTGGGTAAGACAATAGATTAATCTGTTTTGTTTCTCATAGTGTTACAAAGTTCTGCAATACTGTTTAGCTCAGTGTTAACAACTCTTGCCTCTCTGTTAGAAGGTTGTGTGTATTTTTCCATAATTAGAACAATATAACAATGTCAAGAATTAAGTTTAAATTATCTGATACAAACCTATGAATAATTTCTGATCAATGGAGCATAATTCAATGACAAAGCCTATGAAGAATATTATGTATAAGGCATCATACAATGTCGACTATTTAGTGAAGAAATTTTATTAATTGGGCCCTCATAATTATGCCAGTAAGAGTTTTGATGAGTTGTAACATCTGTGTCATGGTGCATGTTATCATTGTTAGCATAGTTTCCTTGCCCTTACCTTGTCGACCATAACCCCGAGAATGCCAGCAATGTTATGAAATATGCATTGATCTACAGAGATCTGTGTGGCTCCTTTCTTGGACTATAATGTAATAATATTCCCCCAAACTGTTCAATCTTACTTCCGGTATGAAAGGAACCCCTTGGTCATATGCTGTTTGACCCAATGAGTTTTAGGACATTTCTGCCATAGAGGTGTTTAAGGACAGGGAATTCATGCCATAAATCACGGCTTCAGTCATTACCCAATCATCTATTACACAAAGTTAGTAATATTGTTAAGCCTTGAAGATTTACAATAGGATGAAAGGACAAATTCTACTTGAGAAATCCAGGATGGTCAACTTATATGAAAATGTTTAACAAGCTGTATTTTCAAAGGGTTAAATGATTTTTTTGTTAAAATAGCTTCATGAAAATGTCACATTAATGTAAAAGGAGTACAATAGTTAGCTCTAAAAAAACAAAAGGTCTGTGCCACATTTCACAGAAAAGCACCAAAACTGTTCAAAATTGAATTGCTTTTTGAAATGCAGGTGACTTATGTTTGCAAATACAGCAGCCACTTTGCATAAAGTAAGCTCATTTAAACATCAGTGTGATAAATGACCATTTAGTTAGTTGTTCCTCGCGCCCCCAACCGCATCTGCCAGTGATGTTTGTTGAGAGAGGTACGTTGCTGAGGGATAATCTGCTTTTCCTTCAGTAATGCTACAAGCAGAGGCAAACAAGGGATTAATTTAATATCTATCTGGGCAGCACCGCCACTAATACAACACTCCTTCAGTATTATACTGGAATATCAAACTGCCGTTATGTACTTGAGCCATAGAGTGGGCCTTGAACACGCAGCGTTCTAACAGAGAAGTGAGAGTGTTAACATTGAGTCTAACAGTGTTGTCAAATTTGTAATGCTGTGGGAAAGGAATACATTGCTCTATTGTCTTAACAGGGGGTTAAACCGCAACCAAATTTCAGCTGCTTTGCTCTGTTACTAAAGTAAGCAGTAATTTTGCTAAGCTTTTCCTCCCTAGGTGGCTATCTTAGAATAGAATGCTGAGGCCAGTAGCTTAGGGCAGTGGCTACTCCAGTGTATCCATTGCCAAATCTGCTGAAGATAGTCGGTCAATTCCAAATTTAACACAAGTTGTTTCTACCCGCTGTCAATGGAATAATACACTTTCCATCTCTTAACCTATATTTGCCTTATAGCTTATGATGCCCGCTTAGAATGTTCCATTGAGTCTATAAATATACCTCAGCAATTTAGCCATTCTGTGAGACATACTTTTAGTTATAAGATACGATACTGTGAATAGACAAAGGTAAAAATAGTAAGCTAACAAAGGGGCAACATCAATCATATACAGTGTTCCCTGGCCATAAGTAACTTAATAAGTTGAGCATAACTCAGTGACAGCAGCAATATGGAGCCTTTTCTCCAGTGAATGAATACAATCTAGAGCTCTTGTAACTTGTGGCCTATTGGCATGTTATTAAAAACAGGTAAATCAGTCTTGATTTATGCTGATTTCAGGATGATGTTTCCTGACTGACCTGCTAAATAAGTTTGTACAGCCCTTTTTTTGGATTATTTATTAAATGTCTGAAACATGTTTGATCCACACCTAAATAGCTCATCTCAGGAACATAGTGCCAATTTTCAAAGTGGGTGTGGAGGGTTTATTTCCCAGAGCCATTGTTGTCAAGTACTCCAGGAAAAAAAATGGAATTCTCACACTTTATTTGGTCCAACTTAAAACACATAAGCCAGATGCCTGTGGCAACGACTTCCCCCTTTATCCCAAGCATTCAATCCTGAATCCACATTTTACTGGGACTGCAATGCCAATGCTATGGTTCCTGCAAACCTGGGCTTGTTTACATTTCGAAGCTTCAAGAACAGAGATACAGCTGTCTGTTTGCACTTTGCTGCATTTCTTGGGCTGAATTTTGTCAGGGTGGCGGGGCCCCGACGACAGGCCCAAAAGCCGGGGGCAACACCGTTTTGGCCGTTGTCTGGGACCCTTGGCCGCATTTTGGGCCCATTTGGCAACTAATTAGTTGCCAGTGGGGCCCCTGTCCCTTTCAAGGATGAGAACCCGCCTCCAGGAGCTGCTGCCCAATCAGAGGGCCGGCAGCTCTTTAGTGTAAGCAGCGTCACTGTAGGAACATACCCCACCCCAAGCCTGCAAGGAGGCCACCAGGCCAAAATGGTGTTGCCCCCGGCTTTTGGGCCCATTGTCGGGGCCCCGCTACCCTGATAAAATTCAGCCTGAGGAATGCAGCTAAGTGCAAACAGGAAGCAAGGTTCATCAGACAATTTCCCCACGTGGCGGATGGCCTACCTGCTGCTGGTAGAATGCCATGGGCTGGAGGGCCATCCTCCACCTTCCCCACTGCTGGTAAAATGCCATGGCATTGAGAAGGCGATGGGCACTCCACTGTCTGCCCCCCACCTTTCCTTGCCATTTTATGGGATCCCCCACCACCCAGACAGTTCCTAGATGGCTGGGAAAATCCAGCCCCTCTAGTGTAAAAGCACCTCTTACTCAAGAACACCAATATTCCAAAAGACGGTGGAAAATCTTTAAAAGCTGGGCATTGAGGATGAGCCTGTAGAAAACCATATGGGGCCAATTAACATCTCAGCTCCCAAACCATTGGTGCATCCTACAAGAGATTTATACTCTGTGTTGAAGGGAAGCTATTAGTACATCAGGAATTTTCTGACAGAACCAGAGTCTTGGACCAGCTAGGTTTGGTAGCCTAGTGGTTACAGCAATAGATGAAAAACCTAGAGGTGGTGTTAAATTCCGCCATCACAAATTGTGAAATTGAACTTAACAAATCTAGTTGGCGAGCAGTGGAAACACTGACCTTAAAAGCTGCCAGATTGTTGTAAACAGTCAAATGTCATATTCTGGCCTATACATAGCTCCTATGCTATATGGTGTACTTTCAATGTGCTCCAAAGTGAATAGCAGCTGATGAAGTGCTCCATCTTTTTAATGGAACAGGACGGGCAGTAAAAACAACCACATTCTGAAAATAAATTTAAAAAAAAGTGTATAAGGAAAGTTGCAGCAGAATTTACAGCTAATAGTATGACATATTTACAAAATAAGCTTACCTCTGTGATGAAAGCAGATATGACTGTTCAGTGTGTGTTTAACCCATTACATCATTTTCTTTTAATATGAGAATTAAGCCAGAAAATGGGAAACAACACAGTTCAGTAAAGTGTGATTCAGGCTGGATTTCTGACAAAAGTAATATATTTTTACGTAAGGACTGAACACTCTCTAGATGGGGATACTCTACAGTAAACTACATTCTATCTTGAAGTTGGGTGAAATTTGGTATTGGCAAATCTCTCTTTTGAGTGTGCAAATCACGATTGCTATTAAAATTCAAAATTCAATCTTTTATTTTCAACAGTATCACAGGAAGATGCACGTGGCCCAAAATACTCTCCAATCTGATTTTCATTGCCTTTCAAATGATTACTGAACCCACAATTTCTATCATGTGACATTGTTTATATAATTGTAGCAGAGCTTAAAGTGTTCTTTTCCTTTTACTTGATTTCATTTAGGATTATTTTGCTAGTTGCTAGTTTAGATTACAGCAGGCACTAGGTTAGTTAATCTCAGAATAAAGAACAGAATCTGTACCTTTTGTACCTGGTACATAAAACAAAAACAAGTGAATGTTTTTTTGTTTAAGAATCTCTGGTTTATTGGCATTGTTCTGTGAACCCCATGGTCCTGAAGTGAAACATCTGATCCTGTAGCTGCAAGGGAAATATTCCTCGAGAGGTGAGAATATCACATGCATGCACTTACCTTTCCCTTCCCCTCTGCTGTGAGGAAAGTTCTATGCCAACGGCCCTGTAAGATAGTCTACTAGTTGAGGCGTGTAGGCCAAAGCTCATGGGAGTAAATCATGTGGAGGTATAAGGCTGTTAAAGTGAAGGAAGGGGTTTTAGGGTTGTGCATGGAAGTAATTGCTGTGAGGAGAGCTGGGTAGACATAGGGAAAGGTACTGAATTGGACCTCCCCGCCCCCCCACTCTCTTTTAACCAGAGTGCATTGTGAACAAGTGCTGCTTTAGGGTGAAGGGTATGCTGGTACCCAAAGTAAGCAAGGAAGGGAAGGAGAGTGTCTGCTAATTACCTTGCCTGCCCTCCAAAGGATGTAGAACATTCTGTGGCACTGTTCTCCAAACCTATGGGTGAGGGAGTTGACTGTCAGTGTCACTTCCCTCCAGGTGGCATGAGTGATAATTCTTGGTGCCTTTTGGTGGCACTCATACCAGGGGCTGAATTTTTCTTATTCTTTCATGGGATGTGACGTCACTTGCAGTGCCAGTATTTGTTGTCCATTCCTAATTGTCCTTGACAACTGAGTGGCTTGCTGGACCATTTCAGAGGGCAGTTAAGAGTCAACCACATTGCTGCAGGTCTGGAGTCACATGTAGGCCAGACCAGGTAAGGACGACAGATTTCCTTCCTTAAAGGATATTCGTGATCAGATGGGTTTTGACAACATTTGATGATAGTTTCATGGTATCATTACTGAGACTAGCTGTCAATTCCAGATTTTTATTAATTAATTGAATTTGAACCTGTGTCCCTGGGGCATTAGACTGGGCCTCTGGATTATTAGTTCATTAATATTACCACTACACCAGGCAAGAAACAGGAGCCAGGTCTGTTTTTGGGTCAGAAATCCCCCTCCAGTGAGAAACTGATTAAAGTTCAGTATTTTCACAGAGGTGAACCCTTAATTGGCATGGAGATGGGTTTTCTGCCCACTTAGAGCCAGTGAGGGTAGTAGCAGAAGCGAGTCAGATGAAGTGTGGGACACATTTAGATGCCTCATGGTAGCCATCACTGAGGCTGCTCGTTGTCCTGAGGGACAAATCTGTAGTTTGTACCAAAGCCTTCCACAGCATCAGAGGGAAGCGAGGTGTCACAGGGGAGCCAGAGGCCTGGCACCCGGGGCAGGGCAGACCCTTGCTTCATCAATGTCAAACTGGATCCAATGCTGGAGGCAGTGAGGGAGAGGATGGAGGTCCTCTTCTTAGAGGGTTGCAGGAGGAGGCCACCTTGTCGTGGAGCAGGGGCACCCCTCTGTTCAGTGTCATCTTCTTCTGCCTCCTCTTCCTCCTCCTCTCTCACCTCCTGCTCCTCCCCCTCTCCTTCCAGGGCCTCACGTCTTTGGCAGGCCATGTTATGGAGAGCACAGAAGACCACCATAATGACTAAGACTCTTTCAGGTGGGTATTGAAGGACACCACCCAACCAGTCCACACCCCAGAATTGCTTCTTCCATAGCCTGGTGGCCTGATCAATGGTTATCCTGCTGAGCAGGTGGCTGTATTGCTTCTGTTCCTCTGTCTGGGGCTCCTGTAGGGGGGTCAGTAGCAATGTCTTCAAGGGATATCCCTTGTCTCCTTGGATCCATCCATGCACTTCAGGAGTTGGAGTGAAGATCTCAGGCAGCCTGGACTGCTGGAGAATGAAGGAATCATGGCAGCTGCCAGGAAAATGAGTGCACACATGGAAGAAGCTCTTGTTGTGGTCGCAGACCAGTTGGACGTTGAGAAAGTGGAAGCCCTTCCTGCTGATGGATTTCACTGTCTGCTCACTCAACACCTTGATGGCCACATGGGTGCAATCGATGATTCCCAGCACCTGAGGGAATCCAGTGATGAAGGCGTCGCCAAATTCCCTGTGTCCCTGCAAGACCATGTCTGTTGTTAAATGAATCTGCGGTCCAATTCTGGCAAAGGGGGCATCAGTGACCTGCCAGTCACAGTGCTCTGCTGCCACTTGCGATATGCCACTAATGTCCGCAGCTGATTCTTGGAAGGAGCCAGAAGCGAAAAAAGTTCAAGGCCACAGTGACTTTGACAGCCACTGGCAGGGCATGGTGACCAGTGCTGCATGGTGCGAGGTCTTTAGTGATGAGGGCACAGATGTCTGCGACCATCTGCTCAGAGGTCCTCTGCAGCACTGGTTCTTGGTCATCTCCAAATAGTTCCATATTCTGCTGTCAATCCTGTGTTGAGGTTTGGGCATCCGTTGCCTTCTTGCCCTTCTTTCCTCTCCTGTATCCTCTTGATGCCTGGGACTCTGCCCTTCCTGCAAAGGATGTTGTTCGTCATCACCACCGATCCCAAAATCTGACAGTCCTGCCCCCATTGCCAGCTGGAACCTTCCTTCTGGGAAGTTGGCCATCCAATAGTCCTTGGTCGCCTTGCCCCTTGCTCCTCTGTCCCTGCGATGCCAGGGAGGTGGTGACCCCATTCAAAGCCCAGGCACTGAGTGCCCACTCTCCCTGCCACCTGTGCAGCGCCAAGGGCATCCCCTTACCAACTGCCCAGTCCTCCCGCCTCGCTGATACCTTTAAGGGGCCGAGGTTATGCTCTGGAGCAACCATGGCTGGCTTCCCACTCTTTAGCCGCCTGCCTTCAGCTGGTCAGTTTCTGAACATGTGGGTAAGCTGTCTACCCTTTTAAAAATGTCAAGGTCACCCCTTGACTGGCTCTTAGCAAGGTTTTAACGGTTTTAATTGGCTTTAATTGGGAAGAGAACGGGATTTCTGTCCCGCACTCTCCCTACCCTGGTGATTATCGCCACGCTGGAATTGGCACATTTAAATTGACATGCTGCCCAGTGCTGGTATTTTCGGGGACCCCCGCCTCTGTTTTCGACTTTGCGGGGCCCTGAAAATTTAGCTCCAGGTGTCTGTTCCACCCAAAAGGTCTGAATCAGTAAAGTTGTACATTTCTCTTCTCTGGCCTGGGTGCCAACCTTGCGACCCTTCATGGGCACTTGCTGATTGAGTGGTTGTAACATAGAAACATAGAAAATAGGAGCAGGAGTAGGCCATTTGGCCCTTCGAGCCTGCTCCGCCATTCATTATGATCATCGTTGATCATCCAACTCAGTAAACTGTTCCTGCTTTTGCCCCATACCCTTTGATCCCTTTAGCCCCAAGAGCTATATCTAACTCCTTCTTGAAAACATACAATGTTTTGGCCTCAGCTGCTTTCTGTGGTAGCAAATTCCACAGGTTCACCACTCTCTGGGTGAAGAAATTTCTCCTCATTTCAGTCCAGTAATTCTCTGATGGAAATATTGCTAGGATCTGCAATGAAGGTATTTGACAGCAAAGTGAATGAACACAAGCACTGTTCCTCCCTTATCTGGTTGTCTCCTAGTTTACTGCTGAAGTGTGCAAGCTGAACTGCTGTTGTAAAGGCTGCAGAGCGATTTCCATGTAGTTCAGCTGCTTACACACGGTTTGCACAAGTTTTACATCTATGTCCCAAGCAAATGAATAGACTAGGGAAACTCTCAGTGTTGCTCCCTCTAGACACCATCTTGAAAATTTTAATAACTCCTATAAAGTCCCTCCTCTCCTCCTTTTCTTCAGAGAGTAAAGTCCCAGTGTGGACAATCATTCCTTATAAAACAATCCTCTAATTTCAGGATTCATCCTTGTAGATCTTTTCTGGACTCCCTCAAATGACTATATCCCTCTGTAAAATGAGATCAAAACTAAACACATCATTCCAGATACAGTCTCACCAAGGCCAAACAAAATGTCAAAATCACGTCCATTAACTTAAAAGTCATACCCTTGGAAGTACATGCAACAATTTTCCCTTAAATTGTGAATCGCCAGAAGTTGTCAGGCTATTTGCACCACTCTGGTGTTAACCTCAGGAAAATGCCCGCTCGCCCTCAAACCCCCGTGAGTTTCATGAAATTGCTGCATTTGCTTATTAGTTCCCAATTAAACTCATCACAGAAAGTTCGGGCTGCTACTTAACAGCACAAGTCTCTCTTTAATTTATATTTCCACAATGCCAATCAACCTCTCTGCCTCAAAAGGGAATAATTTAAACTGTGGAGTCTCATTTCTACAGGTAGTAAATTGTTGTGAGAGATTTTACTTTTTTGTTTCTTTTCTGTCTCTTTTTCTCTCTTAATCAATCTATCTTTCATAGAGTCATAGAGTTATACAGCACAGAAATAGGCCCTTTGGCCTATCGTGTCTGTGCTGGCCATACAGCACCCAACTATTCTAATATCATATTCCTGCACTTGGCTCGTAGCCCTGTATGCTATACTCATCTAAATACTTCTTAAATGTTGTGAGGGTTCCTGCCTCCACCACCTCTTCAGGCAGTGCGTTTCAGATTCCAACCACCCTCTGGGTGAAAAAATGTTTCCTCAAATCTCCCCTAAACCTCCTGCCCCTTACCCTAAATCTGTGCCCCCTGGTTTTTGACCCCTCCACTAAGGGAAAAAGTTTCTTCCTATCTAACCTATCAATACCCCTCATAATCTTGTACACCTCAATCATGTCCCCCCTCAGCCTTCTCTGCTCCAAGGAAAATAACCCTAGCCTTTTCAGTCTCTCTTCATAGCTGAAATGCTCCAGCCCAGGCAACATCCTGGTGAATCTCCTCTGTACCCTCTCCATTGCAATCACACCCTTCCTCTAGTGTAGTGACCAGAACTGTACACGGTACTCCAGCTGTGGTCTAACTAGCGCTTTATATAGCTCCATCATAATCTCCCTGCTCTTATATTCTATGCCTCGGCTGATAAAGGCAAGTATCCCATATGCCTTCCTAACCACCTTATCTACCTGTGCTGCTGCCTTCAGTGATCTATGGACAAGTACACCAAGGTCCTTCTGACTTTCTGTACTTCCTGGGTCCATATTGTGTATTCCCTTGCCTTGTTAGTCCTCCCAAAATGCATTACCTCACACTTTTCAGGATTAAATTCCATTTGCCACTGCTCCGCCCCTCTTACCAGCCCATCTATATCTCCCTGTAATCTAAGGATTTCCTCCTCACTATTTACAACACCACCAGTTTTTGTGTCATCTGCGAACTTACTGATCAGTCCTCCTATATTCACGTCTAAATCATTAATGTATACTACAAACAACAAGGGTCCCAGCACCGATCCCTGTGGTACACCACTGGTCACAGGCTTCCAATCGCAAAAACAGCCCTCGACCATTACCCTCTGCCTCCTGCCACTAAGCCAATTTTGGATCCAATTTGCCAAAAAGCCCTGGATCCCATGGGCTCTTACCTTCTTAACCAATCTCCCATGCGGGACCTTAACAAAAGCCTTACTGAAATCCATGTATACTATATCTACTGCTTTACCCTCATCGACACCTCTAGTCACCTCTTCGAAAAATTCAATCAAGTTAATTAAACACGATCTCCCCCTGACAAAGATTCGCTGACTATTCCTGATTAATCCCTGCCTCTCCAAGTGGAGATTAATCCTGTCCCTCAGAATTTTTTCCAATATTTTCCCAACCACTGATGTTAGACTCACCAGCCTGTAATTACCTGGTTTATCCCTACTACCCTTCTTGAATAATGGTACCACATTCGCTGTCTTCCAGTCCTCTGGTACCACTCCTGTGGCCAGTGAGGATTTGAAAATTTGTGTCAAAGCCCCTGCTATCTCCTCGCTTGCCTCACATAACAGCCTGGGATACATCTCATCTGGGCCTGAGGATTTATCCACTTTTAAGCCCGCTAAAACAGCTAATATTTCCACCCTTTCACTGCTAATATGTTCAAGTATATCTCAATCCCCCTCCCTGATCTCTACACCTACATTGTCCTTCTCCATAGTGAACACTAATGAAAAGTAATCATTTAAAACCTCACCTATGTCCTCCAGCTCCACACATTGCTCCATTACTCTTTCCCTGGTTACCCTCATAGCCTTAATATACTTATAAAACGCCTTGGGATTTTCCTTTATCTTGCCCGCCAGTGTTTTTTCATGCCCCCTCTTCGCTCTCCTAATCACTTTTTTAAGTGCCACCCTACACTTTCTATACCCCTCTAGTGCCTCCACTGTTTTCAGTGCTTGGGATCTGCTGTAAGCCTCCTTTTTTTTCCTGATCCAATCCTCTATATCCCTTGACATCCAGGGTTCCCTGGGCCTGTTAGTCCGACCCTTCACCTTTATGGGTACATGTTGGCTCTGAACCCTCACTATTTCCTCTTTCAATGACTCCCACTGGTCTGATGTAGGCTTTCCTACAAGTAGCTGCTCCCAGTCCACTTTGGCCAGATCCTGTTTTATCAAATTGAAATCGGCCTTCCACCAATTCAGTACCTTGATTTCTGGTCCATCTTTGTTCTTTTCCATAACTACCTTAAATCTTAGAGTCATGGTCACTATCCCCGAAATGCTCCCCCACTGACACTTCTACCACTTGACCTGTTTCATTCCCTAGGATTAGGTCCAGTACTGCCCCTTCCCTTGTAGGATTTTCTACATACTGGCTCAAAATCTCTCCTGTATGCATTTTAGGAATTCTGCCCCTTTTAAGCCTTTTGCATTAAGGCTATCCCAGTTAATATTATTTTTACACCTCTCAGAGATTTGCCTACATATCTGCTCCTCTATCTCTTCCTGACTGTTTGGAGGCCAGTAGTAGACACCCAGCCAAGTGATTGCTTTCTTTTTGTTTTTAAGTTCTACCCAAATGGCTTCATTTGAGGAACCTTCTAAGATGTCATCCCTTCTTACTGCCGTAATTGACTCCTTGATCAACAGTGCAATGCCACCTCCTCTTTTATCCCCTCCCCTGTCACACCTGAATATTCTATCCTGTGGAATATTGAGCTGCCAGTCCTGTCCCTCCCTCAACCATGTCTCTGTGATAGCAATAATATCATAGTCCCATGTGCTAATCAACACCCTCAATTTATCTTCCTTGCTAGTAAGACTCCTTGCATTGAAATAGATGCAATCCAACCTTGCATTTTTCCCTTGTGCCTGACCAGGTCTATATTTGCTCTGCCTCCCAGGCAGACTCACTTTCTGTTCTATATTACCCCCGACTGTACCTCCACTCTGTATTCCATCCCCCTGTCAAATTAGTTTAAACTCCTCCCAACAGAACTAGCAAATCTCCCAGCAAGGATACCTGTCCCATTCCGGTTCAGGTGCAACCCATCCAACTTGTACAGGTCCCACCTTTGCCAGAAACAGACCCAGTGATCTAAGAAACTAAAGCCCTCCCTCCTGCACCATCTCCTCAGCCACGCATTCATCTGCTCTATCCTCCTATTTCTAAACTCACTCGCACGTGACACCGGGAGTAATCCAGAGATTACAACCTTAGAGGTCCTGCTTTTTAATCTGCTACCTAGCTCCCTAAGCTCTTGTTGCAGGACCTCATCCTTTTTTCTACCTATGTCATTGGTACCAATGTGTAACACAACCTCTGGCTGCTCCCCCTCCCCCTTCAGAATGTACTGCAGCCGCTCTGTGACATCCTTGACCCTAGCACCAGGGAGGCAACATACTATCCTGGAGTCACGTTTGTGGCCACAGAAACACCTATCTGTACCCCTTACAATAGAATCCCCTATCACTATAGCTCTTCCACTCCTTTTTCCACCCTGCTGTGCAGCAGAGCCATCCTTGGTGCCACAGACCTGGATGTTGCTGCTTTCCCCTGGGAGGTCATCCCCCAACAGTATCCAAAGCGGTATATCTGTTTGAGAGGGGAATGGCCACAGGGGACTCCTGTACTACCTGCCTGCGCCTACTACTCCGCCTGGTGGTCACCCATCCCTTTTCTGCCTGTGCTGCCATTACCTGCGGTGTGATCAACTCTCTAAACGTGCTATCCACGACATCCTCAGCATTTCGGATGCTCCACAGTGAATCCACCCGCAGTTCCAGCTCCGTAATGCGGGTAAGTCAGTAGCTGCAGATGGATACACTTCCTGCACACATGGTTGTCAGGGACACTGGAAGCATCCCTGATTTCCCACATAGTGCAGGAGGAGCATACCACAGGGCTGAACTCTCCTGTCATGACTTACCTTTAAATTAATTTAGTTACTCCCTTTGAAAAAACTAATGACACTAGTGGTCTTGTTCTACTCCAAATACGACCCAGTACAATCTGAAGTTCTTAATAAATTACTCTAATTTAAGTAGTACTACTCACCTTATCACTTGAGGTTTTGTTTAAAAAAATACTTTTCCCTTTTTTAAACAATTTAAATGCACTAACAGCTGTTGCTTACCCAACCAATCACCTTGCAGAATTCCCGTGATGTCACTGTAAGTTTGTTTTCCCTCTTTTCGAGTCTCAGCGCGCGCTGAGAGACACAGGGAGTCTGCCGCCGCCCTGGATCAGCTTCCATGCTTCTCTTCATTTCTCTTTCTGTACCTGATTTGACTCTAATTCACCCTAATTCCTTCTGGATCTTTCCTTTGTTTCTTTTTCAATTTTTAAATCCCATTGGTTAAGGAGATTGACTGTTGGTCTCGTCATTCGCCAAGGTCCCAGGTGCCCCTTTATCAGCTTGAACTTCTGGCAACTTACAGGTCTAAACATTTTTGAGCTGAAGGATGAGGCAAAAGTCTAACAAACAGGGTGCCCTTCTGGCAAAAACTGAGCCATTATTTCTTTCCCTTTGAGCCTAGATTCAAAGCTAAAGGCCTGAAGGAGAAGAAATAATATTATCACACATTACACCAGTCAGTTCTCTTCATAGAAGACAATAGTTGAACTTCCTCATAACTATTCAAAACATAACTTCAATGCAGTATTTCCTTAATGAACTAATTGAATGCAATAAAGTCTTTCCTCTCCCATTTTGTTTCAGATACTACAATTCATTATTTGGAAAAAATAATCAATCTTAGTGCTGCTTTAAAATGTATTTCAAAATTGCTAGCTTTTACTCTGAATTGCAGCTAATGAGGATAATCTCAAAATAACATGCAGTTGCTACATTACATCTGATGTAAAAGAAAATCCATTTCATACATAATTAATGTATATGTTAACTTGGGACACAGCGCTATATTACCTAGTCCTAGCTGCACTTAATTCAATGTTCTGAAAAGCAGCATGTTTATTTTAATAATTGATCGCAGGGCCAATCTTAAGTTTCTATCCTTGTGAATAGCTGGTCTGGTAAACAAAAATATATTTTAATGGATGAGTTGAGAAAATGCGAAAATGGGGAGTACATTTCTATGACTGGTAATTAAACCACACAATAACACTAATAACAATCCTTTAATATTTAGAGTCCTATAATAATCTAGTTCATAGAGCTTGAAATTTAAAAGGCTGTTACGTGCTACCAAATCTTTAGTTCTTGGTTATCGTGTTGGAGTGGATTATGATTAGGAGCAGGCTATCTTTCAAGATCATTCTGTGTTGTTTGGCATTTTGCTAAACTCAAGGAAGGCTTCAGTGCTGCGGACTCATGTCCATGAATGACTGAATTAACCCTTTTAAGATTGCAGTTTAATTTAGTCCCTCCTGTTATTACAATATGAGTTTTGGCAGTATCTGCCCAAGATTTCTAATGTCAATCCCTACTGATGGTCCATCCAAGATAGGGGGACAAATTCTTCCTGCAAAAGTGAAAACCACTTCATGGAAGAACATCACACATACTAAAACTTCCTTTCAATTTACGATAGCACAGTCTAAATCCAAATCTATACAGTGAGAACATTTTTTTCTAAGAACGTATTGTGGCTTTGCGAGCCCGAAAAGCCCTAGCTTCTCCGGACGTTGCTCACAGTTCATCCCTTTGATCCAAGGAGATCAGCCTCATTGTTTCTGTACTGCTAAGATGGTCCTAGAATTATACCAGGCCTGACCAGAGAATGTTTCAGACAAAATTTCATTGACCTGAAACTTAAAATCTGGTTATTTCTGACCAGTCAACTTTACAACTTTAAATTTATTTCTGGTGGTTTGAAGTTTTGGCATCTTATTAATTTTGTTCCAGGAAGGATGTAAAAAAGTTTTGCATTTATGTAATGCCTTTCATGACCTCAAGAAGTCCCAAAGCACTTTACAGCCAATGAAGTACTTTTGAAGTGTAGTCATTGTTGGAACTTAAGAAACGCAACAGCCAATTTGCACATAGCAAACTCCCACAGACAGCAATGAGATATTGCCCAGATAATCTGTTGGTTGAGGGATGAATATTGGCCAGGACACTGGGGAGAACTCATTTGCTCTGCTTTGAAATAATGCTACGACATCTTATATGTCCACCTGAGAGAGTCAATGTGCCCTCAGTTTAACATCTCATCTGAAAGAAGGCACTTCTGATCCCAGTTCTGACTCTGCTACACTTGGGTATCAGTCTAGATTTTGTGCTCAAGTCCCTGGAGTGGGACTGGAACTCACAACCTTCTCACTCAGAGCTGATGAGGGAGCTGAAGCACGATTAGTGGGCTGTATCTAGCCAAAGGGTGCACAATGACACAATACTGAGCCCACATCATCTTTTCGTTGACTACAATCTGTTAAACTCCAGAAAGTTTGTTATGGAAGGATGATGCTGGAGCCTATCTTTACTCAGTTTCACATTTATTGTACATAGTAAAAGGATTACAAACATGTAGCTCCTCACTCAAAAAAAACTCCACCAGTCTGAGTAAGTGTCTGCTTACAAGTACTCTAGTATACCCACAATTAACATCCTCCACCTGCATATAATCAAACAATTGACACACAATTAACAGATTAACAGGCTCTGTCATTTAATGAACTAGTTCATTCGGAGGAAGTGGGTTCTGCATTGCAATGCTTAACTAATGACAGAGTCGCCAGCATTCATGTTGAATTCTTAACAGCTGGTATAGACACGGGAAGGAGAGAACAACAGTGATCTTGACAGTAGTGCCAGGAGACACATACATCCCAGGTGTTCCAGATCACAGTTGCAATTTTCATCCACAAAAAAGTGAGAGTCTAATGAAACTTGAAAATTACTACAGAATCTCAGTGATATCAGTGGCTTAGGGAGCCGGACTTTCAAATGGCCGCGGAGGCGGGACCAGAGGAGGCTGAGCTGAAGAATTGCCATGGGAGAGTGATGTGTCAGTTTGCCACCATCTTCCCACCTCCAGGCCATTTTCAAGGAGAATGGGTCAGAGGTGCAACAGATACCTGCCCGCAGGTGGCAGGTCGCCAATTGAAGCAATTAAGGGAACACGGCCTGTGAAAATAGGCGATCCTCAACAGCAGATTGGGGGCCCTAGCACTCCACAATCATTTAAACCAACCCCCCCCCATCCCCCCATTGCCCATGCTGCCAATCCATAAAGATGGCCACAATGGAAGCCACAGGTCCCCCTGTGGTGAGGATCCCCCTCTACAATGGCGGTCTGGCAGCTGTGGACTTTTTTATTTTCAAGACTTTTAAAACTGCTGAGAGAGCTCCTCCATCTTGAGGCACCCTCTCTCTCCCTTACCTGCATCGACACGGTGCAGCTCTGTCAGTTCTCAGGGGCTTCCTACTGGCCCTCCAGTGTTGGGAGCTCACCTGCTGCCCTTAATTGGATGGTGAGCCCACCCTCGGCCATTAATTATGATGGGTGATTCTTTCTGAGAGCCCAGCCTAACATTTGATCCCAGACGTCGAAACAAAAATCCTGCCCAACGTGTTTCACACAGATGTACTAGAGGATAGGGTAGCAATCTGAAAGGAACAGGATGGATTTCAGACTTGTGAGGAATGCAGAAGACAAGCGTAATTTTATATAAGATTTCAGAAATTCAAAATGTTCAGGAATCCCATTTGCTTTGCTTTTGTCAATTTTCATTTTGGTCCTTCTTACCTTTCTTCAATGGCCAGTTAAATCCCAATGCACAGAAAACTTCTGGTGTGTAAGATGTGTTCAAATGGTTCTTCTGTATGATTTGTAACTCCTGGGCATGGAACACTGCCTGTTTTGCTCTGAAAGAGCTCTCAGCACAGTCTGGATCATGTGTCATGATTCGTCATGGTCTGCTGTATTCTGCAAAACCTCACCATCATGAGGGCACAACCCTTGCCACCAGGTATATGGTGACCAGCTGAGGAAGAGGAAGAGAAAGAGCTGGAGGAAGGGAGTAGACAACCAACTCAGCTCCTTTCCAGCCAGGCTGTCAATGCTCGGCTCATTCGATTGTGGTACCAGCAAACATAACTCCAATTCTCCATTCAACAACAGCCCCACACCTTACCTTCCCTCTGACACTGACCATCAGAGTGCCTTCTTGGCCACAATGGTGAAACAAAACAAACATTCCAAGGCAATTTTCCATCCAATATTGCATAGTAAATTCAACTTATCACCTTTGTTCTCTTGGTACCTGTCTTCCATGTGCCTTTGCCTATTCTAGTGCTCCAATGCAGAACTATGCCAATGGCTGCAGCACGGCTGGTGGAAGGCTGCTGACTTTCACTGTAGGAGGTTGCAGATGGCCTTGCTGAATTCAAGGTGGGAGGACAAGTGCTGTCATCCTGAGAAAGGACAGCAGGTTCGTGCTTCACAGAGCCACTGCCATTCCCCCAGCCTGCACCTCAACAATCTGAGTAATCTGCTGGAGAATAGGTTTCTGGACTGCTGTAAGACCCTTCACGGGGGGACAGTGTCATAGCGGTGATGTCACTGAACTGGAAATTCAGAGGCCTCGTCTAATGCCCTGGGGACATGGGTTCAAATCCCACCACGGTAACTGGTGGAACTTAAATTCAACAAATTAATATAAATCTGGAATTGAAAGCAAGTCTCAGTAATGGTGCCATGAAACTGTCAATGATTGTCATAACAACCCCTCTGGTTCACTAATGTCCTTTAGGGAAGGAAATCTGCTGTCCTTACCTAGTTTGGCCTGCATGTGACTCCAGACCCACAGCAATGTGGTTGACTCTTAACTTCCCTTTGAAATGGCCTAGCAAGCCATTCAGTTGTCAACACCAATTCCGGATGGGCAAGGAATGCTGGCCTTGCCAGTGATGCCAACATCCCATGAAATTTTTTTTTAAAAAAGGCTCCTTGAACACTGCACCCATGATGACAGCAGCCTGAGCTTGCATGACTTCAATTTGAGCTTCCACTGCAGCACTCAGATGTCAGGTGGCTACTGCTTGTGCTGCAATGGAAGCCGAGACATCGGCCATCAGAAGCTGCATCATGGGTGGGTCCACAATTGTGCTAATAGAGTTGGCCACCACTTTCAAGCTGGAAAGGATGAGCTCCAAGCTCTGCGCAAAGCCATGTGCAAGGTTGATGCCGGACTCCTCCATGTTCCTTGACAGTGACCACAGTCTCTCTGGCAGGGCTGCCAATGCACCAAGCATTTCGTTGTGCCTGCCCAACAGCCTTTTTCTGTACACCGCTCCATCACAGTTCTCATCTGAGTCCTCTGAGCTGGCACTTGTGTTACCCTTACCCCATGTCATGGCTGCAGGTCACTTGAGCCCAAGGTTGCACCACATGGAGATCCCATGGTGCGCAGGTAAGTGAGAGGTGAATGTTTAGACCGTGTGCATCTTGTATAGCAGTACAGATTGTAGGATGAGAGGGAAGTGGGATGTGAGAAGGAGCATTAGGTTAGGCATGAGCTTTCAGCCTCACTGCTGGCCACAACCTCTATCATGGTTACTTCAATGGTGGTGAGCACTGTCTTCTCCATTAGGTTGAGGACACACATGCAGCTGTCCTTGTCCTGCAAGAGAGAGGGTGTGTGTCAGTGAGTGTGGTGACAAAATGTTTGGGTGATGTGGCTGTCACGGTTGAATTGCTGGCAGTGTGTGCAAGCTGTGGGATTTGGGTGTGAGGCTTGCCGCAGTGCCAGATGTGTGAGTGTGAGGTGAAGCTATGAATGTGAGGTATGAGTTGTGATTGATGGGGATTGTTGATAGGTGAGTGCTGGGGTTGTGGTGCAATTAGCAGATTGTGAGGCTAGTGGTGGGATATGACATCTGAAGATGCCTTCACTGACCTTGACCACTCATATGAGGTCATTGAATTTCTTGTGACACTGTGTCCAGGTCCTCAGGACCAGACTGCAAATATTGAGCAAGACTGCTATCTGCTCCCACTGTCTTCACAGTGTCTGTCTCAAGGGCCTTCCAGTCTCCTGTAGATAAAGGACCACTCTGCTCCTGTCCACCAAGGCCTCCAGTGCAGCATCAGAGAACCTTGAAGCCTGCACCTCCCCTGTGGCACCATAGTCACCTTTCTTGCAGGTCAGATACTTCTAGCATTTGCTGCAGTCAAAATGCACTTCCCCTTCAAGAGGTGCAGCTTGCCTTTAAGTTGTGCAGGCTAGCTTGAACTCGCGCTAGCCTGTCATGATTTTGTGCTCCCTGCTCAGGTGTGCAGCCACTCAACAGTGCATTTAACGCTAGCTGAAAACATGGAAATGAGCAGGCAGCATCAAGTTTGCATGTTGCTTGCATCAGAAGCAAAGGGCACAGGTTAATCGCACATCGTGACCCATGCGGCCATTTTTGGGTTTTACTGAATTTTGCAGCCGTAGTGACTAATTTACATTTTAAACAGTCAATCATTTGGCCTGCTAAATGCATTCAAATGGATAGTATTCTCTCTATATGTTCCCATCCCGTTCTTCTATGCAGGAGCTAACATAGAATTCTCCCCACCACGGCTCATTCACCTTCAGCTTTCTCCCCTTTAAGCAGTTCTTTGCATGTGTGAATAGACAACTCTTGATATAAAGAACAGGATTACAGTCACAAGGGCATTTGCAAATGACTTACAAGAAGGAATGGGAAGCAGAGCCCTGTCGATTGTGGTAGATAGTTGGTATCGAATGAACTGACATGTGTTTCATTCATGGTATAATTGGGGCGGATTTTCCTCTGGGACAAAACATATGAAGGAATATTGGCTGGAGAGGATTGTAGGTCAAGAATGGAGGCCACATGTTTTTCCATCCGCTTAAATTAATATGGCATAGTCTGTTTATGTTTTAGCATAACAATTCACCTTGCTTCAAATACAGCTTAAAAAGAATTAGACCAGTAATATCCGACCATATTGTGCCAATTTCAGAAAGCGATTAAAAAACTCTGTAACACTAATGAGTTCTGAGAAGAAAGGATTTATCCTGACATTATCGCATAACCAAGCTGCTTTCTGTTCTAATTCTATCAAACTCCCAACTGGAGAATATAATACAGTTCCTAACTACAAACAGAGAACTGTCATTAAATTTAAATAAAGCTCCATTTTAAATGCATGTCATAATGAGATATTAACCCTTTATCCACACTGGCCTAGAAATTGGGCCATGATTCACCCATTTTTCAGATGCGACCTGTCATATCCCCAAAAGGGCAGGCAGGCAGTGCGCACCTGCCATATAGGGTAAGGACAAACACGAGGCATCTTTTACCCATGCCAAAGCAGCAGCAGCCATTAGGATCTTTGCATATTCGAATAATGGACCGAATGCCTGTGTGAGGTCACCTCTGCACCATTGGCTTGCCCTAAGGTAGTCTGCGCCATCTCTGGCTGCACTTGGGGAAACCAACCCTACAGGACGCCTGCAGAGCAAAGGTAAGTTAATTAACCGTAAACAACTCTGTCGATCGCCATTGCTCCTGGCAACCCCTCAACCCCTGACTCAACCTCTAATTTCCCTCCTCCGCCGAGATCCCCGACCTCTAGGCCCAGGCTTCACAACCCCATGATCTCCCTCGCCCTTGGCACAAATCTCCAGGCAAAAATGATTGCTCCTGAATTTTCAGCTGCCTATGTCTTATAGGACATTTGTCACCCTCTGGTTAAGAGGGATAATATCAATTTATAGCATAACCAAACGCAATTGCCTGAAATTTATTCACTAAGCAGTGGTAGCTCACTCTGAAGATGCCAAAGAGGAGTGAGGACCAATTTCTGACAATCTGCTGGCCTCCTAGCTTTGGTGTTCACTGCCCCTGTGGCCTGGGCCTAAAACTGGGCCCAGCTTGAAATCTATCCCAAATTCTTTTCTTTTTTAAATTGTGTTAAACTTTAAAAATATAACATAACATTTTTCCTTTGACAAATATCTTTGTCAAATTTTAGATTTAAATAAGGGATTCAGTAATAATGCTTGTTTTTAGGTAAAATAAGTTTAGCTGCAGATGTGTGCATGCATCTGGGTTTTGTGTGTTCTGTGGAGTGTCTGTATGTTTATACATGTATATTTATGTATGTGTGTTGGGGGTGTTGGAGATTACTACGTGATGACTGCCAGCTTTTCATCAGTTTTGCCCTCTGATAGATTCTTGTTAAAGGTCTTAAAGTGTATATATAGGTAACTAATCCCTTGGACCTACATTACTGACTCCTTTTGGATTGAAATCAACTCTATAAAAATCTTTGCCCTCGAGATATAAAATGTAAGGAACCACTGAACTTTTTAGTAGCTAAATACATGGGCATCACAAAGGGGGATCACTCTCATTACTTGGACTGGACGCTCACTGTTACTTACTAGTTACTGTCCCCCCTTGCTTGGAAATGCATTGCTGTCTTTTTTTCCCCCCACTGATGGTTTCTAGATATTATGATCAGTGATCAGTTATACTGCCTACTGTATTCTGTAATTGTTTGCTGTCATTCAGACTTCTGCTGTTGCTAGGTAGCTCAACACATTAAGCAGGCACAGGTTAATGTTGCTGTTTGGAGTCAGAACGTACAGTTGCCAGTGACCTTGTGGGTTGCATGGATCTCTTCCAATAATCTTACAGCTGGTACAATTGAGACAAATATTACAGTCCTAACATAGTGCAACCAGCTGAATGAAGCGGACTTAGGTCCAGTTTGACTACAATAACACATTGCATGGGGATTAAATTAAAATATTATTGAATAAAACGCCAGAGAAGGTCACTGGAGCATGGCATAAAGCTGCTGAAAGGATAATGAAGTGTGTTTGTGAAGAGAGAAAGGATTGAGGGAGATGATATGGAGAGGTATCTGGGATGGAGATCGATCAAATGAACAATAGGCTTCTTGGTTTAATGAACCATTGAATCATACAACACAGAAGGGGGCCATTCGGCCCACCATGCCGATGCTGGCTCTTTGAAAGAGCTATCCAATTAGCTCCACTCCCTTGCTTTTTCTCCATAGCTCTACAAATTTTCCCGCTTCACACGGCTATGGGAATTTTGGGAAACAAGGTGCTAGAGTGTGAGTTTCTTTCAATTATAGTGATTACCATTTAACTTGTTTTTTCTTAGACTTTCAAATAATGGCACCAATAGGGAAAAATATCTATTCGATGTGTTCACTTTGACAATGTACAAACAGAATCCACAGGGAAAAGCAAAATATGGGAATATGTTTTACTGAGTTTGGCAAGATGATGTGAAGTACTCGAGTAGAAGCTGTGTTTGCTATTGTTAAATAGCTGCTAACAATCACAATTTATTATGTCACAGATGCCCTCAACTTCCGAGCCTGCGAAATTGGGCTTTGTTGGTGCCGGCAGTATGGAAGCCCTGATATCAGAAAATGGTGCGCGCTGTGCTTCTGGCCACTTCTGGTCTGGCCCATATGGTGCCCCATGCTGGGAAAGGCGCTAGGGCAGGCATGCCGTGCATTCATCAGAAGCTTTCAATACAAAAGCAAAATACTGCAGATGCTGGAAATCTGAAACAAAAACAGAAAATGTTGGAAATAGTCAGCAGGTCCGGCAGCATCTGTGGAGAGCCAAACAGAGTTAACATTCCATCAGAACTGGGAAAGGTTAGAAATGTAATAGGTTTTGAGCAAATGAAAGGGAGGAGGGTGGAAAGAAAAAGAAACTGGAAGGTCTGTGATAGGGTGGAGTGCAGGAGAGATTAAATGACAAAAGTTTATGATACAAGGCCAAAGGGAGTGGTAATGGGATAAGTAAAGAAACAAAAGGGCGGCACAGTGGCGCAGTGGTTAGCACCGCAACCTCACAGCTCCAGCGACCCGGGTTCAATTCTGGGTACTGCCTGTGTGGGGTTTGCAAGTTCTCCCTGTGTCTGCATGGGTTTCCTCCGGGGGCTCCGGTTTCCTCCCACATGCCAAAGACTTGCAGATTGATAGGTAAATTGGCCATTATAAATTGTCCCGAGTATAGGTAGGTGGCAGGGAAATATAGGGATAGGTGGGGATGTGGTAGGAATATGGAATTAGTGTAGGATTAGTATAAATGGGTGGTTGATGGTTGGCACAGACTCGGTGGGCCGAAGGGCCTGTTTCTGTGCTGTATCTCTAAATAAAAGCTGTGTCTGGAGGAGGTGTGACTGGCAGGATCCTGAATAAATGCCATCTGAAAACAAATAAAAGGAAATAAGAGAAAAACAAGAAAAAAAAAACAAAGACAAATGAAACAAAATGAGGGCAGAGGTTACAACCTAAAATTGTTGACATCAATCTTGAGTCGAAAAGACTGTAAAGTGCCCAGTGGAAAAATGAGATGCTGTTCCTGGAGCTTGCATTGAGCTTCGTTGGAACACTGCAGCAGGCCAAGGACAGAAAGGTCAGAGTGGGAGAAAGGTGGAGAATTAAAATTATAGACGACTGGAAGCTCAGGGTCATGTTGCAGACTGAATACAGATATTCTGCAAAGCGGTCACCCAGTCTGCGTTTAGTCTCCCCAATGCAGAGGAAACCACAACATGAGTAATGAAAACAGTACAAAATTAAAAGAAGTACAGTTAAATCGCTGTTTCACCTGGAAGGAGTATTTGGGGCCTTGGACAATGAGGAGAGGAGGTAAAAGGGCAGGTGCTGCATCTCCTGCGCTTGCATGGAAAGGTGCGTAGGAAAGGGATAGGGTGTTGGGTGTGACTGAGGAGTGGATCTGGGTATTGTGAAGGGAACAATCCCTTCGGAATGCTGAAGGGGGAGGTGGGGGAAGATGTTTTTGGTGGTGGCATCACATTGGAGGTGGCAGAAATGGTGGAGGATGATCTGTTGAATACAGAGGCTGGTGGGATGGAAGGTGAGGACAAAGGGAACCCTATCATTGTTCTGAGACGGAGGGGAAGGGGTGAGTGCAGAAGTGCATGAAATAGATTGGATGCAGTTGTCATGAGTTTCTTTGTGTTATCTTATGTAACACAAGGTACGTGGATTCTAGATCCATGAAAATCTCTAGAAGGTTTATTAACAGCTAAACTAGTACATACAATACAGAGCAAGCTATATACAGAACCTTTGTCCAGGGTGTTGCTGTGCAGAGTGACTCTGGCTTCTAGTCACATGACTACATCCTGGTATTAGCTCATTAGCATACTGAGTTCTTAACGGGACATCACTCTTAAAACGATCATACAACATCCCCTTTATTTCCAAAGATAAGTCTCGTACGCTACAAGTAAAAACACATAAAATTGGATAATATCAAGATTAGTTATATAGGGGTAAAGATTATAAAATTTACAAGTATAAAGATAACGATTGTGAAATTTACAAGTGCAGAAGCTTAAGAGTCCTAATATCATTTTGATGGTTTGACAATTCTTCCTGAACTTGTTAGGGTATAACCTTCTGCAGATATGGCTTTCACCCTTGGATGTTCTTGCAGACATGTTGTCAATGTGTTGGCTGTTGTCCTGTTGTTCCATCACACCCTAATTGTTGGAGTGCACTCTTGGGAGTATGTTGTGCGCAATTGGAATATTGCACACTTGTCTAAATTGGCTTCAGTTCCTCCTCAACACTGCTCCATTAGATGTTGTACGCTCGTATGACCTAGGCTCACTGCATACTTTGGATACCTCTGTTGGTAACCATGTTTTCATTGTGGGGTGTAATGACCCTGACTTTTCATCCTATCTGTAGCTGAGGTAGTTCCACCCCTGCATGTCAGTCATGCACCGTCTTCATTCTCCCTTGTTTTTCGAGCAGTGTCTCCTGCATAATGGAGAATTTGGACAGATGATGGCTTGGCAGAATCGTTCGCGCTTGTCTGTCAAACATGATCTCTGCTGGTGATGGTAGGCCCATATCGATAGGTGTAGCTTTGACGTGTAACAAGGCAACACGAAAATCTTGTTTCGTTGTTCTACACTTCAGGATAAGTGATTTAACTGTGCGAACCATTCGCTCGGCAAGACTGTTGGATCTAGGGTAATGAGGTGAGTACGTCACATGGTTTACGCTCCATTTGGCACACATATCCTTGAAAGGTCTCTCAGTATACTGTGATCCATTGTCAGAAATAATTTCTTCAGGTGCACCAAATAGACTCTGTATGGCACTCAATGTGTCTGCGACGACTGTGAAGTGTCTTTTACCTGTTTGAGAATTGGAAATTTGGAGAAATAATCGGTGGCTAAGATAAAGTCTCTCCATTCATGGTAAATAGATCATTTGGCGGAATGCCTCATCACCAGAACTTTCAAACAAGCACCAAGATGTAGCTTGGCTGGTGGTGAGAAGGGCCCTCCCCGTCAGATCCTTCATGCACACCCGAAGTCTCGCCCCCTCCGCACAGTGCCCCCGCGTTGGCTGTGGTGGGGAAGAGACGGTCGCCCACCTCCTCCTGGAATGTGCCTTTGCAAAGCAGGTGTGGAAAGAGATGCAGTGGTTTTTGTCAAGGTTCATCCCAAGCAGCTCTGTAACACAGGAGTCTGTGCTCTACGGGCTGTTCCCAGGGACGCACACCGAGACAAACATCAACTGCTGCTGGAGGACTATCAATTCGGTGAAAGACGCCCTTTGGTCTGCCCGAAACTTGCTGGTCTTCCAGCGCAAAGAGTTGTCCACCACCGAATGTTGCAGACTGGCACATTCCAAGGTCCAGGACTACGTGCTGAGGGACGCACTAAAGCTTGGGGCAGCCGCAGCAAAGGCTCAATGGGGAAAGACCACAGTGTAAGGTTCCCCCACCAAGCTGGACTGAGGGGCTGGAACCATGGGAAGCCCCTCGAACTGTATCGTTAATATTCTCAATTGCTGTAAATGTAAAACTGTAATTGACATGACAATTGTGAAACGGAAGGGTTGGGAAGAAACTCATGACATTATTGAAAGAAACTGATCTCTTTTGCAATGTTTGTATTTTTTCGTGCTGTTTGGAAACTGTTTGGCAATGTAATTTTTACAGATTTTTATGAATAAAGTATATTTTGGAAATTAAAAAAAAAATCAGTGGTGATTTTGGACCAAGGGACTGATGGAATCTCATGAGGGTGTAGAGGTTCTTTATGTTGTTGTTGCTGGTGGCTCTGGCATACCTCACACATCCTCACTAACTTTTCGATGTCACCGTTGATCCCTGGCCAATAAACTGTGTCTCGTGACCGGCTATCTCATTCACTCTATACCCATATGGCCTTGGTGAAGTTGTGACAAGATGTCCTGTTGGAAAGCTTTGGGCACAATCACTTGTTTTCCCTTGAAGGTGATGCCTCTCGCGATACCAAGTTCATCTCTACAAGGCCAAAAGCATCTGAAGGTTTCCATCACCTCTTTTACTGTATCAGGCCAACCTTCTATGATGACTCTCCACAGTGTCTTCTTTTGTAGGTCATTGGCTGCTTCTGATTGTAGTTGGTCACATTTGTGCTGACCAAAGTGCAAAAAATCGATTTTGAGCACATCTTCCACCTCGATATCCATGCTGTCTAATTGTAGATCCAGTGGGACTTATTCATTCTTATTCGGATTTGGCAATCTGCTCAGCATATCTGAGGTGACCATTTTGGTACCCGGTTTGTAGCAAATATCGAAGTAATACCCCTGTACTTTCACTAAGAGTCGCTGTAGTCAAGGTGGTGTGCTTGCCAATGGTTTGCGCCAGATCATCTCCAGTGGTTTGTGGTTGGTTTCCATAGCGAACTGCTTACCAAACAGGTAGATGTGGAACCTTGTGATCCCAAACACCACAACAAGGTGTCTTGCTCTATGTTTGAGTAATTGGACTGTGCTGAGGATGAACGTTTGGATCCGAATGCTTGCCATCCTGTAAGATGCATGCTCCTAGCCCTTTCTGTGAGATGTCGACTTGCAGGGTTGTCTTCTTCCTTGGAGCATAGTACTGCAGGGTACAGGTTTCTGCTGACAATGCTTGTTTGAGAGATTCAAACATATGCTGATGGTCCTCCTGCCATACATATGGTGAGGTATGTCTTTCTTTAAGAGCTCTCTCAGTGATGATGTTTTGTCAGAAAAATTTGGAATGTATGGTGCCAAGAAGTTGAAAAATCTAAGATATCTCTGTAGATCCTTGTCTTGTGGAGTAGGCATATGCCTCACATCTTCGACTTTGCCTGGGTCAGGATGGATTCCGCATCATGAATAGATGGGGGCAAAGAAATTGATCTGACTTACGTTCACCTGACACTTCTTGCTGTTAAAAACAAGCCCTTCGCAACAAGCTACTGCCATCAGTGAATGAAGATTTCGATCATGCTGTTCTTTGGTTTTGCCCATTACCACAATATCATTGGCAATGCATATACATCCAAGCACGTTTTCTATATTTCTGTCCATATGCTGCTGAAACCGATCTTGACTGACAGATAAGCTGAAGGGTAGTCTCTTGAAGCAATATCTTCCAAATGGTGTTCTGAAGGTGGTGACTTCCTGAGATTCCTTCGCTCGATGTACTGACCAAAATACATGTTTAGCATCCAAATTGGAGAAGAATCTGGCTCCTGTGAACTTGGGATTCAATTCCTCTAGTGTTGGAATCCTGTGGGAGCATCTCTTTAGGAAGAGGTTTAGATGCTTCAGATCTAGACATACCCTGATTGCTCCATCCTTCTTTAGCACACACATAATTGAGCTGCACCAGTCTGTGTGATGATGCACATGACGGATGATGCCATTGCGTTCAATGTCATCCAACATGTGCTTAAGCCTTTCTTGCACATGCACGCTGCACTTTCTGGAAGGGTCGATTGACGGAATTGCATCCTCTCTGAGATGCAGTACGGCATTGCCTTTGGCGTTGAACCTGTCTGGGTAAATTTGTCGTAAGTCCTGGACTGACTCAATGCGGGTACCCTTGGTCTCTTCTGCTGTAATGGGTACCTTGGTGACCTCATGGATAGTCACGATGTGGAGGTCCTTATGTGCTTGTAGTCCTGCCACTGCTGGTCTGCTCATGTCTACCAGATAAAATATTTGTGGTTTCCATGCTGAATTGCTATAGCTGCATTGCATTGTTAGTGTGCCACTGCAAGGGATGGGTGACCCATTGTATGCAGTTAACTTTGCAGTTGTCGGTTGTGTCATTAATTTCCAATTACCCCGATACATATCCTTCAGGATTCGGACTGGTAGGATATTTGCTTTGGTTTTTTTTTCAGTTTGTGTGCTTTTCAGGGTTTTCCTTTTTTTTCCCTCTCTCATATGAAGCCTTTAGAAAATGAATGTTTTTTAAAGACTTCAAAGGCTTTTTTTTAAACCAGGATTTCTCAATCGTTGGCACAATGATTCACCCGATTGCTTGCTTTTCAGCCTCGCTTCCATTCTATGAAGCTTTTCTCAGCCTTCTAAGGTATGTAGCTTTCTTTCACTCATTTCAGGTTCTTGTTTTAAAGTTTCTTCATTTGTTTTCTGTTTTACCCATGGTCTTCAAGCTTATAGCTTGTCTTTTCACCACCACTGCCACCATATCATGTGTTTCTTTGTATTATCTTTAGAAACACAATGAGGTATGTGGATTCCAGATCCTTGATGATATCTAGAAGGTTTATTTACAGCTAAACTAGTACATACAATACAGAGAAAACTATATACAGAACCTTTGTCCAGAGTGTTGCTGTGCAGATCGACTCTAGCTTCTCGTCTCATGACTACATCCTGGTACTTAGCTCATTAGCATACTGAGTTCTCAAAGGGACTCTTAAAGCGATCATACAACAGCAGTGGAGGGCCCTGTCAACCCCAATGGGGCTGGAGTGGGGCGGAATCCTCAGTTGAGGCAAAAGGAAAACATATTGGAAGCACTAGTATGGAAGGTTGCATTGTCCAAACAGTTGTGACACAAATGGAGCAATTGGGAGATTGAAATAGAGTCCTTACAGGAAGCGGGGTGTGAGAAGATGTAGTCAAGGTAGCTGTGGGAGTCAGTGGGCTTTTAATGAATATTGCATCAGCTTTCAATGTGGAAAAACAGCCATTCCAGAATCTTCTCTTGGTAAAGCTCAATACTGAATCCTTCGCTGCTCTTTTAAAAATATCAAGACAGAGTCTTCTGAAAAATTAATGACACCTGAGCAATGATTGGCGATATTAATGTCATCCAACAACTTGTAGTGAGGCGGATACCTCGTGAAATTGTGAATCAGCATAAGGTGCTGGATAGTTTTCGCCACTCCACGATTAGCTGCACAGTGACAGCATCTCGCATCTAACCTCCCTGTGATTTTATGATGTTGTTCCATTTGCACATTAACTGCCCATTAAACTTAACACAAAAAATAAAATCTTTTATTTAACAGTATAAATACCCATTAAACCACGTGATAATTGTTAATGGTTGCCAATCAACCTCCCTTACCCAGAAAGTAATTAATTATCAGTGTGGAGTTTCATTCCTTCAGGTTGTGCATTGTTCAGCTAGGTTCTAGATGCCCTGCTGCCCACCCTGTGCCATTATCAGCTCACATGCCCATCAACTTTGTGGGTAAAAAATTGTAAAACCTAAACGTCCATGGACAAGTCTAACTAGCCAGGCACGCCGCAAGATGCCCCAATCTAGCATTTCTGGGCCATTGAATTTACTTATCATCTCTGTAAACTATGCCCAGCCTTTACATGTATGATGTTGGCTCTGCTGTTTAATATTCAGATACGTGCACTATTGATAGCAACAATTATCACTCTGATTTTCAATGTTTTGTCACTGTGAGCAGTTAACTGATTTTTTAAATTCTGCATTTTTTGCAGGCAAGTTCACCAGAATAGACTGCAATATTAATGATCCCAGTGTCAACACAGATGAAAGAAATCATTGAATCAAATATTCTTTAAGTGATGCATCAAGAAAAATTCTACATGTATGAAAAACATATTATGTCGTGATCAAAACATTTCACTGCTGTGTTTTTAGTCAATTTGCTGGTACGACTATTAACATCCAACCTACTTTTTTTCTTAAAGGGAAGATCAGGAAAAGTATTTCGAATGAAACATATTTCTTCCTTCTCCTTTCAATGGTTAATGGAAAGTAAATAGAAAGCCTTTTCATTTCAGAGAGTACTTGATAATTTTGAAATGAGGTAGCTGAGTGAATGTTGCCATGGTGAGGCCCACATTGGCAAAAGGAAACCAAATAGCTTCGTGACAGAATTAATTTCTAAAGGTTGCAATGTGATTGAAAGGTTTCTATGACATATCTTTATTATATAACAGTGCTGATTCAGAATGGGAGTCTGCATTCAAGGAGAATACAGACCCACTTGTTGTTGGCATGTTGTGAGCATTTGGCTTTTATATTTATTCTGTTTAAAACTATTATTACCTCCAATTTGTGTCCGTGTTACAATCGCTATTAAACATCCACCCAGAAAGAACCGATTGTCCCCTACCCATCCACCAGTTGTGTCTTAAATCATTCCAGTACCCCATCCAGAATCCCTCAGTGTGAAGAGTATCTTGACACTAATCTTATATTTTTTGTTGGCTCATTTTGAATTTGAAGGAAAGAACCTGCATTTATATAACACCTTATCATGTTTCTCATCATAGCCCAAATGGATTCACGGCCAATTAATTACTTTTGAAGTGCTTAGTTATACAGGCAAATGCAGCAGGCAATTTGCATTCAGCAAGGTCCTACACACAGCAATTAAGGTCAGTGACTGCTTAATCTGAATTTGGTAGCTTTGATTGATACTTGAGTGCAGCACTGAGCGGGGAACAAAACAGAACATTCTGGAAACACCCAGCAGATCAGGCAGTGTCGAGAGGGAGAATAGACAAGCTGTTGTTTTGGGTGTGGAGCCTTTGTCATGACTGGAAAATACCAGCAAAGAAGAGCATTTGAAAAAGAACAGAACGAAGGAGAGGAGTGAAAATGTGCACAGGCGCACAAGGTTTTCCATGGGGGGTGGCTTTCAATTAACACCTGAAGCAGGTGAAATGTTAGCAAAGCACCCACTCCACCTTCCCATTCATGCTGGTGTGAGGCCCGAGTCAATTTGAAGCCTGGGTCTCATTAGCATTCAAATATGGGCTGGATTTTGTTGAGCTCCCGACATCGGGCTCTGTGGCAGGGGTCAGGGGGTTGGCGGAAGATTGCACTGACAGCGGTCTGCCATAGAACCTGACACTGGGATTGCCGGGCTCGATCTTCCCGGGAGCAGCGAGGCTCAGTGGCGTCTCCCCTGCTACTTGGTGATGGGACCCGGCTTTAAATATTTAAATAAACTCTATGCATATGTTTAGGTACAATTCCCCGCAACCTTACCTTCAGATTCGGATCTTCAGTGCAACGGGCGGCACTCACGTGCCTTCACTTTCCCGTTAAGGGAAAGCTGGTGCCACCGAGATGGGGAAGGGGGGATAAGAGCATTTTCATGTAGTGGGGAGGGGGCGGGGAGTGGGGTCAACCCTGCAAGTTCAGTGTATTGGGTGGGGGGGACAGGGCAAAGATCTATTTTCAGTGTAGTGGGGGGTGGAACGGAGGCAACTCTACATTCTCTGAGCAGGGCTAGCAGCCCTTTAACAATTGCGCCAGCGCCTGTGCAGAGACAGCTGACACTTTTTTTATATTCATTCATGGGATGTGGGCGTCACAGGCCAGGCCAGCATTTATTGCCCATCCCTAATTGCCCTTGAACTGAGTGGCTTGCGAGGCCATTTCAGAGGGATTTTAAGAGTCAACTACATTGCTCTGGGTCTGGAGTCACATGTTGGCCACACCAGGTAAGGACAGCAGATTTCCTTCCCTGAAGGACGTTAGTGAATGAGATGGGTTTTTACAACAATCGACAATGTTTTCAAGGCCATCATTAGACTAGCTTTTTTTCTAAATTCCAGATTCATTAATTGAATTAAAGTTCCACCTTCTGCCATGGTGGGATTCAAACCCATGTCCCCAGCGCAGTACCCTGGGTTGCGAGTCCATTGATAATACTAATACGCCACTGCCTCCCCCTACGTTTCCCTTTTATTGTCATTTGAAAATTGCAATCATGGTCCTACAACTGGCATAGAACTGCAATTGCATATGTAAGCAGTCTCATGTCTATTTCAAAGGGACAGGTTGCTTGTCTATTCACAGGTCCCCTGAAAGTTGCATCAGACAGGCCTTGGGCATCAATAGCATCAACCAAGTTGCACCTTCTGTTTTCTCTGGTGGGAGACTTTATGACAAGGCACCATAGTCATGTCTTCACTCAGATGGTTGCGAATCTACTTCAGAGGGCTGTGGATGCTCAGTCGTTGAGTATATTCAAGACTGAGTCAATAGATTTTTGGGGCATTAAGGGAATCAAAAGATATGGGGATAGGGCAGGAAAATGGAGTTGAGGTTAAAGTTCAGCTATGATCATATTGAATCGAGGCCCTCCTCGAGCAGCCATATGACCTACTTCAGCTCCTAATTCTTAAGGTCTTCCTAGTTTTCAATTGTTGACTGCCTGTTTTTCAGTTGAGAAACAAAGCAGCATATGGGTGGAAATTATCTTTTTTGTTGAGTGTAGAACTGTACTCCAGCAAAGATCCATGCCTTCAAAAGAGAAAAGTGAGAAAATAAGGAAACAGTTAAAATGCAGAGAAGGATAGATCTTTTTATTATGCCTGTTATTAGCAGCAACTGATGAGACTATGGGCCGGATTTTCAAAGCGTTTTGGGAGTGAGCATTACCTCTCATTTGGCCATTTTCCTATGCAGTTAGGCCACTGGCTATTCGTGGTTCTGCCTGCTCTCTTCTGCAAGGCAGCGTCTGGCCCCATCGTGACTGCCTTCTGCCTTTGCCGATCGTACTCTGCAGGCAGCAACCGCCTCTTGGTAACGCTCGGCGCCACTAATTGGGTGCCGAGCTTGCCCCTGTCCCAATTAGGGCATTGACATTTGGCGTGGGGTTAGGGCTTGAAAATTATCCGGGCGCGGGTTCCTGACCCCGAATTCAAAATCAACCCCAATGTCCCTATGAATCATGTGAAGTTTTTAAAAAAGAGATAAATCATTAAAGTACCACAAGCAACTACAATGTTGCAATCCATCAATCTTCAATAAAATCCCAAGTGTTCCTAATTATGGTAAACCTTTATGAGTTGAGGCCACAGTCAGTCCCAGCTCTGCCATCTCTGTCCCACACTGGTCTTGGAAATAACTTTACTTCTTCGCCTAGCCAGTTACATAGACCAGGATTCCATTGCATGTGTTTGTGAACTTCGTTCATTTCCGTATCAACTCCAGGTGTAGGCTTGAGGATATGAGTGTTGCCAAACCCTACATTAGTATTCCACTGACAGATGAATAGACTGGTCAGGAAAAGTCTTTTGCTAATTGCTGTTCAGTCTGAGAAGATGACTGTTATTGCTCAAGAAACAAAGGATTATGGAAAGTGAGTTTCTGAGTGACAAAATGGGAATGAAGTACAGGACTATCCTAATAATCAAAGCTTGCTCAAGTAAGCTTACATCCCATAAGTTGGGTTCAAACAGAATTCCTTTATACTTGAAGTAATTTTATGAAAGAACTGATCAATGTCCCTTTTGTTCCAATTCCACAAATTCAATTTCACAAAGGGACTTTTGAGCCTTCTTTGTCCTGTTGTTTCTTTCTCAGAATGACCCAAAAATGTGCAAACTTTAACAGCCCTTTTCAAATGAAATATATTGAAGATAAAGAAAGAGCTTTCTAACAGAAAAAAAATGAGAGTCACCACAGTTGCACACATTTTTAAAAAGGGAGGAAGAATTAACCTGGGTATTTGCAGGTGTTATGATCAGGTGAGGAGGGGCATAAGACTCTTCTCTTGTCCTTCTCTCTGTTTGACTGCAACAGAGTTTATTCCCTTTTTTAAACAGTGGATGTGTTTAACACTTCATTGAGTGTTTAACCTTTACCTTTGTTGTGACCATAAAAGAAGCAATCGGACAGGTTTTCTTGAGTTTAAACAACAGTTGAGTTTATTGTACTTAACCAAAAACCCAAGCTAGATAAAATAATGAACTATTCTACACTTTTACTCACACACACACAAGAATCACACACACACACAAGTAGATTACAGAATGGAGAGGAATAGATTGGATTGGAGTCCTGAACAAATAAAAATAATATACAGCCTGTGGTGTCTGTTAATTCAGTTGTCTTCCAGCTGAATCTGGATTCCTGACTTTCTTGGTTGGCAGATATTCTTGGAGACAGTGGAGCAGGTGGTCTTCTTCCCAGGGTTTTTATCTTGGATCTTTTCCAGCCAGCAGGTAAACTTCGAATGCCCAAGGTCACCTGGAGGGAGAGAGACACACACCCACTATGGGTTCTGCACACGTTCAAATCTCAGAAGCTTGTCCTTTTGCAAAAGACTGCTAGTTTTTCACAGATGGGGAGGCAGTCACATGATTGTCCTGTGGCCTCGTTTACAATTTAATTAGATTCAAGTCTAGAAGTTCTCAATCTCTCTCGGGTGTCACTGTTTCAATATTTACCCCTGGAGGTATGTCTCCACCCATGAATGCTTCAAGATGGCTTTGACTAGCTTGCTAATGAGGGTAATACTGGATAATCTACTCAGCTTTTCAAGCGATTGTCCTGGATGGGAGTCTTTTTAGACATGCGTCTCCAATTCGATGTCCTGGAATGTGAGATATTTCAATGTAAATTGTGGTGCCATCTTGACTGCAAGTTGTTTAAAAGTTAAATGTAAGATCCCAGTTTTCCTTTCTAAAAGTTTTATGTAGGTTTCCAACTGATGAATTAAGAAGTCCTCATTCAGCATAGCATGTTTTCGTGACACAGGCCAGTTAACTTTGCATCTACAATAGAACTATTTTTACAGTACCTATTTAGGGAAGAAAGTATGGGGCTACTTCTGTTCTCTGCATATCAATGATTTGGACATCAGCCTAGAGGAAGTGGTGTCAAAATTTACAGATAATATCAAGATAGGAGATATGGTTAATTCTTTAGATCCTCAAAGAAGGCTACAAAGAGATACTCATAAGATGTGGACATGGGCTAACAAATATCTGATGAAATTCAATGCTCATAAGTGTGTGATGATGCATTTTGCAAAACAAAAGCAGTTAATTGTACTCTGAATAGAAGTAGATTTGGTGCTATGGAAGCGTGGAGGGATTTGGGACTATCGGTTTGCAGGACATTAAAGGCAGCATCCCAGGTTAACAAAACCATTTAAAACAAAAACTAATGAGTTAATAAGCCAAGAAGTAAAGATGAACCTGAAAAAAATCTTAACCCCAGTTGGAGGACAGTCTGCAGTATTGGGCTCCACGCGATAGGAATAATATTGCGGCTTTAGAGAATGTGTATCACAGATAGTCTAGGATGCTGTCTGGGAGGAGGAAATATGAAGAAAGATTTGAAAAAATGGGCTTTTCTCATGAGAAAAGGTGCAGATTACAGGGAAATATGACAGAAGTGTTTAAAATTATGAAGCAATGAAACAGGTTAGATAGAAATGAAAGCAAAATACGGCGAATGCTGGAAACCTGAAATAAAAACAAGAAATGATTCCAGCATTAGATAGAAATGAATTGTTTCCAGTTGTTGATGCATCTTGAAAGAGATACAAGATTAAATATAAGAGATTTAGAACAGAGAGCATGAGAAATATCTTTATGTTATGAGGCTGTGGAATATGTTCCAGGATTAGTGGTTGAGGCAAAAATTGTCAACGTTCAAGATTAGATTGAATAGGTGGGTGAATGAGAGGGGAATAAAGGGATGTGAAAACTGGATAAATGTAATTAGGACTATTTGCTCATGTGGAGGTTAAACACTAACATAACTGGTTAGGCTGATTGGCCTGTTTTCAGGTTGTAATGTTTACACAATTTCTCATCCAGGGAATCAGATTTTGCTGCTTGTTGGGTCAGGAATGCACATCCAGTTGATACACTAAACTCTGGAAAAATCTAATTTAGTTTTATTCCTAGATGGCATGGTGATATGACATATTAGAACTCTAATGTATTGTGGAATGGTGCTGCAAAGCACAGATAGATGCCCAAAATAACCCACACCATACCATGGAACAGTAGGACATGGGTTCACAGCCAGGTTTCTTCACATACTGAGTACCTAAACTTAGCCATGCCATGAATGAAAGATGCCAAATATAACAACAGTAATACAACAACCTTTATTTGCATAATTCCTCTTCACATAGAAAAAAAGAGCTTGTTACAGTGGCTGAGGGCAGGGTAGGGGGTGAGGGTGGGGAGGGTGGCAGGAGGATGCCGAGGGGATTAAATGGGAAGATATTGATGAGAGGGAAGTGCAGAATCCGATGAAGCTTTCAACAGAAGGCAGAACTGCAGCAAGGTGGCTTAGCTTTGGGAAACAGTTGCAAGGAGCAAGGGGCACAGTGTTGAGACCATCTGTGTCTGTGAGCATGTTACTTGCTCACCATTTTTGCTTTGGGAATGGTTTATGTTACGGAGAAGTGTAATGAGACGAAGGGACGAATTGCAGCACTGGGACCAAAGGGAAATCCTTATTTCCATGAGCAATTCCATTCATCTTGAAAACATTTCACCAGCTCATTTTAAACTTTTGACATTGCTTTTTGTAAAGTACTATAATAAATGGGCCTGAATTTTTGTTTTCCTCATTAAAGCAAATTACTAAACCAATAGATTCTGTCAGCATGAAAGTTTTTTTTAAAAAAAACTTATTTGTAACACTTTGTAGAAACTTGCTGACATGACTTTCCACAAACGAGTCCTGCCACAATCCATCGTGAGCTTTAAACCATATTAATGAGGCAGATACAGGGCAGAGTGGCAATAATAAGAACTCAGTCAAACTGTCACACATTACAGCTTTGTACCAGCATAGTGTAAAATAGCTTTGTAAGTAATAGTCAATACGGGCCAGATAAGTAATTGAAGGATGCACACCAATTTCACACATCTAATAACAAGCGATCTGACTGAAAAAGGCGTATAAAAAATTACCAGCGTCTGTATATTCATTTCCAATGTGATACATCACAGTTTCAGACCTTGGTGAATCTCTGATTTTTCTTCTTCACAATTTTTGTTTGCACAAGACATAACAATAATAGGGTAACTTACCACTTACCTCAAAATATTGGGGTCAGAGCAAGACTAAATTTCACAAGTAAAACAGTTTGAATGTATCCATTGTTATGCAATTATTAATATGTGCCCAGAGTCATTTCAAAGTGTATGATGGCACAAGAGTGTTATCTCATGATTTGGGCAAAATAAGCATTTCATATTTCTTGTGTTATTTTGTACAATTCCTATTTTTAAACCTTTAAGGATCACTGACCATTTTTTACCACAACTGAAATAATATGAATAAAGACTAATCGTATGAATATAGTAAGTCAAAGAATTTTGTATTGGCTCTCTCATTCACACCTACAGCCATGGGAGATGGGCTAAACTAGCCAGCAACTTGCAGCAAATTCTAATTTATCAACCTGAGACCTTTGCGGAATTGATGTGTTTGTGGTGGAATTTTCTTCAATCAATTTAAGGCTTCTTCTTTCCCACGTAACAAAGATTGTGCACTTTATTCATATTTTATCAGGTTCATATATTTGTCATACCTGTCATCCTAATACTTAGAAAAATGTTGCATAGTATACTAAGTATATGAATAATTAGGTGTGGTGAATTTTGTAATGTTTGTTAGATTACAGTATGCAAATAGATAGGTGTTGAATTGAACTGTGAGGCTTTTGCCATAGCTGATGTATAAGGTAATTAATCTTTCTCCTCTTATCTCTTTCTCAATCAGAGTCTTGTGTCTAACATCTGTCACAACTGAACCGTGTATCAAACTGACATCGAATTGAGACAGGTATCAGATTCACACAGCATCCAAAAAGAACCATAATTGTACAACCCAGACTTCCCTCAGGAGCAGCATTTAGCCTTTGCCTGGCCTCAGGATGTGCCTATTAGAGCAATTCCCCATCGGGAGTATATTTTCTGGCCTCAAATGGACAGGTGACCTTAAACTCTACGTCACCCTATGGGTATACAGCTTCTCTCTAAGTGCTTACTTTATGCCTATTAGGACTACTTAGAGATAAAGACTCCCTCATTATTATATATGTTGTGTCACACGGTTAATGTCCCAGTTTTCATACAACAGCACTTTCTCTAATTTACTGTGAGCGATGTGAAAAATCTGCCAGCTACATGTCAAAATGAATGTATGTTTAATTAGTGTTATTCTAATGTTATTGTAATAAGAATATGCTTCTGCGCATTGCCCTCTTTGCACTGCACCTCTGAAGATTATAAAAATATTACAGAAAGTAATTCTTGCTAGTGTGTGTGAAAAAAATGATGCTTGCCTTCTGAAAGCAGAAAAGGACATCTCTGCTTTAGAGGAATAAGAACTGGTCACTGCTATGCTCACATAACCCTCATTCAATCTCAAGTGCTAGCGCAGCACAAGTCTTCAATAGCTAGGGGGACTTTTAGCATCCTTTATAATTATTTAAGTATACAGCATCTTCTGAATGCAGTGCAGTGCTGAATGAACAGATGTAATTCAATTAAAAATAAAAATACTAAATACTAATGGAAAGACTAAGAAAACAGAAGTTAACCACACAGTAAACATGTAACTAAGCTACAGCAGCTGAATGGAGCTAGCTTTCCAGTATTCTGAAAATAAGGCTAAATTTAGAAAGGGCACGTGATTTGGTGTGTCCTGGTAAATCTAAGTTGACCTGAAGATAGATCTAGGAGCAGGAGAGCAGGAGAAGGCCATTCAGCCCTTCCAGTGTGTTCTGCCATTCAATTAGGTCATGGCTGATCTGTGTCTGAACTCCATCTACTTGCCTTAGATCTATAATCCCGAAATTCCTCATGAATTCCACAAATTCTCCAAGGGAGAATCCCTGCAGAATATCATTATTCCAGGCACTTACTTTCAGTGTACTTTGAAAAGAGTTTGCATTTATAGTGCGCCTTTCATGAGCTCAGCGCGTTCTCAAGCGCTTTACAGCTAATGGAGTATTTTCGAGGTGCATGCACTGCTGTAATGTAGGAAACACAGCAGCTGATTTGCGCACAGCAAGCTCCCCCAACAGCAATGCAATAAATGACCAAATTAAACTGACCTTAGCGATATCGGTATTTATATATTGATCAGGACACTTGTGAGAACAGTCCTGCTCTTCTTTGCAATAGTGCCACCTTAGAACATGGAAAGCATGCAGTAGAACGTACCCTGTGGTGTTCAACCAAGCAGAAGTAGCTGTGTGGCAGCAATAATGTCATCTAGACATTCTTGGTCAACTCTGTCGCCCCAAGGGCCAATGATTGGGAATTCTCAATCAGTACTTTTGTATTATCATACAAGATCTGCTGTAGAGGTTGCAGTTTAAGAATCAGTATCTTCTATACGTTACTGAAAGCCCTCTGAGAAAAAGTAAAGCTTTCTGTGTTGTTAGAAGGTTCTGTTTCACTGCTTCTTTTATGGAGAATCCTGTGGTGTGGGACAGCACTGGCTGAAAAGCATTGACTAAAAAAAGAGGTAAATCAAAAAGCTGTGGGTCGGGTTACAGCAAAATTGAATTTTAAGATTACAGTGTGGTGGGGAGTGGGGAGGTGAGGAGATCCACAGCTTGGAGGTGCTGGTAAAATAATAATTTACTCTGTGATGGAAACCACACCTGCCAAATGGAAACATATTAGTTTTGTCATATGGAACACTATTTGAACATTTACTGGACATTGAACATCCTCACTGGCCCTCCAGTGCATTGGTGACCTCCCTGATGCAGCAGTGGACTGCTGACTGTATGAGCCCACGAAGATCTCTGGTGGGCCCCTAAAAAGGTGCAGAGGCGTCAGGCTTGAGAACCGCTGCCACTATGAGGAACAAAGGCATGGGATGTCCATCGGAGCCCCTGGGCTGCAGGTCATTCTTGAGTAAGGCACAGAGACATGTCACCACCCTCTCTATATGTGCAATCGCCTCTGATACTGGTGCTCTGACATCTGACGGCATGTCATATGGGGCCTGTAGATGCATGGCAACCGTAATGGCGAGCTCCCCTTGGGGGCTGCTGCTCACGACCAGGGGCCTCTACATGGATAGCACCTGCCTGTTGATATTGCCTCTGGCGCATATGATCCTCAGAAGCAGAGGATCGCACAATGTAGGATGAGCCATACCTATTTCCGTGTGATAAATAAAGCTAAACCCTTCATGTATTCGAAGGTTCCTAACAGGGCAAGGATTGGTGTTGACGGGTACATCAGCAGCTTTTCTGGATCAACTATGTGGCGTGCCATGGCATTGCCCATCTTGGTGAACATTCAGAGTGGCACAGCATGACCACATCAAGATCCTACCAGCTGAATCGATTGCCCCCACCATCCATACAACTATAATGCTCCTGCCCTTTCTGGCACCCTCCCCAAACACAGGGTGCCTAGTGTGCCATTGCCCCCTCATAAACACAAACAAACACAAAGTGTACACTATTAATGGAGGGATGGTACACAGTACCTCCCTTCATGCCAGCAGACCTTGCCCACCTATAATCCCAGACTCCTTCCCTTTTGGAATGCAGAGTGAGACGCTTGTGTAACCCCCTTCCCTCCTCCCTTTAAGAATACAGTGTGAGACCCCTGTAATGCCCTCTTCCCTCCTCCCTTTAAGACTGCAGAGTGAGATCCGTGTAATGCCCCCCTCTCTCCTCCCTTTAAGAGTGCAGAATGAGACCCCTGTAATGCCCCCCTCTCTCCTCCCTTTAAGAGTGCAGAATGAAACCCCTGTAATGCCCCACTCTCTCCTCCCTTTGGGTATGCAGAGTGAGACCCCTGAAAAGAAACTTACCTTCTGCCGTGAAGCCTTCTGCCTCTGAGGACTCGCCGGCACGTGACGGTTGCCCGTTCATCGAAAAATCAGGAAGTGTCAGTGGAGAGGTGGCGGGCTGCATAATCAACAAAGGTAAGTACCGTTTACCATATGCTAATTGTAGTGCTGCCGCCGTGTGGCGGGGGGGCCGCACCAAGGTCCTGCCACCTGTAATATGCGGTGGGCCCTTCTCGGCATCGGGGGTCGAGGTGGGCCTCTCCCCGCAGCATTTTACCGGCCCCAGTGCCGCGATCTGCAGCGTCGAGGGGCCGGTAAAATTCAGCCCAGTGTGTTGAAAAATAAAACCCTGTTACAGTAAGACTAGGTGAAGGCTGAAAGGGAACCCTAGACACCTTTCTCACTTGGTCGTAACATCTTTCTTGTTTAAACCTGAAAAAGCCTGTCTGATTGAGTGATTTACAATTACAATTAGAAAGCAGTGAGCAAGTACTCACTGAGGTGAAACTAAAAACACTGTATTTTAAAAGTTAAACCCTGTTACAGCCAAACCAGGAAAGGGGCGAGAGGGGAGCCTGAGACCCCTTCCTCACCTGGTTGTAACAACTGTGTCATATCCTGGAGCTTTCAACTATGGTGAGATGTATATTGGGCAATATGGGATCAGTCTCCCATTATTGGGTGTCTGTATAACGGGTGATATAGGATCGAACTCCCATTATTGGGTGGGCGTATAACCGATGGCATGGGATTGCTCTCCTGTTATCGGGTGGGTGTATAACAGCTGATAAGGGATCGAACTCCCATTATTGGGCGGGTGTATAATGGGCGATATGGGATCGGTCTCCTGTTATCAGGCGAGTGTATAATGAGTGATATGGGATTAGTCTCCCGTTATCGAATGGGTGTATAATGGGTGTTATGACCAAGGCGGGAGGAGTGCACTGTTAATTCAGTCCCAGTTCTCCATGGGTCACAGAATCACAGAATCGTTACTGTGTAGAAGGAGGCCATTCGGCCCATCATGTCCGCACTGGCTGTCTGAACGAGCAATTCCCTCAGTTCCATTCCCCTGCCTTCTCCCCATAACCCTGCACATTCTTCCTTTTCATATAACTGTCCAGTTTCCTTTTGAATGCTTCAATTGAACCTGCCTCCACCACACTCTCAGGCAGCACATTCCAGACCTTAATCACTCGCTGCGTGAAAGTTTTTCCTCATGTCACTTTTGCTTCTCTTACCAAATACTTTAAATCTGTGCCCTCTCATTCTCAATTCTTTCACGAGTGGGAACAGGTTCTCTCTATCTACTCTGTCCAGACCCCTCATGATTTTGAATACCTCGATCAAATCACCTCTCAGTCTTCTCTTCTCCAAGGAAAACAGTCCTAACTTCTCAAATCTACCTCCATAGCTGAAATTCCTCATCCCTGGAACCATTCTTGTGAATAAAAGCAAAATACTGCGGATGCTGGAAATCTGAAATTTAAATACAAGAAATGCTGGAACCACTCAGCAGGTCTGGCAGCATCTGTGGAAAGAGGAGCAGAGTTAACGTTTCGGGTCAGTGACCCTTCATCGGAACTGACAAATATTAGCAAAGTCACAGGTTATAAGCAAGTGAGGTGGGGGTGGGGCAAGAGATAACAAAGGAGGTCTAGATTGGACCAGGCCACATAGCTGACCAAAAGGTCACGGAGCAAAGGCAAACAATATGTTAATGGTGTGTTGAAAGACAAAGCATTAGTACAGATTAGGTGTAAATACACTGAATATTGAACAGCAGCAAGTGCAAACCTGAAAAAAAACCCTGAAAAAAAAACCATTCTTGTGAATCTTTTCTGTACTCTCTCCAATGCCCTCATGTCCTTCCTAAAGTGCGACGCCCAGAACTGGATGCAATACTCCAGCTGAGGCCGAACTTAGTGTCTTATACAATTTCAACATAACTTCCTTGCTCTTGTACTCTATGCCCCAGGACACTGCATGCTTTATTAACAGCTTTCTCAACCTGCTCTGCCACCTTCGATGACTTATGCACATATATACCTAGGTCCCTCTGCTCCTGCACCCCTTTTAGAATTGTACTCTTTATTTTATATTGTCTCTCCGTGTTCTTCCTACCAAAATGAATCATTTCACATTTCTCTGTATTGAACTTCATCTGCCACCTGTCTGCCCATTCCATCAACTTCTCTATGTGCTTTTGAAGTTCTACACTATCCTCCTCACAGTTCACAATGCTTCCAAGTTTCATATCATCTGCAAAATTTGAAATTGTGCCCTGTACACCAAGATCTAAGTCATTAATATATATCAGGAAAAGCAAGGGTCCCAACACTGATCCCTGGGGAACTCCACTACAAACCTTCCTCCATCCCGAAAAACACCCATTAACCACCAGTCTTTGTTTTCTGTCACACAGCCAATTTCGTATCCACCTTGCTACCATCCCTTTTATTCCATGAGCTACAAGTTTGCTCACAAATCTGTTGTGCGGCACTGTATCAAATGCCTTTTGAAAGTCCATGTACACCACATCAACAGCATTGCCCTCATCAACCCTCTCAGTCACCTCCTCAAAAAACTCTAGCAAATTAGTTAAACATGATTTTCCCTTAAGAAATCCATGCTGGTTTTCCTTAATTAATTCTCATTTGTCCATGTGACTATTGATTTTGTCCCGAATTATTTTTTCTAGAAGTTTTACCACCACCGACGTTAAACTGACTGGCCTATCGTTGCGGACTTATCTTGACATTCTTTTTTGAACAAGGGTGTAACGTTTGCAATTCTCCAGTCCTCTGGCACCACCCCCGAGTCTAAGGAGACTGAAAAATCATGGCCAGTGCCTCTGCGATTTCCACCCTCACTTCCCTCAGTATCCTTGGATGCATCTCATCTGGTCCTCGTGCTTTATCTACTTTAAGTACAGACGGCCTATCTAATACTTATTCTTTATCAATTTTAAACCCCTCTAATGTCTGACTTACCTCCTCTTTCAACATTGCCTGGGTTGCATCTTCTTCCTTGGTAAAGACAGATGCAAAGTATTCATTTAATACCTCAGCTATCCCCTCTGCCTCCTTGTGTAAATCCCTTTCTGGTCCCTAATCAGCCCAACTCCTGCTTTTACCACCCTTTTACTATTTATGTGCCTACAGATAACTTTGGGATTTCCCTTAATGCTAGCTGCCAGTCTCTTTTCATGCTCTCTCTTTGCTTCTCTTATTTGCTATTTCACTTCCGCTCTGGACCTTCTATCTTTAGCCTGGTTCTCAATAGTATTTTCCACCTGGCATCTGTCAGAAGCACACTTTTTCATCTTTATCTTAGTCTCCGCCTCTTTTGTCATCCAGGGATCTCTGGATTTGTTTGCCCTACTTTTCCCCTTCGAGGGAACATACCTTGACTGTGCCTGAACCTTCTTTGAAGGTAGCCCATTGTTCATCTACCTGTTTTCCTGCCAGCTTTTGACTCCAATTTATTCATCCCAGCTCCATTCTTATCCCAATGAAGTTGGCTTTCCCCCGGTTAATTATTCTTACTCTGGATTGTTTTTTGTCCTTTTCCATAGTCAGCCTAAAACCTATGATACAATGATCACTGTTCCCTAAATGCTCTCCTACTGATACTTGATCCACTTGGCCCACCTCATTCCCAAGAACCAGGTCCAGCAGTGCCTCCTTTCCCATTGGACTAGCAACATACTGTTGTAGAAAATTTTCCTGTACACACGCTAGGAACACTTGCCCCTCACTGCCCTTTATACTACTATTATCCCAGTCTATGTTTGGATAATTAAAGTCCCCCATTATAACTACCCTATAATACTTACACCTCTCTGTAATTTCCTTGCAGATTTGTTCCTCCATGTCCTTCCCTCTAGCTGGTGGCCTATAGACAATACCAAGCAATGTAACCGCACCTTTTTTGTTCCTAAGCTCTAGCCAAATTGATTCTGTCCTCGACCCTGCTGGGACATCCTTTTCCTCCAGCACTGCAATACTCTCTTTTATCAATGCCGCCACCCCTCCCCCTTTTTCCCTTTCCTATCTTTCCTGAACACCTTTTATCCAGGAATGTTTAGCATCCAGTCCTGCCCTTCTTTGAGCCAGGTCTCTGTTATAGCCACATCATATTTCCACATGGCAATCTGCATCTGTACTTCACCAGTCTTCTTAACTACACTCCGTACATTCATATACATGTACATTATCCCTGATTCAGACTTTATTACTTTCCCCCCTACTCTGACCCCACCTCATAACTTACTATTCCCTACTCTTGTGCTATCAATCTCCCCCATATTCTGCATTCCTTGGTATTCCTCTCTGATATATGCTTCTGGCTCCCACGCTCCTGACAAGTTACCAGTTTTCCTTCCCTCCAATCTGAGCTCCCTCTCAGGATCCCATCCCCCTGACAATTTAGTTTAGACCCTCCCCAGCAGCACTAGCAAATTTCCATGCGAGGATGTTAGTTCTGGTCCTGTTAAGATGTAGTCCATCCATCTTGTACAGGTCCCTCCTGCCCCAGAACTGGTCCCAATGCCTCAGAAATCTGATGCCCTCCCTCCTACACCAATTCTCCAGACACATGTTCAATCAATCAATCAATCCTCCTATTCCTATGCTCACTAGCACGTGGCGCTGGGAGTAATCCTGAGATTACTGCTTTGGAGGTCCTGCTTTTTAATTTCCTACCTAACTCCCTAAAATTTGCTTTCAGGACCTCATCCCTCTTCCTACCTATGTCATTGGTGCCAATGGGGACCACGACCTCTGGCTGTTCACCCTCCCCCAGAAGGATGTCCTGCAGCTGCTCCGTGATATCCTTGGTCAAAATCAAATTTCAGATGCCTGCTTTTTTTTGTCCAAACTCACTGACTTTTAAAGTTCAAAACTGAAACTGAAACTTCCAAAAAAAAAGTCACATGCCCAGTCATAAAGTCTCACTTGTCGCTCAAAGAGTAACTCTGAGGTCAAACCCCTTGCTGGATTCCTTGAAATTACCTGCTTTCAAGTTCTTGTTTACAAGTTCAGCTTTTGTTGAAGTTCCCTTCAAAACATCCATAAAGTTCAACTATTTGCAAGTCTCAATGTCCACTGAAATCCTTTTTCAGTTTTTTAAAACACATAGAATCCTAAGTTTTTTAATACAAAGACAAAACCCTTGTAACACGGGTGATATGGTCTCCCATTATCGGGCAGGTGTATAATGGGTGATATGGAATTGGTCTCCCGTTATTGGACGGATGTATAATGGGTGATGTGGGATGTCCCATTATCGGGTGGGTGTATAACGAATGATATGGGATCGGTCTCCCATTATCGGGAGGGTGTATAACGAATGATATGGGATTGGTCTTCCGTTATTGAACAAGTGTATAACGAGTGATATGGGATCGGTCTCCCATTATCGGGCGGGTGTATAATGGGTAGCTGATCCGCCTACCAAAATTGAATGACCCGAGGCCGCTTCTGTTGAAGCTGATTAAAAGTATGAAAACGAGTGGGGACAGGGAGCTCATGATGTCATATAAATATCACCAGAGAGAAAGAAATTACAATTTAGAAAGCCAAATCAACCTAAGACAGTAAAAGCTCGAGCACAGTAAGAACATGTACCTCGTCTAAATCAATTTTAGGTCATTTTCTTCCCTTTTACATTTAGTGGTGGTGCTGTTTCATTTGTAAGTGATGTTAAATGTCCTCAGTTTGATCTTCCTGTAGCAGGGTGTCTGTGGAATTTATTGATTGTTTTATGATTCACCTGTGGTGTAAACATGTGCAAAAATGAACAGGAATCACAGTGGTGCAGAGAGCTCAGACTCTGTATAGAATGAAATCCATCATTTCCAAACATTGCAAGTATCAAGAAAATTAAGCAAAAGGACTCGAGATTCTTCTTACTGAAAATGGAAGCAGGCCCATTTCTCACTGTAATCAGGACAATGGATTTTTATATATATATTGTCTTCTATGCAATCCTACATCCCAACATGCTTCACAGACAAGGGGTGTGTGGTCAGGGGATGAACAGAAGATAGTAAAGGTGACCAAAAGTGAACTAACAAGAGACTCTGATGACCTAGCAAGAATGCTTGGCTTTGAAACATGACCTTACCCCCCTTGATATTTCATTAGATGTTTATTAATTATGAAGAACGACAGACATTGTCCTGCTGCTAATTAAAAATAAACTTGGCATCATTATTTTATAAACCTAAACGAGTTGAAGCAGTTCACAGTCAGCCCGAGCTCCACTAAGACTTGAGGGCTGATGATTTACTCACTGAAAGGAATACGAGGTGGCTTCAAAGTATGACAACCTTCACAAAAAAACACTTTACGCAAAAACAAAAACTTTGGCAAACATTTACCTTGACATGCTTGCTAAAGAGATGACAAATGACTTCCTGCCTCTGTAAATGTCTTCCTGCAAGTACAATATCCCCTTCATTATCCTGCTATTTCTCCTCTTGTCAATGAACAGCTGCAGCTCTGGCAATGTGTCAGTAGTTCACAAGGCTAATGGGATGTGCCAGGAACCAGTCATTGGCAAGGTGAAATGACCAGCAGTCAGCAATGGCCTTTCCCTTTCAAATGCCCCTAATCTTTTGGCATCCCTGCTGTGAGAAGCAACATAAGTACTGGGAAATGCCAACAGCTTCTTCGAAACTTGCCACATTTATCCTTGTTACTGAAGGCAAGTTGTAATAACATGCTTTATTAAGGGGAAAGGCAGCTGGGATCAGGATTGATAACAAGTGCTGCCCTTCCCTTTGCTAAAGCTGAACTTGTATTTATAGATGGAAAAACAAATTCTTTCTAACTGGCGCGTTTCTTTTTGAGAATTCCTTCAAGTATTTAATGCCATTATTAGCAAAGCCATCAAGGCTTTTAATATACGTTGAGAAATGTTTTACGGAAAACAAGTTGCACCTTATTTCAATAACATTTCCCTTCAACTTATTTTTAATCAGAAATAATAACTTTTGCTGCTAAGAACACATTATTATTTCCGCTATATGGGAAATGGCTGCAATGTATAGTATTTTACAAAAACATAACTTTAAACACTTAACAAATAAAATACGACTTTGTTTCACCTTGTACTTTTCCTGTCAGAGGAAATGCTTTTCATGGGAAAGTCCTGCATTGTAACTCTCTTGAAATCAGGTGTGATTGACAATGTTTGTGACTGTAAAGAGCTTTGAAAATGCTGAGATTCAAAGGAGTTAAAAATTACAGTAACTATAAAATAGAACATTGATACTGATGTTAATGCGAGGCTGCAGTGCATCAGTAATTCTAATCAGTAAGAATCATGTGATACATTCAGGTATTATATATATATGTAACAATCCCCATGGTCCTTTTTCATGGTCAAATAATCTTGATCTAGGTTTCGCATGCAGTTCAAATGGCTTGGGTGAGTAGAATAAGTGCCTGCAGAATCCCAGTAACTAAAACAACAAGTTATATAGTAGCTTTAATGTAATAAAATGTCCCAAAGTGCTTCACAGGAGCATTATAAAACAAACAGACACCAAGCCATATAAAGAGATATTAGGTCAGATGATCAAAAGCTTGGTCAAAAAGGTAGGTTTTAAAGAGGTGTCGTAGGGAGGAATATGACACAGAGAGGCAGAGAGGTGTTGGGAGGGAATTCCAGAGTTCAGGTCCTCGGCACAGACACCAATGATGGAGTGATTAAAATCAGGGATGCTCAAGAGGCCAGAATTAGATCAGTGCAGATATCTCAGAGGGTTGTGGGTTTGGAGGAGATTACAGAGCTAGGGAGGGGTGAAGCCAATGAAAGATTCGAAAACAAGGATAAGAATTTTAAAATCAATGTGTTGCTTGACCAGGAGCCAATGTAGATCAGCAAGCACAGGGGTCAAAGGTGAACGGATCTTGGTGCGAGATAAGACACAGGCAGCAGAGATTTGAATGGCTTCACATTTACAAAGAGTCATAGAGTTATACAGCACAGAAACAGGCCCTTTGGCCCATCGTGTATGTGCTGGCCATCAAGCATCTAACTATTCTAATACCATTTTCCAGCACTTGGCCTGTAGCCTTGTATGCTATGGCATTTCAAGTGCTCATCTAAATACTTCTTAAATGTTGTGAGGGTTCCTGCCTCTACAACCCCTTCAGGCAGTGTGTTCCAGATTCCAACCACCCTCTGGGTGAAAAAAGTTTTCCTCAAATCCCCTCTGAACCTCCTGCCCCTTCCCTTAAATTTATGCCCCCTGATTATTGACCCCTCTGCAAAGGGTACAATGTAGGAGACCAGCCAGAAGTGTGCTGGAATAGTCAAGACTAGAGGTAATCAAGGCATGAATGAGGTTTTCAGCAGCAGATGAGCTGTGACAGAGTGAAGTTGTGCAATGTTACAGAGGTGGTGGCATGAATATGGGGTCGGAAGCTCATCTCAGAGTCAAATATGACACCAAGGCTGCGAACAGACTGGCTTAATGTCAGACTGTTGCAAGGGAGAGGGATGGAGTCAGTAGCTAGGGAACGGAGTTTGGAGCAGGGACTGAAAACAATGGCTTACATCTTCTCAATATTTAATTGGAGCAAATTTCTGCTCATCCAGTGCTGAATGTCAGAATAGCAGTCTGATAATTTAGCAATAGTTGAGGAGTCAAGAGAGGTGGTGATGAGGTAGAGCTGGGTGTTGCCAACGTACATGTGAAAACTAACGCTGTGTTTTTGAATAATGTCGCTGAGAGGCAGCATGTCGATGAGAAATAGGAGGGGGCCAAGGATAGATTCTTGGTGGGGGGTGGGTCACCAGAGGTAACAGGGTGGGAGCAGGAAGAGAAGCCATTGCAAGTGATTCTTCAGCTATGATTTGAACAAGGTGAGAGCAGTCCCACTCACCTGGACAACAATGAAGGGGTGTTGGAGGAGAATGGTGCAGACAGATTGAGAAGGATGAGGGGGTGATAGTTTATCTTTGTCACAGTCACATAGGATGTTGTTTGTGACTTTGATAAGAGCAGTTTCAGTACTGTGGCAGGGGTAGAGACCTGATTGGAGGGATTCAGACGTGGAGCTCCAGGAAAGATGATACAGAACAAAGTCTGTGAGTGGGTTGAACATTGACAGTTGAAATTTAATGTAGGCTAGCAGAGACACACAAACCATTTGCAGTGAAATTAGTATCTTTATTGCAAATGTACTTCATTACATCCTCTTCCCATGCCATCCCTCACATGCCATAATGATCCCATTTCTTTCATCCCTCTCATATCATGCCTATCCCATCCCCATCCCACCCTTCTTCCCATGCCATCCTTGTTCCCCATTCTATATGTCCCATCTCATCCCAACCCTATCTCCCATTCCATACTTCCCATACATTCCCCCCCATTCTGTCCCCTCTTCCCATGCTTTCCCCTCTCATGTCATCCCCCCTGATGCCATCCCCCCACTCTCTCATGCCTCCCCCCCCCCACTCTTCCATGCTGTTGCCCCTCCCATGCCTCGTCCCACCCTCCTTCCCATGCTGCGTGCTATCCGCAAGGCCACCCCCCTCCCTAAATCCCACCGGCCAGGTTTACTCTTGTTGTTGAGCTCTGCTAACCTTCTGCAGTTTTTATTCTCTACCAACCCCACCCCTCCACCCAGCCACTGCCACCGCCGCCAACCATTAAACCCCATGTATGCCAGGCTCCGCCCACCAAGTCAACCCACTGACAAATCAGAACAGTGCAGACAGACAAAAACTGGGTGTTATTTTTGTAGACAAGTGTAAAGTATTACACAGAGGAAGGAAAAATGGACACCATGCTAAGGATGAAGTTGAAAGAGATCTAGGAGACTCAACACTCCATGGGGTAGACTTCCACCTTCACTGCTTGGGTGGTAAACTCGTGAAGTAGATCTTCCCTCCACCCCCATTGCCTCCCCCATTGAAATCAATGGAAATGAAAATGAGAATTGCTGAAAATAGAGACAATTGTCAAAGCTTTTCGTCTTGCACTCATCAGGACAATACGCAAGAATAACCAATGCAGGGGAAAACAACAATTTATACTGCATGAGAAGAGTGTACTGATTGGTTGGCAAGTAAATTCTGACTGGTAGAGGCATTGCCATGGAGAATGCACCAGTTTATGGTGACTGACAGTTAGCTGCCAAGCTTTGTTTGAAATTTAAACCGAGCAGCTTGAGTCTGATTGGTCAAGGCATTGCCCTGAGGAACGAACCAGGGAATGGCTGTCACTTATTTTGTTCAGCTGAAACAGGCACAAGGTGTGTACATGTTCTTTCTGTCTGCAAAGAACAGGGCCCTGTGTATTAATAGATGTAGCTTCCAATACGCGTAAATGCGCCACACTGTGAGCTCTGCTGACAATCTTAAATTGGTTGTCAGTGTAATTCTTAGCACACTGTGGATTATTTAGCAAATGTTGTCCAATCGCGGAATCACATCACATGACAGCTCCAAATTCGTATCCATTGGACCTGCCGCTCAACATGACAGGACAACCTTGCTCGAAAGTTAGCTTAAAAAATGCTTGCTGGACATGTGTAAGAGCAATGTGCTGCCGGGTGAAATATATGACCGGGTTCGTCCTCACGGCTCGCTGCATACGCGTATGTATGTGCTGCCCAAGACACACAAAAGTATTGTTCCTCTACGCCCTATCATACCTATGACTGGTTCTGCACAACATAAATTGGCCAAATGGTTGGGCAAATTGTTGTAACCAGTTTTGAGCAAGTTCTCACATACACTGTGAAGGATTCCTTCACATTTGCGGAAGACCATACAGGACTTGCCTATCGATAGCAATGCCATGTCCATGTGCTCATTTGACATTGCTAGCCTATTCACCAATGTACCACTTAAGGAAGCCATAGATATTTGCACTGCAGCACTAGATCATGGCGATCTAGACCCACTACCATTGCGTGAATCAGTATTCATTGAACTTATGAACTCGGTAACTTACAGAGTTGAGTTCAGTTTTAACGACACCATGTATGTCCTAATAGATGGTGTTGCCACGGGATCCCCTCTTTGTTGGGTTCCATGGGAAAGGTGTCTTTGAGGGAATGACACCTAACCTCCTATCTCTTGAATTTTTCCGATATGTGGATGATACGTTTGCTATAATTTGAATCCGCAGCTGCAGGCAATCATTGCCTTGCATGTCTCAGTGGGCTCCATCCTGCGCTCAAATTCGCCTTTGAAATGGAGCAGTCAAATGAACTCTCTTTTCTTGACATACTAGTTGAGAAATCTGCTAAGGGGTTCTCTACCATGGTCTACCGCAAACCTACCTTCACTGGTCAATACACAGTTGGAATTCTTACAGTTCCACACGCTATAAGATTGGCCTTATTGGCAACCTCATAAACAGGGCCCGAGCCATTTACTCACCATGCAAGCTTGATACTGAAATTGGACAAATCAAAGACATCCTGTGTGACAATGGCTAACCTGATCAGATCATTTCTCACTGTATATTGCACAAACTTATGAATGGGCCTAAGGCCGTCATTTTCGGCCCTGAAAAGTGCCCAGTCTACCTCAGATTACCCTGGAAGGGTAATGTATCCCAAAAATTTGAGCAACAGGTAAAGCTACCTGTTTCAGGCTGCTACTATGCAGTAGCAACACGTGTGGTGTTCGCCATTAACAGGATGCTGCCGTCAAGCCTAAAAGGCGTCCTGCCTATCACACAAATGAATAATATGGTATATGAATTTCAATGCCAGTGTGATGCTAGGTACATAGGCCATTCGTCCCAAAGACTGGCGGATCATATCAAACAACACGTCCCTTCCGTGTTCACAATGGGCAAGGTACAGGCCGTACCCAAACTGCCCGTGCTTGCAAAACTCAAAACACAGTGTCCAACATTAGATGTGATTCCACGATTGGACAACATTTGCTAAATAATCCACAGTATGCTAAGAATTATGCTGGCAACCAATTTAAGTTTGTCAGTAAGGCTCACAGTGTGGCGCATTTGCGCATATTGGAAGCAACATATATTAATACACAGGGCCCTGTTCTTTGCAGACAGAAAGAACATGTACACAAATTGCGCCTGTTTCAGCTGAACAAAATAAGTGACAGACATTTGCTGGTTCGTTCCTCAGGGCAATGCCTTGACCAATCAGAGTCAAGCTGCCTGGTTTAAATTTCAAACAAAGCTTGGCAGCTAACTATCAGTCACCATAAACTGGTGAATTCTCCATGGCAACACCTCTACCAGTCAGAGTTCACTTGCCAACCAATCAGCATTCTATTCTCATGCAGTATAAATTGTTGTTTTACCCTATATTGGTTATTCTTGCGTTTTGTCCTGATGAGTGCAAGACGAAAAGCTTCGACAACATGTCTCTATTTTCAGCAATTCTCAAACTCTATACTACCAAACGACTATTTGGAAATGAAAATTGTACACTTTTTATAAAGAGCAGGAGGTCCTTGAAGACAAGAATCCATTCCCACACATCCAGCACTGACAGCAAATCTAATTGAGTATTGTATTACATAGCCAAAACAGTGGAATATAAGTCCAAGAAAGTTTGAATCAAACTGTACAGTTCTCTAGTTGGACCACACCCTGAGTGCTGTGTCCAGTTCTACTCACTGGGATACAAGGGAGACATTCAATTGCTGGAGACAGTGCAGAGAAAAGCCATGAGGTTGATCCCCAGTGTCAAGTGTCTGAGCTGTGAGGATGCTCAAGTAACTTAAACTTTTCAAAGTGGAAAGGAGGCATCTGAGTGATGATCTCATAGCAGTATATAAGATTGCAAATGGTATGGAAAAGATTAATCTAGAATACCACTTTATATTAAACACTGGGAGTAGGAAAAAGGGATACTTGTAAATGGTAATTTAAGGATTGATGGACTTCCAAACACAGTGCTGGAGATGAAACCCATGAAATCATTTAAGAAGTAATTACATGGAGCAATGGGGAATCATAGGGTGGTTTTAGTTGGATGAATTAAGATGGACCAAATGATCTTCCTCTTCGTCCAGAAGTTCCTTTATCACACTTGTGGAGAAATTGCGTTGAAATTGACAATGATTTCTGGACTAATGTTGTCAACGGGAACTTCTGCCAAAATTTCCTGCTGGGCTCACTTATCATGTGGGAACATAAGTGATGTAAATACAGCAGCGCCAATAGGGCTAATCGTGAGTGGGCTGCTGTTATCTACCATGGCATCCCACTCTCAGAGTATCCTCTATAGAATAGAGAATAAAAATTTACTGCACAGAAGGAGACTGGTGTGTCCATGCTGGCTGGCCAGGAGCCATCCAGCCTATTCCCACTTTCCAGCTCTTGGTCCGTAGCCTTGTAGGTTTCGGCACTTCAGGAGCATACCCAAGTACTTTTTAAATGTTATGAGAATTTCTGCCTCTACCACCCTTTCAGACACTGAGTTCCAGACCCCCCCATAGACTCATTTATGGTACAGAAGGAGGCCATTCAGTCTATCGAGTCCATGTCAGCTCTCCACAGAGCTATGCAGTCAGTCCCACTCCCCAGCTCGATCCCCGTAGCCCAGAAAATCTATTTCTGTCAGCTGGCCATCCAACTTCTTATTGAAGTCATTGATCGTCTCCGCTTCCACTACTCTTGTGGGCAGTGAGTTCCAGATCATTGCCACCCATTGTGTAAAAAAGTGCTTTCTCATATTCTCATCCTCTAGGTGAAAATATTTCCCCTCGAATCCCCTCTAAACCTCCTACCTCTTACCCTCAATCTATGCCCCTGGTTATGGACCCCTCAACCAAGCGGAATAGGACCTCCCTATCCACTCTAACTAGACCCCACATTATTTTATACTCTTCAATTCGGTCTCCCCTCAGCCTCCTCTGTTCCAAAGAAAACAACCCTAGTCTATCCAATCTTTCCTCATCACTAAAATTCTCCAGTCCAGGCAACATCCTCATGAATCTCCCTTGTATCCTCTCTTGTGCAATCACATCTTTCCTATAGTGCGGTGACCAGAGCTGTACACAGTACTCCAGTTGTGGCCGAACTAGTGTTTTATACAGTTCCAGCATAACCTCCCTGCTCTTATGTTCTATGCCTCGGCTAATAAAGGCAAGTATCCCGAATGCCTTCTTGACCACATTATCTACCTGTCCAGTCACCTTCAGGGATCTGTAGACACATACTCCAAGGTTATTCCTCTAGAGAAAAGAGCCCCATACTGTTCAATTTTTCCTGACAGGTAGAACCTTTCAGATCTTCTATCATTCTAGTAAATTGTTTTTGCACCATCTCCAGTGCCTCTATAATCCTGTGTATGATATGGAGACCAGAACTGTTTAGATTACTGCAAGTGTGGTCCAATAGCTGGGGACAGTCTGAATACAATTTCTGAAAAAAAGAGATCCATATGGTTGCCCTTATGCCTGGCTGGGATGACTCTCCCTAACCCTCCCTGCTGCAAAGTCATGATTTTCTGTGGCTATTTTCAAGTCCTGGTAATAAGGGGATCTACTTTAACAGGCAAGTTTCTTACACATGATGTTCATCATTGCAGACATAAAGCACCTGATTACTGAAGAAATCTCAATATTAGTATAGATCTCTTAGCAACAGAAGAAGTAAATAGTTGCTGCAAGGGCCATAGCTATTTTTGGTACGTGTGGTGAGCTCCACCACAGACCTACTGGAACATTCCACCCTCGATCACCTTATTGTCAGTTCTGGAACTAGTGACAAGTGTCTACAATTCCGTGTGAAATACAGAACTCATTTAAAAAATAAACACTTTTTAAACCAGTATTCAGTCATAAAGCTGCACTTTTTCAGTAAATCCCTAACTGCCAAAGTAATCTTATCCCTAGCCCATATGATTTATTCATATTGTCACTGCATATTGTCACTGAAAGAGTTGTTTTGAATTGGGAGAAGGGGTTTATTTCTTTTCCTCTCTTAAGAGTGACGTTAAGCTACTTGCGATGTTTAAGCTATGGGAATTAAAAATGTCATTCTACAGTTCATCAGAGGATAATTGCAAAATTGTGAACTTTCAACATCAGGTCCCCTAGTGGCTTAGCAGGGAAGTGAGTTTAATGTAATTCTTTGTCAAATGGACTCAATTGATCCCAGCTCAGCCAGTATGCTTAGCATCTAGAAAGGACAATGTTTGATTTCTTCATCAGATTGAGCAGAGGGAATTAGCTCTAGGTGGTTACTTATTGGGTTCAGCTGCGATGGCTCTCTTTTCAGTGAACTGAACAGGTTGAAATTCCTTATTCTTGCGAGCCGACTATTTCATGGGCCCTGGCGTCCTCAACTCTTTACGTAAGTGATCATTTTTCATGATCAGCAAGACAGCAAACACCATGGCTGGAATTTAACGTTGATGCTGTAGCCCAGCCCATCGATTGAAAAGTCGGCAGGTGGCAAGCCCGCCTCCTTCAGGCCTGAAAACCACACTGAAATTTTGCGTGGCCCAGGCCCTTAATTGGCTTCAGTCGGGACTTCTGCCCCCCTGAGGCAGGAAGTCCCGTCTCCAAAAGCTGCTGGCCAATCAGACTGCTGGCAGTTCTTCAGTCCTAGCAGCACCACCAGAAGCTGTGGTCACTGCTGGGACTGCACACAGCAAGAAGAGAAACGATGGATGTCACCTTTCAAAGAGGTGAGTGGGGGTTGGGCCTCAAAGGGGACCATTGGCTAGGCCCCAGCGACGGTGGGGTGGTTTGGGCAGCAGGGCAGGAGTTAGTTTCAGCAGGGATGGCCTGTGCTGCTTGGGGGACCCTCCGTGGGGCACAATGTGCCCAATCAGGAGGGCCCCCACCCCCAGCCTGCAAGAAGGCTGCCAGGTATTACTGGATGGCTTCCTCAGGTGCTGGTGCCCATCTGCCACTGGCAAAATATTAACGGCGGTGGGAAGATGCCCTTAAGTAGCCATGAATTAGCCACTTAAGGGCTTCAATTAGCCTGGGACGGGGGGGCTGTTTGCCACCTCCCCCGCCACTGGTAAAATAGCAACAGGGATGGGTAGGTGACTGGCACAGCACCACCTTGCCTCCCACACGATTTTACACCCACCCCACCCATCTCCTAGCCCACTCCCGGGATGGAGTGAGTGGGTGGGGAGGGTGTTAAATTCTGGCCATGTTTTGCATTTCATTTTTTTTTAATGTCAATTTTAACCCATTTATTTCAAGCAGTTAATTATGCCATTAAAATAAGAACAATTGGAAAATCTAGGCTTAAGTTTCAATGAGTTATTAAATTATTGAGGAGGGTGGGGAAGTTGCTTTCACAGCCTTGCCTGATCTTGTCCTTTATCCACTGATCAGCGGCAGGATCTATGGCTGGCTTCTTTCCACCTCGGCTTCGGAAACCAACTGCGATGGTCCAATTCCCAAGATAGCTGAAACTAGACAAGACCACAGCTTAATCCTCTCCTGCTTTGTATGGCACAGGAGGAGTGTGGGCTCATCTGCAGCAGAGAAAAAGTAACTGAAGCAATAAAAAAATGAACACTTCTGTGTAGATTGCTCCACTCAACCCTGTTCTTTGAAAACCGACTTGTCTTTTGTTGAGATTATCAACACATAAAACTGAGTTTCCTAAGGAGAGCTTTCTCTTCACCTGCCGCGACACCTGTTAGTGTAGGTGAAGCATATGATGATCAAAAAATGTCAATTCTCATAACTCATGCTATTTGACTTTCAATGGAAACATTATCGCAATCAGTGTCCATAGTCCTTTTGTTTCCTTTATTGTGAGAAATCACATGCAGCTGTCCCAACTCACATGCCAATCTCTGAATGCTTTTTTTTTTAACAAGGAAGTGTGTGGCTGAGGAGCATTTCAAGGACAGAATTACTCATCCTATGTTACACAAAGCTTCTCATGATAACTCGATAAAACTTTCAACACTGCCCTGCAACATTCAGAAGGAAATAACAATTATGGGGAATAACGTTATGAAAATAGCTTTTTTTTTTTGTAACTTGCTTAGAAATACATGACAGGTTTTCGCAGTCACTGAATGAGACCTGCCTCAAACCTTCAGCTATTTTGCAGCCAGATGCGCAGCTGCCTTCTATAATAGGAACTCAGTGCCTTATTAACTGACAGTAATTTGGGTTGTGTTGGCTGGTGTCCCAAGTTGTCAGTGGAAAGTCCAGGTAAAACTAGTTGAAGAGTCCTCACAGGATTAATTCTCCTGTGGCATGTACAATGAAGTTAGTCGTGCACTGAGCAACCCAGCCAACTGAGTCAAAATAAAATGACTGCAGATCTTCAGCTGTCAAGCAATCTTAGTCTGTACATGGTGGTCAAAGATTACAGAAGATGTAGCTTTGTGGTCAGTTTGGTGTCAGCTGTGGCTCAGTGGGTAGTCCCTGAGTCTGAAGGTTGTGGGTTCAAGTCCCACTCGAGAGCTCCAGTGCAGTACTAAGCGAGTGCCGTACTGTTGGGGTGTTGCCCTTAGGGTACGATGTTAAACTGATGCTCCATCTCACCTCCAGGTGGATGTAAAATATCCTATGACATTATTTTGAGGAAAAGCAGCGGTATTCTCTATGGTATTTTGCCAATATTTATCTCTCAAACAACATCACTAAAAACAGATTATTATACCGATGCTTTGAAACTCTTGAAATGAACAAGGTTATCTATAAATTCAAGTTACCTCTTTCTCTTTAAACCTAGTGGGAGTCCCAACCATGGTGCACCAAATGCTGTATCTGTCCTAATGATCTCCTTGGCTAATCAGTGTATTGGTATTTCAGACTGCGGGGAGAAATGGAAGTGTATTGTCTCAGCTGCTGGGGAAAGGGAGGCTTTACCAGAGGAAGGGAGACAGATTTCACTACCCCACTGAATTTAAAAAAAGATGCTTGCAGACATTCTTTAGGTTGGATAAGGCCCATAGGTTCCTAGTCCTACATCTGGGCCTATCAGACCGCTTGGATGCAGCAATTATGAGAAGATTGGATGGGGATGGGGAAGGAGTGTTTACCCCATTACACAACTTGTCTGATTTTCCATCCATTGATTTAAAAAGATCCCCGGACTTGTCCTGTCTCTATTTTGTGTAGGAATCACAGTAGTGCAAAACGGGGAAAATCTACCCCATGGTGCACAGAACCTTCAACAACAAAACAGTAAAGTACAATCGTGAACCAGTACACTTTAACAAAAGAGAAAGATTACTGGGAGTTGGTTAATCTCTATTTTATGAACCCGATCTGTCCTGGAATTGATGGGCTGTTTAACCAACTTTCACCTCCCAAAAGAGCTTTGCTCAGAGTACTGTGATAATCAGTCTGTTTCATTGTGTTAGTATTTTGGTATTTGATGGAAGATAAAATGATAAAGCATCATGAGACATGATTAAAGCAAAATGTGTTGCACCCAGTGTGTACCCAGCTCTCTTCCTTGTTTTTACTTTGATCACTTGGAAGGTTACCAAGAAATAGTGATGGGGCAAGCTGGATATAATCGCACGCGGGTGATGACAGATTTCAAAGCAGTTGGAGATAATGGAATTCATACTGAAGGTGATGGAGTTCAGAGCCACTTTGAATGATACAATGTTCACAGTTATTTGAAGTGATGGACTAGGTGAAAGGCACATATACATTGAAGGTTGTTAAAAAAGAAAGAACCTGCATTTATATAGTGCCTCTCATGACCTTAGGACATCCCAAAGTGTTTTGCAGCCAATTAAGTTCTTTTGGAGTATAGCCTGTCTTGTAATGTAGGCCAATGTACTCACAGCAAGGATCCCACAACCAGCAACATAGAAATTATAAGATAATCTAATTTAATGATGTTGGTTGAGGGCTACATATTTACCAGGACACTTGGCTGAATGCCCCTGCTCTTCTTCAAAATAGTGTCCGTGGACTTGGTTTAACGTGCCATCTAAAAGATGGCACCTCTGATGGTGCAGTGCTCCCTCAGTACTGCATTGGAGTGTCAGCCTAGATTTTGCGCTAAAGTCGAAGGATGGTGTTTTATTATTGGTGCATTTATATAGGAGAGCAGATAGTTAAGGTTGTTCTCTAGAACCAGCTGCTGTAAAACATATTCTTTTATATTGAAAGGTGGTTTCTATAGCAATTGGATCCACTGTGAAGCAGCCACATATACATCAACCTGGATGCATGAAAGTCAGAAACAGCAACACTTTGTTACGGAACAGTGTAGCTCTTCAGTCGCTAACTTGCCACTGACAATAGGCCCAGACTTCACCACCTCCCATGGCAAGAGCAGAGTTCTTCACCAGTAGCTTCATGGGCTATTCTTCATGGGGCATGAAGCGTTTCAGGCCAGGGATACCTCATTTGGTCTCTAGTGGGCATTGTGTGCCATTTTCTCCGGCTATAAAATCGGGTAAATTAGGTGAAGCCTAGCAGTTGAGGAGTGAGGCACAGGAGAGGTGAAGTAAGACATGTGGTGTATCACCCTTTTAAAGTGGGGAAGGGGCTTTAGGGTTTTGCAATAAGCCGTTGCTTTGAGGGGAGATAGGTAGTCATACAGTAATATCAGATCATATCGTTGAACAGTTTGTGGCATTGGTCTGCATTCCTGATGGCCAAGCTAGCTGACACATAATTCGCTGGGTCAAGCACTGTTCCTTAGTTAGCTACTATTGCAATCATCAGCCAGAACTGACCTTTTAAAGGCCAGACTCTAATCTGCATGCACTGTAGCTATTTGCTCCCATTTTACATGGATTTTACAGGATTCACTACTCCAAATGAGCTGATATGGGAAATTCTGGTGTAGATAATCACTCCAAACCATTATCTGACGCAACTAACTTTCCATTGATGTTGAAGTAGTGTAACTCACTGTGTAAAATTTCTAGTCCCATAGGACGGAACTTCCTTGAAATAAATTATGCTACTTTTGCATCTCTAAAAATAAAAATGCTGTGCGTGCTGGTGACCTGTAGAGAGAATGCAATGCGGGTTTCCATACCCATTGGAAATGAAGTGGATGGTGAAGACCAGGCTACCCAGGAGTCATTGCAGCTACAAACTACTGCCATCTCTCAGGGCAGGAGCATGTACCTAGCCTCTGGAATGTGGAACATGGGACACAACAACAGCTTCTGATGAAAGGCCACAAACCTGAAACATTGGGTTGGATTTTGTTCTCCCCCAGGCAGCAGGCTCCATGATGGGGGGACTCCTGAAGATAGCTCTGGATGAGGCTCACCACGGACCACGATGCCGGGAGACCACGGCCCGATCCTCCGGCAGCGGTGAGGCTCTGTGGCGGCCACCCGCCGCTGGGCGACGGGACCACAATTTAAATATTCAAATGAATAAAATTAATAAATTTACATAAACTTACCTGCCATCTTGAGGGCCTGCCACAATCTTCGGTGCAGTGGCTGGCACTCCCGTGCCTTCAGATCACCGTCCAGGGAAATGTGGCGCCACACTCGGGGGAGGTAAGTTTGTCAGTGCGGGGAGTGGGGCGCGGTGAAATATACGTAATGGTTGTAGGGGATGGTGGGAGGGGTTGAACCTTAAACTTTGTGCAGTTTGGGGGGGGAAGGTCAGATGTAAAAGGTAAGTGTTTTGGGGGGAAGGGCAAATAGTTATTGTTACTGGGGGGTGGGAAAGGGGCATAAGAAATTTATTTAGTTTTGGGGGGTAGGACTTTAAAAATGTAAATTGGGCGGCAGGGCTGGCTGCCCTTTAAAAGGGGCGCCAGCGCCTGTGTACGGGCAGCTGATGCCATTACCAGGGACGGACAGCCCGCCCCTCCACGAGATTGGGGGGTGGGGGGGGTGGGTAGGCCACCCTGGCTATTTAAATGAGCCGCTGCACTTGAGATTGCGGCAGCGACCCGTATGGGCGGGCCAGCATTTTTTTGAGCTCATTGACGAAATTGGCGGCTGACTCTTAAAATCCAGCCCATTTATGCTTTTTCTCTCTCCACAGATGCTGCCTGACCTGCTGAGTATTTCCAGCACTTTCTGGTTTTATTTCAGATTTCCAGCATCCACAGTATTTTGCTTTTGTTGTAAAGTAAGAGACTTTGGGAGGTTCAGTGCAGTAGGCGGTGGAGAGAAACTCCTAAGGGTAGAACCATGTTAACACTCTTGAGTAGTTTGAGAAGTCGTGAAGATATGATGCACTGAGAAGAAAAGAGAAGGAAGAAAGAATGAGCTGTTCATGCATGCCAGCCGCCCTGCCCGATCTGGACCAATACTCGCTACTTGTCATGGTTGTATGTTTTTGTTGTATAACTAATGGGCTACATCCCATCTTAACCTCTGATTAAACACAACACACCCACCATATTGGTTTCAGTTGATCCTCATTGATTAGATAATTGATAACATCAACTACCTTTCAAAGATTAAAATCAATACACATCTGTGTTCTGATGCTCCCTTCTCCTGTGAATGTTGGTGGGTCATGAATCTCTGCTTCATGGAGTTCCAAGTAAGCAAGGCCTCCTTGTTAGCCACGTCAAAGTGCAGCCATTCGTGAAGTGTGAAGTTGTGAAGGGAACAGCAGGTTCTAACTATTCTAAGCACACATATAGAAACCTAGGAACAGCAGTTGGCCTTCCTGCCCTTTGTACTTGCTCTGTCATTCAATTAAATTATGGTTAATCTGTACCTCAACTCCATTTATCTGTCTTAGTTCCTTATCCCTTGATACCCTTACCTATCCATTGAGCAGGCATTTGCAGTCAGAAGTCTAAAAAAAAAACCTCTTTATATAGGTGTTTCCCAGCTGTAGAAATCAGTATTCAAACTCTTCAGGCTTCACGAACTCTAAAACTTGCACCTCATGTCTCAGAATAACTTACCTAAAATGTATTAGCAGTGCACATCCAGGAAACTCGCAGCTGCCGCACCACAGGCTCACATTCTGACATGTGTACCTGAGGTCAGTGGGGGTCTCAGTGGGTGGATCAGGGAAATGATCGAGAAGCCAGAGGTTGTTTCAATGGCACAAACTGAGTGAAAATGACTTCCAGCCAATTTTCTTGAATTAAAGAAATTCTTGCGCCATTTATGCATTGCTAAGGCACTGAAAATAGTTATGAAATTTATTCTCTATGCACTGAAATCCTGGATTGAATCTTTAATCAACAACCTTTTGATTCAGACGTGAGGATGCTACCAGCTGGGCTAAGTTGAGGAGTCAATAATAGCCAAAACTGGCTGACTCATTACTCACATCAACCTTAAACAAATGATAAAAGTTCCGACAAACTCTAATTTCCCAGAGAGTAGTTTCTGTAACCTATTCTGTTAAGAACATAAGAAATATGTGCAGGAGTAGGCCATTCGGCCCCTCAAGTCTGCCCCACCATTCAATAAGATCATGGCTGATCTGCCCCAGACCTCAACTCCTCTTTCATGCCAGCTCCTCATAGCCCTCAACTCCCCGATATTTCAAAAATCTATCTACCTCCTCTTTAAATACTTTCGGTGATCTAGCCTCCACAACTCTCTGAGGTAGAAAATTCCAGACATTCACAACCCTCTGAGAGAAGAAATTCCTTCGCATCTCAGTTTTAAATGCGTGACCCCCTTATTCTGTAACTTTCTCCACAGTTCGAGATTCCCCCACTAGTGGAAACATCTTCTCAACATCTACCCTGTCAAGCCCCCTCAGAATCTTGTGCGTTTCAATAAGATCACCCCTCATTCTTCTAAACTCTAATGAATAAAGGTCCAACCTGTTTAGCTGTTCTTGATAAGTCAACCCCTTAAGCCCAGGAATCAGCCTAGTAAGTCTCTTTTGAATTGCCTCCAATGCCAGCATATCCTTTCTTAAATACGGGGACCAAAACTGTACACAGTACTCCAGGTGCGGCCTCACCAATGCCCTGTACAGTTGTAGCAATACTTCCCTATTTTTAAACTCCAGTCCCCTAGCAAATTCCATTTGCCGACTTAACTACTTGATGCACCTGGATGCTAACTTTTCGTCTTTCATGCACAAGAACACCCAGATCCCTCTGTGCTGCATTTTTTTTTGGAGTCTCTCTCCATTTAAATAATAGTCTGCCTTTTGATTCTTCCTACCACAGTGAATGACCTCACACTTTCCTACATTAAACTCCATCTGCCAAGTTTTTGCCCACTCACCCAACCTAAGGCAGAATACAGATTTAGTGCTTAGCTATTTAAAACAGTCTCTAGTTACTCTGACAATATACATTCCATAATCAATAACATGTGGTGTAACCTGAATTCCACAAGTACATGTTGAACTTTCCACTTCCAGTGACTGTTAAACTCAGAGATTATGGGATCAATTCATTACTTTTATGCTAAGATCGAAAGTTCACTCTTTTTTTAGAACTGCTGTCTAAAAGGTGAATTATTCATTTTTAAAAGAAGTCCCTGAAAGAATTTTTAACTCCATCTTTTTTTTTTGGTTCTTTTCCTTATTTGGCGCCTTAGCTTCTCAGCTCCTTGTCCCATGTGGGACAATAGGGTAGGCTAGGCTGCAGGGTCATCCACCAGCTATGTAGCTCCATCATCATATGAAGGTGAACGCAAATGCGTAATGAGGCCTTCTCACCGCAGATAAATTTTCTTCAGATTTTGCTCATCTGTGGAGTGGAATTGGGAATTGTTGTTGGCATGCTTCCTCAGATTGCTATTTGTGGTAAAAATGCCAAGAAACAAAGTAAAAAGTTATATAGAACTTTCATGACCTCGGTTCATCCCAAAGTACTTTACAACCAATTAAGTACTTTTTGAAGTGCAGTCACTGTTGTAATGTAGGGAAAAGTGGCAGCCAATATGTACACACCAAGGACCTACGAACAGCAATGAGATAAATGACCAGAACCTCTGTTTTTATTTGTGTTGTTTGAGGGATAAATATTGAACAGGACACCGAGTAGAACTTCCCTGATCTTGTCTGAAATAGGACCATGGGATCTTTCATGTCTACCTAAAAGAGCAGATAGGGCCCTGGTTTAATGTCTCTCCTGAAAGATGGACAATAAACACCTTTTAACTACAGATATAAAACATACTTACAACTGCACCACAAATGATATCCAAAGGAATCTCACTTACTGCATTTGCGACTTTGCTACCTCATGATAATCATCATTCTCTCCCACCCCCACCCCCATGTAAAGTGAAGGAGCTAATAATATGATGGCCGTGTGGTGCCCATTCCCCAGAAAATTAGGCCGGAGGCCTGGGGCCTATAATGGCTCATGTCTTTCAGTGTGACTCAATTCAGGCCTGGGATTGAAAAGAGGGTGAAGAACCAGTCCTTCATAACGTGGCTGGAACTCCACATGGCTAGAACTCCTAGGAAGTTCTGCAGCTGCAGGGTCCCCATTTGGAATGGGGGCTGAAGAGGAGGCAGCCTTTCAATCTGAAAACCAATGGGCATCTCTACCCTTTGTTCCACCACAAGCCCTGGCCCTTCACTGGATGCTGGCATCTAATAATACATATGGCAGCTAAACTCAAGTTATCATCTTAATTCAAGTTTCATCCAGAGGTGCAGCAAGCATCTAAGCAGTATCAGGAGAGGCCAGCACCATCGGTCCATGAACCCTGGCCTTCTGTCCTATGCTGCAGCATAACAGAGTGTTCTGAAAACTTTAGTTGGATTGTTTTTTGACAATGAACACTCGAGGCAAACAATTCTCATACAAAATACCTGGCAAATTCTTTTTTTCTGTGTAGTGAGGGCAGAAACCAGAAGAGCAACATTTTATTATCATTACAAGGATGTCACTGGCATTGATACAAATAATGTGCTTCAATCTCATTTTAGCCATTATGTTATTTGTTTTGAAAGTTTGCGCAAGATCGTAACATTAGGGAGAGGTGTAGACCATTTAGCCTCTTCAAGCCTGCTCTTCTGTTCAACATGATCTTGCCTGTTCTGCATGTCAACTCCATTTTCCCACCTTTGCCCCATAACTCTTACCTAACAAAAATCTCTCTATCTCGGTCTTGAAAGCTCCAATTGACCCAGCATCCACAGCCTTTTGTAGGGAGAGAGTTCCAAATTTCCACTAACTTCTGTGTGAAAAAGTAATTCCTGATTTTGCTGCTGAATGGCCTAGCTCAAATTTTAAAATGGTGTTTCCTTGTTTTTGATTTCCCCATCTATCTAAACTATTGAGTCCTCTAAGCATTTTTAACACCTTGATCAGATCATGCCTCAATTTTCTAAGCTCAGAGGAATACAAGCCAAGTTTATGCAACCAGTCCTCATAATATAACTTTCTAAGCCCTGGCAACACTTCTTTGATGACGGCAGTTTTTAACACATTGTTTTAACAGCAAGAATGCTTCAAATTTAAACAATAAAAAAATGAGAAATTCAGGAGTTTAGTTACTTGTGCTGCATGGTGGGGCTTTTTGATCAGGGCAAGAGAAGGTTTACTAGACTAAAACCTGGAATGGGCGGGTTGTCTACTGAGGAAAGGTTGGACAGGCTAGGCTTGCATCTGCTGGAGTTCAGAAAAGTAGGAGGCAACTTGATGGAAACATTTAAGATCCTGAAGGGTCTTGACAGGGCGGATGTGGAAAGGATGTTTCCTCGTGTGGGAGAATCTCGAACTAGGGATCACTATTTAAAAATAAGGGGTCACCCATTTAAGACAGAGATGAGGAGAAATGTTTTCTCTCAGAGGGTCGTGAATCTTTGGAATTCTCTTCCTCAAAAGGCGGTGGAAGCAGAGTCTTTGAATATTTTTAAGGCAGAGGTGGATAGATTCTTGATAAGCAAGGGGGTGAAAGGATATCGGGGGTAGGCAGGAATGTGGAGTCGAGGTTACAATCAGATCAGCCATAGAGTCATAGAATCATAGAGTCATACAGCACAGAAACAGGCTCTTCGGCCCATCGTATCCATGCTGGCCATCAAGCACCTATCTATTCTAATCCCATTTTCCAGCACTTGGCCCATATCCATGATCTTGTTGAATGACGGAGCAGGCTCGAGGGGCCAAGTGGTCTACTCCTGCTCCTAATTCGTATGTTCATATGACAGATTCAAAAAAGTTAATAAATGTACAAACAGCTAGGGTGTGCTTAAACTGCTCTCCCTGCCAAGGATGATGCCAGCAAGCGATTTGAAGTTGCAGATGGCTTATGCCAGTCGTTGGTTAAATGAGCAGTATTCTCTAGAAGTGAAAGTGAGACGCACTACAGACTTGAATGAAATTTAATTTCATTCAGAACCCTTCAGCCATTAGAAAGGAAACCTTTGAAAGCACACCGATGATCTGGATCTGAATCCATTGTTCAAAAAGGCCAGTGATCACCGACGAAAAGCTTTTTAAAGCAGAGGTAGCAAAAAGATTCTTTGTTTGATTCTCCTCATGTTTAACACTATTTAAGTGGCATTTATTCTGAATCTGCTTTCAACATTGATCAGTACGGAAAATGATTTTTATCCAACTTAAGTTGTGATGGCAAACTATAAATCATTTTCTTGTAGTTCTCTGGCCCGAACGCTCCATGTTAAGTATGACAAGGTGTCTGTCTAATTGATCTTTCAGATAGCACATCAAAGCCCCTTGGAATTCACTGGTCAAGATGACTAATGCCTGAATGATCTTTTAATAACTTTTAAGTTTATACATATCAGAAATTAATCCAGTTCAACTATTATTTTATAATAACATTGGTTAGATACTAAATAATAATTAATTCAATTATTTGAAGTCTGAATTTGTAACTGTCCTTGATCACGTGCTATGTTTCACTTGTACAGAGGAGCTGGGGAGCAGGGAGGGCTAGCTGGGTGGAGACCAGATGCTTCCCATAGTGAGGGAAGGGCAGCTGCAAGGCAAGTTGCACTGAGCTGATCTTGTGTACTTCCTAGCAGCTGGCTGAAGTGCAGTGTTGGGAAGGATTCAGGTCTGCAGCTCATTGCTCTGTTTATGAAAGGAGGGAATCAATGGAAAGAAGAAAATCTTGCATTTATATACTGCCTTTCATAAGAACATAAGAAATAGGAGAACAAGTAAACCATACAGTCCCTCGAGTCTTTCAATAAGTTCATGGCTGATCTTCTACTTCAACTCCACCTCCCCATCCTATCCCCACATCCCTTGATTTTCTTAGTGCCCCAAAATCTCAGTCCTGAATATACTGACCTCAGGACATCCCAAAGTCAGTGAAGTACTTTTGAAGTGGACTCATTGTTATAATGTAGAAAACGCAGCAGCCGATTTGCGCACAGCAAGATCCCACAATCAGCAATCAGACAGTAACCTGATAATCTGTTTTTTTTTCAGTCTTGCTGGTTAAGGACAAGATATTGGTCAGGGTAACAGGAATAACTCGACTGAACGTCTTCAAAATAGTGTCATGGGAACTCTTACACCTACCTGAGCGGGCAGACAGGGGCTTGATTTAACGTCTCATCTGAAAAACAGCCTTGCACTATTCCCTCAGTACTCTACTGAAGTGTCAGCCTAGATTTTGTGCTCAAGCTCCCTGGAGTGTATCTTAAACCCGTGGAAGGAAATAAACAAATAACCTCAGTTCATAAGGTATGATCCTGTAATCTCAACAGAGGAGCCAATTCGTAGATAGTGCAGGCCATGACATTACAGCTCCAATTCCTCAACACATGAGGACAAGTCCACTGCATCATTCTTCCCCTTGGTCATTCGAGATATTTTTTCTCCACTTCCCATATAACAATCTTCTGATCAGGAACCAGAGGCATGATTAAAGAGTGTCCCTTACAATTAATCCAAATTGTCCCACTTTTGAATTATTTCCCACAGTGACAGAAAAAACAATCCGCAGATCTAAAGGACATAAATATACCATGACCCTCATGTGATTGGATTTGAATGTGAGACTGACACTTGTGTGTTCTTCCCTCATGAATAAGATTTGTTTTAAGAAATGCACCATCCAAATACCTTGGCCTAACTGAAAATTCATATGAGAAGGTATTTATAAAAATGTAAACAATATCTATGATATGTCTCTTTCTTCACAGATGTGAATAGCACAGTATGTTGGTAGTAAAAGTCCAAAATCAGATCTGTTCCTCAATTAGGGAAGAAACACATTATCTTAATGAAGAAATAAGCCCGAATTTACGGACACAAGCTTTTCTAGAGCTCGGCCTTGGACCTGATCAACTGGTGTTTGACAGAAGCTATTTGATTTTTCATCACAGGATCTTACAGCACAGCAGGAGGCCATTTGGTCCATCACGCCTCTGCCAGCTCTTTGAATGAGCTATCCAATTAGTCCACTCCCCAATGATCTCTCCCCATAGCCCTGTAATTTGCTCCCCTTCAAATAGTTATGAACAGCACCAGCCAATACCCATTTTCCATTAAGCCACGAACTTCAGCTAAATATATCAAAACCTTCTACAGAGATCCTAGTCCTAATTTTAACATAACCCACCCAGCGGGCGCAGGTTCAGATTGAAGTTCTGATTTTACGCTCCGTTAAATATTGTAAATTAAGCTCGGCTTAGGCTGTAAAAAACAGGAGGCTACCAAGTTTGATCCTTAATCTGTATGGAATTAGCTGATCTCAACAGTGTGACAGTAGAGTTTCTACAATTAGCTGCAGTTCCCCTGGGTGAGGGAGGAGATCGTTGGCCAGGATTCTTGCTACATGCTGGTATCCAGCTGAAACTGTAAGTGTGACTAAGAGGTTTGGGCTTGGCAATGATGCTTGTTTTTCCATAAATGCTCCCTTAGGAAATCTGTTTTAAACAGAGCCTTATCATGTCCTCAGGATATCCTAACATTCTGAAACCATGCTTAAGAATTCTGACATTGGGGCTCTGCTGCAGTTGCCTCCAGATTGCCAAATCTCTATCCATAGTGCTGTGAGCTTCTAGAAACCAGGTGAATATCAGCATAGAACCATAGAAAAATTACAGCACGGAAGGAGGCCATTTAGCCCGTCGTCTCCGTGCCGGCCAAAAAACTGGCCACCCAATCTAATCCCACCTTCCAGCACCTGGTCCATAGCCTTGCAGGTTACAGCAATTCAGGTGCATGTCCAGGTACCTTTTAAAAGAATTGAGGGTTTCTGCCTCCACCACCGTTCCTGGCAGTGAATTCCAGACACCCACCATCCTCTGGGTGAAATGGTTTTTCCTCATGTCCCCTCTAATCCTTCTATCAATCACCTTAGCATCTGGGCTTTCCTCCTCATAAGCTCAGAAGAACACTTGTTAGTATGGTAGCTGGAAGACATCCCTTAAAATAGAGCTAGTGCAACAATGGCTGCAGCAATGAAGTGTCAGGAAATGAATGAGTGATTGAGTAAGGGGAGAAGAAATAATAAGGAAAGAATGGAATTAAGTCTGTGATTGCGAGAAGAGACCTCCAACCTCACTCACCATGATTTCCTCCATAGCCCAGAATTTAGAGAACCATCTACCCATAGGGAGTCCACAGCCAGCAGTTGTTAGCTCTCTTCAGTTCTCATCTATTATGCATAGCCTTCTACTATAAGCAGATACAAATTGTGCATACTTTAGAAGAGTAGAGAGTGTCATCTAGAAGCCCAACCTAGATTTCACCTTGTGTGAATCGATGAACATGCAAATAAGTCATGTTAGCAGTGTCTCAGGTAGTGTGAGCTTATAAGGTATAGTTTAAGTTCATTGGTACTCATTGTAACGGCATATATACTAAAGTTTCTGGTCGCTAATTAAGATCTCGCATGCGATCTCGCATAGACTCAGTTGCAATATGGTGAGATTAGCCCCTAACTGCGCTGATATATTCACAATCTCTAGACCAATAATGTTATGAAGTTTGGATTCAAGCCATTGCATTATTGCTGTCTGAGACCACACATTAATGTGTTATCCAGATTTAAGGAAACTAAAAAATAATTCACTTGTTGAAAATCTGGAATTTTCATATTTGCTTTCAGAACCATGACTTGCTATAACTGCTGCCTTTAAGGTAGACAATGGGGGAAATCTTTACTCCCAGGCGAGAAAGCAGCGAAGCGAGGGTCATGCCATCGGATAGTGCAATACGGAGGCTGAGCTGGGTATCATTAAAGTGTCACTCCACAACCAGAAAAGGGCTGGGAAGCTGGCGGGAAGTTGCTGTTAGAATTGTGCAGCTCAGAGGATGCTGCATGGGGCACTTTGGAATGGCTCCACGGCACAACACAAGTCCATCAGAGGGGATTTCTGGTCAGGGGATGTTAAGGGTATTGGAGGCCCAGGTTTTCTGTGTAGGGCCTGGAGGAACATGCCTGCTCACAAGTCCTAACTGGGGATTGGGAAGCCATCTAACCTTCAGCTCATTGGTGGCAGTTGCTATATGGCATTGCGAGACAGGGAGGTTTCTCAGTCTCCACAGGATACCAGGATAGATCCATGCCAGGGTACTTTAGAAGCAGTGAAGACCCACAAGAAAGCAAAAATGTTAAATATCTTACTTCCTTGGGCCTCTTCTGACCCTGGCAGTTGTTGCCGGCATGTTTGTCCTAGTAAGTAAGCCATCACAGCTCCTCCCCCAGCTTAGGCCACAGGTTAAAATAGCACATCCAGACCTCATGACGGCATTGGAGTCGGATTTGCATATTTAAAGAGGATTCCACCAGCTTGGGACGGGTGGCCTTGCCGTCTGCAAATTAAAATGGCAAACTGCCAGATTGGAGAGGGTAGCACTCCTCTTCCATTTGAACTGTCCTTGTGCTCCCCCAGGCCATCAACCCGAAACACTGGGCTGAATTTTCAACGGAGGTGAGTAGGTGCAAAAATCCATGCTGCCAGCTGGCGTGCTGGTTTTCCGACACCATTCCATCCCTGGGTCATTTTCCCAGAGCTGGGAGCAGTAGTCAAAGGCCTACCTGTCCGTAAGTAAATTAAGGGTAGTTACTGCTGACAGAGGCTAAGTGGAATTTTCCAGTCAGCCTGTGGGCTTCCCCGAGGCTTCAGGGACTAAGGCAGCTGCCTGGAAGTGGCCTCCCGGTGCCAAACCCGGGGGCCAGCATCGCAGGCAAGCTTTGAGGCCCTCCCCAACTGCCAAGCCACAGCTGTGACCACAGGCCGCCCTGTGATTGGGAATGGTGGCTCATCTGCTATTTTCATTTTTAAATGTAAAACTTTTAAAGTCGGAGAGATGGTGCCTCAAGATGGAGGCGTCCTCTCTCTCTCTCTCTTACCTGAACTGCAGATTATTGTGCCTTGCGAGCTAGAGGGATTCCTATTGGCCCTCCAGCCTTGAGAGCTTAATTGGATGGCAAGCCCATCCTCTGGCCACTAACTGCTGAAAATCACTGCCAGTTGACTATTTTCCACCCAGTGGGGGGTTGTGACCCCCATTTGATCCCGACATGTGGGTCTCAACTGAAAACTCAAAACGCTTTTCCCTCCACTCATGCTGCCAGACCTGCTGAGTATTTCCAGCATTTTCTGTTTTTCTTTATGAGGTCTAAGACCTTTGGTACTGGCCAAAGATGAATGGAAAGAATCTTTTACAATCATACATAGTCTTACGTTTCCAAGGACATTGGGATAAACTGGGAAGGGGAGATGTGTAGAGTCTATTACTGCAATCTATTACTGGGTATGTGATCCAAATTAAAGCCAATGAGCGTGAGCTTATTTATGTCTTCACACCTCATAAAGTTTCCGCAGGAAAGTTGATTGACGTTTGTCACAATTAGTGTTATTTTCTGTTCAGTCAGTTTGGCAAAGAAACTAAGAAATGGAAATATAGCAAGTATTAATAAACAAGACATCAACTGTGCAAAAACAAATTTAAAGTTAGCTAATTTATGCAATACAATAAACTTAACGGAGAAGCAAAAGTAAAATTCTGGTTCAATAAAGAAAAACTTTCCTTTTATCCCCTGTATTTCCCCCTCTCTTGAAGCAAAGCTTTCTGTCCTACACAGCCTTAGGATCTCACAACCTTCTAGAACCTCTCCAAAGTCTCTATTCTCCATTTGTAAGCCTCGAAAATGATTGTCAACAGATTATTTGATACTCAAGGACGTTACAGCTGAAACTGATCCGTTATGCAGGAAATACGAGATAGGCACCAAGGCTGGGAACTCTGATCAGTTTTCCTCTCTCTCGTCCATGTACACTGAGCCAAATGTCATGCCCGTAGCAATAATGAAGCATCTGACAAGTGCTGTTAATGCTAAGGTTGTCCTGAATCAATTATGTTGTTATCAAATAGTCAATTGATATACAGTAATTGTTTCGATGTTCAGTGATTGATTTCCTAGACACGCACATCTTTTAGTAGTCACCAGTAATGGCTCAGCTGGCTTCTTTCTTTTCTGCTTCCTATAGAACAAAGAGAACATAAACCAACTTCCCAGGATGCAGTTACAGGTAGCCTTTTAAGCACGGCATCATTTTTAAAAATTCATTCATGGGATGTGGGTGTTGCTGGCCAGGCCAGCATTTATTGCCCATCCCTAATTGCCCTTGAGAAGGTGGTGGTGAGCTGCCTTCTTGAACCGCAGCAGGCAATGTGGGGTAGGTACACCCACACTGCTGTTAGGAAGGGAGTTCCAAGATTTTGACCCAGCGACAGTGAAGGAACGGCGATATAGTTCCAAGTCAGGATGGTGTGTGACTTGGAGGGGAACTTGCAGGTGGTGGTGTTCCCATGTATTTGCTGCCCTTGTCCTTCTAGTTGGTAGAAGTCGTGGGTTTGGAAGGTGCTGTCTGAGGAGCCTTGGTGCATTGCTGCAGTGCATCTTGTAGATGGTACACACTGCTGCCACTGTGTGTCGGTGGTGGAGGGAGTGAATGTTTTGTAGATGGTGTGCCAATCAAGCGGGCTGCTTTGTCCTGGATGGTGTCGAGCTTCATTTTTAAAAGGATCTAGCCTAGAAATTCCAGAAGTCTCGCTGAGTTCAATGAAAGCCAATGGAAGTGGAGCGTAAATCCAAGAGGGAATTCAAGAAAAACTTCTTTGCCCAGAGAGTGCTGAAAACATAAGGACAGGAGTAGACCATTTAACCTCTTCTGCCATTCAGTAAGATTATGGCGGATCTGTGACTGAACTCCATTTATCCACCTTTTCCCTATATCCCTTAACACATTTGGTAAATAAATATCTATCAATCTCAGATTAAAAATGAATAATTGATCGAGCACAACTGCCATTTGCAGAAGAAAGTTTCAAACTTCCAACACCCTTTGCGTGTAGAAGTGTTTCCTAATTTCATTCCTGAATGGTCTGGCCTAATTTTTAGACAATGCCCCCTAGACTTAGACTCCCCAATTACCAGAAATAGTTTCTCTCCATCTACCCTGTCTGTTCCCCTTATTATCTTGAAAACTTTGATCAAATTATCCTTTAATTTGCTAAATTCCAGGGATTACAACCTTATTTTATATACTTCCTGATCCTTTAACCCTTGGAGTATCATATTGGTAAACCTACGCTGCACTTATAGGATCACAGGAAATTGGAGCAGGAGTAGGCCATTGAGCCTGCTCCGCCATTTAAACAGATCATGACTGATCATCTACTTCTATGCCATTTTTCCCCACTATCCCCGTATCCAAATAATCATTTTGTAGTACAGAACTTAAGTATTGCTGAAAATTGAGACATTTTGTCAAAGCTTTTCATCTTGCACTCAACAGGATAATTTGCAGGAATACCAATGTAAGGGAAACAACCCATTTTATACTGTATGAAAAGAGAGTGCTGATTGGTTGGCAAGTGGACTCTCATTATCCACTTTGGTAGGAGGAATAGATGTTCAGAGTATTTCCTAAATGCGAAGAGATTAGAAAGTGTTGATGTACAAAGGGACCTGGGAGTCCTTGTCAATAAGTCACTGAAAGCTAACATGCAGGTACAACAAGCAATTAAGAAGGCAAATGGTATGTTGGCCTTCATTGCAAGAGGATTTGAGTACAGGAGTAGTGAAGTCTTGCTTCAATTGTATAGAACCTTGGTTAGACTGTATCTGGAGTACTGTGTGCAGTTTTGGTCCCCTTTAGGCGGCACAGTGGCGCAGTGGTTAGCACCACAGCCTCACAGCTCCAGCGACCCGGGTTCAATTCTGGGTACTGCCTGTATGGAGTTTGCAAGTTCTCCCTGTGTCTGCGTGGGTTTCTATGAGGAGAGATTGGGGAAATTGGGCCTGTATTCTCTGGAGTTTCGAAGAATGAGAGGTGATCTCATTGAAATCTACAAAATACTAAAAGGGATAGACAGGGTAGTTGCAGCTAAGATGTTTCCCCTAGTTGGGGAGTCTAGAACCAGGGGACACAATTTCAGAATAAGGGGAAAGCCACTTAAGACAGAGATGAGGAGAAATTTCTTTACTCAGAGGGTTGTGAATCTTTGCAATTCTCTACCCCAGAGGGCTGTGGAAGCTCAGTCATTGGGTATGTTTGAAGCAAAGATTGGCAGATTTCTAAATACCAATGATATAAAGGGATATGAGGATAGTGTGGGAAAAAGGCATTGAAGTGGATGATCGGCCATGATCGTATTGAATGGCAGGGCAGGCTCGATGGACTGAATGGCCTACTCCTGCTCCTGTGTTCCTATGATTGGTAGAGACGTGGCCATGCAGAATGCACCAGTTTATGGTGGCTGACAGTTAACTGCTAAGCTTTGTTTGAAATTTAAACCAGATAGCTTGACTCTGATTGGTCAAGGCATTGCCTTGAGGAATGAACCAGAGAATGACGGTCACTTATTTTGCTGAAAGAGGAGCAATGTGTGTACATGTTCTTTCTGATTGCAAATAACAGGGCTCTTGTATTAATGTATGTAGCTTCCAGTACGCGCAAATGCGCCACACTGCGAGCCTGACTAACAATCTTAAATTGGTTGTCAGCATAATTCTTAGCACACTGAAGATTATTTAGCAAATGTTGTCCAATCACAGAATCACATCTAATGTTGCACACTGTGTTTTGAGCAAGCGAAAACTACACGTGTTGCTACTGCACAGTAGCAGCATGAAATAGCTGGCTTCACCTGTTGCTCAAATTTTTGGGATGTAGTATCAACATGTGTGGTGTTCACCACTAATGCTGCCGTCACACAAATGAGTAATGCGATATATAGGCCATATGGCCCAAAGACTGGCGGATGGTACTAAATAACATGTCCCTTCCACTGTTCACAATGGGCAAGGTACAGGCCTTACCCAACCAGCCGGTGCTTGCAAAACTCAAAACACAGTGTCGAACATTAGATGTGATTCCTCAATTGGACAACATTTGCTAAATAGTACTCAGTGTGCTAAGAAGTACGCTGACAAGCTATTTAAGATTGTCAATCAGGCTCCCAGCGTGGCGCATTTGTGCGCATTGGAATCTACATACATTAATACACTGTTCTTTGCAGACAGAAAGAACATTTACACACATTGTGCCTGTTTCAGCTAAACAAAATAAGTTACAGCCATTCACTGGTTTATTCCTCAGGGCAATGCCTTGACCAATCAGAGTCAAGCTGTCTGGTTTAAATTTGAAACAAAGCTTGGCAGTTAACTGTCAGTCACCATAAACTGATGCATTCTCCATGGCAACGCCTCTACCAATTAGCATCCACTTATCAACCAATCAGCATTCTTACCAACTTAATAGAATTCTTTGAGGAAGTGACAAAGTTGATTGAAGAGGGAAGGGCTGTAGATGTCATATACATGGACTTCAGTAAGGCGTTTGATAAGGTTCCCCATGGTAGGTTGATGGAGAAAGTGAAGTTGCATGGGGTCCAGGGTGTACTAGCTAGATGGATAAAGAACTGGCTGGGCAACAGGAGACAGAGAGTAGCAGTGGAAGGGAGTTTCTCAAAATGGAGACGTGTGACCAGTGGTGTTCCACAGGGATCCGTGCTGGGACCACTGTTGTTTGTGATATACATAAATGATTTGGAGGAAAGTATAGGTGGTCTGATTAGCAAGTTTGCAGACGACACTAAGATTGGTGGAGTAGCAGATAGTGAAGGGGACTGTCAGAGAATACAGCAGAATATAGATAGATTGGAGAGTTGGGCAGAGAAATGGCAGATGGAGTTCAATCCGGGCAAATGCGAGGTGATGCATTTTGGAAGATCCAATTCAAGAGTGAACTATACAATAAATGGAAAAGTCCTGGGGAAAATTGATGTACAGAGAGATTTGGGTGTTCAGGTCCATTGTTCCCTGAAGGTGGCAACGCAGGTCAATAGAGTGGTCAAGAAGGCATACGGCATGCTTTCCTTCATCGGACGGGGTATTGAGTATAAGAGTTGGCAGGTCATGTTACAGTTGTATAAGACTTTGGTTCGGCCACATTTGGAATATTGCGTGCAGTTCTGGTCGCCACATTACCAAAAGGATGTAGATGCTTTGGAGAGGATGCAGAGGAGGTTCACCAGGATGTTGCCTGGTATGGAGGGCGCTAGCTATGAAGAGAGGTTGAGTAGATTAGGATTATTTTCATTAGAAAGACGGAGGTTGAGGGGGGGACCTGATTGAGGTGTACAAAATCATGAGAGGTATAGACAGGGTGGGTAGCAAGAAGCTTTTTCCCAGAGTGGGGGATTCAATTACTAGGGGTCACGAGTTCAAAGTGAGAGGGAAAAGTTTAGGGGGGATATGCATGGAAAGTTCTTTACGCAGAGGGTGGTGGGTGCCTGGAACGCGTTGCCAGCGGAGGTGGTATACGCGGGCACGATAGCGTCTTTTAAGATGTATCTAGACAGATACATGAATGGGCAGGAAGCAAAGAGATACAGACCCTTAGAAAATAGGCGACAGGTTTAGATAGAGGATCTGGATCGGCGCAGGCTTGGAGGGCCGAAGGGCCAGTTCCTGTGCTGTAATTTTCTTTGTTCTTTTTTCTTTGTTCTCTTCTCATACAGTATAAATTTGTTGTTTCCCTTACGTTGGTATACTTGTGTAATGTCCTGACAAGTGCAAGATGAAAAGCTTCGACAAAATGTCTCTATTTTCAGCAATCCCCATATCCCTTGATGTCATTAGTGTCTAGAAATCTATCGATTTCTGTCTTGAACATGCTCAATGATTGAGCTTCCACAGCCCTCTTGGGTAGAGAATTTCACAGATTCACCACCCTCTGAGTAAAGAAATTTCTCCTCATCTTAGTCTTAAATGGCCTGCCCCTTATTCTGAGACTGTGTCCCCTTGTTCTAGACTCACCAGCCAGAGGAAACATCCTATCCACATCTACCCTGTCATACCCTGAAAGAATTTTGTAAGTTTTAATGAGATCACTGATCATTCTTCGAAACCCTCGAGAATACAGGCCCAGTTTCTGCAAGGTCTCCTCATAAAACAATACCACCATCCCAGGGATTAGTCATAAAGTTATACAGCACAGAAACAGGCCCTTCAGTAAATCGTGTTCATGCCGGCCATCAAGCATGAATCTACTCTAAGCCCATTTTCCAGCATTTGGCCCATCGCCTTGTATGCTATGAGTTTCAAGTACTCATCTAAATATTTCTTAAATGTTGTGAGGATTCCTGCCTCTACCACCCCTTCAGGCAGTGTGTTCCAGATTCCAACCTCCCTCTGGGTGAAATTCTTTTCCTCAACTCCCCTCTAAACCTCCTGCCCCTTAGCTTAAATCTATCACTAAGGGAAGAAGTTCCTTCTTAATTATTCTATCAATGCCCCTCATAATTTTGTATACCTCAATCAGGTCCCTCCTCAGCCTTCGCTGCTCCAAGGAAAACAAACCTAGCCTATCCGGTCTCTCTTCATAGCTGAAATGCTCCAGCCCAGGCAACATCCTGGTGAATCTCATCTGCACCCTCTCCAGTGCAATCACATCCTTCCTATAGTGTGGTGACCAGAACTGTACACAATTCTCCAGCTGTGGCCTAACTGGCATTTTATACAGCTCTATCATAATCTCCCTGCTCTTATATTCTATGCCTCGGCTAATAAAGGCAAGTATCCCATATGCCTTCCTAACCACTTTACCTACCTGCGCTGCTGCCTTCAGTGATCTATAGACAAGTACACCAAGGTCCCTCTGACCCTCTGTACATCCTGGGATCCTATCATCCATTGTATATTCCTGTGTCTTGTTAGTCCCTCCAAAATGCATCAGCTCACATTTCTCAGGACTAAACTCCATTTTCCACTGCTCTGCCCATCTTACCAGCCCATTTATATCATCTTGTAATCTAAGGCTTTCCTGCTCACTATTTACAACACCACCAATTTTTATGTCATCTGCGAACTTACTGATCATACCTCCTATATTCACATCTAAATCATTAATGTACTTCCAATTGCAAAAACAACCCTCAACCATCACCCTCTGCCTCCTGCCACTAAGCCAATTTTGGATCCAATTTGCCAAATTGCCCTGGATCCCATGGGCTCTTACCCTCTTAACCAATCTCCCATGCGGGACCTTATCAAAAGCCTTACTGAAGTCCCTGTAGATTACATCAGCTGCTTTACCCTCATCTACGCACCTCGTCACCTCCTTGAACAATTCAATCAAATTTGTTGGACATGATCTCCCCCAACAAAGCCATGCTGCCTATCCTTGATTAATCCCTGCCTCTGCAAGTGGAGATTAATCCTGTCCCTCAGAATTTTTCCAATAGTTTCCCTACCACTGATGGTAGACTCACCGGCCTGTTATTACCTGGTTTATCCCTGCTACCCTTCTTGAATAATGATACCACATTCGCTGTCCTCCAGTCCTCTGTCACCTCTCCTGTAGCCAGATAGGATTTGAAAATTTGTGTCAGAGCCCCTGGAATCTCCTCCCTTGCCTCACATAGTAGCCTGGGATACATCTCATCTGGGCCTGAGGATTTATCCACTTTTAAGCCTGCTACAACCTCGAATACCTCCTCCCTTTCAATGCTAATTTGTTCAAGTATATCACAATTCCCCTCCCTGATCTCTACATCTACATCGTCCTTCTCCACTGGTGAACCTCCATTACACTCCCTCTATGGCAGGTATATTCTTCCTTAGATAAGGAGACCAAAACTGTACATAATACTCAGGGTGCGGTCTCACCAAGACTTTATACAATTCAGCAATACATCTTTACTCCTGTACTCAAATCCCCTTGCAATGAAGGCCCACATACCATTTGCCTTCTTAATTGCTTGCTGCACCTGCATACTAGGTTTTAGCAACTCATGAACAAGGACACTCAGGGACTCTTTGGACATCAATACTTCTCAAATTCTCACCATTTAAGAAATACCCTGCCTTTCTATTTTATCGACCAAAATGGATCACTTCACACTTATTCACATTATATTCTACTGCCATGTTCTTGCCCATTCACTTAGCATGTTTAAATCTCCTTGAAGCCTCCTTGCATCTTCCTCACAACTTACATTCCCTACTAGTTTTGTGTCATCAGCAAATTTGGGAAATATTGCAATTGGTCCCCATATCCAAATCATTGATATAGATTGTGAACAGTTGTGGCCCAAGCACCGATCCCACGAGTAACAGTCTGCCAACATGAGAATGACCCGTTTATTCCTACACTATGCTTTCTGTCTGTTAACCGATTCTCAATCCATTGCAGTATATTACCCCCAGTCCCATGTGCTCTAATTTTGCTTACTAATCTTCTGTGTGGGACTTTATCAAAAGCCTTCTGAAAATCCAAATACACCACATCCATTGGTTCTCCTTTATCTATGCTACAACTAACATCCTCAAAAAACTCCAACAGGTTTGTCAGACATGATTTCCCTTTCACAAATCCATGTTGACTGTGTCCAATCATATCATTCTTTTCCAAGTGTTCAGTTATCTCATCCTTTATAATAGATTCTAACATTTTCCCTACTACTGACATCAAACTAACATCTGTAGTTCTCCATTTTCTCTCTCGCTCCTTTCTTAAATAGTTGGGTTACATTTGCTACTTTCCAGTCTGCAGGAACCCTTCCAGAACCTACAGAATTTTGAAAGTTAACTACCAATGCATCCATTATCTCTATAACCACCTCCTTCAATACCCTGGAATGTAGCTCATCTGGGTCAGGAGATTTATCAGCCTTCGAGCCAATTAATATTTCGAGTACTACTTTTTTATTGATACCAATTACTTTCAGTTCCTCATTTTTATAAGTCCCTTGTTCCCTAATATGTCTGGGAGTTTTTCTGTGTCTTCCTCCGTGAAGACAGACACAAAGGGGTGGATTTTAAGAGCCTGCCGTCATGATCACTGGTGAGCTCAAAAAATGGAGGCCCGCGTCGTGAACCCACTGCGATCTCCCGCGCGGCAACTCATTTAAATGGTTGGGGCGCCCCTCCCCCCCAATCACATGGATAGGGCGGGCTGTCTGATGCCAGCAATGGTATCAGCTGCCCGTGTGCAGGCGTGGCACCATTTTTAAAGGGTAGCCAGCCCTGCCGGCAAATTTGAATTTTTAAGGTGAACCCCCCTCAAAATTTACAAATTAAATTGTAATACCCCTTTCCAATCCCCCAATAAAAATTACAATAAGTTTTTGCCCATTCTCCCCACCAAAACACTTTGAATTCTGACTGCACCCACCCCCCCCCACCAACCCCACAGACTGCACAAAGTTGAAAATGCAACCCTTCCCACCATCCCCTACACTGATGACCCTTACTTGACCCGGGTGCTCCGGTTTCCTCCCACAGCCAAAAAGACTTGCAGGTTGGTAGGTAAATTGGCCATTATAAATTGCCCCCTAGTGTAGGTAGATGGTAGGGAAATATAGGGACAGGTGAGGATGTGGTGGGAATGTGGGATTAGTGTAGGATTAGTGTAAATGGGTGGTTGATGGTCGGCACAGACTCGGTGGGCCGAAGGGCCTGTTTCAGTGCTGTATCTCTAAATAAATAAAAAATCTCCATCCTAAGGTGTATTGCCTAGAACTGCTCACAGTACTCCAGGTATGGTCTAAGGAGGACTTTGTATTATGGTTCTCTGGATATAATGTTCAGCATTCCATTAGCCTTTTTGATTATTTTCTGTACATGTTCATGACACTTTAGTGATCTATGTACATGGACCCCCTAAGTCTCTATGCACCTCTACTGTTTCTAGCTTTTCACCATTCATAAAGTACCCTGTTCTATCCTTTTTTAAGTCCAATGTGGATGACCTCACATTGAAATCCATCTGCCATAGTTTTCAAATTCACTTAATTTATTCAAATCTCTTTGTCATTTTTGTTTCCATCTACACTGTTTACAATGCTGCCTAGCTTTGTATCATCGGCAAATTTGGGTATGTGGCTTTTGATCCAATCAGCTAAGTCATTAATAAATATGGGGAATAGTTAAGACCCCAACACAGATCCTTGCGGGACACCATGAGTCACATCCTGACAATTAGAGTGCCTGCCCATTTTCCCTACTCTCTGTCTCCTGCCTATCAGCCAACTTCCTAACCAGGTCAATAATGTGCCTTCAATTTCATGAGCTTCACCTTCAGCTAACAGTCTCTTATAAAGGACATCTTCAATTTTTTTCTGCAAATCTATATAAATAACATCCATAGACATTCCCCTGTTCACTACTTTCATCAGCTCTTCAAAGAATTCAATCAGGTTCTACAGGCATGACCTGCCTTTATGAAATTTAAAGGAGTAGTTGAGGTGACTAGCATAGATACACGTAAGGGGAATTAGATAAATATATGAGGGAGAAAGAGGGATACAAGGTTATGTGATACAATTAGATGAAGAGGGGCGGGAGGAGGCTCGTGTGGAGCATAAACACTGGCATGGACCAGTTGAGTCGAATGGCTTGTTTCTGTGCTGTACATTCTAGGTAATTCTACTTAAAAAGAATGAGATCTTTTTAGAGTATGATGCCCTGGAATTTCTGTGTGGATTCTCTGATGGGAAGACGAATGGAGCACTGTTTTGCTGGGACATTTTTTTTATTCTTTCATGGGATGTGAGTGTCGCTGACAAGGCCAGTATTTGTTGCCCATTCCTAATTGCCGTTGAGATGGTGGCGGTGAGCCGCCTTCTTACACTGCTGCGGTCCATCTGGTGTAGGCACACTCACAGTGCTGTTAGGAAGGGAATTCCAAGTGAAGGAACAGCGATATAGTTCCAAATCAGGAGGAGAACTTGCATGTGGTAGTGTTCCCATGCGTCTACAGCCCTTGTCCTTCTAGGTAGGTGGTAGAGTTCGTGGGTTGGAAGTGCTTGCAGTACTTCAGGTATGGTCTAACCAGGAGACTTGGTGAGTTGCTACAGTGCATTTTGTCTATGGTACACATGGCTGTCACTATGTGCTAGTGGTAGAGGGAGTGAATGTTTAAGATGGTGGGTGCGGTGCTGAAAAAGCAGGCTGCTTTGTCCCAGATGGTGTTGAGCTTCTTGGGTGTTGTTGGAGCTGCACTCATCCAGGCAAGTGAGAGTATTCCATCACACTCCCGACTTGTGCCTTGTAGTTGGTGGACACGCCTTGGGAAATCAGGAGGTAAGTTGCTCGCCTCAGAATTCCCAACCTCTGAACTGCTCTTGTAGTCACAGAATTTACATGGCTGGTCCAGTTAAGTTTCTGGTTAATGGTAAGCCCCAGAATGTTGATGATAGTGGGGGATTCAGTGATGGTAATGTCATTGAATGTAAAGGCAAATTGGTTAGATTCTCTCTTTTTGGAAATCGTCATTGCCTGGCACTTGTCTGGCATGAATGTTGCTTGCCACGTATCAGCCCAAACCTGAATGTTGTCCAGGTCTTGCTGCATCTGGATACAGACTGTTTCAGTTTCTAAGGAGTCACGGATGGTACTAAACATTGTGCAATCATCAGCGAACATCCCCACTTCTGACCTTATGATGGAGGGAAGATCATTGATGAAGCAGCTGAAGATGGTTGGGCCTAGGACATTACCTAAGGAACTCCTGCAGCAATGTCCTCGGGCTTAGATGTTTGGCCTCAACAACCACAACCATCTTCCTTTGTGCGAGGTATGACTCCAAATAGTGGAGAGTTTTCCCCCCGATTCCCATTAATTCCAGTTTTGCTAGGGCTCCTTGATGCCATACTTGGTCAAATGCTGCCTTGAAGTCAAGGGTATTCACTCTCACCTCACCTCTTCAGTTCAGTTCTTTTGCCCATGTTTGGACCAAGACTGTAATGAGGTCTGGAGCTGAGTGGCGCTGGTGGAAACCAAACTGAGCATCTGTGAGCAGCTTATTGCTGTGCAAGTGCTGCTTGATAGCACTGCCGACGACACCTTCCATCACTTTGCTGATGATCGAGAGTAGACTGATGGGGCAGTAATGGCCAGATTGGATTATTGGATTTGACCTATGTTTTATGGACTGGACATACCTGGACAATTTTCCACATTGTCGGGTAGTTGCCAGTGTTGTAGCTGTACTGGAACACAAGTCATCAGTCCTACTGCTGGAATATCGTTAGGGCCCATATCCTTTGCAGTATTCAGTGCCTTCAGCTGTTTCTTGATATCACATAGAGTGAATCAAATTTGCTGAAGACTGGCATCTGTGATGCTGGGGACCTCAGGAAGAGACATAGATGGATTATCCAGTCAACACTTCTGGCTGAAGATAGTTACAAATCCTTCCACCTTGTCTTTTGCACCAACATGCTGGGCTCCCCTATCATTGAGGATGGGGATGTTTGTGGAGCCTCCTCATCCAGTTCGTTGTTTAATTGTCCACCACCATCCATGACTGGATATGGCAGGACTGCAGAGCTTTGATGAGATCCGTTGGTTGTGGGATCACTCACCTCTGTGTATCGTGTGCTGCTTCTGTTGTTTAGCATGCATGTAGTCCTGTGTTGTAGCTTGACCAGGTTGGCTGCTCATTCTTGTGCTCATGCAGTTCATGCCAAGTTGATCAAAATGTAATTAATTTAGAAAACAGTGCTGTGGAATCCAGCTGGAGCAAAAACAGAGCTGCTAAATCCAGCTTGGTTGTGGGGATTTGATTGCAGGGGCTGGATTACAGCACAATTACTCAGTACTAATATTGTGTTTCTTAACAAAGGCTACACTTGTAATGTAATAAAGTGTTCCCACCAATTTGTCAAAAAAGATCATTAACCTTTTTCTTTCACCTAAAGATTATAGCCAAGTGGCTATTAGTGTACATATTCATTAATTTATATAATGAATCATCATCATCCTCTATTTTAGACATTCTAAATGGAATGTCTGTTTATATTGGCCCTGTAAGGCCTGAAATCTTTCCTCAGTAGCACCATTTGTTGCCATGATACGTTATTTTAAGGAGCTATGGCCCATTCAGAATTTTCAGCCTAAATTTAGATGTATGGTGTCATGCTTACATAAGTTTGCAATGGGTCACAAGGCTTTATAAATGTAAAATTAAGTATCAAAAAGTGTTGAAAGAGCCATCATTATAAGGTTTCTTGACAATATATTAACAGATTGTTATTACATTTTAATCAAGTTTCCTTTCTAACATGAATAGTGAAATTCCCAGCAGGCTTTTCTTAAGCAAAGTATGTTGATATTTTGCATACCTTTCAGATTATGCTATTAAAGATATTTCATGAATATGAAGCTCTAAATTATTAATGATTTCCTAACCCTTAGACTTTTGCTTCTGCAAAATTAATGCAAGTTTTAAGTTTAAACCGTAGAGAATAACTAACCTTAAGGAAGTAAGAAAAGCACCAATGCCATAGGAACATCAATCATTCTTATTTTTGGTAGACTGTTGTCTGACATTCCAGCCTGTGGAACGTGCCCTGGCCAGTTAATGCAAAATGGACAATAGCGACTCGGCTTCCTGTCTTACACCCTGCTTAATTATTTTTTCCATTAACTTCAACGGGTAAGGAAATTGAATGGAATGTACAATAGGGTGCTGATCAGCTCTGACCCATTTGGCGCTATCATGCAAGACCAATTTGACCACCATCCCCTGCACACACTGCTACCCCCCCACCCCCACACCCCAGCCATCTCATTGCTTGGCTGAAGAATCTCCATATCAAACTGCTACCAGTTATAAGTTGGTTCCATTTACTTGCAATTCTGGCCTCTTGGCATATCCCCAACTTCCCTCAGTCTATCATTAATGACTGTGCCTTCAGCTGCCTAGGCCCAAAGCTCTGGAATTCCCTTCCTAAACCTCTCCACCCTCTCTATTCTTTTCAGACACTCCTGAAAACCTACCTCTTTGGCCAAGTCTTGGTCACCTGTCCAAATATCTCCTTCTGTGGCTCAGTGTCAAATTTTGTCTGAAACTGTTTCCATGAAGTGCGTGGGGACATTTTATTATGTTAAAGGTTCTATATAAATACAAGCTAATACAGAGTGCACCTCCCTCCCTTCAGGAGTGTGTTCCAAAAATTAGGTGCAGGTTAGCAATAGCCAAGGCGTAGAGACCCCTAAGTGTAAGTAGCTACACAGCTGGCTAAACTTGTGCAGAACACTGATAAGCCTGCCAGCCAGGACATTCTATCCATGAGGGTATTGACTTGCATAGTTACCTAAAGCCAAGGGGGAAGCCAAGTAGAATCCCAGTCTCCAGTAATAGGTCTAGCCTCTGAATGGCCTCTTCCTTTGAGTTTGAAGAATTTCTAGCACAGCCAGGTTTCCAATCCGCAACTTAAGACTCCAAACTGTGATACCTAAAAACTGGATATAATTTATTCATTCTGTTAGTCTGCACTTTGATACAACTAAATTCAAAATTTGACTTAATTTTATGCAATTATAAATGCAGCATTGATTAAAAAAATAATTTGCTTGAAGATTCAGTGAAAGCTTTTTTGTTATTTATGTTTTTGATTGTATCCTATATTGTTGAAGATTATGCTATATTACTGCTGTCATGCTAGGCCCCCACCTGTCAAGAATGAGGTACATTAATTTTGTCATGAACATTGATTTTAAACGGTTACTAGAGTGAAGAAAGGACTTATTAAACAGATTAGCCATGGCTGGAAAAGACATTTGCATATTAACCAACAGTGTTTGGAAGGACAAAGCTGCCATTCCCTGACACATTCAACCCACAATGGACTTTTGATCACCAGATGTTAAAGGTAGGGGAGCTCGCATTCCAAGTTGACTGCTAAGATGCCGAATACACAAATGGACATGGTCAAACCAGCTAGTCACATGACTAACCTGCTGGGCAACATGAGTTTTTGAATTTGTAAAGAAAGTTTGGGAAAAAAGCAGAATGCCCCTGGCTGGCTCGCCACAGCCTCTCCTGTCTACCTGCTCCTATCTCTTTCTCACAAGCCTCTGAATCCACTGAAGACACATGAACCCCAAGAGAGAAAAGTCTGCTACAGCGAATAAGGTTTAAGAAGAATACTGGGCCCCAACAAAAAGCAAGATTGACCTACAATCAAGGACTCTACAGTGAACTCGAAAAACCATAACAAAAACTCTTCAGATATTACCTCAAACCTTTTCACTTTATTTTTCTTCTGCTCTTTTTTGTCTCTATTTGCATGTGGGTATCATGTATGCATGTTAGCATGGGCATGTTGTGTATCCGTAGGCACCAACCGAATTAGAGTTCAAGTTTAATAAATTTTAACTTTTCTTCTTTAAACCTCAGAAAGCCTGTTTATGATGGTTTCTTTGCCTTATAATTGAAAAGCAGTGAACAAGGATTCACCAAGGGGGAGCTAAAAACACAGTGTGTTTAAAATTAAATTCTGTTACAGTAAGACCAGGTGAAGGCTGAGAGGGATCCGGAGACACCTTTCTCACCTGGTCGTAACACTGTATGTAGTTATGAAATGTTATAGATTAGATACAGATATCTCACAAGAAAGAATATCTGAATAGGCAGGACATGGCATTCCTGTGGTATTCTCTTGCCCAAAATGCAATACACATACATAGCAACTGGAAAAGTAACTGATTCAGCAAACATATCTCATGAACTTGTCATTATTTCTGTCACATTTTCAAAGTGAAAGTCACTGTATTCAGGCCCACTTCTTTCAATGGAGGGTTAAAGTCGTCACTGAATTTGGAGTGCTGGTAATAGCTCCCTCGCGTCTGAGTCAAAAGATTGTGCGGTCAAGTTCCACTCAAGAGACTTGAGCATAATCTTTAAGTTGTCTCTCCAGTGTAGTCCTGAGGGAGTGATACACTGTTGGAGATGCAGTCTTTAGAATGGACTCCATTGACCATCTCAAGTGGACATAAAAGATCCGATGGCATTACTTAAAAAATAACAGAGAATTCTCCCCAGTGTTCTGGTCAATATTTATCCCTCTATCAACATCACTAAAAAACAGACTGGCTGGTCATTTGTTTCATTGTTGTTTTTATATTGTTGCTTTGTACAAGTTGGCTACCACATTTCCTAAATTACAGCAGTGACTACACTTCATTGGCTGTAAAGCACTTTGGGTTGGCCTGAGGTTGTGAAAGGTGTCTTATAAATGCAAGTCCTTTTCATAAAGTGTTGCTGTTTTTCTGTTTTCAAATGGTGCATTGAGCAAAAAGGCAAGTGGTACAAGTTGGAGTTGACCACAAAGGTGTAATTGTTTTAGTGTGAAGTGTAATAATTCAATGTAAAGGCAGAATAAGTCTGTAACCGCGATTGCACGTTTTATTTACTTCTCAGAAAAAAGGCAGATGGCAGAAGAAAAGTAAAGGACTTGATCTTCAAAAGGCTGCTTTGGTCAAACCAGTGCCATGTAATGATAGTCCCAGAACCTCGATTACATGTTCTAGTCTGGGATTACCAATCCACTGCTTAATAACTCATCACGTTGAAATAAAGTGTAAAAGTAGAAGAAAACAGCTCATCATTTTCTATGGCTGGGGCCAATGAGTGCAAAAGGTTAATGTAACTTTAAAAAAAACTCAGAAAATGATGGAACTGACAGCTGAAAGAAAAAGGCTCAATGTTAATTTGACGTGTAATCTTTATCAGAACTGGATGAAGGCTTTGGGTGAAAGATTACATTGAAAATGTTAACCTCTCTTTTTATTTTCGATGCTGACTGAACTATTACATATTTCCACCATGTTCCGTTCCTAGTACTTGTGGCCTTTTATCTCTCTTAATGTAATCTTATCCCTTCGTGACTGCCTTTTGATCCCTTTCTTTCTTGCAAATCTTCTTTCCTGGCTTTCCCTTGATATTTCTACATCGACTACTGTCTTTATATTCACCACAAAATCCAACTCAGTACTCCAGGGGACTTTTATCATACTTGTGCAGTTGTTGTACCTCAAGTTCTGTTCATTGTCAAGTTAAGATATATCAGTTCAAAATTGTTACATCAATGAAAATATACCTTTTGATACTGGTTTAACAACAAGCAGATTTCCTCTGTTATTGTAAAGAAAGACCTCTCATGTTGCACTAGTTTGAAAGCTGCCCAATTTGACAGGGTTTATTTAACGAAAAATATCACTAGAATCCATAAACATTTTATGTACTTTGGAATATATGATCTTCAAGGGAACTGCAAGACAATTTGATAGTAAGTGAATTTAGATAATTATTTTATTAAGAAGGTGAGGTTTATTGGTTCTCTTTGTAAAGACTTTTTAAAATTTATTTTTAATTATATACTAAAAATGTATTTCTTTAATCTTTGTACACAGAAGAAAATATACTCCTTTAATGTTAGTCCTTGAATTATCAAAGGCAGATTGCTGGCACCTGAAAAGAACATAGAACATAGAACATAGAACAGTAAAGCACAGTACAGGCCCTTCGGCCCACAATGTTGTGCCGAACCTTTAACCTACTCTAGGATCAAACTAACTACCTACCCTTCATTCTACTATCATCCATGTACCTATCCAAGATTCGCTTAAATGTCCCTAATGTATCTGCTTCGACTACCACCGCTGGCAGTGCATTCCACGCACCCACCACTCTCTGTGTAAAGAACCTACCTCTGACATCTCCCCGAAACCTTCCTCCAATCACCTTAAAATTATGCCCCCTGGTGATAGCCCTTTCCACACTGGGAAAAAGTCTCTGACTATCCACTCTATCTGTGCCTCTCATCATCTTGTACCCCTCTATCAAGTCACCTCTCATCCTTCTTCGCTCCAATGAGAAAAGCCCTAGCTCCCTCAACCTTTCTTCGTAAGACATGCAGCATCCTGGTAAATCTCCTCTGCACCCTTTCTAAAGCTTCCACATCCTTCCCATAATGAGGCGACCAGAACTGAGCACAATATTCCAAGTGTGGTCTAACCAGGGCTTTATAGAGCTGCAGCATAACCTCGTGGCTCTTAAACTCAATCCCCCTGTTAATGAAAGCCAACACAACATACACTTTCTTAACAACCCTATCAACTTGGGGGGCAACTTTGAGCAATCTATGGACATGGACCCCAAGATCCCTCTGTTCCTCCACACTACCAAGAATCCTGTCTTTAAGCCTGTATTCTGCATTCAAATTCGACCTTCCAAAATGAATCACTTCACACTTTTCCAGGTTGAACTCCATCTGCCACTTCTCAGCCCAGCTCTGCATCCTGTCAATGTCCCGTTGCAACCTACAACAGCCTTCCACACTATCCACAACTCCAGCAACCTTCGTGTCATCGGCAAACTTGCTAACCCAGTCTTCCACTTCCTCATCCAAGTCATTTATAAAAATCACAAAAAGCAGAGGTCCCAGAACAGATCCCTGCTGAACACCACTGGTCACAAAGCTCCAGGCTGAATACTTTCCATCTACTACCACCCTCTGTCTTCTATGGGCCAGCCAATTCTGTATCCAGACAGCCAACCTTCCCTGCATCCCATGCCTCCTTATTTTCTGAATGAGCCTACGATGGGGAACCTTATCAAACGTCTTGCTAAAATCCATATACACCACATCCACTGCTCTTCCTTCATCAATGTGTTTTGTCACATCTTCAAATAATTCAATAAGGCTTGTGAGGCATGACCTGCCCCTCACAAAGCCATGCTGACTGTCTCTAATCAAACTATGCTTTTCCAAATAATCATAAACCCTGTCTCTCAGAATCCTCTCCAATAATTTGCCCACTACCGACGTAAGACTGACTGGTCTATAATACCCAGGGTTATCCCTATTCCCTTTCTTGAACAAGAGAACAACATTTGCCACTCTCCAATCATCTGGTACTACTCCAGTGGACAGTGAGGACACAAAGATCATCGCCAAAGGCGCGGCAATCTCTTCCCTCGCTATCCATAATATCCTTGGGTATATCCCGTCTGGCCCCGGGGACTTATCTGTCCTCATGTCTTTCAAAATTTCCAGCACATCCTCCCTCTCAACATCAACTTGTTCGATCATATCAGCCTGTTTCACGCTGTCCTCACAAATGACCAGGTCCCTCTCACTAGTGAATACTGAAGCAAAGTATTCATTTAGGACCTCCCCTACCTCCTCCGACTCCAGGCACAAGTTCCCTCCACTATCCCTGATCGGCCCTACCCTCACTCTGGCCATCCTCTTGTTCCTCACATAAGTGTAGAATGCCTTGGGATTTTCCTTAATCCGACCCGCCAAGACTTTTTCATGTCCCCTTCTAGCTCTCCTAAGTCCATTCTTCAGTTCCTTCCTGGCTACCTTGTAACCCTCTAGTGCCCTGTCTGATCCTTGCTTCCTCAACCTTTAAGCTTCCTTCTTCCTCTTGACTAGCTGTTCCACATCTCTTGTCATCCAAGGTTCCTTCACCCTACCATCCCTACCTTGCCTCATCGGGACAAACCTATCCAGCAGTCGCAGCAAGTGCTCCCTAAACAACCTCCACATTTCTGTTGTGCATTTCCCTGAGAACATCTGTTCCCAATTTATGCTCCCCAGTTCCTGCCTAATAGCATTGTAATTTCCCCTCCCTCAATTAAATATTTTCCCATCCCGTCTGCTCCTGTCCCTCTCCATGACTATAGTAAAGGTCAGGGAGTTGTGATCACTATCACCGAAATGCTCTCCCACCGAGAGATCTGCCACCTGGCCTGGTTCGTTGCCAAGCACCAAATCCAACATAGCCTCCGTCTAGTCGGCCTATCTACATATTGAGTCAGGAAACCTTCCTGGACACACCTGACAAAATCTGCTCCATCCAAACTATTTGCACTAAGGAGGTTCCAATCAATATTAGGGAAGTTGAAGTCACCCATGACAACAACCCTGTTACTTCTGCACCTTTCCAAAATCTGCCTCCCAATCTGTTCCTCCGTGTCTCTGTTGCTATTGGGGGGTCTATAGAAAACTCCCAATAAAGTGACTGCTCCTTTCCTGTTTCTGACTTCCACCCATAATGACTCAGTAGACAAATGCTCCTCGACGACCTCCCTTTCTGCAGTTGTTGATACTATCCCTGATTAGCAATGCCACTCCCCCACCTCTTTTACCTCTCTCCCTATTCCTTTTGAAACATCTAAACCCCGGAACATCCAACATCCATTCATGCCCCTGTGATAACCAAGTCTCCGTAATGGCCACAACATCGTAGCTCCAAGTACTGATCCATGCTCTAAGTTCATCACCCTTATTCCTGACACTTCTTGCATTAAAATAGACACACTTCAACCCATCATACTGACTGCAACTTCGCCCTGTCAACTGTCTAACCTTCCTCACAGACTCTCTGCACTCTGTATCTGCCTGTTCAACAGCTACCCCATCCACTGATCCGTAGCTCCGGTTCCCATCCCCCTGCCAAACTAGTTTAAACCCTCCTGAAGAGCGCTAGCAAACCTCCCGCCCAGGATATTGGTGCCCCTCCAGTTCAGACGCAACCCGTCCTTCTTGTACAGGTCCCACCTTCCCCAGAAGGTAACCCAATGATCCACATATCTGAAGCCCTCCCTCCTTCACCAGCTCTGTAGCCACGTGTTCAGCTGCACTCGGTCTCTGTTTCTAGCCTCACTAGCACGTGGCACCGGTAACAATCCTGAGATTACTACTCTGCTCGTCCTGCCATTTAGCTTCCAACCTAACTCCCTATATTCGCTTTTCAGGTCCTCATCCCTTTTCCTAGCTATGTCATTGGTACCAATGTGTACCATGACTTCTGGCTGCTCCCCTCCCCTTAAGAATCCCGTAGACTCGATCCGAGACATCCCTGACCCTGGCACCCGGGAGGCAACATACCATCCGGGAGTCTCGTTCGCGACCACAGAATCTCCTGTCTGTTCCTCTAACCATTAAATCTCCTATCACTATTGCTCTCCTATTCTCCTCCCTTCCCTTCTGAGCCACAGAGCCAGGCTCAGTGCCAGAGACCGGGCCGCTGTGGCTTTCTCCTGGTAGGTCATCCCCCCCAACCATATCTAAAACGGTATACTTATTATTGAGGCGAACGGCCACAGGGGATCCCTGCACTGTGCGCCTATTCCTTTTCCCTCCCCTGACGGTCACCCAGCTACCTTTATCCTGTAACTCAGGTGTCACTACTTCCCTATAACTGCTCTCTATCACCCCCTCAGCCGCCTGAATGATCCGAAGTTCATCCAGCTCCAGCTTCAGTTCCCTAACGCGGTCTGTGAGGAGCTGGAGTTGGGTGCACTTCTCA